>NC_079553.1:12717196-13331926 GCF_015846415.1 Triplophysa dalaica
GCCCCGATGCTTTTCTTTTAGCTAAATGGAAAAAAGGAAACATGCCTGTTTTTTCACACATCCACAAATGTAACACAATAAAGTTTCTGCTTTATGTCATGTTACAGTTGGTTGACACTCACAGTTTTCCAATTGTTTGAGCAGAGCTCCATCCTGTTTACATTAAATGACTCCATACTCTTTGAACCCGTCACATTAAGCGAGAAGGCAGCCCAGTAGAACCCTGCATAGGCCTGAACAAAATAACAAATTAGTTTGTAAAAAAGATCATTTAAAAAGTATTAAATGGTCAATGTAAAGTAATAGATCTGCCTTACTGCTACCATTATTAAGGGTGCAATGTGTTTTATTAAGGACATAAATGCAATATAATATACATAACTATGTCTTCAGAGGTGTATAAAGACCTTACACAATAAAATGTTATGCTTTTATTACCTTAAAATAAGCAATTTCTATCTATATACACCTCAGGTATTTTACAAACTTGACCTTTAAGTTCACCCCAGAATTTCCCTTAAACCTTTAAGATATAAGACAGTATTTAGTTAGACATCATAGCACCTACCATGAAGTCTCCACTAAGTTGTGGTTGAGAAACTCCATCAAAAGAGCAGTTTTCACCTTCCTGGCAGGACGTCAGGTTAAAGATGCTCCTGACAAGGACTTTGCACTGTTCTGCGTTACTCTGTCCATAGAAAGTGATTTTTCGTGTGGGGGTGTACTTCGAAGTAGTTTGGTTCTTTGTACACTCGCTGCCAAAAATCTCTTCTGCAGTAATTGTGATGTTGTAGCCAGCAGGATAACACGGATTCTTCACATTAGACCAGTTACTTGATTCCTTAAAAGAGAGATGTCTGTTTGAGGCAATGATGCTTATGATCCAGCATGCAGCAGTTTATACAATTACGGTTGGATGAAATATATGAGTTAACCCTTGCCACCAAAATGGCTGCTGGTGCAAATTCAGCCAGGTCATGGACTACAGTAATTGACACCGTTAATGATCATCTCAAGTCTAGACGTCACTGTAAATGAATTTTACTGCAATTAGCTGACTGAAAAACTCTGAAGACATCCAGTAAGCAATTTTCTTGTCATACATTGACCAAAAAGCAAATACAAAAAAATCCTAATGTAATCCATCCTTCCATTTCAACCCTACATTGAATAACTGATGACAATGTAGCCTGTAAAAGCATTGACGTGGCTTGTTCGGGGCAGTATTAAGCCTAAGTAAAGGGGTTAAATGCATCTCTCAGCATCAGCAGTAATGTTTTTTAGACAGGTTTTACAGCATTTTGTCTCCACATAATTACAGAGGGTATTAAATCGAGATGGAGAAGCTATAATTTTTATTTCAAAGCACAGACACACAACATTAATGCATCCTTTTTATCATCATGAATAATAATTTATATATATTTATGTAGCCCATGAATTTATTTAAGGTTCCAATGGCAACAAATGGGAAGTTCAATGTCAATATGTGTTAATAATGTTAATATAAAGCAGGAACAGAAGAAAGATTATTACATATGAAAACATGATTGTTATGTACCTTTGAAAGTTTGGCCAACACTCTCTTTTCAGCTTCATTTCTCCCATAGCAGAGAAAACTGTGTGTGTAGATGTTGTAGTCATAGCCATAGAGTGAAACCTTGATAATGTCTTCTCCTTCAGCATCATCAGGGACGGCAAAGGCAATCTGGGTGGAGGCTCCACCCAAATCCAATGAGCCAACGGTCTTAGCTCCATGAGGATGTACCCAGGCATCCCATAGAGTTTTCTATAAAACAGACTAAAGTTTAAAAAATGGTATGCCACAAAACTGTAAGAATAGATCAAGCTCTGATAAAAAAATATGAGTGATCTCAGAATCTCGATCACTGTGAGTAATAAAATAATAAAAGCTGGTGAAGGAGTCAGAGAACTGACCTCGAGAAAATTACCCATCAGGTAGTTGACAGTGATCCATCCGTAAAGACCTTCTTCCAGCCCGGACATGATGGAAGCATTACGGAAGTTGAAAGGATAACCCATGAGGTAGTTTTGCATGCTTCTCAGGATAGTGTTGGACCTTTCTGGATTTTTTTGTCTTTGTAAAAAAAAGTAAACTTACATTACTGTTTGTAAGTCACTTAACTCTTAAAAATTAAGGTGCTTTAAAGGGTTTTTCACCATGATGCCATAGAATAACCATTTAATCAAAGAGTCTTTATAGAACCATCTCTTTCTTACCCTTTATAATCTGAAGAACCCCTTTACACCACAACAAACCTCTTTGTAAAACAGAACATTTCTTTGGATGTTAAAGGTTCTTTATACCATGGTCTGTTGAATACTTGATTCTGAAGTTGTGCATTAAAATCGTTTAGTTCCAGTCCGTTTGATCAATGTTTGAAACCTGCTGATGAAACTAACATTGTGTCTGTCAGTACTTGGTTTCCGCGTCATGCTCTAAAATCCTTTAATCCATGAAGAGCTGTAGATTATTCATTATTTATGGAACCATTTAGACCAAAATGGTTCTTAATCTATGGCATCGTGATGCACCTTAATTTGTTTCTCACTTATTTATATTTTGTCTATATATATAATTTTTATGTTTTTTGTAAACTAACATATTTGCACTATTATTTATAAATTGTTTTATTTAATTTCGGTCTTCAAAACTAATTGCAGTATAATGTTCAAGCAATGGGTTAGTTTTGTATGATCAAGAGAAACACTTCATAATATTGAAATGCTCCTAAAGTTTAATGACCCTATACTTCTAAATGGTATGCTCCCACTATGCTTTGTGTCATAGTCTTTTTATCTAATGCAATATCATTTTTAATCATTTAACTCTCATATAATGCTGTTATATCAATTAATGTCATGGTTATTGGCTTCACCATTCATTTTTAAAAGTAATATATTTATTCAGTGACCAGGAGGAATAGATGATGTTGAAGTCACTCTTACTGAAGAAGTCTCATTCCTGCTGTTGCTCCGAGGAACACAGGCGTCTGACTGTACTGTTTGGCTGGAATGGCCTTGGTTATCTCCGTCATGCAAAGATTAAAACTGTCCCACGTCGTCTTGTCCTTAGCAGTGTCTAAACGTAGATCTGAAATCCCAGGGCCTTCAAATGACATTATAAAATTATACACATATACGTTTTGGGTAAAATGTAAAAATAAATGTGAAAAATGGAGCATTAAAACAGAATAACAGAATTCCAAACAAATGCAGAACTTGTCACGATACTTGGACAGAACCCAAACGCAGACAGAGGAACGGTAACAAATGAGACTTTAATATAAGTAAATAAACTCAAAACAAAACCCAAGGTGGGGTAAAATAATAAATAATAATAATAATCACAGACTAAACAGGAACATAACGATAGACTGGACTAAACTAATATGATATTTCTTACTAAAACTATTTCTTGACATAGACTGACTGGACTGGACTGGACTGGACTAGGCTAGACTAGACTAGATTTGAGGAACAGGAACGATTTCCAAAAGCTTCGCCAAGCATAAACACTCAGACGAGCAATGCAAGGTAATACAAAACAAACGAGCACAGGACAGAAAATACATGGGCATTAAATAAGGAAGTAATCAAGCAGGGGACAGGTGAGGGACATGAAACCATAATAAGAAAATTAATCAGGTAACGATATGGCGGGGACATAGACGAGACCGGAGAGAAAGCACATTATGTTGTGACCGACAATAATGTGTTTCTATCCACACAAAACAAGTGATACTGTCATGATCCTGCCCCAAGTCAGGAAAATCCTTTCATACAGATATGATGTTTTTACAGCTACTTTTCATGCTGTGATATTTTAATGTTAGATTCAAGTTAAAACGGTTAGTTTTATGTCCTTCATGTGTGGCGTGTGTGTGCTTGTGTAGCTTAAATCACCAGAAGTACAGCAGGACTTCTATGGGCTTATTGCATTAATGTAACATATCTAATAGGGATTATAGCAGGTTTGTTTCTCTAATATTTGAAAAATAAAACGAAACTGTAAAGTCATAAAATCATATTCATTGTAAGGTGCCGCAAATACATTTGGGTTACCGTGTCCGAATATGAGTTTAAGTTAATATATTTGTACCTTCAACCTGACACTTCATTGTCTCTCTCACAACTCCAGTGTTGTTTTCTTTCTCAGCGGGCCACTCATAGAGATATATCGTAGTCCTGGAGGAGCCTGCATCCAATACAATACCATACTGCAGAGAATCAAGCAAAAATGAACATTATTTAATCTTCAAAGAAAGAATCTGGTAAAACGCTGGGTATCACAAAGTGATAAAGAGCTTATTCATTTATATTGGCTACAAGATACATTATAGTGAATAGCAATTTGTCATGGTGTGGGACTGACAGAAGAGAATTGTATAGCTGCCTGAAGCTCTTCTGAAACAAGCAAAATAAAAACATTATTCCTTTCTGAAAGTAATGGAGGATTGACTTTATGAGTCATCAAATCGATCAGGTATTTTAAGATTTTAGGAGTGGCTTCCTGGTGAAAGATACAGCATTATAGTGTAATAAATAATTTCATCAACGGTGATAATCATTTGAGATCCTTTAAGGATAAAGAGAAAAACAGATTTGCTGTTCAAAAACAGTGTTTGTTTTAATCTCAAGGAATATGGTCATTTAAGCAGCAGTATGAGAAAGCCATGTCATGTGTAGTCATGTCGCGCATTTTACTTGCCATTCATCACTGAATAATGGTACTCAATGACACAACAAAATGTTGTTTTGTTATGTCATTGTTTTGAAACACATTAAGAAATTACATAAGAAAATATAAATGGAAATCCAAAATTAGGAAGAGAGCCCGGACTCAAATATGAAAAATCCCTTGTTTAAAAAATTGTCACATGGACATGTGACCTGTCAACCCGCTTAAAGTATCTGGGAGTTACCGAGATGTATAGGGACAGGCAGTGAACCATACCCGAAACCACATTGGGGAGTCGTCTTTGAGGCAAATCATTTATGTGGAAAATATAGAATTGCAAAGAATATACATATCTGTAATTGGTATGGTGTACACAATCAATATTGTGAATGTTTTTATAAATAATGTTACCTTCAGTCCAGGGGAGAGGTGAGTCTTCTTATGAGTTTGTACAACTGCTATACTAATGATGACCGCTATACTGGCCAGCAGAAAGAAAGCGGATAAAGCTATTGCCACTTTTGACATCATCGCCTATAATCAAAAAACATGAAACAAACCAAATTAGACTCACTCCAAACCCCAATTTAATGTTTCACAAACAACTTTTTTTTAAATATCTAATGTACTGTATATTGGTGCTTTAAACCCAGAAACCAATAAATTAATTTGAGGAACCTGTTATGAATGATCAGAAACTTTCTCTTGTCCAGAGCCTTTATATTCTATTTTAAAATGCCCTCATTCTCAGCGCTTGTTTAAAAGAAAAAGCAAACATTTTCACTGACATGTACAGACACATCTGTCGCCTTTGCATTATTTAGGTTTATCTTGGGAAGCTTTAATACACTGCCAAACCCACTGTAATTCGTGGTATAACTCCAAACTTCAGTGAAAATTTGTCCGTTACAAACCCATTCATGAACCTTACACAGTTATATGTGTATTTCATTCTGGATACATCATGTACCCCAAGAGTTATTACAGTTTTGTTTTTCAGTTTAATCTGACATTATGAGATGTCTGCGGTTAGTTTCTCGAATCATTCCAATGTCAGAATAATCCTGTTTCTGTGCTATCATAAAGTTACGCCTTCATTCACTTGCTATTCTAAGTACTATGCCTTTAGCCTTTGGCAATAACTGATTAGCAGATAACCAAATCATGTTCAACAAAAGTGGATCAAATGCTTGATACTGTAATACAGTCTAGAGGCAAACCTTTTATATCAATCTAATAAAATAATAATTACACTTATAAATAAATACAATTACGCAGACATCAATTATTAAATCAATTATTTAAAACCAATCCTTTACACAAATTCAAATTTGTTTCTTGCATGACATCATGACAAGAAAGACACTAAAATCTAAAATCTATAAAATCAAATACTAAATGCACCAAAAATTCATGCACCTGGCCATATTTGCAAGCACCATAGTTTATTGGGGTTAAATTCATGCAGTAAAGTTTAAAGGTGAGTTGGCTTACCCCTCTGCGTGAAGCTGCTGTAAGCTGGTCTGAAGACCGAGACTCCTTATGAATCATTCTGTACTGACACTGAGTTGAGAGAGCGTGAGAGTGTGAGATTGTGGGTGATGTCGGGTGTGTATGCGTCTATGTTTGTGTGTGAATAAGCATGCTGAAAAGACAGCAAGGGAGGAGCAAAGGGCTTTCCATTAAATTTCATATGAAACTCCTCCCATAGGTCACAACACACCCAATTACATTTACATGGATGTTAATAATGCAATGAGACTTTATTGATCTTTTTGAAAACATACGAATAACGTGCACAGTATCTCACATACTGCTATACCTCCAACATATTTCTGGAGAAAATTGTGTCGTGTCCTCCATTCCATTCAATTCAGTTCAATTCTTATCTATTTAATTCCATTTAGTCAAACCGAAGAATGTGTAGTTTGAGTTACCCTAAGAAAGCAAATGACATCACATCATTTTACTGTCATGCACTTTTTAATAAATTATGTCCCTTATGTTAAAAACTGCAAAAATGGTTTTACAGTATAATTTATACTTAAAGAAATCCCATTGGCCTGTTAGGAGTAAAATAATTTCTCTTCTCCTTTCCATTGCACATTAAGTACTTAAGTAGCTTGTAATATCATTTGAAAATGCCATTTTGTTTGCATGGTCAGATTGAAATGTTTATGCCTGGTCCTAATGGGGCACTTTACAGTAACCTGAGAATGAAAGAAAAAGCGGTGACTAGGATCATGGGGATCATAGACCACATGAGAGACATATTGACACTAACATTACAATCCACTTTTACCATATACATTTGCTCAGTGAGCATATATGAGGGATTAATCCATTTGGAAAAAACTGGTCATCATCATATTTCAACATGGAATCCCCACTGACACATGAACACACGCACATCACTGTGAATGCAAAAACATCAAACCATCAACCATCTCAGATCTCAACCAGCTATAATGGACCTTTTCCACAAGCCTTTGATGATCCTTGCAACAATCATCAGCATCGGGAGTGAATGGGCGTTGACTTTTTGAAGCTCCAAAAACTGCATCTATCGATCAAAGAACGGTTCAAGACGGTTTTCTTAACAAAGATCTTCTGATATTTCTCTTAAACAAATGCATTGATTCAGAAGACCTTTGTTAAGATCACAGTGCCTAGTAGAACAGTTCTATTATCGATGCATGCACTGATGTGTGGTATTATAACTTTGACTGCATTATTCGAAAAGAAAAAAGTAATATTCAATCAGGAGTATGGGGAAATTTTCTTTTGTCTGTGAAATATCACTTTAACGTTGACATCATTCTATCTTTTGACTGTCGATATCAGACTTTTTTGTCAAAAGTAGTAAAAACACTATCGTTGAGTATTTTTTGCTATGTGAGCAAATGAGAAAGCAAAAAATATATTTTTGCTAGTCTCCCATTCACTGCTATAGACGTTTACCCAACTATGACGACGTCCGCCACTGAAAAACCCAGAAATGTGAAAAAGGTCAATTTTTTACCCTGTTTGCAAAGACGAACCAGTTTAGTTGAATACTGTTATATAGTTTGGATTTTCTTAGCTTTGGAAAAAAGCATCTGCTACATGAAAATGTTACCAGCTGAACAACACTATAGCTGAACTTTGTTCAACCGAAACTTCCACTTTTTTGACCACTTGATATATACTTGATTATACTTGCTGATAAAAATGTATTTACGCTATAAAAAGCAGTTCTAAGTCATCTTTGCCATCAATTAGTTTAGTGTAGTGTAATCATATTTTGCTCCTTAGCTCGGAATGATAAAGTTCAATCATTTAAAAGAGCTTCTAATAACAATAAACATGAGGAAATTGCATCATATATACAGTATGTCAAATTCAGCATTGGTCAGCCACTGATTATTCGCAACTTATTAAAACTTTACATATCATGAAACAGTTTTTGTTTTTATACTCTCTTTATTCTCTCTAAATACGTCATAAAAATAGCTATGTACTTTAGTTTACCTATATGACTTGGTAAATTACCAATAATGTTTTGCTCTTTGACAAAATGTTCTCTCATTTGTAAGTCGCTTTGGATAAAAGCCTCTGCTAAATGAATAAATGTGCAAACACATTACTGGACCACAGCAAGACATAAAATGATCACACACAAAATCCCACATAAAAGCGCAGTGTTCATTCAGAACTCATCAATTATTCTTTGTGTTTAAGGTCAGATTCCTCTCGAGTTCTTTCGCTGCAGCGTTCAAAAACAGGGGGCTTCCCAGCCACCCAGACGCCTGCCGCATCAAACCAGAGCTACCTTGGCCTGATAAGGATGAAGGATCACACCTCAAGACAATCAATGTGAATTCGATTGTGCTCCTCGTCACAGGGTGGGCTGAATACGTGTATTTTTAGCTGCTGGAAGTGTGATCTGACACTCCATTAGTCAGGATGAGCCGGAAAGTCAGTGATTCGGAATTAGATTAGGATAGTGAAGGAAGGGAAAACGGGCATATTAAAGCCATTCTCACTACACCGTAACATGGTTTGCACTCCTTGTATTCATTGCCACACACCCAGACCTTGCACCTAAAAATACTCTTGCTTGTCAATGGGGTTTAATATTAAACACGTGATCCACGGCGTTGACGCAGGGTTTGCTGCAGTTTATTCTGTCGCTCTCTGTTTGTAAAAGTGAAATGATAGCAGTAAGATTTATTCACCTTCGGTGTACTGTAGCCACACATGTAGGCCTACTGAAAGGCAAGTGTTTGACTGTGGTCTCTCTTTCAAAATAAAAATAATTTGATATGGGAAATGCATAGTACATGTTCCTGTAACTCAATTGGTAGAGCCAATTCCCAAGGTACACAAGTAATAATAATTTGATTAATAAGCAAACAATTGTGTGCTGTGTGTCGCTTTTATCTTGCTATGAAGTTGAAGAAGGTGTTCCTAGCATTGGTTAGTCAATAAGCCCTGCAGTCACTTATGAGAGATGGATGCTCTGAGCTCCGCTGCTTTATTCCTACTTTTAGACGCTCCCGAAAGTTGCTTATCATTTGCAAAAAGTTGAGCAATTTTAAGCTTCAGAAATGCCCATTTCCTGTTGCCAATGGTAACTGTGAGATTGCGTCGTCAGCCGCTACTAGTCGCTGGCGGTTTCAGGGTTTCACAAATTTCATTTTGCATTTAAACTAATTTAAATATATTTAATGTAGATGAATAAACAAAATGACATTCACGTTTTTGCAGTCATAAATTGGATTTTGTGTGCTTTTCTATTCATTTAGTTGACAGATTTTTTTTGACAGTCCTGCGATCATCTATTACCGGCACAGCAGTAACATAAGAAATCAGATTACAACTAAGTAATCTTAAGAAAAGTAATTTTTGACATTATTGACCATTGACATTAATGATGTTATCAGATCCGATCAGATCAGAAGATGCTCAAGCAATTGTGATATTTCTGCAGTTGTGGTCTTGACCATCAAAAATGATCCTGCTCTTGTTTTGTTATTGAATGTTATCGCACATTATCAAACCAAGTAATTTCAACTAATTTGTTTAAAACATTAGTACAATATTATCAACTTTTCATGCAAAGTAACTGACAATATGTTCTTTGTTTTAAAATAAAGTTAATTTGTTCATTTGCAAAAAAACAGATACATTTGCAAAAATCATGTTTTTATTGTGCCTTCCAATTGATATAAATCAAATTGCAGTTGAGTTGTTTTGATTAAGTAATAATAACCAATGAAATAAAACAGATGACTAACACAACAAAAACATAAGTTTAAAAAAACATGATTTTTGAAAATGTTTAAAATCAGAGTATTGTTTTTTGCAAATAAATGCTTCATAAACAGTCTTCTGGTTATCATATGTTAGTTGAAAATGCCCATAGTTCATGTGATGACCTACACTTGTGGTTACCACATCTGTCAACTTTAAAACAACTTGGTTAAAATTAATCAATATTTTTTTTTCAATGAAGTCTCAAAGAAGTCTGTAGATCAGCGGTAACAACGCAAGGTTGTGGGTTCGATCCCAGGGGACTGCAAATACCTATGTATAAATGTAAAGGATAATACAATGTAAGTTGCTTTGGATAAAAGCGTCTGCCAAATGTGTAAATGTAATGTACTGTAAATGAAGAAAAGTCTCACTGTTTTTTTACATTTCAATGAATTGTAACTTCACAAAGTACCGAACTGATTCCGGGGTCACTTCATTGTACTGTACAATCCAAATAAAAGGAAGCTACCTGATAATGTCATTTTACCACCTACGTCAACATGGCTTTATTAAAGTCTTTTCTCTCCGCAGTGCATGTTGACACTTATGTTCAGCATCTTTTACACGTCCTCTCATCAAGACTTTTTGATGGTGTTCATGCTTCATGTTACGCCGAATATAAAGAGTCTGATCCTGGAGAGAAGAAGGGTGTTCCCTTGATTACATTAATACGTCATATAACCACTAAAACACTAATAGCATTCAATTCAATTCGAAGTGAAACTCAAGCCCATGCTATCATCCACATTGAGATAAGGAGCCAATGCATAGTTTGAACAGATCTGAACAATCAACTCATTCATCATTATCTGCCTGTTGTTATGATATGTGGTGTGAGAAGAGCTTTTATCTCGACTTTGATCCCCTTGTGACACACTTAAGCAGTGAATGTTTGTCAATAGCAATTAAATGCAGCTCCTTTAGGAATAAAGGACCACCAGAGGTTGTCCCATATGTAAAAAAAATTGTAGGATCTCTTCTATATCTCAGCCGTTTTAGATCATCTAAAATGAACACATCATTCATGTTCCAACTATATTTCCAAATGTGTGCAAATAAGCAGCTGTCTCATTCATTCTGTTGGTAATGCATCAAAGGCTTTTCCGGTGCCTTAACACTTCCATTAGGCATCTGAAAGAGTAAATGTTGGGAAGTAGAATATCTCTTTGAGCACAACAATTAGCAGAACAAGTGCTCTGTGGGCATACGGCTGTCAGACAATGCCACAGAGAGAACACTGTTTGTTCCATCATGAGCTGTCAATCACATAGAAAAGATGCTTAGATTCCATGTTTGGGGTGCACAACATCATTAGCAGAGTGCATTTTCTCCATCTCCTCAACAATAAAGTATGTAGAAATATGAGTCTGCTTCTCTAAGTGCCGGACAACACAAGAACATATTCAGGCTTCTTTGAGGCTTCGTTTCCCCTCATTTTCTAAAGGCGTGTCTGGTGATAAACAGAATGAAAATCTTGTTTTGGCATTCCCTTTACATGCCAGACACGCCATCTGCTAATTGGGACTTCTGTGTCCATATTTCATGTTTGACATCACTTATGACAATGTAGGTCCACAATTGGTCACTTGTCCAATTTTTAGTCTGGGAGTTAAATGGTCTTCCTCAAAACCATCGAAGTCAAGAGCAGATTTCAATGAGCCACAATCGCGCAGTTGTGAGCAAAAAGGTCCGGTCTGTGATTTACTAGAATTTACTAGAATTCCAAAGATGGGGACCACCCATCTTTGGAAAATGTTGCAAGCAACTGTAAGTAGGCTGTTTTGTAACTCGGGATAAGAATAATCAGTAACACTTCAGTATAGGGGGCAATTCTCAATGTTAACTACACTGGAAACGCATTTACTGTAGTTGTGCAGCTAGTTGCCAGTAACTTACTGTAGATTTATATTCATCTACTTTATTGGCAACCATTTGTTAAAAGATAAATGAATATTAAACATTAACAAGTTTTTGTCTTTACAGAAAATAACAGCCTCATGCAAAGCATTCTGGGAACCAAAAATTGACATTTACATTGTTTAATTTAGTCATTTAGCAGAAGTCTTATTCTGGGAACCAGAAATCCACATTTACATGTTTACATTTAGTCATTTAGCAGACGCTTAAATGACTAAATTTTAAAATGGATTTTTTATTCCCATAATGCTTTGCCTGAGGCTGTTATTTTATAGATTTGTTCTGAAAGGATAAAGACTTGTTAATGATCATTTATCTTTGAACACACTGATGCCAGTAATTTCGACAGACATCTTTTAAAGTGTAGTTATTATAATAATGTCTATTATTGGCATATTGGCTGTCTATTAATACTGACAAAGCACATACTCTGCATGAACATACTTTACATCCGTAATCCTACCCAATACTTAAACCTAACAAATACCTTAATAACTATTAATAAGCAATAAATGAATAGTTCATTAAGGAAATAGTCGTATTTAATGGTTTGTTAATAGCGAGAATTGCCCCCTATACTGAAGTGTGGCCGAATAATTTTATTTGGTTATCAATCCATCATGTTTAGACTGTTTAACCCTGTTAAACGTGCCATTGCCTCTTCTAGCAAAGCATTTTGTTTTGTCTGTTGAATGTTAAGAAGGACAGACATTTTTATCAATTTAATTGAATTATTCAGAGTAAATATGTGCGCTTATCAAGAAATCATAGAAATGTGTGTAGAGGAATAAAAAGAGTTCCAGTCTTAGGATTCAGAGTAGCAAGAATCAGCATTGGGGGTAACGTCACAAACAATACATTACAAAATTGTTACTTTTTGGAAGTAATTGTTACACATTCATTTATAAATATAGCAAATATTGCAAAATTAAAATAGGAAACAAGTCTCTTTCATTCATGAAAAGACAGAGACCCTAATGCATTCTACATGTACAGTATTAAATTCCTCTCAAATTTGTAAATGGGGACCTGGGAACAGGTCAACCGCAGATAAAACCTAAAAGGCTACTCAAATTTCACAACTTTTGCAAGCGCAAAGTCGCTATATAAAATGTAGATGTGCAGCAACCACTCATAAATAAGGAGCGCATGCAGTGCAACGTGCTCCTTTTTCTTTGCATTTTCCGTGCAGTTTTAGACGTGAAATGTGAATAGCCCCTAGTTCTGAAAAATAACTTCCTGCTTGGAATTATATCTTAGCCCACATTAAGCAATAATTTTCAAGCAACACAAACAGTTTACTCTTGATTTGTTTTAAAACCAAATTTGTGTAGTAATAATGCGATAAAAAGGCTTTCTATGACATCTATTTGATATTTTAGGGCGGATGACTCTTTTTTGTTAATTAATTGTTATTTAATACATTTTAGGTAGGGACCTGGACTTTATTTCACAGAAAGTTTTACGGGTAAAATGGTTTTATAGTATGGCTGAAATAACATGCTAATGTTATTGTTGTAATGGGTTACATGCACACTGGGTGATTTTCTGCTAAAATCTCTGCCAGCTAAGCCACGTCTGCAGTCATAGAGCTGAGGTCATTTTTCACTAAGTGATAATGATGTGCTTAGTAAGAAAGCTATTGAATTTAACTGACCCGACAGCACTTCAAATGAACCTCTTTAATCAAGCCTCGAGGAATTAGAAAGTTAACTTAGCTTTTTCTTATTTGTGGATGTAGCTTTAGACGGATAGCCTGAATCGCTTCTCCTTTTTGGTTGTCTATGTATGACGTGGTGGTAACACTTTTCATTAAGGTTCCCTTTATAAAGCATTTGTTAATGTGTTCATCAATGACTAATAAGTCATTTACAAATGTATTAAAAGGCAGTTATAACTGCGTAAATAAAAAGGAATTCTAACGAAAATACCTGCCAAATAGTGAGCCAGTTTTAACTCATATGTTATAAATGCTTAATAAAGGTATTTCTTCCTTATTTATTCGCAAAATTGGCTGTCAGACTTGTAGGATGTTATGTTGGATTATTTTCTTATTGTATATTTCATAAATGGTTCACATGAATCCACTATATAATCGCACAGTTCATGTTTAGCTAACATTTATAACTCTTAACCTTATTTTCCAAGTTTGGTGATTTGAAGTTTTGAATTAATATTTCACAGGCATCCTCTTTTCTTTAAAGTGCAATTTCATGGGCTGTCAATACTTCTAAATGTATGATTTTGGGAGAATTTAAATAATAAATACATGTTTTCTGGTTTTGATTTACTAGAGGAAGTAATTTATCGTTAATGAAACATTATAAACCAACAAGTTTACAACCACCTTTGTGCATTTAGTGTTAAAGAGTGAGCAAATATTGATGAATTTATCTAGGTAAGCAAGAAAGAACTGTTTTGGATAAGCATCATGATCTGAAGGCATTCTGGAGGGCACTCTAAGACATTCGGAATCAGATCAGGTAAGCAACGTGGTTTGAGAAGTGACAAAAGCTATGAAATATACAACAATAAGAAAAACCAACATAACACCCTATACAGTCTGACAGCCTATTTTGCAAACAACACCAAGATAATAACAAATCTGCTTTCGAGTCAAATAAATAATGAATAAATACATTTATTAAGCATTTATAACATGTGAGTTAAAAATGCCTCACTATTTGGAAGCTATTTCGTTAGAATCCCCCTTTTTATTTCTGCGGATATAACTGCTTTATAATGCATTTGAAAATTACTTATTTATCATTAATGAACACATTTAAAAATACTTAATGAAGGGAACCTTAATATAAAGTGTTGCTGACGTAGTGTTTGGATAATTTGATTCACGTTGTTGAGCGTAATCAGACCGAGTGAACGTCATTGTTACCTATGGACGCTACATGAGCTAGATGTAACACAGCTGGCTGAGATTTTATATGTCATTGCTCCAGGTTTATATACCCCATTAAGACCCTATCAGATAAACTGTTGACCATTTGACCTAGTAAGGGAAGCTGATACCATGCCCCCAGGCAATGCAAGAGAGGAAGTAGGGTAACAATCTGAGTCAGTGGGGGGACATTCTGTGATTGGCAGAATGGGCGTCTTGCCCTGAAAAGGTACTGGGTGGGAAGGGGCAGGGACCGTCCCGGTGTGACTTGACAGCGGTGTGCCCCCGGGGGTCTCCCCGTCAGGGCCGCTTTGTAGTTCTCTTCCAGGCCGGCTTTTGATGTGGGGTAGTTGACGGCCTGAAGGTGGCCAGGTCGCGGCGAGGAAGGATGTGGTTAATTGCCTCCGTCTGCTACTTCAGCACCGAGAACTGCTAGAAGAGGTCAGTTTTCCAATATCAACATCAACATGTTCCAACAGCAACAGTGTGACAGCATAGTTACAAACATCAGCAGTGCCTGACAGCTCTACATACAGCCCCTCAGTCAACACCTTTCACTGTGTATGGAGATCAACACAAAACATGCACACACCTCAACAAACACATCCAACAAGGCACCTGATCAAAACAACCAAATTACATATTGACTTTTTAATAACAGTCGACAGCGAAAAAATACATTTATTTTTATAGCTGTACTACTATAGTGCCTGATAATAATAATATTTTGCTATATTTATATACCGCTTTTCTTGATAATTATAATAATAATTTGTTACATTTATATACTGCTTTTCTGGACACTAAAAGCACTTTAAATAGAATGGGGAATCCCCTCAACCACCGCCAATGTGCAGCATCCACCTGGATTATTCAGTTTCAATTTCATTATGAATGTATCGTGGAATGAAAAGTGCATGGTAATATAAAAGAAAGGTCTGGTCGAGAGCATTCGCTAGAAAAATTCCAGGCAGAGTAATACTAGCCTATATAAGTACAAAAATAAAATAAAAGGTCTAAAAACCTTTCGGACATACGGTATATGTTTTCATTGTCACATGATGCAAATGCTCTTTGACCAGTGACGTATAGACAACTGCTGCAAAAGTGATGTATGTATGTGTTAAACAAGCATAATTTAATCACGAGTAAAACAATTATAGCAGTAAATTGAAAACAGCCATTCCATCCATCCATCCATCCATTTTCTTCCGCTTATCCGGGGCCGGGTCGCGGGGGCAGCAGTCTATGCAGGGATGCCCAGACTTCCCTCTCCCTAGACACTTCCTCCAGCTCTTCCAGGGGGAACCCGAGGCGTTCCCAGGCGTCCAGGGGGCATCCGGAGAAGATGCCCGAGGCACCTCAGCTGGCCCCTCTCGATGTGGTGGAGCAGCGGATCTACTCTGAGCTCCTCCCGAGTGACCGAGCTTCTCACCCTATCTCTAAGGGATCGCCCGGCCACCCTGCGGAGAAAAATCATTTCGGCCGCCTGTATCCGGGATCTTGTCCTTTCGGTCATGACCCACAGCTCATGACCATAGGTGAGAGTAGGAACGTAGATTGACCGGTAAATCGAGAGCTTTGCCTTGCGGCTCAGCTCCTTCTTCACCACGACAGACCGGTAAAGCGACTGCATTACTGCTGAATCCGTCTATCAATCTCCCGTTCCACCCTTCACTCACTCGTGAACAAGACCCCCAGATACTTGAACTCCTCCACTTGAGGCAGGAACTCTCCACCTACCTGAAGTGAGCAAGCCACCCTTTTCCGTCAGAGAACCATGGCCTCAGATTTGGAGGTGCTAATTCTCATCCCAGCTGCTTCACACTCGGCTGCAAACCGTCCCAGTGCATGCTGAAGATCCTGGTCTGATGGGGCCAGCACGATGACATCATCCGCAAAATCCCATACTCCCAGAGCACCCTCCACAAGATGCCATGACGGACACAGTCGAATGCCTTCTCCAAATCCACAAAACACATGTGGATTGGTTGGGCAAACTCCCATGAACCCTCCAGCACCCTGGAGAGGGTATAGAGCTGGTCCAGTGTTCCACGACCGGGACGGAAACCACACTGTTCCTCCTGAATCCAAGGTTCTACCATCGGCCGGATTCTCCTCTCCAGTACCCTGGCATAGACTTTCCCGGGGAGGCTGAGAAGTGTGATCCCCGATAGTTGGAACACACCCTCCGGTCCCCCTTCTTAAAAAGAGGGACCACCACCCCGGTCTGCCAGTCCAAGGGCACTGTCCCCGACCGCCACGCGATGCTGCAGAGGCGTGTCAGCCAAGACAGCCCCACAACATCCAGAGACTTGAGGTACTCAGGGCGGATCTCATCCACCCCCGGTGCCCTGCCACCTAGGAGTTTCTTGACTACCTCCGTGACTTCAGCCCGGGTGATGGGCGAGTCCGCCTCCGAGCCCTCAGCCTATGCTTCCTCAATGGAAGACCTGACGGCGGGATTGAGGAGATCCTCGAAGTATTCCTTCCACCGCCCGGTGATATCCCCGGTCGAGGTCAACAGCTGCCCCCCTCCACTGCAAACAGCGTTGGTAGGGCACTGCTTCCCCCTCCTGAGGCGCCTGATGGTTTGCCAGAATCTCTTCGAGGCCGACCGATAGTCTTTTTCCATGGCCTCACCGAACTCCTTCCAGGCCCGAGTTTTTGCCTCCCCAACCATCCGGGCTGCAGTCCGCTTGGCCTGTCGGTACCTGTCAGCTGCCTCGGGAGTCCCACAAGCCAGCCAGGCCCGATAGGACTCCTTCTTCAGCTTGACGGCATCCCTTACTTCCGGTGTCCACCACCGGGTTCGGGGATTGCCGCCTAGACAGGCACCGGACTCCTTACGGCCACAGCTCCGAGTGGCTGCGTTGACAATGGAGGTGGAGAACTCGGACTCAATATCTCCAGACTCCCTCGGGATCTGGTCGAAGCTCTGCCGGAGGTGGAAGTTAAAGATCTCTCTGACAGGCGATTCGGCCAAACATTCCCAACAGACCCTCACAATACGTTTGGGTCTGCCGAGTCCACCTTCTTCCCCCGCCATCGGATCCAACTCACCACCAGGTGGTGATCGGTTGACAGCTCCGCCCCTCTCTTCACCCGAGTGTCCAAGACATACGGCCGTAGGTCAGATGAAACAACCACAAAGTCGATCATCGACCTCCGGCCAAGGGTGTCCTGGTGCCATGTGCACTGATGGACACTCTTATGCTTGAACATGGTGTTCGTTATGGCCAAACTTTAACTAGCACAGAAGTCCAATAACAGAACACCACTCGGGTTCAGATCAGGGGGGCCGTTCCTCCCAATCACGCCCCTCCAGGTGTCACTGTCGTTGCCCACGTGGGCGTTGAAGTCCCCCAGCAGAACGACGGAGTCCCCAGTCGGGGCGCTTTCCAGCACCCCTCCCAGAGTCTCCAAGAAGGCCGGGTACTCTACACTGCCATTTGGCCCATAGGGGCACACGACAGTGAGAGACCTTTTCCCGACCCGAAGGCGCAGGGAAGCGACCCTCTCGTTCACCGGGGTAAACTCCAACACATGGCGGCTGAGCTGGTGTGCTATGAGCAAACCCACACCAGCCCGCCGCTTCTGACCATGGGCAACTCCAGAGTGGTGAAGAGTCCATCCTCCCTCGAGAAGAGTGGTTCCAGAGCCCAAGCTGTGCGTAGAGGTGATCCCGACTATTTCTAGAACCTCAAGCACAATCTCAGGCTCCTTCCCCGTCAGAGAGGTGACGTTCCATGTCCCTAGAGCTAGATTCCGCGTCCAGGGATCGGGTTGTCGAGGCCCCCGCCTTCGACTGCCGCCCTATCCACTTTGCACCGGCCCCTTACGGTCCCTCTTGCAGGTGGTGGGTCCACGGGAGGGTGGCCCCACGTCGCTCTTTCGGGCTGAGCCCGGCCGGACCCCATGGGGGAAGGCCCGACCACCAGGCGCTCGCATACCCGATCTCTGTCACCGGACTTTTGACTTCTTTACCACATGAATTACCCGGACATTATTTAAGTTTGTCGGTTTTCCCTTTCACATTGCCTGGTGTTAACGTCACCTGCACTCTGTTTACCCGTGTCTTGGATCCTGTGAATTAAGTTTCGTACCTGATCTGTTTTTGCCTGTATTCAAGAATTGACCCGTTTCTGGTGAACCTTGTTTCTTTTTACCATTTTTGCATTTTGGACTGTTTATTTTTTGGATTTTGACTTTATAATTTTTGGGAAGATTTTGGTCCGGAATAAACCTTTTTTGACCACTTAGTATTCTCTGTGTTTTTTCACCACTCCTTGCCTTCACGAGAGTATGGGGTTTTACGAGTCTATTAGCCCCTGCATGACAACAACGGCCTTATAATACTTAAAACTCACTACATCAACATCCCCAACACCTCCACATCTGACTGCATCTATTGGGACTTTTTGATTTCATTATCCATCCTGAACATCCTGAGTTTTTCTCTTCTTGACAGGTATTCCTCTTTTACGTGGTATACTTTAAGCATTAATATATATTTTGTATCATAAATGTGTCGATGCACATATTTGTGTTGTATGAAACTAATAATTTTAAATCTAAAAAACTGTTTTGGTTCCCCAGGTGGGAAATATATGTTGCTGCACATAAAGTCAGAGAGTTTGCCCAGAACAGTTTCAGTCCGGCGACTTTAAATATTTCTATTGATTTAATATTTGACGAAAGTAGTCCTGACAGAATATGAATATCCTATTATGCAAAAGCTTTGTAACATGGCTAGAGCCCTTAATCACTGTGACGAGCAAGGCGGGACAGAGCCATGAGGGAATGACGCAGGGCCGGTGACGCGAGTGATAATGAGTGTCAGTTGCGCGTTTCACCAGCTCTGTATCTGGTGAAAGATACAGTGGAGATCGGAAGCATAAAAGGACGAGAGGCAGAGTGTACGACAAGAGAGGACTGGGCCCAGACATATGTAAAGTTTGCATTTATGTTCTTGTGGCCGACAGTCGACCGTGAGGTGGCTGCCGGTCTTTTTCTTCCGTGTTATTGTTTGTTTTTGTTGATTAAAGTTTGTTTAATGTTCGCCGGTTCCTGCCTCCTTCCTTCCCTACTTTGAACTGTATTACATTGGTGCCAAAACCCGGGAGGAAGGAGAGACATGCTGTCGGAGAGCCCTCGCTGCTGAGGGGCATCTGAGGGGTGCTGAGGAGTTCGGGCAGCGAGGATGAGGGGTGTCCGCCAGCGGATGCCCGATGCGGTGGTGCTGTAACAAGATGAATCGGCTGCGACGGAGAGCTCGCTGCCCTGCCATGCTCCTGGGCTGAGGTGGAGTGAAGGCGGTCCAGGAGGGAGTGGAGGAGTTGTCGCCATTGGCCGTGAGCTAGAAGGAAGGAAGGTGAGGAGCAGGAAACGGGGGACTCGCTACTAGCTGCCTTCAGCCGGAGGGGCGGAGGAGGATTGAGCTGTCCACCGAGGGTCCAGTACCACCGCATGGCACCGATGGGTGAGGACCGAGCAACAGTGTGTTGAACCAATTTTAATTTGCTTTCTCTCTCCCGCCGCTTTCGCTCCTTGTGCTTCCGTCTCCTTTTCTATCTTCTCGTCTGTTCTCGGGAGTACCCCCTGCCTGCGAGGGGCGATAGGGGTATGTGATGAGCAAGGCGGGACGAGAGCCGCGAGGGAATGACGCGGGGGGACGCGAGTGATAATGAGTGTCAGATGCGCGTTGCACCGGCTCCTTATCTCTCACGGTGGAGATTGGAAGCATAAAAGGACGAGAGTGTACGACGAGAGACGACCAGGCCCGGACATATGTTAAGTTTGTAATTATGTTCTTGTGGCGCCGGTTCCCCGCCTCCTTCCTTCCCTACTTTGAACTGCATTACAATCACTTAAATGGATATTGTTTTCCCCCTCATTTTTTTATAAGATTGGAATTTACAGGAAAATAGACAACACAATCTCCAAACATAATATGTCTAAATGTACCACAAAGCATGACAAAGGACCTGTTCAGCCTGTACAGCTCACAGCGTCACCCGTCATCTTCGCTATGCCCCTGACAAATATTCACTATAGAAATACAGTGCAGTACCGCTCCTTTCAATTGAATAGGCAAATACATCCTCGAAACTGTCAAGAGTTTATCAACATACATTTGATAACATAAACTGTTACTAATATTAAAACGTGTTGGCTCAGCTGCTACGAATACATTTAGTAATATTGATTAACTTTTATTAGATAGTTTACATGTTTGTCTGATTTTAACACATTTTCCTGAACATATTGGCAGATGTTTTGGCTTTACTTCCGCACCCATAGGCAAGAAATTCCCATACCATTTCACGCACGATCTACGTGTCCGTATGGGAAACAGGCGTTGTTCCTCTGTAAAATAATAAATCAGTAACTTAATATGTTCTTAAGAGCATGATTTGCAATGTTATCGGGAAACCCATCCCCTGTCTGTTATATCCATGAACTCAACGCCTCAGATAGAGAGAAAAAGAGGGAGAAAGAGCTATTGTAAATCTTTTTTTAAACTATACTTTATTTCTATTTTCATATATTTACATATATTATAAACCACTTTAAGTCGCAATACATACATCACACTTTATTTTATTATTTATTTTATTTTATTTTATTTTATTATTCTCTTTTCTTTTATAATTTATAATTTTCTTTTATTAACTATCTTTATTTTCGTTTGTTAACATAATTTCACTGTTTGCACGCATCTCAGCCTGCAAATGCTTTGGCAATTGTCATGCCAATCAAGCACACTTAAATTGAAATTAAATGAGAGATAGAGGGAGGGGGGGACTCCAGCGAGACAATCACATTGCTTTTCATACAATATTGCCATCTGCTGGCCACAAGTTAAACTGCAATATCTACAGTCATTCAGCAATAGAAGGTGATTTGTGGACAATTATATGATTAATTGTTTAGTTATATATGTATTACGTTTTACAATTTGTGGGTATGTACTTTAAGATATAGGAGGACAATTATATCCTACATGTGTGCTATGGTGTGACATAGCAAAAATGTGAAAAACAAACAGTTTACACTGGCCAGGAAGTGGCAAACAAAATAACAAAACTAATAACAAATCTGTATTATCTATAATTATAAAATTAAATAGAATAAGAGAGATTGATCTTGATTTTTATTTTTTTCAAAGATTTTTCTGTCACACCACAGGACTCAAAACAAATATTTTATACTGACTGAAGAGGTGGTGAAATTATAGCACCAGTAGGTTACTGTGTGAAAGATAATACAATAATAATTAGTGAACGATTCGTCACTAGACCTGGATTAGGACCTTACAGAAAATCCTTAAACTGCTGTTTCTTTTGAGTGAATACAGGGTCTCATTTGTCCGACAGTAAGGGTGTGGTTGTTTCATGTGTAGTCTAGGAATCAGTCATAGTGAGACTGAAGTCTAACATCATGCTCAACACACATGAGACAAACATTCTGAGCGAACCACGATTTATTCAGAATGTTGATACACCCATATAGTACTACTAATGTTGAATTTGTACCAGAGAAAAAGTCTTTACTGGTGAGGCACAAGAACTGTATATCAAAGAGGATTGGATAGGTGTCTTGTCACAGAACATGCAGTGAGTCAAGTACATTGTTTTAAGAAAAAGAAAAAAGATATAAGGCTGATTTGGATTTTCAGAAATAAAGTGATTCAAGAAAATGAAAATAATTGCTCTGATAAAGCCAACTGTAAACTTTTTTTTCCAATAGATAGAAATTCTGATATATTATATGTCTTACAAACAAAATTTTTTGACACATTTTTAAGTGAAGAACACAACAGTACAGTTTTTGGAAAAGGCTTGGTAACACAAGCTCACAAATACAGGGATAGCCACACACACATAAACGCACTAACAATAAATAAGAGAAGGAATCATAGCAGATTGAAACTTTTACAGTGCTGCAAACTTGTGATAGATCTGATCAATTATGCTATCAATTTAAAATGATACAGTAGTGCTGTTCCATGCTGTCTTGACTCCTGATGCCAAAATGGGTAGATCTAACTATCTTGCAGACTTAAAAGTCTGTTAGAGAAAGGAACAGCAGGCAGGAGATGAAGAGATGATGTGATAAAATGAGCAAAGTTTGCTATGGATAGAAAATCATAGTTATGTTAAGATGCTCATTCAAACTCCATCTAAAATGTCTAAACTTCCATCGCTCATTCTTGTTATTATACCAATACAGACAGTGGAAAATTACTTCTTTACAACATTGTCTCATGACATTATTAAGAAGCTTGAGAGTGAAGCCACAGCAGACTCATATCCACTTGTGAAGTCAATACAAATGCAGCATCCAACTTAATGTATAGCATTAAAAAAGTAGAATATAATAACTAGACAGAAACTAGTGACTAATGAACTACATACGTATATAGAAAAATAGTAGACTAAGTAAAGAGTAAAGAATAATAAGGAAAAGGAAATAAGAAATGTAATACAACACACAAACATACACGCACACACATACACACACACACACACACACAAACAGGTTGCTTTCAAGAAATTTAGATCATACGATCTATCATAGGAGTGGTCCAAACTCAACACATGATGGTCAGTGGGGCAGTTCCTGCAGCAGCTCTGATGCCAGTTGGCTGATGTGGCACCAGGCCTCATGAACGTGCCGTGACTCAGTGGTTCGGGCACAGATTGCGAAACGCAGCACAAACTTCTCCGCCAGCTGGCATGGTACCAGATGAATCTTTCGTGTGCTGTTGATCCGCTTCAACAGTGTTTCATTTAAATTGTTGGTGCCCTGTTGGATTTAATGATTTAGAGCTTTGTATTATAATTAGATATGGTTTATTTAGACTAAGATTATTAATATATATATATATAGCCAAAATATAATGTTAATTATAACATTTTCTTAAAAATGTATTAATTAATAATTAATCAAATGAATTGCATGTAAAAATCTAGAATCTTAAAATGAAATTGAGCATGTTGTGTAGTATTTTAGTCTACTATTTTCATAGTATAAATATATATATATAATAATGTGTGTATCATGTATAATATAAGCATCATGTGTTATAAAAGACATGCAGTGCATTTTTTATTCTAAAAATAGTAGTATCATAATTTTGTGTAATTTGTGTTTCTCAGATGGATCATCTACAGAAATTGAAATACGTCACTGCAATTTTAGTTAACTAGCTATAATTATACTGGATGAGGGGGCATTGTTTGTGTGGGAAAGTGTTTAACTCTGACCTTGAGTCTAAAGCATACGAGACCCAGCAGAACATCAGCACAAATCTCAAAGCGCTGATCAGCTCTCACCAAACACTCAAACTCTTTGGCCAGCACTACATGCTATAACAAAATAAGATACAGAGCATTTGTGGATATAATGAAATACAGTATAAGGTCAGAAGCATGCTCTTTTTAATACAAACATTAGTATTATTAGCAATAGCTAATTACAATTAGTATTACAATATTCTACAAATAATGATAATCAGAATCAGAAAAACAATTCACAATTATTTCCACCCAAAAAAATGAAACACTTTTGTTTTAGTTGGTTATTATGTTAAAAAGAGCGGTTACTTTTTGCGTAATACACAAATCTGAATACAGGTTTGAAATGACAAAAAATAAAATAAAAATATTATTTCAGAATGAAGTGTCAATATCACACCAACAGGGGGCAATCTAATGTTCAAAATAAGCAGTGTATAGAATACCAAATCAGAGACCCTTCCTGTTCTAAATGTGTACAAACAGATTGTCCTAGATTAAAACATTCATTACTGCAATCATGTTTTGAAATAACGTAATCATATAATTCAAATTTAAACACATTGGCTACTGGTCAGCACTGTATACTGCAGCCTAACTTTGAAAAAGCAAACTAACGCAAATGAAATTCTTAACTGCTATTGCATCTGGACTCAAAATTATCATCGGGCAACAAAAAAACTCACACACATAAATATGTCCCTAAAATGATCTAACAATGCAAATAGAAAAAAAATGGTCACATCATTATTCTAACGCAACAAATATAGAATCTACACCAAATCACCTGTTGAGCAAACCAGAACTATTTTAAGATGAAGATTTATCATCACCCTTGAATCACTGACTGGCTTGCGTCAAACCAAATGGACCATGCATCCACATCAGATGTGATTGGCCGGGCTAACCTGATTGACAGCATGGATTATAGGTAGTTACCTTGCGGATGTAAGCCTGCAGACCTTTGAGTCCATACATGCGGAACACAAACCAGATCTTCAGCGAGCGAAATCTACGACCCAATGGAATCTGCCAGTGCTAAAGAAAGATGAGATGTGACATGTCAACTGTGCACAAGATAAAACATGAAGTTCACATAAAATATAGACACAAACCAGTGCAGATGAAGCACTTCTTCATACAAGTTTTCTTCTATTCAAGTTTGTATATGGAAAATATAGGCACATCAAATACTAACAGACTCAAATTCATATTAATGCTCATTTATGGTTAGGTTGAATAGAAGAAAAGAACAGACTCGAGGTGCAGTTTGCTATTAAAAAACATGCAAATTTATGAGACTAACAATAAAATCAATGTAGCATGTTTTCCCAAATCTTGCTGGCAAACAATCTTCTCTCTCTCCCTCTCTCTCTCTCTCTCTCTCTCTCTCTCAAACACACACAAGCATATGCACAAACACACGCACACTCACACACACACACACACACACACACGAACACACACACGCACGCACGCACGCACGTACGCACACACACAATAAATAAACTATACTTACTCTATAATCTGTGACGAGTCCTATAAATAAAAAAAACATTTCAACAATAAGTGATATAAATAAAATATAAATTACAATATAATTAATTTGTATTGAGCAGAAATATCTGTGCTTTTAATATCATTGGCACATTTGAATGAAAAAAGTGATACAGGTGATTATTAAAAGATAAACAATGCAATGTGTCAAGACTAACATGGGTGTTTTTTGTATATCTGACCAAGCCTGTTTAATTTAATCAGGATGTTGTTCATCATGGAAATGGCTTTAAGGTGTGTGTTTGTGTGTGCGCGTGTATGTGTTGGGTTGAGAGACAGGGCTGCTCTTTTGTCTTTCTTTCAGCACAATTACAATCGTCTGCACAGCTGCACACTGCCCACAGATGATCTGCTTTTGTTTAGTCACATTTAAATGGTTGACGTGCAACAGGCAGCTCATTGGTTGAAAGGTATGTGGAAACGAACAGAACTACGAACAGATGATAGATAAATAGAAAATATTTGGACTAGTATTCCATTAGATTACAATATACTAAACAAATGAATAAATATTAGTAATAACTAAATGTTTCTTAGTTTTATATTGTGATATCTACACACTTAAATGTCCAATATCCGAATAATTCTGTTTAAAAAATGAATAACTTATGTTTATGACACACTTTCCAGAATTTACATACTGTACACATACACACACACATGCACACACAAGCACACACACACACACAGGTCTTAAACGTGCTCGGGGTCAGTGTAGGGTGTTAAAAAGCTGTTTGTTTACTCGCACACACAGAAGCTTACAGCGCATACAGCAGAGTACTAATCTGATCGAGCCCTCCGTGTGACTCAGAATATGTGTCAGCACCATGCGTCATATCTCATTAAGGAAGATGATGATCATCCTATTTACTCCATCTTTCATTCATGTCATTGTTTATAGAATTTGTTTTCAATAATGGCTTTTCTACCAACAAAGATAACTGGCAAGGTTTAAGGAAACGTGCTGTGAATTGATGTTGCTCACCTGACTCTTGATGATCATGCTTCAGGTAAAGTGGCTCAATCATAAAGGCTCCGATAATGTCTGATCTATTCTTTACCCTGTACAGAGATAATGAAATATATTCATATTTTCAAATTATTCTCATCTTCCATTTAATACATGCAAATTGTTTACTACACTCTTAAAAACAAAGGTTCCCTTTCTGTCGGTCTCTCGACGTTGTGTCGAGAACGACAGATGGGGTTCGCCCTTGAGAACCAATCAACTCTGACTACTATAGAAAAGGCCAATGAAATTTGGCGAATGCAATTTGCATGCCGGGCTCCGCCCTCGGAAATCCGGTATAAAAGGAGGCCGGCGTGCAGCATTCACTTACCTTTTGTTCTTCAGAGCCATCGCTCATGAGTACAACTCAGGATTCAATCCTCTACAACTACACGCTGGTGCTACGACGTGTTACAGCGGATCGTCCCTTTCTGCAGCGACCTTCCCCTGGGCGTCTCGGCGGTTCCGGAGGTGTTAGAGATTTTTTCTAAAAGTCCTTTTCAGGACTGACTGAGCATTCTCCAGCGCGGCATGTCCCGCTGTTCTCTTGGGTGCGGCACCCTCATCGAGGAGGGGGATGGACACGATCGCTGCATTAGGTGTCTGGGCGTCCAGCACACTGAAGCAGCGTTCGTTGACACATCTGCCTGCACTGCGGGCAGATTGTCATTCAGAAGTTGCGGTCACGGGTGGCTGTCTTCCTACGGGAACCAGCCACCATTTCGTCTGCTACCCGGGCTGTGACATCTGTGGCTACGGCCCCGATGACCACCCACGTTAGCAGCGTTAGTGATACGGGGAACTCTGCGAACGTAAACCCGCCAGCCAAGTGCTCACGGGCCGATCGCACCCCGATTCGCTCTTCTGAACGTTCCCCAACCGGCGGTGGCATACCGTCCGGATCCTCACGCACACACTCGGAAACGATGTGTGACGTAGATGAGATGTCGCTCGCAGCATCGGAGGGAGACTGGCATCCGACTCTGCCGAATCCAAACTCCACCCCCAGCGGTCGAGTTCAGGAGGAAGCAGAAGTGATGTCATCCGTGCTAACCCGGGGATACGTGGTTCCCGAGGTCGGTGCGCGGTGCAAACCGCGCCCACCCCGGGTGCCATGTTTTTCCCGGAGGTGCATGAGGAGCTGTGTAAAACTTGGAACGCTCCTCTCACGGACCGTTCCAGTGAAACCAGCTCCGGCTCCCTTACTTCCCTCGATGGTGAGGCAGCCAAGGACTGCGTCGAGATCCCCCGGGTGGAACGTCCGCCTGCGGTGCACCTGTGCCGCGGACGGCTACCACCTGGGGGGGGATTGACCACTCCTACCGTCCAAAGCACGTAAGACTTCGGCATCACTGGTGTTGAAAGCTTGCGATGTTGCGGGCCAGGCTGCCTCCTCTCTCTATGCCTTGGCCATCCTGCAGGTCCGCCAGGCCAGGGCGTTGAGAGGGCTCCACGAGGGTAAGGCCGACCCGGGTATAATGCAGGATCTCCGTGCCACCGCTGACAGCGCTCTACGGGCGACTAAGGCGGCGGCACGGGCCCTGGGTCGGACGATGTCCACGGTAGTGGTCCAGGAGAGACACCCCCGGCTATACCTTGTGCAGAAGAGTGACAGCAAGGAAGTCCGCTTTCTTGATGCACTCATCTCGCAGGGTGGGTTGTTGGTAACACCGTCGAGGACTGCGCTCAGCAGTTTTTTGACGGCGAAGCAGACAGTGGCAATTAACCACACTTTTTTCACGCCGCGACTCGGCCGCCTACAGGCCTCCGAGATCTCACGTGACGTCTGCTTCCCTGCAACCCAGGACCCTTTCGACATCGGCTCCGGTTCCTGTGCCCCCACAGGCGGCACCCCGGAAGCAGAGGTCGAGGGGGAAACCTCCACCCCGTCAGCAACCTCCTCGCGAGAAGGGACACTGACGGGAAGACCCCAGGGAGAACAACATCGGGCCCGAACCTTCACAGCCACGGCTCTGATCGGTCGGTACGGGACGACTCCTGCCTCGTCACCAAAGCCGGGCCCTTGTTAGGGCTTGGCGCCCACTTACTCACTGAGTTTTCTGTTCTCCCCGGGTTTACTTGCAGCCGATCGCACACTCCACTGGACTGTGCTCGGCGAACCGACCTCACACCCTGGCGAGGCGTGAGGTCGTACACATATACGACAGCCGTCACCACTCTCAAACCGACAGTGCGTGCCGTTGTCCCGCCAGGCAGGTAAGCAGGCGGAGCAAAAACCTTCCCTCCGGGGACTCCCCGCGACATGGTTAGCTCCGCCAGCCGACGAACCACCCCCCGTGGGAATGATGAAGCAGACCGTCCCCTTGGTCACCCTGTCACAGTCCCTGGGAGCTCGAGAGCTGCCCACACTGTCTCGCTGGCTAATGAGGGCGGTCCGTCTTGGTTACTCGATCCAGTTCGCCAGAGACTCACCCAAGTTTCGGGGCATCATCTCTCCCTCTGTCAGAGGCAGGGACGCCTCCGTACTTCGGGTAGAGGTCACCACCCTTCTGGCAAAACAGGCATCGAGTTCGTCCCTCAAAACCAAGATGTTCAGTGGGTCACCACCCGCACTTCATCGTTCCCAAGAAAGACGGCGGGTTGCCCCCAAAGGCTGCGTACCCTGAACAGAGCACCTTCACAAGCTGCCATTCAGGGTGCTCACACAGAGGCGCGTCCTGACATCTATGAGGTGTCAGGATTGGTTCGTGGCAATCGACCTGAAGGACGCTTACTTTCATGTCTCGATCCTCCTCGACACCGGCCGTTCCCACGGTTCGCGTGCGAGAGGCGGGCATATCAGTACAGAGTCCTCCCTTTCGGTCTGTCCCTGACCGCCCTTTCTCCCTGAGAGGAGGAAGGCGAGCGGGTACTAAACTATCTCAGCGACTGGCCTATCTTGGCACACTCGCGAGATCTGTTATGTACACAAAGGGACCTGGTGCTCCGGCACCTAGGTCGATTGGGACTCCAGGTCAACCAAGAGAGGGGCAAGCTCTCCCCAGTGCAGAGCATCCTCTTTCTCGGTATGGAACTCAGCTCTGTCACCATGTCGGCACACCTGTCCGCAGTTGTGCCCAACCAGTGTTGAACTGTCTGAAATGAACATTTTAGGCAGACAGCGGTCCCCCTGAAACAATTCAGAGGCTCCTGGGACACATGGCGTCCTCGCGGGCTAATACCCCTCGAGTTGATGCACATGACACCGCTCCAACACTGGTTTCAGAGTCGAGTTCCGAGGAGAGCGTGGCACACCGGCAGCAGGCGCATGGTGATGCCGCCCTGCTGCCGACGCACCATAACCCCTAGTCTTTATGACTTTTTCGACGGACTCAGGTCCCTCTGAGCAGGTTATGAGGCAGGTCGTGGTGACGACTGAAGTCTCCCTGCAGGGGTGCGGTGTAGTGTGCAACGGGCACGCAGGTGGGGTGTTGGACGAACCCCCGCCTGCGCTGGCATATCAATTGCCAAGAGTTGTGGGCTATGCTACTTGCACTGAGCAGGCTACGGCCTCTCGTGCGAGACATGCACGTGCTGTTCCGAGGACAGCACTATAGCTGTAGCGAATACAGATCGTCAGGGTGGCGTTCGCACACAGCAGCTAAACACAACTTGCTCGACGCCTCCTCCGGTGGAGTCAACAGGTGACTCGTTCCCTGCAGGCCACACACCCCGGGCAAACTGAACTAGACAGCCGACGTGCTTTCTCGCCAGTTTATGCCTCGTGGAGAGTGGCGACTCCACCCCCGTGCAGTCCAGCTCATTTGGAGGCTGTTCGGGTAGGCCCAGGTAAAACCTGTTCACCTCCCGTAACACCACCATTTGCCCGCTTGATAGTCCCTGCCCTCGGCACGGATATCCTTGCGCACAGCTGGCCGCGGGATGGGCGGAAGCACACCTTCCCCCCCCAGGAGCCTTCTTGTACAGACTCTGTGCAAGGTCAGGGAGCAGGAGCACCAAGTGTTATTGGTTACACCACACCGGTCTAACCGCACTTGGCCTCAGAGCCGATGCTCTGGACAGCGACTCCCCCTGAACCATTCCCCTGACAGAGGACCTGCTCTCTCAGGGGAAGGACACGTTCTGGCATCCCAGATCAGACCTCTGGAACACCCATGTCTGGTCTCTAGACGGGACGAGAAGATCCTAAGATGGCTACTCCCCCTATACGGCTGAGACCATCACCCAGGCTAGGGCCCCATCTACTAGGCGGTTACACGCCTCTAGACGGTGCCTCTTCTCGTCCTGGTGTCTTTCTCAACGAGAAAGACCCACTGAGGTGCTTGATCAGGATTGTGTTCCCCTCCTCACGAGACTGGAGACTAACATCTCCCTTCCACACTGAAAGTGTATGTAGTCGCTATTGCCACTCATCACGACTCAGTCGGTGGAAAGTTTCTAGGGCAACACGACCTGGTCACCAGGTTCCTAAGCAGCGAGAGGGCGGAATCCGCCTCATCTCCGCTCCATACCCTCTTGGGACCCTAAGTGGTCCTGGGGAGCCTCAGGGCCCCCCAAAGAGCCCCTCGGAGGTTCCGATCTTCCTCATAGAGTAAGACGGCCCTCCTGACGGCGCTCACTTCTTTCAAGAGGGTAGGGGACCACCGAGCATCCTCCGTGTCCCTGGATTGCCTTAAACTCGGCCCTGGAAACTCTCACGTTATCTTGAGACCCAGGCCCGGATGCGTGCCCAAGAAGTTCCCACTACTCCCTCCGGGGCCAAGTGGTGAACTTGCAGGCGCTCCCCATAGGGGAGGAAGACCCAACCCGATTAGTGTTGTGTCCAGTACGTACTGGACCGCACGCAGAGCTCTGAAGCTCTGACCAGCTCCGTGTCTGTTGGAGGACAGCAGAAGGGGAAGGCTGTCTCCAAACAGAGGCTGGCGCACTGGGTCGTGGACGCCGTTACGACGGCATTCCGATCTCAGAATCTCCCATGCCCATTGGCAGTGAGGGCTCACTCCACACGGAGTTTAGCCACCTCCTGGACACTGGCAGAAGCGCCTCTCTAGCAGACATCTGTAGAGCTGCGGGTTGGGCTATGCCCAAACACCTTCGCAAGGGTTAACAACCTTCGCGTAAACCCGGTGTCAGCCCACGTCCTGCGTGGCGACATGTAGGACTGGCATCCGGGGGGGGCGTATGCCTGCGAAAGCACCTTTCCACCCTCTAACAGGTTGGGTCAGTGTGCTATTTACCTTTTCTTCTTACCCGAACACATCGCTAAGAAACTGGTACCTCACCAGCCTCCCTTCTTACCCAGACACTGGTTAAGAATAGGCATTCCATCCATCACCAAACAAGCACCCCCTGGGGGCTGGCTGGGCAGAGCAGCCTTCCCCCTTAGGCCGGGATACCATGTGAGCTATCACAGATAGCTCTAACCGGACCTAGTGCTACCGGACGTCTGTAACACCCCCTCCGTGGGCTGTTCCGTCTGATGTATCCTCATGAGAATGGTTCCCACTCCTGGTAACCCATGAGCTTCCCCAGGTGGGCCTCCACCTCGCGGTTAACTACTCAGTCCGCACGTTCCATGCGTTCTCCTCCAAGGACGAGACCATACCTATATCCACCATATTCCTCCCCACGGGTAGGAGGTGGCCTCTGTAGCGCTTCCCTGATTAAGAGTCGCGCTTACCCGGTGTAAACTGATCTGGACGGCCTCTCGCCTATAGAGAGCTAAGGCCCCGTCCGTGAAAGTTACCGGTCAGGGCTGTACCCATCTTTCTCCAAGAAAGCTCTGGAACCCCCCGACCACCACACTGGAAGGTTACAGTCTCACGAAAGCTTCGAGATGACACGCCCAGGCTTGTTACCGTCGCTTCGCTAGAGATTGTGACGCGATACAGCGTTGTGGCGTTTTCCATAGGCAACCCCATCTGTCGTTCTCGACACAACGTCGAGAGACCGACAGAAAGGGAACGTCTTGGTTACGTATGTAACCTCAGTTCCCTGATGGAGGGAACGAGACGTTGTGTCCCTTATGCCACGAACACGTATCGTATTCTGCTGCAGTTTGAGAGGTCTCAGGCTCTTCAGAACAAAGGTAAGTGAATGCTGCACGCCGGCCTCCTTTTATACCGGATTTCCGGGGGCGGAGCCCGGCATGCAAATTGCATTCGCCAAATTTCATTGGCCTTTTCTATAGTAGTCAGAGTTGATTGGTTCTCAAGGGCGAACCCCATCTGTCGTTCTCGACACAACGTCTCGTTCCCTCCATCAGGGAACTGAGGTTACATACGTAACCAAGACGTTCTTAAAAGGATCTGGTGATGACTTACCAGAACCATTTTTGTTTTCATAGTATGTTGAAACCCTTTTATGTTGAAAGAACATTTCTGTGGATGTAAAAGTTCCATCAAATAATGAAAACCCCCCCAAAAGTTGTTCCAAATCTGTATAAATGTCTTTGTTCTTTTGAAGATAGAGAAAGATATTTGGAGGAATGCTCAACATAATTGACCTCCATAGTAGGAAAATTAAAATGGTACTCAAAGTTGCCCTAGAACTGTTTGATTTCATAAATTCTTCAAAATATCTCATTCTGTACTCAACCGAACAAAAAAATAACACAATTATTTCTCCCACAATGGTAGTCAATGACGTCCCAGAAATTCAAGTTGCTAACATTTTTCCAAATATCTTTCTTTGTGTTCATCAGAACAAATATAGATTTGGAACATGAGTACATTTTTGGGTGGAGTATCCCGTTAAATATAATTTTTATAACAATACAGCTTGACAAAGAACCTTTGTGATCCTTTGTTTTTAAGAGTGTAAAGAAAGATGACACCTTATTAAAAATATAGGTGCAAAATTAATCATTGCCATGAATATACTGTAAATAACAACAACTGAACAACATTAAGAAAATAAATGGCTTTGCTTTGAGTCTGAGGATTTGGAACTCGGGAACTTACTTGGAACTTGAGAAAATCAATATAGTTAATAGATTATCTTTATAATGATAGGTGTGTGTGTCTGCTTTAGGTGTTGTTTCCCCTCAATACTGAGAATACCAGTGTCTCTTGTTGCCATAATAAAACAACATTATTATTTTATAGTTTTGAAGTGGTTTCCAATATCTCTTTTGTTTTTCACACATTTGTCACACATGAAGAAATAATTGACGCATTGAGGATCCCAGATCACAAAATGTTGCATTTGGCAAAAAATTAGGAACTGATGTAATACCATCTGAGGCTCAGATAACATTGGTCAATTGAGTCATTGTAATATAAAAGTGGTTATCTTGTCTTGAGATATCTAACTAGGATATAATATATAAGTGGGGTTATAAATTAGATTATTTAAGGTAACACATCCTGTTTCAAGTGTGTGGATAAAATTGTCTATATATAGCATATGCATTTGTGCATACCTTTTTATGTATACATATAAATAGAACTCACTTTATGTCAAATAATAATGTTAAATATTTGTGAAGTTGTTATGTTTTTAAGTTTATCTACAAAATATTTTACAATAACCAAGAATGTCTATTTCAGTAGTCATATTTCTACTCACATTGATCATTTTGAACTTTAAATAAAAAAATATTTTTAATGGGATTTTACTGTTTTATTTTACAGAACTTACACGTGTTCTTGAAATGAAATTATGTTGCATTACATAAACTAAACTGAAAATTTAAGTTAGGTCCTCAATTTTTTCACCAAACTGGTTGACCAACAAAATGCTAAATATCGTTGGACAGGCCTGCGTTTCTGGTCTGTCGCATTCTCATGTGTATGAGTGAAAGTCAATGGAAGGAAAAGTCAAGTGTGACCGCGGGTTTAAGCAAAGAATTTTCCTGATGTTGACAGAAAGGGCAGCTGGGATCATTTGCTCTGTTGCCAATGAAGCTGAATCATATTGTCTTTCCATAGAAAGCGAGTCCATGGGGTCTGTAAGGCGACTGCAAACAACTTACCACATTGCAGAGCAATCAAAGTTGACCAGGAGCCATTTATGAGGATTGAAGTTGAAAGAATCTGCAAACTAAAATCAAAGCAAGGTTTAAAATGAATATCAAAAAACATTTGTAAAGAGATAATTATTTAGATGAATATTTGTATATATGTTTATCTGCAGACAATCCTTTGATTGTGGTGTAGCCAGAAAGTTAAAGTATGAAGCTAAATTTTGATTGGCACGTTTTTTTATAAGTTATTCATAAACCACCTTTTAGCAGTTTTTATCATCAAGCCATATTATATTTCAAACTCAAAAACAACTGCAGCATCTTTCCAATGGGCAATCATAGGGAACCGCTATCTCACAGTCTAATCTTTTTCCTCGCTCTCCCCTTTTCAATATCCTTTCCATCTGCTGCAATAAAGCAGACAGAAACCATCATGATGTTAAGATTGTTTTTCGTGCTGGGTCTGCCTGTCGTTCACTTCCTGGCAACCAGCATCACACAGAAAAACAGCAGCCCACTGGCATTCAGGTCAACGATAAAGACCAATGTCTTTATAAGGAAGCACAGTCAAGGTTATTATTTGAATTTGTGCTGCTAATAAACAGTGATATTTCTTTAGCGAGGGAAAAAGGGACTTATCTAAAGGTCTTCCTCTGCCTCAGGAAATTACTTTACCCTTATCAATGTGACACCCAGCTAGGCGCAATGAAAACTCAAAGGACGATCGAGGATCTCTCATTTCCCCATGATTTTGGGAGACATTGCTCATGCCGGCTCACATCATCGCTGACATTTAAATATTTTCATTTGCACGCACATGGCTTGCTACACGCTGGTTCCCGAGTAACAGGATCAATGGGACCCAATCAATGGGATTTGCTGTTATCATGCACCGCTCTCAGGGCTTTAAGAGTGTTGTGTGTGAAGAACACACAGCGAGGAGTGTGATTTGAGTATCATCTCACCTCGATGCCGTTCAAGAGATACCTGAACTCTGGACAGATAAATGCACTGCCCGCATATGCGGCATCAATGTGCATCCAGATATTCTCTGCTCTACCTGAAATATAAAAACAACGACAGTGTGTGGAATGTTATAAAAGATACTACACATAAAAATACTACAAAATTCATTGATAGGGAACATGACATATTAATTTGAAAGAAATCGTACATATAGGGCCCAACTCTGTGATGCAGTCGAATGCACAGGAATTAGTCGTTCCCAACGTTGCACAAAACTGAGAGACACAAGGAAATAAAATGAATAGATTGTTATTTCTCGATTTTAAAAATGTATGTTATTATTGAAGATCCAGATAAATCTAGATGTTTTATGCAAATCAGAATGTTTAATGGAAAATTCATTTTGATTTGTATGCTTTGATCGCAGGAGCATGTGTTCCTGCTTGGATTGTCATTACATAGTGATGTTTCTCACACAGGTCTGCTGGCTGAGCCCGGGGCTAATTTGACTAATGTGATTCAGAAAACAGGCTCTCCAAACAGCATTAACCATCATGCAGACGGATGGGGACAGGTTTAGAGAAAGAGCAGAGACAAATGTCCAATTTCTTTTCATTTCTCTCTTTCAAGATCTCTGTGGATGTCTGAGTGGTTGCTATCGTTGTATAAAAGTGTTTTACTGATTCTGCGATTTTGCTTGCTTATAGTATATACTACTGTATAAACTATACAGTGTATTTTGCAAGACCTACACAACACTTGTCCAGAAGCACATTCTGTTTCAGTTTTTTATTTTTTTTATTTTTTCACAATAATGTTCGTGATAAATATTCTGTTAGTATTATTTTGTGGTGATGTGTGAGTTGTGTTAAATAACTGAAACAGGAAGTTCTTCTGGACCAGTGTTGTTTACGTCTTGCAAAATGGTTAATACATTTGCTTACAATAATAGAATATTAAGAGAAAGGGAAAATATTTAAGATGAGAAATGCTAAGACAGCAGAGAGATACGGAAAAAAGGAAAAATAATACATGCTTTGTTTTTAATACCATCTCTCATCATGAGACATACGTACATAGACTGGTATGAGTCCTGCTCTTCTGTCCTCTTGCAGAGCCCTTTGCAGGGCATCTCCTCGCACAGCAAACTTACTGTCTGAGGGAATTTTCTTCATTCTCACTCCGGCGATCAGCCCTGCTCTCTCCACTGATGAGTGAGCCTGAAATGCCAACAACAACACTATTTGTCAAGAACTTGTCAAAAATAATAAATTCACAAAAGAAAACCTGACCAATCTTTATAAATACAGCAGCTGCCACAGGCTCTCATTTATACTACCCCCACAAACTGGTGCTACTTTCTGCTAACAGATCATTCCATGCAAACAGATACTCATCCATACAGTTTAAAACGCTGCCTTATTTTCAACCCAGCGTTGGGTCAAAAAGGAACGATCCCAACCTTTGAGTCAAATTTCAACGCTGCTTTGAAAATAACCCATCATTTTTATTTATGTTTTCTCTCAATACTATAATATTAAAAGGGGAAGTTAAAAAAACAAAAATATGTGGGAATATACCGCAATATACAATGTAATGTATTAATAGTTGTCATGTTTTGGAATCAATTGCTCATATTTTTTGCAGCAATTCCTTATGTATTATTGAAACATATTACCAGTATATTTTTCTATATAATTTCTTATATACGAACAAACACACACATGTTTTCTAAAGATATTCATAAATTCCAGTTAAAATAGTAGTCACCTCTTATAACATGCGTTATATGTGATTGAAACCTCAGTCCATATATCGTACAGCATCTGGGTTTGTGTCTCACCTGGTCAGACGAGTAGGCGATCAGTTTGGATATGATGTCTGTCTCAGATCGGTCAGGTTGGTCAGCCTTGATGAGTTTGATCACTTTAGAGCGAGCTGCAAGAAGGGCTATGAGCGTGGCTTCACTGGCACTGCCCTATATGGAAACACAGCACATTATTTTATTTATTTAACTGAAATTCAATAACTGATCTATCAGATACAGTTCATTATCAATTGGAAGACGTTTATTATTAGCTGGACAGGGACATAATTACATTGAGCCAAAACCTGAATCAATAAAGCCACGGGTTTCTGCACAGAAAGTGTAAATGCAGTGATGAATTTTCATCGGCTCTCTGGTTCTGTTCTCAATGAGTGAATGAGAAGATTCCACTCAAACCCCCTTAACACATATCATCTCATTGTGAAGCACAACCTGTCTTTGATTTTACCTTCCTTGCCTGACAGCGGACACCCACGTCCTGCCCACTAATTATTCCCATTACTTTATAATTTTAACCTGAAGTAAACCGAAAAAACTACAGCACATATGTCTGGCAGCTCAAATAACTCTAAAAACTAAGACAAGCAGGCGTTACCTCAAGCAGATATTTCTCCTTAGTTGATTTAACACATATTTTGGTTGTCAAAACATTTTTGGTTCTCTGAATGTTTAAGATTGGGTTTTAAATAGCCAATTGACTATTAATATCAGAAAGCAAAATGTTTCATTTCAAAGTTCTGTTGTGATATATCTGTAAGTTGACAACAATGCTCGATTTTCTGCTCAAAAGAATTTGCACCTGTTTTCTCCTCCTCTCTCTGCCCACCTTCACTGAGAGGCATCATATTCAAAACCCACAAACTACCTCATTAGTGTGCTCTTCCAGTGCAAAATGATGCTGCCTGTTGCCATAGCGAGCTCTATGAAAAGCCCTCAGACAAAACCATCCAGGAGGTGTACGCGCCCACTCCAAAGCGGCTCTAATGACAGGGCACCAAACCGCCTGTCACCAGTGGGCTTTCCGTGCATTGTGCTTCCTGTGTCTCTTTCCAAACGGCCGCAGCTGCTCGACCGCTGCAGCTATAGTGACAAAATGAGCGCAAACCGCACTCGACTCACGCTTGGCCTGCAATCACCTCTCATCTGTAGATGACGTCTAAAAAGCCATTTTACACAGGACGCAACCACTTACTGAGGGAAGGGGATAAATCAATGACAAACAAATTTGTTGGTGTTCGGATAAAATTGTTTGTAAACACTGTCTGAGCACACGCCTGGTTGAACAGGTGGCATTAAAGTGGTTTGAAACGTCTATATATTTGACACCTGGAAACCAGATCCTGTCTGTCGGGGCAATATATAAAGCATTGACCAAATTACAATGTGCAGTGTCTTTAAAAATGATTTTGTGGATCTGATCATGCTTGATAAAGGTTAAACAAATACAAATAAATTAATCTTCTCCACAAGCCTCCTATACCTCTGGTAAAAATACAAGATTTTAAGTGAAATCAAATGAATTGTAAAATATCTCACCTGGATGACTCCTCCTCCTCTGCCCTCTTTGCCAGCAAGGAAATCATCTGGTAGCTTCAGCATCTTACCCAGCCAGTCCAACATCACAGTCTCCAACTCTGTACAGGCTGGACTCGCAGCCTACAAGCACAAAACAAACCCTACATCAGACCACAACTTCAGAAACTCAAAGAATAAGTGCATTTCAGAAGATAAAAGAAAAGATGTAAAAGAATAAATGAAAAGATAGTGTAAAGATGGATAGATGGATGTGTAGATGGGTGGATGATGGATGGACGAACAGATGAATGTGTGAATGGGTGGATGCACCCATTGATGGTCGGTTGGACGAATGGATGGATGAATGAAGGATGGATAAATGGATCGACGATAGATGGATGGATGACAGGTGGAGAAACAGACGGGTAGATGGATGACAGATAAATGGATGGGTGGATGGGTGGATGGATAGATGGATGGATGAATGGATCAATGTTTGACGGATGGACCGACAGATGGATGAAAGAATGGGTTTATGGATGGGATGCATTGACAGTGGAATGGATGGACAGACAGAGGTATGGATGGATGAATGACAGACGGAGGGAGGGAGGGATACATGGACTGACGTTCGGACAGAGAGATTTATGGTTGGTTGGGAAGATGGATAGATGGATGAGTGTCTGATGGATGGACGGACAGATTGATGAATGGAATGGTGGGTGGGTGGATAGATGGATGGATGGTTGGGCAGATCCACAGATGGACAGACAGATGGAAGGAAAGATTGATGAATGGATGCATTGATGAATAAATGACAGATAGATGGATAAATTGATGGGCGGATTGATGAATTAATGGACGGGTGGATGGATGGACGCATTGACAGATGGATGGATGAATAGCAGATGGATAAATTAATGGACGGATGGATGGATTAACGATTGGACAGACGGATGGATGGTTGGTTGGTTGGTTGGACAGATGGACTAATGGATGGACGGATGAGTGTCAGATGGATGAATAGTGGATGGATAAATTGATGGACAGATGGATGAATTGATGATTGGACAGATGGACAGACGGATGTATGGTTGGTGGGGCAGATGGACAAATGGATGGATGGATGAATGGATGAGTGTCAGATGGATGGATGGATGGAAAAACATACCCAAGAGAATCCAATGCAGCCAATGGCTCCACACAGCATGTCTGCCAGCATTGCGGGAAAAGAGTTGGCACATGGGAAGTACGCATAAAAGTACGGACTGTGCCAGTGAGTCACCTGAAACAGCCATAAACCCGAAAAATTATTTTAAATGAATCTGTTAATACCTTAATAATGTGAAAATCTTCATATTTTTCTTAGAAAATTCATAAATTTGCTTTGTTCCTTGTTGCTTTGCTAAAACATGAATGCACAAGCTAACATAAACTAATACAAACAACATATTTATACAGCATTTATTAATCTTTCTTAATGCAAGTTAGGATGAACCATTTGACCATAAATGTGCATTAGGAAATGTTTAACTAACATACTTAAAGTTAGTTTAGTTGATGTTAACATACATTTAATACAGTTAACCATTGTTGACAAATCCAACCTTATTATTAAATTAAACCTTATTGAAGTGTTACCCAGTAAATAACAAGAGTTACGTTGATATTTCTGTTTGGTTGTTCTGCTGTTGTTCACCTTTGCTCTTTTGAACAGGGAATATGACTGCAGGAATAGTGACATCAGGGATTTTTCTCTGAGAACATCTAATGTTGGATGAAATTATGAAGACTAAATTAAATTATTCCATGAGTTCAGCTAGTGGAGAAAGGAGCTTGAGGCGCTGTGAGTCTGTCTCTCTCTTGCAGGATTTTCCTATTGTGAGTCATTTATTAGCCTGAACACACACTCTTAAAGCACTATTAAAACAACACTTCTGAAGGGAAAATTGGCCGGATTGAACACAAAATGAAGGTTAACACCTTAAAAGAAATTAAAGTGTTTGTTTTTTCCTGAGCTGCTATTGGAGGGGTGGGGGAGATATTTTTCAGACCGCAGCTCAGAGTTGATTTAATATCTAACTTTAAGATTTCACCTGAGAATGAAATAAGCTTTGAGTCTCAACAAATGTGACCTGTAAATGACACATTGCTATTTTTGGTTGTCATGTTTATATTAGGGCAAGCTGCAACAGAGTTCACTTAAGTCACTTTCTGGTAAGATAGTTTAGATACCCCATAGATATGATGAAGGAAGGCTGTGAAAGTATATCTCCATCATTTGGATCTTTTCTTGAATTTTTAAATATGTCATCATCAATTTTTTTTATTTTCTATACTTTTTTTATACCTGTGTGCAGCAAACCCATCTTGACTTTCAAAACATTTTATAAATTATCTATCCAGCAAGTTTTTTACAAGTGCCCAAGACTTTTGCACAGTAATGTACATTATACTAGATGAGAGGAAATGTGCAGACTGCGGATTTGCGAAACTGATACACATTAAGGGTGACTAATAATAATAATGATTTATGACCCACAAAAAGTGATGTATACAATATAAGCTAATATAAAGTTATTTTCTCTTTTCTCTCGCTAGAACATTCATCAAATACCACAAATCATATACGCTGAAAAATCATATTTCACATTTGGTCAGCAGTAACTCACCCCTGGCATGATCACCCTCTCAATGTCTTTGACCACATCCTCATAGCTATCTGGTTCCTCCGGGGCCTCCTCGGGAATCAACGATCTCAAATATCCAGGTTCCACATCAGGGAACACCTGCCTCTTCTCAATATTCTCTAAATAATCGGCTATGTAATCCACCATCTCTTTCCCTCGCCTTCGAAATTCTGCAGCCTCCATCTTCTCAACTGTGAAGAGGTTTGAAGAGTCTGTGTAAGAATATTACTTTTAGTCGATGGAACACACGGAGTTGCAGGATCCTGGTGCTAAGAATGACACAGACACAGCTTCAAAGGGCTTTAAACAATACCAGACGATGAATAAAGGTCTTATTTAGTGAAATGATCTGTCATTTAAAAAAAAAAAATGTATATGGTTGTGACGAGTCACCCCTGGTGCAATCAACGTTGCCAAGGTGACGGAAGAAATCAGAGCCTCACACCTGCCGGTCATCACGGACTGAGGCTCATAAACCCAGGGCTATAAAAAGCCCAGGAGGACAGAGCAGAGGTGAGCAACGTCTCCTACCGAGCAAACCTCATACCCTGATATCTTGTCATTACAGGATCGGACGAAGCCTGAACGGACAGGATCGCTAAGCTCTCCAACCGAGGAAGCATCCCTCGACAACAGAAGCACGCCATCCCTTAAAAGAAGGAAGATACGCAGAAGCCCAGGGAACCCGGAAGTCAAGCCGCAGTCTTGTTGTTTTCTTCCGTCTCCCCCGATGACTTTAGATAATCATATCCTCCGGGGTAAATCTGAGTAAACCCCCTTTGTATATGTGTCATTGCTTCACCCGTCACAATTGGTGGAGAATGCGGGCACGTGACTAAGCTTTGATACATAACAAGATTTTTTTCTCTCTTTTTGTGGTTTACAGATTGCCGGTGGCTCCTCTCTCTCTCTCTAACACAGATGGAGGAAATCTTCCACAGGCTGGCCGAAGTGACGACGCGCCAACAACAGTGCATAGAGCAGCTGGCCCAACGCCAAGAGAATACAGATCACGTTCTCGGTCTGCTAAGAGAGGCCACGGTGGCGAGGGCACCACTACCGGACGCTAAGACAACCGCCCATAAACTCCTGACGAAGCTAACGGCCCAAGATGACATCGAGGCATACCTCCGTACCTTTGAGGTCGTAGCTACGCTTGAGCTCTTGGACAAGGCCGAGTGGCCGAAAATCCTGGCCCCGACTGTTATCTGGTGAAGCCCAGCGGGCCTACTACTCTTTACTACCTCCAGCCAATGATGACTACGAGGCCCTAAGAAGGGAAATTCTGGCCCGGATTGGGCTGTCCCCCGTCAGCGCGTCCCAACAATTTCACCAGTTGGCCTACAAGGAGCAGGTGCCGGTGAGAGCTCAAGCCGCCCAGTTGACGCGTCTAGAACACCTGTGGCTACCAGACGCGATTTCTTTAAGACTGCAAGGGAAGCTCAGCTTCCCCTATAATTGTCAAAAAATTAATGGTCAAATATATGTACTATTATGTTAACATTTTATTGACTAAAAATGCGTTAAACACGTTCATCTTGAACGAAAACAATTTCGTTTAGAATCAGCTACTTAGGTCGGCTGACTCGATTTCCTTCTCATGCATTCCCGTAGCGTACAGTGCATTACTCTGTTGAAGCCCAGCGTCCATTGACTTCCATGGGGCTGCTTTAAACAGTTTTTTTCGGTGCTCAGAAACAAGACGGTCATTGAAAAATGCTGCGATTATGTCCCGCCCACGGACGCTCAGCGTCTCTGGGATGAATGGAGGACTCCGAGCGTCTGCGTGATGATTGGAGGGTCTGTCATCTCTTTTTAATCCACTTTTATGTCCTAAAACGCTCGTTTTTTGGGGTCGACAGCTTATAAAAACGTATTTCTTGTTTTTTTTAGCTTGTTTGCTATACGCATTGTCACATATCAGCTTTTAGACATTTTTTTTTTTATAAATCATAAATGACAAGGAGGCGGCAGCTTCTCGCAATGCAAAGAGATGGTTGGTGTGGGCGTGGGCGTGGGCGTGGTCTTCAGATTATGACGCGTATCACTCTGTGTCTCCATTTCCAACTCAGTCCCATCGCGGATTTTGGATGTGTAGTCGAAAGACAAACTGCTGCAACCTTCATCGTATATTTCACACAATTTCACACCACATTCATTGTTTCAGTTTAACATAATTCCCACATTTCCTCCCGTTGAGTTAAATATATATATATATATATATATATATATATTAAATCGTTTGTTCATTAATTCATATAGTCTGAACTAGCCAGCTAGCAAACTGCACACGATGGCAGACAGTGCTAATATTGTCGACCTGATTTTGGCAAAGCCATTAGAAAGTCTTCCTTACGAGGAGAAACTTAGAATTAAACAGCAGGGCAGATCAACACCTAAGACTGATTTAGTGCAAAAGATAGGGAAAAGTAACAGGTCTTTTCAGCTCTCCTGGTATGACAAAGTTAGCTGGCTGACTGGAAGTGCTGTAAAAAAGAAAATGTACTGCTGGCCATGTCTCTTGACATGGGTTACAGAGCATTTTCTTGAAAGGAACGTAGGGCAGCCCTAACCCTAACCCTAAGCCGCCACTGGTGGCTACTGACTGGAGAACCATCAGCCAACCAAGTAGCCGAGAAGGTCGTTATCGACTGGCTGCTAAGGTCCCTTCTGCTTAGTATCAGCTGTACCATACAAACCTACTGAAGAAGTGGATTGCCTCCCCTACCCAGATGTAGTTCAAATGGGGCAACAGCTTTCCCCCGTCCAGAAAAACGACCTGCAGTCCCTGATCAGTCAGTTCCAGGATGTGTTGAAAAGCTCTGAAAAGCCCGGGCAGATTCGGATAATTCAACACAAGATCCGAACTCCACCGCGAGTCGAGGTGAGACAGCGGCCCTACCGAGATCCGGAGGCTCAGCAGGATGAGAGAAATGGGAGTGATAGAGCCCTCACGTAGTCCCTGGTCCAATCCCATTGTGATGGTCCTAAAACCAAACGGCACTCTCCAGTTCTGCAACGACTTCCGGCGGCTGAACGAGACCTCCAGCTTCGATGGCTATCCGATGCCCTGAGTGGATGAACTCCTGGACAGGTTGGGAAAGGCTCGCGTCATCACAACGCTGGACCTGACAAAAGGATACTGGCAGGTGCCCCTCTCACCAGAGTCCAGAGGAGAAAACCGCGTTCAGCACACCCGCAGGACACTGGCAGTACACGGTGCTGCCATCCGGCCTACATGGGGCACCTGCCACGTTTCAGAGAATGATGGACATCTTACTACGCCCACATCAAGCTTATGCGGCAGCATATAAAGATGATCTGGTCATCCACTCGGGGACCTGGGATGAACACCTAGACAGACTGCGGAGAGTGCTGAGGGACCTTCGGGAAGGCAGGCTTAACGGCAAATCCGAAGAAATGCCACCTAGGACTTGCTGAAGCCCAGTATCTGGGGTACAGGGTCGGGGCAGGCCTCATTCAACCCCAGAGGAAGAAAGTGGAAGCAGTTCGGGATGCCCCTTGACCCAAAAACAAATCTCAGGTACCTGCCTTCCTTGGACTGGCGGGGTACTATCGGTGCTTTATACCCAATTTCTCATCCATAGCCAGTCCCCTGACCGACCTGACCAGGAAGGGGCAGCCAGAGAAGGTGAAATGGACCCCTGAAACGGAAGAAGCGTTCCAGACTCTGAAACGGGCCCCGTCGTCCTCCCCTGTCCTAAGGGCACCCGACTTCAGCTGCTCCTTCACCCTCCAGACCGATGCATCCAACACCGGACTGGGATATATCAGCAGGAAGCTCACTCTGGCCGAAAGCAGATACGCTATGGTGGAAAGGGAGGCCCTGGCCATGAAGTGGGCAGTCCTGGAGCTGAGATACTATCTTCTGGGACAAAGTTTTACACTAGTAACAGACCATGCGCCGCTGCAGTGGATGGCCAAGGCGAAGAACACCAATACCAGAGTCACACGGTGGTTCCTGGCGCTCCAGGACTACCACTTCACCGTGAAACATCGGGCCGGGACCTCCCATGGCATCGCAGACGGTCTGTCGAGGTTATGGTCAGGGTGGACATCTCGGTCAGGTAAACCCCCCGAGCATGTAAATTCTTCCCTAAGTCTCCCCACAGGACTAGGTCGAAAATCTTGGAATGTTTTCATCAAAACCTTCGTTTCTTTTCGACTAAAGAAACAAATACATTAACATCTTGGATGACATGGGGGTGAATAAATGATCATGAACATTTATTTTGAAAGTGAACTTCTCCTTTAAAATATGACCTATCTGAGCAGATATTCTCAACCGGTTTAGTAATTATCTGCACTCTATGTAAATGAGTAGATTGTTAAATTGCACGAATGTCAATCTCACAACAACTTTTGTATTATTTGACAATTTATTTTCTATGAGTTTGTAAATTTTTAGATATGCTTCTGCACCAGTGAAGGTTGTTTACTAAAATAAGTGTATGATTCTCTTTGTAATTATTCATAGTCATCCGAAAAAAATCCCACAAGATCAGGCTGGTCATATTCTTCTTATGGCAAAGTGTCTTAAGGGATAGTTGATGCAAAAATGAAAATTCTGTCATCCTTTTCTTCCTTTTCCAATTTTTCATTTCTGGATGAACTATCCCTTTTAATTTAACCTTAAAGCCAGCATGTCATGCTTTTGGTCTAAGTGAATCTGAAAAAGAAAACAATTACAATACATCAAATAAATGGACTGTTGTATGTGGATGCTAAATATAGATAAGAACAGACATCAGTGAGAGTTCTGAATGAGTTTTATCAGCAGGGTTGATAAGATTGACTAGTCTCTTAACCCTAATCCACATCGTGCAAATGGATTGAGGTGTGTGCGTGCGTGTGCATGATTAATTCATTTAAGGTGGCTGATCTCTTATACTTTATAGTAAATATCAGTAAAATTGGTTATAGTTCCTCATGCACAAACAGGCACACATTTACTGTCTAAATGAAGATGTGTATTGACAAACCCTGACCCCAAATGATAAAAACATCTTCATTTACATCCCCTGGTGTCCCAAAAAGGATGATTTGTGAAATATGGCTACAGTAACTTGTATAGCCACAAAATAGTCCTTAGAAAATAGTTACATACTTTGGCAGTTGATAGAACTGAAGATAAAATTCTCAAGTTGTTTATACTCATGGACAAATCATACAGTAGTCAATATACAGTAATACAAAGAATGTAAAAAAAAATATTTCTGCAGAAAAAAGCTTGAATTAGTGGTGGAATCAGACTGACTTTGATTAAGCATCTGACAACACCGTTTCATCACATGCAGATGTCTTTAAGACAATGATTTGCTGTAATTATTTACCAAAGTAGGTGCAGTAAAATATGGCACACAGACAAAAGTACACAGACATGTCTATCTACTTTTCTATTGAGTAAAAAGTATTAACTCACCAAATTCAATTAGGTACAGTCAATAAACATATTGAATATAGGCAATCACCTCATCTCTTACTTTGTGTCATCATCCAAACAAAATCCTTAAAACATTATAATCCTGCATTTGCACCTTTTACTTGAACTGTGTTATCAGCTCAACAAGTGTCGCTCCCACTATCTCACTCCTGTGTTTAGCTTTGATCATACTCACAGTGTCAGCGTTGTCCTCCCTCTCAGCCCTCAGTGCTCACACGCTCTCGCTTTGTTTCAAACACACATAGATAAACACACAAACAGACACTAAGAGCAAAGCAGAGTGATGTGGAGCAGCAGGAAAGCCTGGGGATTTATCAGCCCTCCTACCTTTCAGACAGCCAATCAGAGCAGGGCTTTCCTTGAGATCGGCACACAGAGGCAGCGCAGGAGCTGATTCATAAGGAGTTAATGAGAACCCACACAAATGCACACACTCACACACACACACACACAACACAACAATCATAATAGCACAAACAGTAACTATAAAATTGTTGATATGTTAAAATTAAAAAAAAGAACAAAAAATAGCTATTTTGTTATAAATAAAACTCTCAAAGATTATTCTGGTTTTATCTGATTCACTGATAATACAATTGAATGTAATTGTGCTGTTTAGGGACATCTTAAAGTGACTAAACAATATACCAATAATAGATGCAACAAATGTGCTTTCTTGTTACATTAGTCATTAGATCTGTACATTTTCCTCAACGCATCTTGAGTGAATAGTCTTCTAGACCAAATAATAAACAAAATAGGCCTACATATGAGCTCAATGAACGCACTGAATTAAACGCAATGCATATTTGAATTTTCTTTTGGCATGTTATAACATTTAAAGCATTATAATTTTACAATTCTTTAAATAATTTTTCCTTTTTTTTCTACTTACTTAATGTCATATTACTATTTATTTTATATTACTGAGCGTACACAAAAAAAGATTTTGAACGAGTTTTTCCTGACAAATCGTGTTCAAGGAGTGGTTGGTACAAGAAACTGACCTGACAGATTTGCCAAAGGCAAATTATTATGTGAGCCCTTTTAGAAGCATCTGTAACCTTACAGCACAACAAAATCTATTGTGAGAAGGTCATGCTTTTGGTCTAAATAAATCTGAAAAAGGAAACAATAACTGTATATTGAATAAATTTACTTTTGTATGTGAATGCTATATAGGTAAGAACAGACATCAGAGAGACTTCTGAATGAGTTTTATCAGCAGGGTTGGTAAGAGTGACTAGTCATTATTCGTTTAATCGTTACCTATAAAACTCTTAACCCTAATCCACATCATGAAAATGGATTGAGGTGGGTGCTTACGTGTGTACATGATTAATTCATCTAAGGTGGCTGGTCTCTTACACAATCTAAATACCAGTAAAATTGGTTATAAACTCAGCAAAAAAAGAAACGTTCCTTTTTCAGGACCGTGTATTTTAACAATAATGTTGTAAAAATCCAAATAACTTTACAGGTCTTCAATTTAAAGGGTTTAAACAATGTTTTCCATGCATGTTCAATTAACCATTATCAATTAATTAACATGCACCTGTGGAATGGAACAGCTTACAGAGATGGTGGAGATGGTGGTCTAGTGGGTCAAACCACTGAACTGGTAAATCAAAGGTTGCTGGTTCGATCCCAGCAGCCACCACCAGTGTGTCCTTGAGCAAGACACTTTACTCCATGTTGCTCCAGGGGGATTGTCCCTGTAATAAGTGCACTGTAAGTCGCTTTGGACAAAAGTGTCTGCCAAATGACTAAATGTAAATGTAAATGTTAATGTACAGAGATTTTGCATTTAAGGTCACAGTTCTTAAAACGCAGGACACTAAAGAGACTTGTCTACCGGCTGTGAAAAATACCCAAAGAAAGATGCCCAGGGTCCCTGCTCATCTTCGTGAACGTGCATTAGGCATGCTGCAGGGAGGCATGAGGACTGCTGATGTGGCTAGGGCAATAAATTGCCATGTACGCACTGTGAGACGCCTAAGACAGCGCTACAGGGACACAGGAAGGACAGCTGATCATCCTCGCAGTGGAAGACCACATGTAACAACACCTGCACAGGATCGGTACATCCGAATATCACACCTTCGTGACAGGTACAGGATGGCCACAACAACTGCCCGAGTCACACCAGGAACACACAATCCCTCCATCAGTGCTCAGACTGTCCGCAATAGGCTGAGAGAGGCTGGACTGAGGGCTTGTACACCTGTTGTAAGGCAGGTCCTTACCAGACATCACCAGCAACAACGCCGCCTATGGGCACAAACCCACCTTCGCTGGACCAGACAGGAGTGAAAAAAAGTGCTCTTCACTGATGAGTCACGGTTTTGTCTCACCAGGAGTGATGGACGGATTCGTGTTTATCGTCAAAGGAATGAGCGTTACACCGAGGCCTGTACCCTGGAGCGGGATCGATTTGGAGGTGGGGGGTCCGTCATGGTCTGGGGCGGTATATCACATCACCATCGGACTGAGCTTGTTGTCATTGCAGGCAATCTCAATGCCTTGCGGTACAGGGAAGACATCCTCCTCCCTTATGTGGTACCCTTTATGCATGCTCATCCGGACATGATCCTCCAGCAGGACAATGCCACCAGCCATACTGCTCGTTCTGTGTGTGAGTTTCTGCATGACAGCAATGTCTGTGTTCTGCCATGGCCAGCGAAGAGCCCGGATCTCAATCCCATTAAGGTCTGGGACCTGTTGGATCGCAGGGTGAGGGCTAGGGCCATTCCCCCCAGAAATGTCCAGGAACTTGCAAGTGCCTTGGTGGAAGAGTGGGGTAACAATCTCACGGCAAGAACTGACAAATCTGGTCCAGTCCATGAGGAGGAGATGCACTGCAGTTCTTCAAGCAGCTGGTGGCCACACCAGATACTGACTGGTACTTTTGATTTTGAGCCTACCTTCATTCAGGCACACATTATTCTATTTCTGTTAGTCACATGTCTGTGAAACATTTTTAGTTTATGTCTTATGGTGTTGACTCTTTTAGTGTTCATACAAATATTTACATATATTAAGTTTACTGAAAGTAAAAAAAGTTGAAAGTCAGAGGACGTTTCTTTTTTTGCTGAGTTTAGCAAATAATAATGATAAAGGCTAACAGGTTAAGAATTTAAGAAATTAAATAACACAAAATGTCTGTACTCTCAATTCAGAGAAATTCAGATCCTGCAATCTATCAGTTTAATATAATTTGTGTAGGCAAATGTGCAAAACAAATGTTGCAGTTAACTAATTTTCCATTATATATTGTCTAGGTTACATGCCAAAAAAGGTTTTGAACATGTTTGCCTTGACAAATTGTCGGATGATTGACTAAATGATTCACTTTTTGTGAGTTTGTCTGCCCTCTAGTGGAAGTGTTTAATGCTTGCAGCACACTGTGACAACTATATGCACATATAGCAGCACATGGGCGTAAATCTCATTTATCAGTAGGGGGGACGATACATATAAAATTTCTCAAGAGCAATTTTTGAAGGGGACACAAATAATACAGTCAAAATTGTACATGCTACGACACTAAGAGACAAGAAGCATTGCGTTTATAGGTTTATCATGCAGACTTGCAGTCATATTATAACTGAACTGAAAACAATAAAGATTTTTTCCATTTATATATATGTTTTGTCTTTGTTGTGAAGACGGGAACTAACCATGACACTACATGTTGACATCGAGTCACTTTTTAAACACTTTGAAAATGTTATCCTGGTTTATACTGCAACATTGTTCGACAAAGTAACCGTACATCGACATTATTGAGTGGTTGTTATTTTCCCCTGTAGTGCCCAATATTCGCCAACAAACTTTGTTCATGTTCGTGTACCCAAACAAACTTACATTCTGTGTTGTACTCGTTGATGAATCGCCCGAGTTTCAGTAAACTGAATGTTTAGTTTATCCGCCGCGCACATTCTGTACACAATAGATGCTGAGAAAACAATCCTCTCACTGAATGAAAGCTGTGCACCTTTTGTGGACGATAGATAAAGTGCCAACGTCACAAAACTGTAACCGGTATGTTCGCGGCTGTGTGTGACACGGGACCTGAATGGCGGGATCGGTGGCTAAGTGTTGCGGTTAATGTTCACATCATGCCAGGTCGCTTAAAATATAACAATGAATGCGAAACGGCTTCGGCGTGTTAGTTACAGTGTGTGAAGTCCTGTGTAACAAGCTAACGTTAACTAGCTAAGTAACGTTTTAATCGCTAACATAGCAGATTCATGAAAAAGTACATTGGTAATCAGCATTTTTTTAAACAACTAATTTATTAATGAATCAGCATCAACTACATTATAGAGAATCACTTCATTTAAAGTGAATAAAATATCCTTCTTATTGGAGTTCAACAACCACTGATGAACCGGGCCGCATACCCGACTGAATGTGTTGCGCGCAATGCGCAGGTGACATGAACGTGGAGAGCAGGCATTGGGGCAAACCATTGTGAGAGGCAGAGGAGGGGGAACTCAACAGTTTCTAAATTTAAAAACACATTTTTGCTTTTGTATTTTCTACTAATTACACAGTTAGATTACATTAAAATAAATATATTTATTTATGACATTAGCGAATTTAATTGATCGAGGGGGGGGACAACCCTCGAATAGAGGACACGTCCCCCCCGGGATTTACGCCCATGCAGCAGCATAGTTTTAATATTTAAGAAAATGGAAATATATCTTGCAGGAGCATTCTGTGACTGGTTTACAATAATTCATGATAAGCAGTGTGTTGTGAAAATTCCATCCAGTGTCTGTTAAATTTAAGCAGAAACAAACCTCAGAAATAACATAAATTCACCCAACAGTATTGGAGACTGCGAGAATGCAAAGACTTAAGGTGTTATTCAGTCACACTGTACATTATTCTTTTCACTGGTCCTAAACTACATTTAAAAACTTGCACGTTTAAATATGAATATCCAGTAAACATCCTTTCTTTGCAGTATTCAATATATGAAAACTCCCTGTAAATAAATTAAAATAACAATAATTTCATTTGGGACAAATGTTGTCTATGGTTCACATAATGAAACAAAAATCATTATTTTACTTAGCCTAGACATAATTTTGGAGTGGTGTCTTAAAGCGGTATAATAAATATATATTTGTCAGAAGCAACTGTAAAAAATGACTTTTAACTTAAAAAAATTGAGGAAACCTGCTTAAAACTATAAAGTTAATACACTTCATGCATAATGAAAGAATTAAGTTATGTGAAGTTGACAGATTCTGAGTTATAATGACAAATCATTATGTGTTATGCTCTGCTCACAATTGCATGCTTAAAAGTGCATGCTATGTGCAATTTATAAACACAAACAAGTTATTAGTTTAGTGTCATTCATATCATATACATATTTTATTGTTTGCTAAGATAATATTAACACAACGTTAAGATGGCAATGAATTAATGTTTTATTCTAAACAGAATATATCAGTCCCTTACTTGTACAAAAATACCTGAAAAGCTTACAATTAGAATTTGAGCGCCATTCAGCTATTTACAGAACCAGGTAGAAAACATTCTCAATACATATTCTGAAATGAGGAAATATTTTTCTTTTCGCTTTGTTCATTCCCTGAAACTCATTTGAATTTATTCATGGTCAAAACACTTTTTTTGCATTAATAAAGCATACGCATAGCTTAAGAAATATTATTGAGAGTATGGAAAATATTGTGATCCTATTCATGTGATGTGAAATATAAATGGAAATTCTGCTTTACATTACAGTACAGGTTATGTATTTATTATTATGATTCATAACATGAGCAATTACAAGACAAACGTGTAATTACAAGCAATACTAAATATAATTACACATTAAATGCATGTCTGTATTAAAATGATTCTGAACTCATTTAATTACATTTTAGTTACTTGTGTAATTACAACTTAACACAAATAACTGTAATGTAAAGCGTAACTTCTTTCATCAAACTGACCAACGGTCATGACATATCATCTCAGGCCTAAATTAATAAAGAGAGAGAGAGAGAGAGACAGTGAGAAATAAAGAAAGAAAGTAAGAAGGAAAGAGACGATGGGCGGGGCTTGAGGCACCTGATGCTTTATGAAACAGAGAAATAAATGTTGAAGTGGAAGTTATTTGAAAGATTACGTCAAGAAACTCAAGGGAGAACAGGGAAAGTACAGAGGTCTGGTAGTCAAAGACTTGACAAAAGGACTCGATGTTAGTTTAATAAAAAGCAAAATACAGGAGAAGAAGTCTTGCCGGTCCACAGGACCAGTTTTAAACAGCCTCCGCTTCAACCCTGAGCAACCCAGTTACATTCATTTCTTTTAAATATAAAAATGACATTTCTTTCTTTCAAGGATAAACTCTCAACAGTTCACACGTGTCCTGCCAGCTCCTTTCAACAACAATGGAGAAAACGCAAACATTTCCGTCTTTGATTCATATTAAAGAAATATTTCTAAATTATCTACAAGGCATAAACTTGTTAGCATTTTCATAATAAGTGTAGGCTATTTGCGAACATAAGTGACTTTTTAAAACAGCGATTTAGCTTAATGCTGACCTTCAGTGAGTCCAGTTTTCCATCAGCTCAATGCAAATATAAACAAAATCTTTAAGGTAAAGTAGCACGACAAAGCAACATAAAATAGATTCAATATATACACACATAATCAAATAACAGAAATGCACTAAAACAAGTCAAGTTTCTTCATTTTATATGCCATTGTAGAAAAAAATATCTGCATCCATAAATTCAGTGTGATATCTACAAACATGAACAGCTGAAGGAGGGAACGGAGTGTAGATGTGTCCTGCTGAGCTGCATTTTAAATGATGGATAAAAAAACAAAATGATGAATGTGATTGCACCGTTAACTGTGTTTACCCAGAACTGACATGTGGAAGGTTTGAATTGTTATAAACCTGACTAAATGATGGACTTTAACCGGTAGATTAAGCGCTGAAGGTCCTATGGGTCAATTTTCACACCCAGTAACATACAATAAACGAACCATTATGTAACATACAACATTATCTATGGTAAGATCCGAAAAAAAAGCATAAACCTATGAATGAAGGTGGGGAACAAACTCATTCACTAGAACTGAAGCATATTAAATGTGGTTGCTACTAAAAAGTATACTTAATGAAATGTTAAATCCTCGGCTGGCTGATTGTATAGTTCTTATATATAAAAAAGTCAAGATAAAAAGTCTGAATTCATTTACACTGAGCAAAATATGCAGAAACGTTCAAGTGAATAATCGTAGTGCTGAAAAAAGCCCTGCAGTCTCTTTCTGTGGCTAAATAATTTGATGTCGTATTTATACCTAAAACCCTGTCTGACATGAATGATGTTAGAAAGTTTCATCTTTAATGAAAACTACATTACAGACATCTACAAACTAGACGCTTCTGTTGCTCACCACAATGTGAATTTCATTTCATGCGACTGAAAACGTACACTTTGGGACTTCTATGGCAGGATATTGGAAAAGAATTAGTGTTTAGTTAAAAAATGAGTATCTATCTGTCTTGGTAAACTGAGGTCCAAATATTTGTGAATCAAGATTAGTACTGAACAGTGCTGAGAACAAAAGCTAAACGTAATTTCAAGTAATCTTTAAAAATAAATACATTTGTCAAAAACAATACTTAAAAATGATTGCGTCGTTTGCATTTCTTTACGTAACGCTCTTCTGGGTGAACTTGTAGACGGTGGCTATGCCCTTTCAATCTAGCTTAACACATTATAGGTAAACACTAAAAACATGGCTCTTTCTTTACATTGCGTCACAAGTACAAAAAATATCTCTACAGATCTGTTTGTATCTACTGCTACCATGGACAAGGCAGGATGGAGATTGGAAGCCCACCATGCTGTGGGTGGACTGTAGCCTGAACTTCACAGTGTGTTGTACTGAAGACAATCGTATGAAACGTGTACTGACAGTCAATATGAGGCTGACAGCACATATAGAGATTCCAGTTGGATGCTGTTTTCCTGATGGACTATGACCCAGAGCGGAGCTCCATCGGAGGATTTAGTGGTTATTTTTCACTCCTCTTGGAAATCAAGGCACAGTTCCAAATGTGTGTGATGGGGATGCTATATTTCTGTAGAAATGCTATGTGCTGCTTAGGGCTACTCATTATTAAGATATATACAAACCTGTATGCTGTTTTTCTTAAGTACACCAAAAATATTTTTTCTATAAAAAAATTATACTTTTGTGTTCCACAGAAGTCAAACAGGTTTGGAACAACATACGAGTGAATAGAAAATGACACAAGGCTTATTTTTTGAATGCTCACTGCTCATTTAAAAGGATATTTCACGGCAAAACACAAATTTTGTCGTCATTAATTTACCTGTGAATGACTGTTGAACACAAAAGAAAATATTTTGAGAAATGTCTCAGTGGTTTTGTGTCTATACAATGTGAGTCAATGGTGGCCAGGTTGGTTACCAATGTTCTTTAAAATATCTTTGTTTGTGTTCAACAGGAGAAAGAAAGTCATACAGGTTTGGAATGACATGAGGGTGAGGACATTTTGTGTGTGAGCTATCCCTTTAAGGAACATCAGACAAGTTACTACTCGGTATGGCCAGCAGAGAGCGCAGAAGCTTATGCTTTTTGTTCTCTATGTATTTAACAGTCTGCAAAGGCGTATGCATTAATGCAAGAGACTTGTATGCTCAAAGCCATGAGCAAATCGCCCCAAATTTTACATAAACTTAAATAATAAGGAAGCAATTGCAAAGGAGACCTGCTTTCGAAAAATCCTACTCATCAACTCATTACGGAGAGAACGCATGAATTTAACGGCATTGTCTTTTCACAGTACTCAAAACAACTACAGGCTGTCCACATCTTACAACCCTTTCTAGAACAAAGAAACAATGAAACCTGCTTGATTTCTGAAAGCAACAATTGCCATAGCTTGGTTGTTCCTGGTTCACGAGTGCAAAATAAAAAGTAACGAGATTTAAGAGTGTTCTGACGGTCGTCCCGAAACCACGACACATTTTTCGATTCAGACCGCAGATCCTGAAGAATCCTGCTGGAGGATTGTCCTGAGAACCTGTTCCGGCCACGTTCTAGTGTGCAGGTGGCTGAAAGGTTCAAACGCACACGTTTTTCTCCTCCAGAAGATGTTCTGATTGTTCTTCTGATGTTCTCTCTTACAGACGGAGAGGGGCCTGCGGTGTGCTTTTATTCCAGCCCAGCGGCACAGTTTCAGACCACAGCACACACTACCGCAGTGTTTGTCTTTAGCCACAATCAGGCATGAGGGGGTCATAAGGCCACAGTGGTGCAGGGGTGCTTCAATTTACAAGGCAGAACTCCCCTGTTCAGCGTGTAAAACTCCACCAGCTGGATCAGGTCTGTGAATTTGGTGGCGCCGTCATCGAGGCTCAAGAACATCTGACCGTCTTCCTCACACTTGGGATAAAGAGAACAAAGAGTAAATTATTGTAATTAAATCATTTTACACTGCAAAAATATACAGGAAAATATTGTTATTAAAATCGTCTTTAAGAGTAATAGTATATACAGGAAAATATTATGAGATCTTTAAAGTGGTCATATGGCGCAAACGCGTGTTTTTCTTTGTCTTTGGCGTGTTTATAAGTTGCCCATGCATGTATTAGACACGTAAATTACCCAAATTTAAGTGTCGGAACAAAAGATGCATTCTATCTAAAAAGCAAATGCTCACCGAGACCTGCCTGAAACGTCTCGTGTAACCACACCCCCCACAAATCTACATCAGTTCATGGTAAGATTTGGCTAAGACTGCCCAAATGTAAACCCAAGTAAGGAGGGCGTACAGGTCAGTACAATTGTTTTGGAACCTGATGTTCCAAATATGGTAAGAGGCGTTACATTTCCGTCACACGCTTGCAGTATTCGACCAATCAATACGGAAAATACAGCGTTTTTTAACCTTAAATTGTGTATACATATTTCCTTACAAACAGGGCGTATACAGGATATAAAACCATCAGGGGCTTAGCCTAAAACATTAGGGGCTAATGTAGGGAATTTGGATTAGGTTGTAAGGGGTATTCTTTTCAAGGAAAATATTCATTGCATGAAGTTTTTTATGCAATATAGATTATTAGCAAACACTAAAAAATACATTTAAATGTATTATTCTCAAGGAAAAATGCTTTGCATGAACACATTTATGCAATATATTATCAAACACAAAAAATGATATGTAACTTTATACATCTGACCCATTGCTATCTATGTCTAGCTACGTATGTCAACTGAACTTTCAAAGTTCTTTATGATTCTTTTATTCATGTAATTTTCCTGAAAATTTGTTTGATGGTGGAATCATCACAGAGTATCTTTTACACTTGACTTCAGCCAAAAAAAAGCATATGGTAATGTTTGTAATGTGTTAGTGCTTTCACGTTTATGAGCTGGGCGATAATAATGTATGAAATACATATAAGGAAGTAAATATTTTTTATGTTTTTTACAACTTTAGTTACTTAAATACTGAAAGTATTTATATGAATATATATACTTAATAACTATAATTGATAATGCTTAACCTAATATAAATAAAAAACGAAAGGTTTTGAAGTACAATTTTAAGTAAACATAAACAGCCAGTGGCCTAATAACTGCTGGTGTGACTGAGCTTCTGGCACTAAGACTTGCAGTAAAGCGCGGATCCAGTGATACACGTCCCAAAAAATGTCTCCCAAAAACTGTTTGTTGACCTCATACCCGATTGTGTTTAAAAAAAACTCAACGGACATTTTGACATTATTATGTGTGTATTTTACCATTCAAGCAATAAGCCTGAAAGAAAATATTTCTGCGCTGACAGGAAGCATTTGCTCAAGGATGATGTTTTTTTTTGCAAGGACTAAAAATCAGTATTGCTCCACTACGTTGTAATATATAAGGATATAATTGCTTTGCCCGGTCCTTGGCACTTTTAAAAGACAGCAGCCAGGTAAGAAAGTTTCACACATATAACTCATTGACCTCACAAGAGCGACAGGCAACATCTGTGCATTATCCTCGTAAAAATAATGCTTCACAAATTGAACAAATTCACTTTTGCTATCTTTGCATTGATTTTGATTAAGATTATGCCGCAATAGCAGAAAAATCACAAAAAAACATGCGGTCTTGTTGTGATAATCTGGATTTTTATATCTTGAGTTATATGTGTACATTTCCGTCTGCATGTACTCGCACACTAAAGTTAATACCTTTCTTCGTCTTCTGCCAAAATGAAAGAAGATTTGTTTGTTTCTTGGCACACGCCATTGCCGTTCTGTAGTATTATCTACCCTCACACTGTTATATTTGATTTAGTCGAGCAGCACAACTGCATGGTTTTTTGAAAGGACAGGTTGAAATCAGTCATGTAGTGTGTGTATGTGCGTGCCTGTGTGTGTCAGACGCTGCGCGTGTGAGAGAGAGAGGATCCAATCAGCTTCGTGTACACATGGGTCAGCAGCAAATTTTAAACGTCCAGTAATTGAATTTCTAAAATATTTCCAGGCCAAAACATTCGGGGCTAGATTACAAATATTCGGGCTAGAGCCCTGAATAAATAGCGCTAGCGACGCCCATGATTACAAATAAAACCAACGATAACATTAGTTTCAGTCGTGTCATACAACCCCTTTAAAATTGTCAGGGTTCTGTCAATTTGGTGTAGTTTATTCTTGGTTTTTGTAACAGAGCACTGATACTGCCATATGCACATACCTATTGTCTTGACCCCGCCCATCTTGTTACCTTATTATTGCCAAATAAACAAAATATCCTCAATGCACAATACAGTAAACTCTTACCGGTAAGATCTGGAAATGTTTGATTTTCTGGTGGTGACACATTGTGAGCACAAACGCCTTGGGGTTACTCTGACTGTCTCGTAACAAGAACATTCTGTTGTACAAAAGAAAACTGAGTGTAAGCGTCGACAGTAACACGGTTAATATAGAGCATCTTTCAGCATGTTTCCGATAGTAACTAATGATCCGTACCCATCCACACGGCCTTGCTGATGGATCATCTTGTGGGACTCCTCCCGTGGTATTCGACCGTGAAACCACAACTGAGTTCTGTGGATAACTGGAACAGAGACAAAAATTATGATGACGACTCTACACATTTGATGTTAAGATCTATTTTTGCTTCAGAAGCATACGCTGCATGGCCTCATACTGTCAATAATGTTTTGTGGTAACTTTCTTTATGCAATTGGTTATTGTGAACCAATAATTGTAACCTATACACACGATCAAAACAGTTTTCTTATGATTGTGTTTATTCTTTATTTATTTAGGTTTGACTTATAATGTGTTCATTATGATAAGAAACATTATCCTCAATCATTCTAGAAGGTAAGCAGTACCTATGCTCAGCGATAAGGGATGAAGGGGGCTTGGACTGCCCAGGGCGTTCATCCGCTGACTTCTCTTCTGATATAAAACACAGTCACAAAACACAAAAGCAATAAACGTTCAAATTCTGACTTCAGGACAAATTGAAACTGATTTGAGCTCATCGTAATACGAATGACATCCATGTTATTCAGAAAAATCACTGCAGAATGACTGGTAGAGAAACACATTCATTTCAACACTTACTAAAGAATCAGTTGATAATCATCATAATTAAAATCATAATAAGGAAATGAAAAAAAGATTTGATCAGATCAGATTTGTGGTACTCACTCTCCATGCGTGTCCCTCCTCCATGGCGGCGCACTGAGCCTCCACAGGATTGTCAATCACCCTGCCGATACTCCCTGAGAAATCCATGGCCACCAGAGAGTTCTCTGAAACGCTTCTCTGAAGAACAAGAAAAATAATTATGATCCTATAATGATGGTCTGCCACACGCAGTTTGGGGTAAGATTACTGTACAAATTTTTCTCTCCAAAAAGTATTTAATAACTTATTACTAATTACTTTCTATATCCATACATCAACCTTAATTAGAACTGATTTAGGGATAGACATAAAATGTCTTCCTCCACTCCACTCCATTTTCTACCGCTTATCCGAACTACCTCGGGTCACGGGGAGCCTGTGCCTATCTCAGGAGTCATAGGGCATCAAGGCAGGATACACCCTGGATGGAGTGCCAACCCATCGCAGGGCCATAAAACGTCTTATTTAATTAATTCAAATAAATAATAAATAACTACATAAAATATTCTTATTAACTGACCAAAGTAAAAATGTGAGTGGGATACATTAAAGCATACATTTTGAAGTTAGACTTATCGTTTTTATGTCCTTTCCACTATTGAATATATTACACAGTATATAGTTCAATTACATCAGAAGTAGCTGTATTTAAATTACAGAAAAAATAAGAGTAATCCCTTACTTCACTAAATTAAATTACAGTAACTAATTACTTAGTTACTAGTAACACCCAACACTGACCACATGTACTGTAGGTCCAGATGAATGGTTGTGGTTTTCACTATACTAGCCAAATTTATATTAATTAAACTTATTCTTGAACTCCCTCCTGTGTCTTTCTAAAACAGTCTGGATTACGTAATATCCATAGGACAAGCTGCAGTAATGGTGTTTCTCTGCCAACACTTGAACAATCATTCCATAATGTGACATCATGGCCCACATACTGGCACATGTGTGATTAATGCTCCATCTGTGATGTACAGAGAGAGATTGAGCGACTGCAGGGAGTGGGGTAAAAGAGTCTTACCACGGGCGCTGAGAAATGTGAGAGTAATGCTTTTCGCTGCTGGGGGATCTTGTAGTTTTGATAGAGTAGAATTCCGTACTAGAATGAAGACAAAAGGGAGTTAAATAGACAGAAAACATTCTGCTATTTATAAAATAAAAAATGTTTCAATTCCATAGGTTCATATATTTTCCTCAAATTGTCGGAGTTCAAAAATGCCTTCATTGTTTAGTGAGTCACGTTAAAGGGATAGTTCATCCAAAAATGAAAATTTAACCTAAAGTTGTTCAAAACAGCAGAAGATATTTTGAGGAATGTGCGAAACTAAACTGTTTTGGAGCACCATTGACCACCAATGTTCTTTCGTACTACAGTACACTAAAAAAAAAGTGGTGCTGTATATAGCACTAAAAGTGGTTCTTGGCTCATAATCATAGGGGAACCCCTTTAAGTTCCATATAGAAACATATCTTGGTGCTTCAGTGGTTCTTTAGAGGTTCTTCTATAGTTCTTTGGGACAACTGAGGTGCTACTGCATATAGCACCGCTTCCGTATAAAGAACCCGGTTGAAGGCCGTATCAGATTCAAGTCACTACTGCTTGCCTACAGGACTATCACTGGATCTGCACCGGCATACTTTCACACCCTCATACACTCTTAGACCCCATCAAGAACCCTGCGTTCAGCAAACCAGTGGCGTCTTGTATTGCCTTCGCATAAGGCCAGTAAATCGCTTTCCTGCTCATTCTCATTCACAACTCCTTCCTGGTGGAACATTCTTCCTAACTCCGATCGGTCAACCACATCTCATACAAATTTCAATTAACTACTTAAAACCCATCTCTTCTGTGAATACTTGAGAGACAATTGAGAAAAAAAAGAATATAAAACAAACCCTCTCTCTTTCTCTCAACAGGTAGTGGTTTGGCGTTTGTTGAAACTAGTAACTTTGTTAGCACCTATTGTATTATTGCTTCTCTATGACATAATCATCGCTTATTGCTCCCTGAACTCTTTGTAAGTCGCTTTGGATAAAGGCTTCTGATAAATGACTAAATTTAAATGTTAAGCCCCTGTATGTTTCTTTAGCCATTCTATAGTGCACCACAGTCATCCCAAAGAACCGCTGGGAAACCACTAAAGAACCACTGAAGCACCAAGTTATGGTGCTACATGGCACTTAAAGTGGTTCCCCTATGATTAAGAACTAAGAACCACTTTTAGGTGTGGGTTCTAGATTGGCCAGGAGAAAGTGGCAGGTTCTAGATGACTCAATGGAAAGGGGCTTGATTCTAGATCATCCAATTTAATCATTCCATTACCAACCTTAAGCAGTCTAAAGGCCGTCATCCAGCACGTTCTGCTCTGCTCATCATCCGCACACAACATCCTCAGTTCTTTCAGTTCATTCATCACTTTTTTAGGCTGCAAACAAAACATCAACTGTGTTAGATATTAAGTGTTTTTTATCTAAAGTTACAAAACCTCTGCTTCTATGGTGTATTTAATCTGTCCACATGAACTTACTTTTATGCAGAACACAAAATCCGTCGGTGCATTGTGCAGTTTTCTCTCTGTTATTACTGTAAAGACATTGCTGTCCTCCAGGTCTGCAAGTAGCTGTAAATGCCTGGGCTCCTGTGAACGATCACCCAACAGCTCATGTCATTTAATGGATAAGGGGGGAGAGGGCACTAAAACAGCACTCAGAGGGGGGGGGGAAGGGGGTCTGTCCAGGGTCTGATGGGATTAACAGACAGTTGTATGCAGCAGACTAGTAAAGCCGTGCGTCATGTAAAATCACGGTTGCCGTTGCAGCATTTATTGAAGTTAACCTACCTTCGACATTCCTTTTGTTGAGATGTACAATCCTGACCGTCTTAACAACACATACAGTTTCTTCCACGACTTCCTGCCCATCTCTTTCATATGCAAATATCCCTGGATCTCCGGACAACTGCTGGAGTTTAAAAAGTTCTAAAGACACAAAACAAAAAAACAATTTTTTACAAACATTTTCTAAGAGTGTGAGAGAGAAAAGGTAGACTGTGTTAGTTGCTCACTAACACAGCTGTTAGATGGATGACAGGAGACAACTCTTATCGGGTAAAGAGTCAGAGATGTATGAGCTGACGTGAGATAAGGGAGAGATGGCACGTACCTGTAGGAGCTGAGACGGGGGAATAGTCCCATTGGTCTCCTGACACCACGCCACCATCTGCTCAGGGAAAAAGTTCTGTGGGGAAAAAAATCACAAATATGTCAAGAAACTGTAAGATAATGGATTTATTCTGCTTTGTGCATTTACAGAAAAGTTAATACTTTCCTATGTAACAAAAGGGGGAAAAAACTATTTTAGTCTCCATTATGTTAAGTGTCTCTTATTATTAGTTCAGTGCAAAGTTCAGTGTTCAGTGCAACAAACAGTGATATGAACGCTTTTTCATTAACATAATAACAGCAATGTTATTAAAGGAGTAGTTCAACTTCAAAATGAACATTCTGTCATCATTTACTCATCCTCGGGTTGTTCCAAACCTGTCATCATTTCTTTGTTCTGCTAAACAAAAAGGAAGATATTAGGAATAATGTAGGTAACCAAACCGATCTCATCCCCCATTGACTCCCGTAGTATTTATTTTACTTATTATGGCAGTCAATGGGGGATAAGATCTGTTTGTTATTGACATTCTTCCAAGTATATTTCTCTGTGTTCATCAGAACAATGGAATTTATACAGGTTTGGTTCAACCTGAGTAAATAATGAAGAATTTTCTTTTTTGGGTGGACTGTCCCTTTGATAGACTGACCGTGTAGTGACATGGCATCATCTGATTGGCTAATACTGAACTATACATTTCTGCATATAGAAAAACACGTACAACACTTGAATTTACTAAACTGACACTATAACATTATTCACACTGTATGCGATTTTACTAAAAACATGTTTATACAGGTTATAACATGTAAAGAAAGGTTAATCTGCTTTAAAGTCTTAGTGAACTTAAAAAATACAATGCCTATTTTTTAATGAAATATTGAAGCGTTTATTGTAAATATTTTATTAATCTCTTTTTAAAATTTGTGTGCCCTTTTAATCCTTAGGTAAAATCTGAAAATGAACTTCATTCCTGTAATTTAAAATAAAATTAAATATATATTTTACGGACTTGATTCATATGAACTCTGGTAGACCTCAAAGATCATTTAACTGCTTATTGCTTTCAGTTCCAAAAACTCTCCTGAAAACTAAGTGGGATTGTACATTTTCGGTCACCGCCCCAAGACTGTGGAATACCCTTCTACCTGACATCAGATCTGCACCCTCAGTTGATGTTTTTCAATCATGCATGAAAACATGCGTCTTCTATAGCTTTTAATTGTTGATTTTTGGAAGATGAAATTGTTTTTCTGTTGATCTTGTTGTTATGTTGTCTTTTGTTATGGCTGTACAGTCCTTTGGTCTACTTTGTAGTTGAAAGGGCTCTATAAATAAAGTAGACTTGAGACTATCTTAAATGACAAATGTTAGATGGCTTGGGCGGAGCATCCTTTAACTCCTCCCCTTCAACTGTAAGTCTGCTTCCAGTTCCATTTCAAAGTGCAACAGCTGTTTTATACACCCAATCAAATCCCAGAGAAAGCCGAAAGCCACACCCACTATTATTCTCATTAGAAATTCCATTTCACTCAGAAATGCGTCAAAATACGGATGGAAAAACAATTTAAACCAGTTTGGTGAACATGAAAAAATCTTCAACAAAGAAAAGTGTTTTGTAATGGCTGTTCTTGAAAAAAGCTTATTTTGTGGTTAAGGTGGAATTTACAAAATTAGGTCCAAAGCTTTTTGTTGCATATCAAAAAAAAAGGTTTCAAGATGAATTCCAATTGCCAGTGTCAGTGCTAATCATTTTTGAGTTACACGAAAAATAAATGTGACGCATAAATGATGTGTACTGTAGATCTGACTCATATCTGGCAATATGACTCATGAAATTCATGTGCATTTAAATTTACTTCAATGTAAAATTAACTTCTAACTATCTTATACTGTAAGTAAAGGATAATGAAAATATAAATGGACATTTTAATATAAATATGATTATTAAAAAAGCAAAAGAGTATCAATGATATAGTTTACAGAATACTGATTTTATAGTTTTCTGAATATGCAAGAAAGTCATGCGATAATGTTAATCATGTTCAAATATCTTTATAATCTAATATGTTTATAAAGCCGTCGCAGAAAAAAATAAAAAAGATACTTTCAAGATTATTTTACTACGTACTACTTATGTGTTTAGGTAAAATTATCATTTTTGTTTCATACTGTGAACTTCTAACAATATTTAAAATCAAAATGTTGTTTCTATTAGCATTATTTGCAGAAAATGGAATTTGAGAAACAGGTGAAGATAACAGATCATCTGTATTTTTTCAGACCTCAAATACTAAAAAGATTTAAAACATTACATTACAACAGTAATATTTCTACATGTTTTTAGGAAAAGATTGATTTTTGTCAGTTTTCATGTGTATTGTCATCCTGTCTGAGTTTCACATTGCTGTTGGATGACTTTTTGTCAATCCTGAGGTTTGATTTTGTTGAAATTCTACAGACACTGGACTGGAATAACCACAACACGTCTAGAAATGCTGATTAAATAAACATTTTAAATGGTCTCTTATTTTCTCCTGCGGCTGAATATTACTTATTTTATAGAACATTTGTTAATGTTATTAATGAAAGTTATTAAGTAATTTTAAAAATGTTTTTATGACTATATAGTGGAAAAACTAAAGGAAACTTTCTAAAGTTAGTGGGTTAAATAACAATCTCACAGATTTGCATTTACGGGCAGCTGAATTAGCGCGACCGAATGTTTAAAAAAAGTGTTTTATTAGCAGCCCAAACAGCATGAGGCACGGCTTTCTTTACGACTGACTGAGAGCAAACCACTGAACTGGAACCCTCCGTCATGTGATTTCTGCGTCTAGTGAGCAAGAATGAAAATGTCAACTAATGCGAGTGGGAGTGAGAAAGCGAAACACAAATAACCTACATTTAATGTCATTCATTAGTCACGTCTAAGACGAACTTACCAAAGGACTTTTGAAGAATTCATATTTGGCATAGTTCTTTCTGAAGAGAAATTTACTATCGCTGCTCATGGATGCCTGCACTTGGACGACTAGTTCATGGTCTTCTAAACATCTTTCTGTGGAATGATTGAAAAAAAAAAGAATGGGGTCAAAATGAGTCACACACACACGTACAGCGTTTGGTCCTAAATTCGTATTACACGATTGAAAAGGTCTGTGACAAAATGCATGTCTGAAACTGAAGACTTGGACGTGGTGTAATATTTGCATCTTGAATGACATCATTGTCTGTTAGCATTCATCCACGCAGACAAAAAATAAACAGGGTGAGCGATCCCTGGCTGATGAAAAGACAGTTTGTCTGGAGGAGAGAACACCCCCCCAACCTCTCACTCCCCCACCCCCCTTCAGCTTAACCAACAGAGGGACTTTCTGACTAACAAACACAACATCTGATCTGTGCATACATCCTTTCCCTCTTGCTTTCTTCTTCACAATCGCTCTCTCAACAGTCTGATGGATGGCAGGACTAATGCGACCCATGACCGGTGAGAAAACCCCTGAACGCACACATGAACCGCACACATGTTCTTGATCGGACTGTGGAGCCGGACAGAGAGCTTGCCTGGCAACAGGAAGGTATTGGGGGTAGGGTCGACTCAGCCCTAAACACACAAAAACTCAACAATATACAGTGAGTGTGCTAGGAGTCACATTGCATGTAAAGTTTAAGGGTCAGATTTAGTAGGAACAGATCCGTGACCATGGAACACATACACGCTGTAGTTTGTACAGTGTAAAGTATGGGAGAAAAGCAGAAGACACGCACACTTTAATCCACTTTACAACGCAGATCTGGTTTATGACATTTCATCACAACACATTCATCTTAAAGTGACACTTGGAGATGCAAAAGTACTCGCTCTGCTCCATCAGCCCGCTGTTCAATATTTGCCTTAATAAAAAGCGAGTCGGGCGTTGTAGAGAGATGATGTCATTCTCTGCTTAACCACACTTCACACTTTTCCAGCACAGTGGATCCATAACAAATGAGAAACGGACATGCTTAGGCGGTTTAAGCATTAAACCGGCCTGTGTGACGAATATAAAATGCAGAGCTGGTCCATCACAACAGAAGAACATCCACATTTGTTTTTAAATGCAGTATTTATGCTATAATAGTTCTGAAGAAACAATAAATCGCAGTACTTGAATGCAGAGGTGGGTAGTGACGCGCTACATTTACTTCGTTACATTTACTTGAGTAACATTTTGGAAAATATGTACTTTTACTCTAACTTGATTAGATTTCTAATAGAAAATCTGTACTTTTACTTCATTACACTGTGTGTAACATTGAACAGTTGGCAAAACCGTTTGAATTGGTTCACAAATCAGTTCAAATGATTTGTTCAGCTCGCAGGACGATCTGAATCATCTGAAGGAGCGGATTACTCACTCCTCGTAGCGCGAAATTTAAGAAAACGCAAAACACAAGCGTTGGATGAAGTGGATATGAATCTATATCCAACCAATCAAAACTGCAAATGTGTCATATTGTTTGCCAGCAATGATAAATGCCCGCCATATGCGCGCACCCTCCGCAACCTGTTCGTCAGACACAGCAACATGAGCGCAACCTGTTTGACGCACAGAGACGTGGGCTTGCAGAAATATATATTTTAAGATATAATTTAAGAACAGAAGGAACTTTGATTGGTTGATGGGCGTGTGGTTCACCGTTTACTGTATGTTTTCAAGTAAAGCATTTCACAACACACACATGTGTGACACAACATCAGAAAGCATAAGTTTGCTTTGAGTTTAGTTAAATGCGTTGTAAATGCAAAACTCTGCAGGTTCACTTAAGTTTGACATGGTCTATATTATTCTAAATAAGTTGTAGTTGTGCAGGGTTCATTGACATTGGGACTAGATGAAATTTACAGAAATGTTTGTCTATTCTTTAGTCTCTGTGTGTATATTGCAAAGATATCTGCTTATTATGATAATATTGATTAAAATATAATATAAAAATATTGGCATTAATATTAATTTTATGAATGTAGGCCTATATAATCAGATACAAAGTAACTAAGTAACTTTCTACTTGAGTAGTTTTTTCATTGCGTACGTTTTATACTTTAAATCAGGTAATTTTTAAAATAGTGAATTTGACTTTTACTGGAGTAACAATTTCTCTAGTTACTTGTACTTTTACTTGAGTAAAGATTTTGGCCATTCTACCCACCTCTGCTTGAATTTTATTTAAATGTCCAGTTTTGGGTTTAATTAAAATGTCTCCTGGATACCAAATACTGAGCTTGCAGAAAACAGACACAAGGAAATGTTCTTTCTTTTGAATAAATGCTGAGACCGGAGCTGGCTGTTATACTTTTTACACCATTGAAGACTGATGTGAAGATAAATGTTAAATCTAACAACATTCCGGCAAAACAACGTTTCTGAACATTTTTGTTAGTGACCCTGAATAAAGATATCTTTAATAGCAGAACATGTTCTTACAGTGCATGGAGCAAGTTGTCACAAAAGGAGCTGCTATTAAACAGCCCCTTATTGGATTTCCAGCAAAAATGTTCATTAAAGATTCAAAACGTAACTAAAACATAAAGGTAAAAGGAACTGTTTTTGACCACAATTATTGTCATAAATTCATAAATTGTACACATTAATAATATTTTCACACTTGACAATATGTTCCCCAACCCTCTCTGCTGAAAAAACAATCCTCACAGAAATTCTAATGGTTTCTATTAAATTACCATAATGAACCGTTACCTTTTTTTTAATTAAAACTATTATAAAACTTCTTTTTGTAGTGTTTTTTGGGCATTATTCCAACAGGATTAAGCTGCCAGATAACACCTCACCGACATAATCCATCACATACCAGTAGGCACCATTATACTTTCCATTAAAACCAATACCATTCCCATTGTAATCATTAAATCCATTACAATTTTACTGTGTTTTGGGCAGGCTTAAGCAAGGCTTTCTTCTGAGAACACAGCTCTTTTTTAGTTTGGTCATATATCCTATACAGAGTTGGCTATTACCTGCAGTTAAATGGTTTGTTTTTTTAGTTCATCTGTTCACAAAACAACTGCTAGAAGAAACACGCATTTGTGTAATTGGACTCACCAAACAAACACAATTGGTGTCCTTTAGAAATGAGCTTAATCTCAAATAGAAAGTATTCATTGCCACTCATTGGAAAACCGAAAGTAAAACTGTATGAGAAAATGCAAATTAAAAAGTTGGATTTTTGTTTGCTAAACAAAACAAAAGTGGGACTGGAAAAAAATCCTATCACATACTCAGTACTGAACTTCCTGTATGACTTCAAATATTGTGCCATTGGTGAGCCCAAAGCTCACGCTACAGGTTATTTGAGGTGACCAATTAACACACAGCACGATGGAGATTTACCCACAACATGTGCACGTTGACAGTAACCCTTCGTGACAAAAAACACACTCACCATATCTGAGCTTTAAAACGACCAGTGACTGGCTGACTGGAAAAAAAGGCTATTGAGCCAAATCATATGCAACCTACGATATAATCATGCATAGTAAGCATGGCAAAAAAGTTAGGGAAAATCACTTCCCAAGCCATTGGATCAAACTCTAGGGTATTTTGGCAAACATTTGCGTTTCATTTGAAAGAATGCAGCCAAATTAAATATATGCCAGCATGAACAGTTTATTTGACAAACATCTGCTGAAATTCCTGTAGCTCAATTCATAGCCCCATGCAATGCAAAGGGCATAAGTTCAACTTGGGATAAAAGCATCTGGCAAATATGCAAATAAATTTTAATAGAAATTTGGAACCGAGTTAGACCGCCATTTTGATGTCAAACGATAAATCTGAACTACTGCTTTATACAATTTAATAAAACTATATGTGACAACATAAGTCGTTTGAGCGACGAGTTGTGACGTAACCATTTAGTAAAGGTGAAACTAACTTCCTCTGTGTGAAGGAATTTCCCTTCAGCAACCATTAAGCAATTGCCATCCGCCTAAGGACATAAAAGCATGAATCAAGAAAGTCAGTGGCCTTCTTCACGTGGTCATCATCGATTTCAACTCCGACACAAAGACCCTGTAATTACAACATCTAAAGTGGCTGACGCACACACAGACACTGTGAAACAGCTCTATAAATCCACACACACACCCTGAGCTTAGAAAACTAGCTAGCCAGTTACCGAGTCCCAGGGCCGGATGATGCTCCACAAGCGCCCAACTGTTATCGTCCACACAATGGTTTTTATAGACGAGGAGCTGGCACAGGTCTCGCGCCGTCATGTCGGCTGGGATCTCCACCATCTTTCCGAACCCATCCTCGCTGAAGATTTTTATGATCTGAAATACACAACAAAATAATGACATTTGCTAAGTTAGTGGAAACAATCATGTCTAAATATGGAAAACATTGTTAAACCTTTGTCATTTTTTACTGCGTCACAGGACAATTTTACTTTCAGGGTCCAGACGGGAGTGAAATAAGCGTAAAAGTAGCAATGCACAGTAACATTTGATATGACCAAAAAAATTTATGTACAAAAAAAAGATTTTGGAAACTTTACCGAAGAATTGAGCTATAGAGTAAAACTGTAACAATAGAAATCTGTGTCTATATTATATTCTTAATTATAATAAAAAAAAAACAAGAAAAGGTAAACATTTTCAAGTTTCATGCTCAACACGACGAGTGACGAGTCTTGTCAATGTGCCCCTTACACCAGGACCACTTGCATGCTAGCTTTTCTCGAAAATTCTCTAATCTCCCGTACACGTTCAAAATCCTTCAAACCTCATACGCGACATATTTACCCTCCATCATTTACAGTTAAACCGTCAATGCGACGTTACTGTGGCCGCCACAGGATTCCCTCCGGCAATCTACAGGTCTCTACTTTCGCCCCACTTCAAGCACAAACCTACTTTTCGTGCTTCCAGTCACCCAGGGGGATAAAGACAGTCTCAAGTAGCCAGAAGCGTCAATCTTACCTCCCCAGGCCTGAGCAGGCAGCAGTCAGGAGAACAAGATGGCATTTCCCCCAGCAGCCCGTGAGCTCCTCCGCAAACCGAGAGAAGGAACCGCTCCCCCAATGTCTCCACAACTCCACAGGAAAAGAAAAAAAAGACCCAAAAAAAGGCAGGTCCGATGCCTCGCAGATGTTCCTTCCTGTCGGCGGCTCGGCGCGTCCTACCTGTCACACAATTCCTCTTGTCCTCCCTCTGCCTAGCTTTGGCTCAGGACAGAGCTTGCGGATAGCACTGTTTCCAGCTTGGCAGGCAACTTCCTTCTGTTCCTCTCACAAAGGGTTACAGCCACAGGCTTTTAGGTAGTGAATCAAACCACACTTCCCCAACCAATCATAGGGCTAGCTCAAGCTGATGTAATCATTCCCACACAGACACAGACGCGCACACACTCGCACGCCCCTCGCGCACGCACACACATAGACGGACGCGCAGTCATACGCACGCACAGCCTCAACTTTCCTCTCCCTTCTCCTGCATAGCTTTGGTTTCTTTTTTGCGCTGGCACGGTTTTTCCTCTCAAGTGGAGATGGGAGTGATTGAAGCGGACAGAGCAAAGCTTCTCAGCTGTCTAAACCCTAACTTAATTTCCTATCGTCTCCAAGAAGTTTCAAGTGAGGACTTGTTTAAAGTTTCTCTTTTCAAAAGGCCGGCTTTGAAGTCGGCGGTTTTGAAGGCAGAAGTCGCTCTCACGACAGGGCAAGTCTCTTTACAGACCAAATGAGACCGACGTGAGAGCTTGAGACGTCTCAGTCAAACCTTATGCCCGCATTCCTCCACTTAACCCAAGAATAAGGCAAAAAGCCAAGCCCACTGGTTTCACCCCTCGAATTCACAAACACACAAACAAGTCAAATCCAAACTTTCAGACAGCTAATTCAACAGAAGTCTGACACAGAGAGTCTTCGCACCCCGCCTGTTCCTCTCTGCACACTTTTGTGGAAGTGAACTACATCTTTGTGATAAACCGCAGCGATTCGTATGAAACTCCAGGTTGGACGCGCGCGCTCCTATCTGCTTGGCCACCCCTGCTAAATATAACTTTCTGTGACCACAGGAAACCGGACAGAAAGGATGACTCAATCCCTTTCAATCCTTTAGGAGACTATTTCAGTTATGGGGGTGGGGAGAGAATGAGAGGAAGTCGGGGATAGAGGGCTGGAGGGAGAACTGGAATCAAGCCAGAAGAAAGAGTCGGTAGGGGTGGTAACATAAAAGGTATGCAAACTCTCCAGCGCTCCAGCTGGCTCCAGCGCTCCTCCTTTTCTCCTCCTCCTCTCTTTCAATCATCACTCTAACATTTGGGCGGACGGTAGGGAGACGACTGGGTCACATATGTGCTCACACCAGCTCATAGAGCCATAAGCTGCAGTCATGTCGTGCGGCGCGTCCGTCATTATCCGTCTGACCTATATTATCATTGCATGATGCCTGGTGCCGTTTCAGAGAGGTTAATTAAAAGGCAGGGCGGTGTTCTTTTTTTGGCCTTTTTGACAGTTTATTTATAGTACAGATGGAGAGAGAAGACAGGGAACTATTGTGAGACAGGAAGGGAATGGGATCTGAAATGTTGCGAGGGAGTGATCTAGATTTAAACTTGTCTTTAAAATATACTGAATATATATATATGTACGTATATAATGTTTTAGCACCAGGTGGAGGCAAAAAGGCAAAATGGACAGGTAGCATTACAATAATATACTTCAATGTTTTGTGCAATTCAAATTTCTACAAACTAAGCTAGCTGGGATTCATTTGCTTAATATAACCGTTTACTTAAAAAAAAATATGAAATAAATAAGAAAAAAAAATATATATATATATATATAATATAATACATAAATATAAATATACAAATAATAAAATAAATATGATCAAATAATATTTATTAGGGCTGTAAAATGATTAATTGCATACAGAATAAAAGATTGTTAACATAATGTCTGTCTGTGTACTTTGCATATTAATTTTGTATTCATAAACACACACACACACACATACATGTATACATATTTAGGAAATATTTACATGTATTAATTTTATACCAATAATTTAACTTAAATATATATATAAATGTTCTTTAATTTTCATATTTTATATTTTTCTTTAATATATGTACGTGTGTGTGTATTCTTATGAACAGGCTACAAAATGAATATGCACAGACAAATATTATGTAAATATAAACTTTTATTTTGGATGCGATTCCTCACTATTAATCGTTTGACAGCCCTTATATTTATATATTAATAAATATTCAATAAATCCTCCGATTTGAGAGTTATGGTGGACAGCAGGATTCACACTCAAATGTTTCAGGGAGGCCGCTATCTGTTAATTTTACAGACTCTCCATTAATGATAAAGCACATTGCAATATATTGCAAAATTCAAAATGCAGGTCTGTAAAACATCACTATAGAAAGTATCTTCATATTAAAAAAGTATATTGTGGCCATTTTTAGAGATTTGTTTACGTTGTTATTAATCTTTGGCTGTTTCTCACATGATATTATCCTACATTGCAGAGACTTGGAATAGAGAGTTCAAGACACATTAAATGTTTTAATAAAACTGTAACACCCGCAGTAATAACACCGGCCACACCTTCCTCACCAGTGCCTCATCATATACTTTTCCACTCACTTTCACTGGACTTTTCATTATGGACTTCATTACCCAGAACCCCTTGCACTCACTCATTACTGATTATACTCAGACCTGTACTCACTCATCAACGCCCTTTATATCCCGCACTCATCCATTCACGATTGTGAGATCTAGTTGTTTCATGTGATATGTGTCTCTGACTGCTCTATGGACGTTACCTGTTCTGTGTTACGTTGGATGTTTCCCTGTTCTGTGTTACGTTGGATGTTTCCCTGTTCTGTGTTACGTTGGATGTTTACCTGTTCTGTGTTACGTTGGATGTTTACCTGTTCTGTGTTACGTTGGATGTTTACCTGTTCTGTGTTACGTTGGATGTTTCCCTGTTCTGTGTTACGTTGGATGTTTCCCTGTTCTGTGTTACGTTGGATGTTTCCCTGTTCTGTGTTACGTTGGATGTTTCCCTGCTCTGTGTTACGTTGGATGTTTCCCTGTTCTGTGTTACGTTGGATGTTTACCTGTTCTGTGTTACGTTGGATGTTTACCTGTTCTGTGTTACGTTGGATGTTTCTCAAGTTACCCTTTAATTCTATAAACCGAATTTTTAAGCTTCCTTTGGTGTTTATCGTGTCTTTTACCTCAGTTGGTCTGTTTAGTCACAGCTTCTTGCATAACTACTAACTTCCCGGAACTATTGAGATCCCATTGCTGTGAAAATACTGTTCCATTGGAGTCAACGGAGTTGATGTGACTCTTTCAATGGCTCTTCCCTGGGCACAAGTGTCTCATGGACCCCCCATACACACACGTGTGGACAATAAAGTTTTAAATTAGCCTATAGGGTACTACGAGCAGGAAACACCTCTGTCTTATACAAGATTATATTGACAAGTGTCAAACTACGACCACCACCTGATGGACATTTACAACACATGATTCTGGACCAGCAGCAACAATACAATTCCCTGCATACTGAAACGCACTGGCATACGTTAGCAGCACTCACTACCAGACCTCTATCAATTCAGTTCTATCAGATTCTTCCATAATTCACACACAACCACAAAACTATTCTGAAGAGAAAATATAAGAACTTTCTTAAGATAAATTATAGAATGTTATAAAGACTATTCTTAAGTGCAATTCTCAAATATTTTCATCTTCATTTTTTCTAAGAGTAAAAGGGAAGTTTTGTCAATGATTCAACTATAAGAGTTATTTGTCCAGTTGTTAAACTTTGTTTGCGTAACAAGCAACACGCAACTTATGTTCTTATGTAAGCGTGTGACGTGTTACCGTAAACGGCATTAATGTTACAGAGTGAAGCCAAGAGAAGCGATCCCTGCGCCGGGAAAGAGAGACCTCGCGCTCGTGGGGCAGCACTGGCGACATTTTCCCACTGAATGAAAGCAAAGGTTTATCCAAGAAGTCGCTATATTTGTCGCTATGTGATTCTTCTGAACAAAAGCCGCTAGAGGGCTCGTAAAAGTGACTTAATCAAAAGTCAGTCTTCCTAAGTTAGAAATACTGTTTTGAGTGCACACATCCATGAACGCTGGCCAGAGAATTGTACAGCAGAATGAATATAGCGAAACCGCTGTCATGTGAAATTTTCCTCCCCTAGCTTGCTTGGGCCCCTGGGCCTGTGCCCATAATGCCCATTGGATGATCCGGCCCTGTACTTTATGGTTATTTGTATGGAGCTTATATGCTGTTTGAGAAAGAAAGACTCGCTAGGCTATGCCTCTGACAAGTGTTTGTTTAAAAAAAACTGCAAAGGAAATTTTTCCATTGCAAATCTGGAAATCATTGGAATATTTCTGACCATGAAAGAGCCTTCAAAACAAAGCAAAATCCCTTTTTCGGTAAGAAAAACAAAGCATGACTAGAAATCAGGCTGCTATGAGGACAAATAATTATTGCAACAGTCCAATAGCCTTGAGCTCTTTCTGAACACCAGTTCCTCCCAAGATACACATATTGAGTTACATAAGACAATTATATTGTCACGCAGGAGCATTTTTCCCAACGGTGTTGAAACGCTGCGAGAATGAATGACTTCGGGTTGTTAATTCAGCAATAAGTCAAATGACTGGTGAGACAGTGCCCAGGCCAACACATATTACCACACCTAGTTTTCCAGTCATTAATTAAAATCGTTATAAGAAAGGAATGGTGTTACATTTCAGTTCCAGGGTAAAACTCACACGTCAAGTACTTCCTCTTTTCTGTTTCCAGTATATTATGATTTATATAGGCTGAGCTGGTTATATTTGTCCAAACCACCCGATCCATGACAAGATTTGTGTTTATTTTCTCATTACAGTTATTAGCCTACCATGATGCCATGGAGTTTTCCGTCATCAGTCCTTCATACAGACTGCAATTATTTGCATTTATTGGTAAAGGAAACATAGATACTCCTGGCCATTCCTCCATGGACACAGTTGCAAAGGGTGGAAAGATAATGTCTGGTTCTTGGTTATGTAATCCCACACAAGGAGAGTTTTAGGCAGTGTACTGTTCTGTAGTGCCAGTTCCACTACCCACTGATTTCCTGCACAAATCTAAAGGACCTAACTACTTGTTCATTTACATGTGTAAAGTACATTCATTTATCAAAGCGACGTACAGTAAAATACACATGTATAAATAAACATGTTACGAATGCTTCAGTATTATATAATTCAGTATTCAGCATAAAATATTCAATATGTAATATGTATAATATGGATGACCAATCACATATGCCAACCTGTTCAACATACAAGAAACTTTGTCTAAAATACGGTATCTCGCAATGCATTTGACTTAATTTTTTGTGTTATTAATAAACAAAAAAAATATCAGATACAATTTTTAACATACCCTTTTTGAGACAGAATTTTTGAAATTGGATGAGAAGACATAGGCAAAAAGGTCTGAGTGAGTGCTTAATCGTGAATAAACTCTTCAATTCTCAAAAAAATTCAATTCTATTTGTATTGCGCTTTTCACAAATTTCATTGTTGCAAAGCAGCTTAACATAAATCATAATTTAGGAAAAAATAATATTAATAATAATATTAGTAGCATTATGTAGTCATTCTTAAAGTCCCTGTGAACCGGAAATTGCAATCATTTTTACTTTCGTAAAATTTCAAAGGAGAAAATGAGTGGGCGTGACTTGCGTTTTTCACTGCGAATTGATTGGATAAAAACAGCCAATGCATTTTTAAATGAAACTGCCAGCAGACTGACAGTTGAAGGGGAAGAGATAACGGATGCTCTGGCCCAGAGCCATTGAGAGAGTGAGAGTCGCATCAACTCCGTTGACTACAATGGAACAATTTTTTCACAGCAATGACGGTATGCATGGAGCCACGACTATACAGACCAACTGAGGTAAACTTCTAACCAATTTAATGAATAAAAAAATGAAAGAAATAAAGCATTTAAAGAGAAAAAATAACTGCCTGGAACTATCTGAAGGCTCCATGAATCACGTGACACAGGCTCTCAATAGTTCCCGGAAGTTAGTTATGCATGGAGCTTGTCGCTACCCGATCTGTCCCGGAAACACGATTTGTTCCGCGCATGCGCGAAAGTGCGTCTACTTCCGGCCGAAATAATTTACGGCAAACACGATTTGTTCCGCGCATGCGTGAAACTCCGTCTACTTCTGTTCGAAACAATTTACGGCAGTTTTAATAAAAAAGTTGTTTGTCCATACCGGAAATATTTTTTTAAATAAACTCTGTATAAAAAAGAGCAATTAACATCAAAAGACATCAAACATATTACAAATGATAATGGTTTGGTGAAACGTACGGAGGGATACACAAGGAATCCTGTAAAGAGTGAAAAGTAGTTTTTCTCTAATAATCTTTATGTTTCTTTTTATTATATTTTTTGATTCCAAGAAAATACAATATGACAAAATATTATATGTCAGGAGTGAGAAACTGATTTTTATATATAAAAATACTTCTTTATTTATAGAAAAACTATAAAACTTAAAATGAATATGTTTATTAGTGATTCTCTTAAAACCTTTTTTTGGCAAAATATGTCAAGGTTAATATGTGGCACAAATTGATAACCTAATTAGATTATTGAAATCCTTGGTTGCCCTTGACAAGCAGGATTTTCAGAATTCATCCAATTTATTTTTACATTTGTTCCTTATTTTCTTTAGTCATTCACTAAATCTCAACCTCCCACCCAGCCTCTCTCAGTCACACAATCAAACATCTATTCATTTACTTAAACTGCTGATTAAGGAACCTTACTTTTCTAATATTTTAACAAATGTCTGCATTTAAGAAACACACAGAAAAAGTTATTTATGTATTTATTACATTTATTTACACATTTGGTTATTCCAAACAACCACCCAAACCCCACCCACCCACCCACTCACTCAACCTAACGACGCTCTGAAGGACAGTCAGGAATCTCTCCTTTTAAGAGAAATTTCTGAAGTCGTTCATAAAACACAAACGAATCCATAGCGCTGTAAACCATTTTTGTACTCTCCAACATCGCCACTAACAGACTGTCGTAAAACATCTAAGATAACAGGAAGTGGCGCCAATTAGAACGCATCGAGTCGACTGTCGTGAAAATGGTAATTACCGGAAGTAGACGCACTTTCGCGCATGCGCGGAACAAATCGTGTTTCCGGGACGGATCGGGTAGCGACAGCGCTGCGACTGAACAGACCAACTGAGGTAAAAGTCACATGACGCTCCAGCGTTTTGGACTTCCGCTGGCAAAACTCTCTCGCAATGGCTCTGCTCTGGCCGAGCCGTCTAATCTACATTATTTGAGCTGGATTGTGCATTTTCAGATTTGAAATTAAGATTATGAGGGTGATGCATTTTAAAAAGAAAATGTCCCACATTGATAAGACATAAACTCTGCAATATTTCATAAAAAACACTAATTGTCATTTTTTATTTCACTGGAACTTTCAGTTATACTTTATGAGTGGTGGCGATATATTCTTATGAACGACGTAATGATACGAAGGTTTTGGATAGCCCAGCCCTGGATTGTCCTATTTTATTAAGGCATTTTATTATTTTAAATATTGTTATCAGGACTGGAAACCTAAAATTATTATATACCATTAAAAATACTAAAACGTGGAGAAATAATATATTTGTTAAGGTATGTTAACACGCATGTAAGTGAACCAGGAGATGCCAGAGACGACAGCAGACAGAGATCCAATACAGGTCTGTATCTTTAATCGAAAGAATACTGGCAGGGATACAGGGAGAGTCAGGGGTAAGCTGTGGCAAGACTCCACACAAGGCTACCACGGCATAAGACGTGTGCCTGTTGCCAGCCGCTTTAGTGGCGTTACGGTGGGGAACAGGAACGTCCACTTCAGCCATGCATTCGGGAACAGAATGTTTCATTTACATTGCTAAGGGTGCTGGGTAGAAATTTGATCTATGACATATTAACAACAACCTGTATGTTGGCGTTGATAAAAACGTTATTTAGTCACAAGAAATTATTTTACCGGAACTTGCATTTGAAAATGGACATAAAGTTAAATTTACTTTTGAAATTTGACCGTTGCTCAGCTCAGCAGTGGCATAATGGGATAGAATATTCTCCATCCAAGGCACAATAACTAATCCCGGCGGAAGCAATAGACCATCCAGGTATTTCTCGCCTACCGTTTTTTTGCATTCTGACGTTTCAGACAAACTATTCATGACTTATACTGATTCTCGCCTACAATACAGTATGGAAGTAGGTGATTTCGGATGGAGGGAGAATCATTAGGTGCAATTGTCATTATTGTGAATAAAATACAGCAACTGACCAATCAGAATGAAATGACATAAGTATTTACAAAACAATAACTTGACACCTCTGATATACGGTAATGATCATGTGACAAACAAAGTGAGGTCTTGTAGCATGCCACTGTCGGAAATCCTAGGACGTACAGTGCCAAAACTATTTAAACAGATGAATGTAAGTATATTAGTCAGCGGACACAAGTTCTTTTTTCTTTGAAGGGTAACCTATATATTCACCACCTAATTTACAGCATGCCTGTCACATATGACAAAGAATGTGAAAAGCATGACGCATGAGAAAAAAAACCCGTCCAACAGGCTGACCTCAAAATGCTTCAGAAAAATGCATGGATCCTGTGACCTTATGATTTCGCCTGACCTACTAATGTATTGCCTGTAAGTCATCCATTGAGGAGCATGACACATCCCCCCGCTCCTCCCCTGAGCTAACAAGTGCCTTTCTAATGACCGGACCCAATCCTCCCACCACGAGCTGTTGTTTGCCTAAAGCAGAGACTGACTTCACCTCTAATGAGATAGTGAGACAAAACCCGAGCGGGACAATCAGAGGCCTCCAGAAAGCCATGGTTCCCCGTCTACACACTACCAGGCGTCCATGAGACACTATAGGCTTTTCATCACTCCCACCTGGCCTGAAAACTCAAGGCTCAAATGACTTCCTTTCTTCTGTGGAACACAAAAGAAGATATTTAAAATAATGTGTAATTTGGTCTTTCTTTTCTGTGTTCTGCAAAAGATAGAAAGTCATACAGGCTTGGAATGACGTAAGAGTGAGTAAATGATGAAAGAATGTTCATTTTGAGGTGAACTTGTGTTGAGGTGACCTTGTCTTGATTCATACTGACTTGCTGTAATGACGTCTTTTTTGTTTGTGACAAAGAGAGCGTTCTTGACACATACGCTCAGTTATCATATAACACAACTCCAAAAATGTATCAGCGAGCATATGATTAAGCTTGCACTAAAATAACACGAGCTGGGTTTTGGATTCTGTACAGTCTATGGTTGGCCTAAAAGAGCTGAGCTTGCATCACATCTCTAGCCGTATTCACCACACCGAGGCTTCCATGAACCACCAAAGCAGCTGATTATCATTATCACAATCACAACACCACCACACAAAGGAGACCAGACAAAAAGAAAGAATGTACACACAACCTTGATGTACTGATGACATAAATAAGTAATTTAAACGTCTTGATTCATTATATTGACTAAAGTGACCTTTGGAGGATAATTGGTTTTAAAAAAATCCTTATAAATTAAACAATATGTAAAATAAATAGAAAGAAACCACAATTTATTAGTTAAAGATGAGGTAACACCTTTTCTGCCAATTACATTTTAATCTTGAGAACCTATAGAGTTTTATTGCATACTTTGTATCTTTGAAGAGTATTTAGTTTGATCAAATTTATAAAAGACAGATACAGCTGTACGATTGTTCCCAGAAAAAGATGTGCAGGCCAGAGCAGACGTGCAAGACTAAACCGAACTAAATGAGGAGCACACAATACATTATCGCATTGATTCGCTGTAAATTTGTGTTGTTTACATAATTCCCGTACACGGCGATTGTTAACAAAACACGGACATATGACTTAGTTTGACTAGCCGCGTATGCTTCATGTCCGGCATGTTTTAGCGCTGGGACCGCGCCATCTATCAGATTCAACCGATCTCCAAATCCAGCGTTATATCCATCTTTTATATAACATTCATCAATGAAATGCAGTGAGCAAACAAACACCTGAACTTCCAACAGCCGAGTGAAGCAGCATAGAGGGACGTGCTCTTTCTCATGCTGCCTGGTTGACACGTGGAAGTGCTCTTTCTCTCACGCGTGCGCTTTCACTCGCTGAATGACGCGTGGGTGTGCTTTTCAGGGAGAATTGTCCAATGAGACACTGAACCCATGTTACGAAACGGGAATCCATGTTCGAAAAAAACTTTCAGAAACCTGTATGAATCCCGGCGGAGTGAATCGAGCACAGAAATAACTAGTTTTTGACAGGTTGACCATGTTAAGCTTGAGAAGCCAGCAAATTTAATAAAGTCAGAATGCAAGAAATTGCATGTTACCTCATCGTTAGTTAAAATGATAGTTCACTCAAAGATGAAAATTCTGACAATTTTTTCACCCTCTTGTCACTTCAAACCGGCATGACTTCCTTCATTCCACAGATGTTGATCACTTTAATGAAAATATTAAATGTCAAAGAATGTATTCAAATTTGAATGTATATATATATTATGGTGGGGGGCACGGTGGCTTAGTGGTTAGCACGTTCGCCTCACACCTCCAGGGTTGGGGGTTCGATTCCCGCTTCCGACTTGTGTGTGGAGTTTGCATGTTCTCCCCGTGCCTCGGGGGTTTCCTCCGGGTACTCCGGTTTCCTCCCCTGGTCCAAAGACATGCATGGTAGGTTGATTGGCATCTCTGGAAAAATTGTCCGTAGGGTGTGAGTGAATGAGTGAATGAGTGAGTGTGTGTGCCCTGCAATGGGTTGGCACTCCATCCAGGGTGTATCCATCCTTGATGCCCGATGACTCCTGAGATTGGCACGGAGTTTAATATTTTAAGTAGCATGTTTTATTGATTATTTATACAGTAAATGGCAGATAAAAAGAGTTTTCTCAAATTTGACTGAAATTAATATATGAGACATACTGTAGACATGTTTATAAAATCACCAATAAAAACACTATTTTAAACCTTGGTCTAAATATATAAAGTCCTCTTAATTTCCCAGATACTAAATCATATATGGCCCAACTGACTTTTTTGTGGTAAAACCTTTCTTTTTCATTTGGGCCAGCAAGTGGAGGAACAGAGAGACTATATAAAGATCACACGGACACTATCAGTGTGCATGAATCCCTGCTGTCAGATCTTTTGGCCTCTCATCTCGTTCTAAGCCACACACGTAGACACTAACAATCCACTCCTGAATGCACTGCCCCTTAAGCCCATGGCGTCCAACTGAGATCAAACCAAAGAAGAGCCAAATGTTTCCCCAATAGAAGCAAAGAGTTTTTGTGTTGAGTACTTGGGTAGCAGGAACGCTCATGCAGCCCAACAGCAAATCAATGTCTGTCTGGGGACGAATAATCACCAGACAAAAAGGATGACATCATTACTTTTCCATTTAACAATCATTGCAGGACAGGCAAAACTGTATTGATGCTTCCTGCTCATGCCACCCAGACAGTAACCCCTCCTCTCCGTTAACTGCTGCCAACTAAGATCATTCACTCAGTCAATCACTGCACACAGCGAGACTTGGCAAAGATGATTATTCAGACAAAGTGAACTTGATCGAAACTACAGTACGTTTCAGTGAGGCATTATATCGGCAGCTTGGAAATTATTTGAATATTACTTTTTATATGCTTAGATCAAAGGGTTTAAAGCAGGAATGTGAAGCTTCGAATTATGATTTAAAGCAGTTATATTAATTGTTAGGATCAATTTTTGATCTATTGTCTAGGTATAAGGTTTAAGAGTCGAGTCGATAGAACACTCAGAAGTCTGGATCCGGGGACCAAGAATGATACAGACACAGAAGTGCAGTTTCAATCAGAGTCTAATCTTATTCAGAACGGTCTAGTATTTATATATAGGTAAAAGAGGAAGTGAGCTAGGGCCTATTATTGGCATAGCCACATCTCAACAATGGAATATTATGTTCATAAAAAGTGTAAAGCTCAGCAATACATGAGCTCCATGTTCTGCATACATCTGCTGATCTCAACCCCCACTTCCGTCGTGCCTGGCTTGCCAGGAGTATGATAGGGCCCATAGTGCGACATTTACCGGCTTGTTATAATAGGGTTGCATGATAATGGGTTAAGTGATAATCACGATTATTTTGCTTAAAGAAGCCATCTTTTGCTCTTTTTGGGGTTTGATTATTTTTTTGGGGTGTTTAACAATCAATGTTCATGTTTCTTGTTTAAAAATACGCTATATATTTCACATACTTCAAGTCTATTCTTCACCGGTGTCCCTGTTTTAACAAAACAACTGGATTTCTTCCAGTCTATATAAAATCCCTCCTTCTGAAACGCTCTGATTTGTAAAGCAGACCAGCTCTGTCAGGATTGGTTCCAGGCTTAGAGTGTGTGAAGATGTCCCACCCATACCATATCAGCAAGCTTCCGCTTATTAGGCTGTTGTGATTGGTCGGTGCCCCTCTCAGTGCACGTGTATTCCTAAACTTTTAGCAACAAACAGTAACAATGGCGTCAACTTCACCTTATCAGTTAAATACTTGCGGATCGATCAAAGTGTAACAGATTTCTGCTAGTGCATGTGCAAACATCAATCTTTGTAAGAGATTGCAATTTCCTACTATGGGGAGGGAAATGTTATATTAATTAACGCTAATAACAGAAGCATTAGTTTTGCCTTTTTATATTGGACCCGAGTTGGATAATAAAACAAGCAGATTGACCAGGAGACATTTGCAAGCAGAACTTCAAAGGACATTTCATAGAAGTGTTTTACAGGTAGGCTATGCGTGCACACACACACAATATCAGTGTATTACACTTTAGCGCTGAGCTCAGTCAAATGTTTACAATCTCTAAGAACCAAATACTACTCCAGCGGCTCTTCCTCTTCTCTAAGCAAGACCTCGACCCTTTTTCAGCGTGTTCCTTTGGGCGGAGGTTATTAAAAGCACCCAGAATAGTGACACCATGTACCCAGGAAGTAGAGGCGTGTAGTCCCATTCCAGCCGTTTTCTGTAGTCCTTGAAAAGCGAATTCTGTTAAAGACAATATCTCGCTTATTACTGAACTTTGAGCTTTATCATTTTGCAGGTATTATTTATGCTGCAACAGCAACATGACAAACTAACTAAAGGTTGAAATATGGGACCGCGGGGAATGGAATCTTTAAAATTTGAATCACGATTAATCATTACAATAATCATTCCAGTTTAGAACATTTTATAGTTTACTTGTATTACATACTTTTTTACTTTACTAAACACTCATCCATAAGCTCTGTCCCAACCATCTCTGAACTTATCTTCATGAGCTTTCTGTTTGCTGTCAACATATCAATATTGAGATGATTATAGGGAAGCAGGAATCGATTCGTGATTAAAATACGATTAATCGTGCTGTCCTATCATGAAAATAAACTTAAAAGACTAGTAAAAACGTCAAATAAACAGAGTTACTGGCCTGGGCCTGTGTCTTAACCTTTGACTTAACTGAGGTCCAAAAGATTGTTTGTGGTTGTCTCTAATTTGTCACATATTTAATACAGTTTAACTTTTACTGAACCCATAACAACAAACGTTCATTTCAAACGTTCATGCTGCAGTCTTTTTTGTATGGTTTTACTTGGTCTTGTTTGGCTTTGTTTACAAAAAGGGTGAGCACATTAACATACCCAGCATTCACGATAATTTTGTTAAAATTGTTTAATTAATTGCTCTAAACTAGGGCTGCACGATTAATCGAAAAAAAAAATCGATCTACATTCATACCTAAATGCGATCTAATTTCTTAAGGAAGGCGATTCACTTCCTTGTATTTCCCACATTTAGATCACTCACGTATTGGTCACACTCACACAGTCTAAAACAAAACACTGTTAATTCACCAATCAGGCCAAAGATAGCAAATGAGTAAGATCCTTCCCTCCTCTCTCATTTACTTCGTTACGCGCTATCACTCACATGACGTGTTATTTATTAGGAGGCAGAGCTAACGGTTGCAGTCACAGGGCTAACGGTTGCAGTCAGCTTACTTTGTGGATTTGGAGTGGAAAATTTGGAGCGGTAAAAAGAGGAAATGGACACCAGTGTGGAAAATCCTGTTGACGATGAAGCGTCAGTATTAGAACCGAAAAAAAAGATCGTAATCCACCGTGTGGAACTTTTTCGGGTTTAAACCTGACGACGATGCACAAGAAGTCATCATTTGTAAGGATTGCTTTGGCATCGTCCCAGCACCCCAAGGTAACACAACAAATCTATATAACCAACTCAAACGTCACCACAAAATACAGTACGAGTTAGCAATGAGAGACAAGGGAGCTAAATAAAGCGCATCCTCGCCCGAATTTAAGCTCTTTGCGTAGATAATTGTCGACAGTGACAGCAGCGCCTACCGTGGTCACAAAATATCACGGGTAACTGAAAATGTTGTAACACCTGCAACCAGACGACACAAACATCCATAACTCAGACATTACACGGTGCATCGCCATACCCTTCAAGTTCCCAGCGGCACAAAGATATAACAAACGCCATCGCTTATCACCTAGCTGAAGACATGGCTCCAATCAACACAGTTAAAAGCGAGGGATTCAAGGCAATGATAAAGACTATTGATAAGCGCTACTCTCTGCCCTCTCGCAACTATTTTTCGTCTGTTGCATTGCCAAATCTATACACCCAGTGCAGAATGACAGTCGAGAAAGAACTGCAAGATATCCAGAACTTCGCCACAACAGCAGACCTATGGTCAAGCCGAACTATGGGGCCTTATTTAAGCATGACAGTGCATTACATAACATAAATTAATACTCTTCCCCTTTTTATTTTTTACAGCTTAAGTTATTTAAGTGATTTACTTATGGTCCAAAAGCACAGTTTCCTTTGTTATTTTTGTTTATTATTGTTAACATTCTTCTCTTATTTATGTTCAACAGCTTAAGCAAAGTTATTCACAAGGAGAAAAAAAGGAGAGACAATTTTTGTTACTTTTTGAACTTAATAATAACTAAATGTTCTATGTTCAATTTTTTACCTGAGTTCAATTAAAGTTTTGGTTGAAAAAACGAGAATCGTGTCAGAGAATCGTGATCTCAATTCCCATGAAGAAAAATTGTGATTCCCATTTTAGTGAGAATCGTGCAGCCCTACTCTAAACCCAGTCTGCTGGCCGATTTACAGATTGACAACTGTTATGTATTAGGAATGAGCAACGGTCAAAAGCAGAGGCAGTTTGATAATTCGCTTATTTTTTCATGAACAGATGGACATTTCCAAAGACGCTGAGGCCTCACATTATCAAAGTGGTTAAAAGAATAAAACACTTGTCTCACCATTAGATTAAAACTATCAAATTAACTCTAATTAAGTACGATAATCATATATAAATAGCAAGATACTGTATACTTGCCTTGCTATACCACATTTATCTTGACCTGTTTTTCAAAGTTGAACTTCTTTAAGTGAGTGAATGACCTCTGTATGTGTAACAATTAAAAGAAAAAGTGAATTATACCTCAGACAGATTGACACAGACAAATTTACAATTCTTTCGTTATATTGTTAAAGGCATTATTAGAGAATATTTGGTTCTTTTTTTAATCGGCCTACAGCCCCCCTTCAGATACAACACACTTCTTTGTCCCATTAACTGAAAAAACCTGCAAGCAAAGTATTGAGAAAGGGAACGTGAGCTCACTTTTTCCATACATTTTTCTTCAGAATCTTTCCCCGAGGATTAAACAGTTCAACTCTGACCTGTGATACAGCTGAACCCGAGAGAACGGCCCAACTTAACATATCACTGAACCTGAACATTATTGTTAATGCTGAAAGTATCCGGAGCACTTGGACGGGGTAAGGAACTATGTGGAATGTGGCCCTCAAACCAAAGAATGAGGACAAAGGTGAAAGAAACACGGGTTTCCGTACAGTACGGTCCACTCTGCCTCAGTGGGTCTTCATAATGAGGCTGGTCTGGGCGGCCGCCAAGTCCCATGTTCTTTTAGCTCTTTTGCTCCCCTCCTCTTCGCTAGTTCTTTCTGGACATAATTACTGCCACAAAATTGAGTTACTTGTCAGTCTGCATTTCCTACTCCAAAACTTTGCATGCTGACAGAGAATTTTTGGCCTTCCCGTGTTGCTTTTTCTCTCTCTGTCCTAGTTTCTTGTTCTGACAGACATGCGTTCCTGCGCTCCAGATGAGCTACTAAAGTCTGATGCTACGTGCCGTCTGTGTGACCTACATGAATCCAGCTGCTCTGAGCTCCTCAGCTATAAGTCTTCAGTGTGCTGACAAAGCAGTTCATGGCAGAATCACTGAACCATAGCCAGTTTGATAGGTTAAAAACGCCAAGAAACATAGCTGGGAGCTAAGAGCCGTATATTATTTCTCTGGAGTTCCATTCAGGCTAAATTTATTTCATATATATTACTGAACAGAGCACATATGTAAAGTTATTTCTCATTACTTAAAATGTGATTTGTTTTATTTTTCAACCTTTTAGGCAAATCATCTGAGATTTAAATAAGACATTAAAGCACAACAGCTGATAAAAGGGGGACAGACAGGGGGAAAATGTTTACATCTTCTATGCACATCTGTTTTGAAGCTTACTAGCTTATAGATAGCCTTAAAGGCATAGTTCATCCCAAAATGAAAATTCTTCATACAATCAAACAACAATCTCATCGTTTGAATTCCATTGCATGGATATAAAACATGGCATAAAAAGACATTTCTCAAAATATCTTCTGTTGCGTTCTTCAGAATAAACGTCATGCAGGTTTTGAATGACATGAGGGTGAATAAAAAGTTTGAAAGGGTTTGTATTTTTTGGGCGAACTATTCCTTTAAGTCTAACATGCTAAAAGCAAGAAAACTTCCATTTTGAGTTCATGTGGGCTTTAAGAGCTACTAAACTTTTGTGAAATGTTATGAACAGAAACGATGCACAGAATATTAATTTGCCTTCTTGGTCCAGATGGCACCATTGCAATGCTGTACTTTAACTTTTTTTTGCAAATAGCACATGTGCTACAGAGGCCTACAGAGGAAGTTTTGTAGCACAACCCAAACGGTTGTTGCACAAATATACGTCTGCTATCATCATTAAAAAAAAAAAACACAAGTGCAGGTCATCACAAAAATAGACAGGTTGCAGGTCATAATGATATCAACATTATACAAATGGATAAATAAGGGCCATATAATTTTTTTCCCAAATTCGAAATCTACTACAAGTTTATTATTTTATCTGGTTCAAATTAAGCAGACTTTTATTTTGGCGGGTCGTCGCAAAGATTTTGAGTTACATTTTTTGACAGTAGCTTCACTCAAGCTTAGAACAACTTTGTGGATGAAGTTCATGTCCCCATATAAGATACAGGCAAATCCACGAGTATCATGTTTTTAACATGTTAAAGTGTGCAACTCATTCACTCATAAACATGCAGAACAAGCAGATAACAATTTTAAATAACGTAGTAGAGTTCCGCTTTGGTGTGTCCTTCCATGTTTTCACACGAACAGGCGGCTCATCTAAAGCCCCTGCCAAACTGTATCGCTTGCGTGATACACTAATAAATTTATTCTTAGTGCAGACAAATATGTCTCACTGTCAAGTCCTGTATTACAGTATGACATCTACCTACAGGACCTAACTGTTCCATGCTAATCCTTGACCCTTTGGCTTGAGCTAAGTGAAAGTGACCTATTTTTCAGATATGGTGACTCATACCCAAAATGTTACCTCTGCATTTAACCCATCTAGTAGAGAACACACATACACCCGGATGATTGGGCAGCTATCACTACAGCACGTGGGGAGCAAGTAGGGGTAAGGTGCCATGCTCAAGGGAACCCTGCCAGGCCAGGAGAACCATTAGGCCACCACTGCCCCAAACACGAGATAGCAACTTCAAATAAACCAATGAAATGAGCTTGATGTGGTGCTTCTGGGAAAATACAACTAGTGGTACAACATGTTTTTTAAAGCAATTTATGATACACAAATCTCAGCTGAGTCAGGTGGCAGAACACGTACAGACTATTAGAACTGGGTTTATGACAATTCATCTCAGCAGGACAGCATTAGCAGGTATCTGAGCTGGCAGTGTGTCCTCCACGGCTTGTTTTAATTGCCGTCTCTTCCAATGGAGATGGTTAAATCACAGCCCTCGGTCAGGGCTGTGTTCAGCAGCCAGTAATCCAGGCAGGTTATGGCTTGTTCAGTAGGGTAAAGAATAAAATTGGCTCTCTGACTCAGGAGAGGCTATAGACTAAACCATAGCCTGGCACGACTCCAGACCGGCATTTGTCAAGAGCTCTTTAGTGACAAGTATCCGACCAGCTGAGAGAACCAAATCCACCCCACAGATTTTATGCACAGTAGATCACCTGGATGTGCGACCTGACACGTACACACACCAGCAGCGTCACTTCACAAGAAGAGAATAACGGAACCTAACCTAATCTGTTACACACTTTCTGCATGTGTAACAGTCTCTTATCATTCATGACATTATACTTATATATAATCTTCTGTAAAGCAATAACTAAAAGATGTAATATTAAAGCTCCTTGGTATTACCGAGTGTTTTTCACCTTCAGTGGCAGCACGGACTGATCACCTACTCATGCAACACAACAACATTTATCCAAAACAAGGGTTTTAAAACAAGACTTGGGACCATCATCTATGACCCAAATGGTCCTACTGACATACAAACACTAGTTTTAGAACAACGGCAACTTCTGCACATGCCACACCTCAGTGTCTACAATAAAACCAACACGGCGCGAGCGTCTCTCTGGCCCTTTTCAGGTTGTGCCGTCCTGCGTGGGATTGAGTCCTGAGAGCCCTTCCCAGTGCTGGGTTATTTCCAGCATCTTACCTCACCCTGGAGTAAAAATGCATCGACACATTAAAGTGAGGTAAGATACTATTAAACATATTGCTCATCCCTTATTTGCGTTCAAGGCCTTCTCAGTGGGTGCCAAAAACTGATGTCAGTGAGTGCTTTAAATGGATTAAAGCCTACATCTCTCTCTCTCTCTCTCTCTCTCTGTGAAAGGTGGTTATATACCTCTCAGAAGAACGTGGTACGAGTTTCCAGAATAGAAGAGACAGGTTACGTTTGTCACAATACAAATAAACTCTGATCTGGAGTCAGAAAGCAGACACATGGAATGACAGCACACTGGTCAAGCAAGCATTGGTTATGAGAATGAGTTCTAGTTCTGGAAAGCCGTAGCGTGCGACTGAAAGGCCTTCTGGGTTGCGGAAGCGCTCTGGTTCGCGTGCCTTCTGCATGGGATCTGGGGAGCATGGGGGCCTGTCAGAAAACGCCCGCAGCTTGGAAAATTCTGTGAACACAAAACGTCGTGCTTCTTACCAGGCGAGCAGGCAGAAAGACATCTGTACTCGTACGCGCGAACGATTGAAAACATCTATCCAGGGGGTGCAAACCAAAGGCAGCTGTTAGAGAGTAACACGTACAAGCTCCAAGAAAAAAGCTTCATATCACACATTCTCAAAACAGTCCACTTTTCAGACAACATTCTACAGACACATCCACATAATGATCTACAGACAGACACATGCATACCAGTGCGGGAAATTGCACAGATTCGTTGCGGGGACTCTACACACACACACACACATGCATTCCACATTCCACAGTGAGACAGATCCGTACAACCAAACACAAACTAGCATTTTAAACATACCATACCAGCTATCACGACTGGTATAACTGGCAATATGAAAAAACTCAAGACCGATCAAACAAATTACATTAAAACCCACATTAAAAATCTCATTGTATTTACTTAAGTAAACTGTAGTATACTGTAATATGTTACAGAATCACTACGCTTATCTAATGTACACATTTGTACAGTATTTGATAGCATTAAGAATAGTAATGGGATAAACTGTATTTGCGTCCACACCAGCGGATGATAACGTTATGTTTATTTTAAGCCCACACAATGCAGTGTTCCCAGACACTAAAATGACTGTTGATGCTCATTCCCGGATGTGTTTTCTTAAAAAATTTGACTGCAAAGGCTGGATGCTCTCTCTGAAGGATGAAGGGGTGCATATATTTCGCCAGCTTATACTGCGTTATACCAGGATTTAGGAATCTAGGTATAAGAATTTTTAAGACAGTTTACGATATTAGATACTAAATTAAATGTTAGGCTTACTTTTAAAAGTAAAACCAAAGCATCCAGTAGCCTGTTACAATGTTTTTCCTGAGTAAGTGAAAGTCTTCATAAATGACTCACTGAATCATCAACTCTATTGAATCGCTAAAATCAACAATTCATTTAGGAATGATACACGGCTGTGTTATCCAGAGAAATACAATAATTCTGCTTTGTTTAGAACTATTTTCATTGGCGAAATAGCGTAATTTGACAATGTGATTTAATAATAATGCCGTGTTTATTGAACTGTACGACACTGATCCCTCTTGCAATTGTGATATAAGAAAATCTCTCGCTTGTGTCATTCTATACAGCAATTTTGCATCCTTATTAGACACAACAAATCGGTGAGGGCACTCAAAATGGCAATCAGACATTTGAATAATTGCGAATGAGTATTTGACACATGCCCAAAGCCTTCTACAGGCGAACGCATACATACAACAATCGACAGTATACACAAACATGCATACAACCTACAGAAATACACACATGTATACAACAACATACAGTCGCACAATCACACATCAATCTACAGACATACATGCATACAACAATCTACAGACACATGCCTAAAACATTCTACGGACAAGAGCATACTACAACAATCTACAGTATACACAAACATACATACAACCTACAGAAATACACACACAACAATCTGCAGACATACATGCATACAACAATCTACAGACACACGCCTAAAACATTCTACGGACAAGTGCATACTACAACAATCTACAGTATACACAAACATGCATACAACCTACAGAAATACACACATGTATACAACAACATACAGTCGCACAATCACACATCAATCTACAGACATACATGCATACAACAATCTACAGACACATGCCTAAAACATTCTACGGACAAGAGCATACTACAACAATCTACAGTATACACAAACATACATACAACCTACAGAAATACACACACAACAATCTGCAGACATACATGCATACAACAATCTACAGACACACGCCTAAAACATTCTACGGACAAGTGCATACTACAACAATCTACAGTATACACAAACATGCATACAACCTACAGAAATACACACACAACAATCTGCAGACCATATTTACACTACAAGTGTCGAGCAGCATGTCACCCTACAACGTTTCTTTCATGAAACTCACTTGTATTATATTTATGAATAAAATAATTGTATTTAAGAAATAAAGGGGGCATTTAAAGAACCAAGTTCCAACTCAACAAGACAGTGTTTTAATAGAGGGAGATTTTGTTTTGATGTGTCGCGACCTGCCTGCTCCACGTGATTCCCTGCACACTATACCACAACTGCATGCTGACAAAACCCCACATCTCTGAAATCCTGAATGTTCACAAATTTCACAAATGTGAAGGAACGTGGTCTATTCACATACATACAAACAGGCAATGCGCTTTACATCTCGATTATATTTATGGACATCATCAGTCACTGAAGATTTCTCAGCTGTTTTAAATGACTTCCAGGCGTTCCTCCAGGTTTTTTCTCTTATTGACAGACCAAAAGCCCACTCTGGCACTTAGACCCCTGCTGGGTTCCATCCACAGCACAATAAAAGTGAAGAGAGAGGGATTAGGGTAATTGATTAATGTCTATAGCAATTTTTACGGTAACATAGGGGCCATGTTACGGTAACAAATCCCGGTCCCATATGGAGGTGGTTAGCCTGCAGGAATAATAGGGCTTTCCAGGAATATATCAGGGGCCTCACTCAGATTACATGTGACAGAGATAACTTTATACACAAACATAAACAAATGCTCTCATTGCATGCACAGTGTATACAAATACATACAAGTGCGGGCACATTATCACAGGCGAACACGCCCGAAAACATGCACAAAACAATCCTGAAATTGATAGAGGCATGACCTGACGTTGACATGACATGTGGCACGTGCCTTGAGACGTTGCGTGGTGGAGGTGGTGCTTATGTCCAGGCGTCCTGGGTACAAATCTGGTTCTAATCATTTCCCCGTCACAAAACCCCCAGTATAATTTGGACAGTTTTCATCATTAAAGATAAAAGTCTACGACTACGATTTTGGGGAGATTCCCATGTACATAACTTTCAAAGTCTTACTGTAAGTGCTCATGAGTCAGACACTGCACTGGAAGTGACTCGTTTACCAGGAAACTTGAATCTGGACACATGTCAACCTAATCAAACCGCGTTTCAGATGCACACCCACCATATATGACGAAAAGCTATTGTTCACTTAAAGGGATAGTTCACCTTCAAAATGAATATTCTGTCATCATTTACACACCCACGTGTCATTTCAAACCTTTATGACTTTCTTTATTTGGCAGAACACAAAGGATGATATGTAAAAAAACGTTGGTCACAGTACAGCAAAGCCCCCCATTCACTTCTACCAACATTTGCTGTTAACAGCATTCTTCAAAATATCTTCTTTTCTGTTCTGTAGAAAAAAGGGTGAGTTGAAGACAGAATTAAAATTTTGAAGCTGAACTATTCCTTTAAGTCTGACAATTGGCTTTCAAGGTGGACAACAACCACACCGACAGATTGGAGGAACCAGAGCACTCAAAAATATAATTATTTACGTATTTTTGTTTTTCTTTCGTATAGTTTCACATCCTGTTATGTTTTCCAGTGAACACAAAAACATTGTCAAGAAATGCACAGTGTTTTTTTCCTGCATAGCAGACTCAATAATTTATTTTGTTTTCCACAGAAAATTACCGTATATGAAATAAAGGCGAGTCAATATTGACAGAACTTTTATTTCTGTGTGAACTAGCGGGAGAGAAATGAAAAGTTCTCTTACATATTTGCCTGTGGGCTGACACTGAGGTAAAGAGCCGGTGCTGAGCGTAGGGGAACCGGCAGGACTGCAGAGCTCTGGAAAAGGGTTGGGGATGGCAGGTAGAGAGGACGTTCGGTACTGTTGCTCTTCTTCCTGAAGTCTTCTGTGGGAATATGGCAAAAAATCTCAGATTTAGGATTATATCAGAGACATAAAACATTGTTTCTCAACCTTCAGGGTTTAATTGTCAGCAAAGAGTGTTGCGGCTTTGGGCAACTTTTGCATGCTGGCAGAGAGACGGGGAGTTCTTTTGAAGTGAGGATATCAGAGAAGAGAGACACACATTCGCTGAGTGTCTGATATGAAGTCTGAAAGGTAACCTCTGAGTGAACTTTCGCTTGAGCGAACCGTCGTTCATGAGCTTGTTATGCTTCACTTCCTGAACTGATCCGCAGCTGAGAGGGATAAAACATGCTCACCAAATGGAAACCATTTACTCTCAGAGGTTTCAGTACCACGCAGCGATGGAATAACAATAGTGACGCCCTTGATAGAGAGAAAGATCACTGCAAGATGATCTTAGTGCGTGTTACATTTAAGCTATTGCTCTGGAAAGATCTTTGATCTCGAGATGTTTCACATATTTCGAGCTTGTGCTATTTATTTAGACGAAATGTGTTTTGTGAGACATGCAGTGAGATGCAAATGTCTGATGCCCCACTGGACTGGATATTTTGTTCTTAAGGCAAGACGTGGCAGGCAAAAAAGTCAGATTTTTGTATATTTTGCTTCTATAACATGTCTAACAGTGATACTATAAAATTGACAAAGTTCACAATAAAATCTTTATTTGAGGTGTTTTGTCACTCCTGTCGTCTATTTGTCCTCATGTAATTGTGTATCTTTAGCAGACGTTTTCTCAAAATTTGTTTTTTCAACATTCTGATCCAAAAATGTCAACTCGTGTACTTACCATACTTTCCATGTTCATTCTTAGTTATATTCTGAAGGTTATTACAGTAGGTTATTTTGATATTTATAAAAATAGAGAAATCTGAAATCTCTTTTGTAAAAATGCGTAACACTGATAGGTTACTGTATGTTGTTAAAATGAAACAAAGATAGCATGTGTAACTGTTTTCCGTGCCTAGACTTATGCTTTTTAAATATATGTAAATATGTGCATATTTAATGAGATATCATTACCTTTTTTTGAAAACTTGCAATGCAATTTTTTTTACAAATAATGTATTTAATGTATTGGTAAAATTTCAAGTTATATATTTCAATTAAAATAAAAATCCAATTCACCTGCAGTGTCTCACCTTAACTTTTCCTTAAAAACGTATCTTAGATGCATGTTTGTTTACCTGACAGCGAGAATGTGCATGGGCTGGGACCGTCGCAGTCTCTGGTGTGGGGAGGTGGGCTGAGCGTGTGTTTGATAGGTGGGTCTCTGTGGCTGGCCGTTGTGTAGCAGGGGAGCGGAATCAGCCGACACGGTACAGGAAGAGTACAAACTCTCAAAGGAAGAGTTCATATCATTCACCAGTGCCTCCAAATCCACGTCATCCTCTAAAAAGGAGCAAAAGAGGGAAAGAGGTGATAATTTAGGACATGATGTGAATGCAGATTATGACTAAATGACATGCCTGTTTCTGTAGCTCAACTTGGAGAAAAGTTCACAATCGATCCTCAGGAAACACACATCCTTTTAAAATATCCAAACTTCAATGCAATGTTAGTAACATTCTAAATCAAGTGCCTATTTTGAAAAGTTTATGGAAGCTGTATTCATTTCATCATCTCGCCACTAGAGGGAGATGTAATACCTTCTTGTCCTGTGGTTTAAGGATGTTGCTACTCAATGCCCACCTCACAACAAAATATGTTTCCCTGAGGACATCAACCACTTGGCAAAATCAGGTGGAGACACCTCACAGTACTGCTGTGTAATGACAAAGATAATACATATTAAACAGATGTGACACTGCAATTACAATGAATAGGGAGAAATGTGACGCTCAATATTGCCACTGAAAATTTTAAATTTTAGGCCAATTTAAGCTATGGTACAGTTTATGTTAGATATAATTGTTGATCTGAAATATGCTATTTAATTCTATTTTGGAAATATCTGCCTGTTGTCTTGTTATGACGTAAATAGCTGCCCGGAGACGTTGCAAACATGGCCATCAAGTTGCACGACTTCTGTAAACGGACTTTGGTAATAAGATATTAAAATTCAAGGCAGTTTTACTGTTAATAAAGGTCTTGATATATTGAAGAATGACCCACCCAACGTTTCGGAAACTACCAGTTATGTTATTTTACACTGTTTGTCATAATCATATTTGCAGTATAATTGTGCTATTCTCGTGCCAAAATCATCAGAAATTAGCAGATTGGCAGAAAAAATATTGATTAACAACATAGCGAGAGTAACTGCACATCTGTTCTCTCTTGGCCTTTCTTCTCTCTCTTCTGACCCAAAGTTGCCCTCTGCAAGACCTTTTTCTGCAAACCCTTCATGTAATCAGCTGATCCCTTTGTATTTATAGAGACAGGTAAGCATCTTCTCTACTTAGAGATCCTAGAGAGCTAAGACGCGCGCACACATACACACACACACAAAGGCTCTGGCTCAGTGGAGAGGTTGAGAGTCAATTAATCTGTTGAAGTCAAAATGAAATATTCAAATATTCTGTGAACCAAACACGTATAGCAGGACTTTATATAGCTAAATGAAAAAAAAACATTAACAATTAATATAAAAATGCTAGAATATACTGTAAGTCACTTTGGATTCGTCTAAATACATGAATGCAGTGTAAATTTGGTGGCTGAATAATGTGGTTTGGGATGATATTTAAATCATAGAAGCAAAAAATGCCATTTTTTTATGAAATGGGCATAGCATTTGAAGGCTATTGAATAGATACAAGATGGAATGGAAATTGTCCACATTTTAAGGCAGAACTGTGTAAGTTAATATACACTCACCAAAAGGATTATTAGGAACACCATACTTATACTGTGTTTGACCCCCTTTCGCCTTCAGAACTGCCTTAATTCTACAAGGTGCTGAAAGCATTCTTTAGAAATGTTGGCCCATATTGATAGGATAGCATCTTGCAGTTGATGGAGATTTGTGGGATGCATGAAGCTCCCGTTCCACCACATCCCAAAGATGCTCTATTGGGTTGAGATCTGGTGACTCTGAGGGCCATTTTAGTACAGTAAACTTATTGTCATGTTCAACAAACCAATTTGAAATGATTCAAGCTTTGTGACATGGTGCATTATCCTGCTGGAAGTAGCCATCAGAGGATGGGAACATGGTGGTCATAAAGGGATGGATATTGGTCAGAAACAATGCTCAGGTAGGCCGTGGCATTTAAACGATGACCAATTGGCACTAAGGGGCCTAAAGTGTGTGAAGAAAACATCCCCCACACCATTACAACACCATCATAATTGCATTAATGAGAAATTGAACAGGTGTTCCTAGTAATCCTTTAGGTGAGTGTAAGTGTAATGTGTAAAATTGACTTCATGTTGAGTATTTGCGATGTGCTTCATTGTCTTCTGTCTGAGCCTAAACTGTCTGTTATAAAACCAGACATAAATTCATCTCAATAAGATCTAAACACAATATTTAAACTGAACATGACGTGAAAAATGTGTGCATTTTTTATTTTTTTAAATGCTATATAAATCCATACTATTAACCTAAGTGGAACCTTAACTAAGCGAAGCCTAACTTGTACATTAATTATCTTATCATCTCTACTAATTTAACATGCACCTGGCCTTCTGGAAGTACATGTAGTGAAGCAACTACAAGTAACGAAGAACATTTATTAATGTCCACCAGATGGTGTTAAAACAAACAAATGGACATACTTTAAATCCACAGCCCATTCTCGACCAGCCTCCCTCAGGCCTAACTAAAAATCCAGACAACAATTTCATTGAGCAGAAACTCTCACAGACAAAAACATCTGAGTTGTTATAAACCACAAGCAATCTGTTATTCCAGATATAAAATAACTTAGAATTTCAAACACAGAAGCAGACAATTGATGCCCAAAAGATCATCTTCACTTTATAAAACAGGTGAACAACCGTCCAGGCTGAGCGCTTAGAAATGCCTATTTGTCTTTTAAAGTAAAGAGGAAAGCAGATGTGAGACTGGTGAAGAGGAAGACTGGTAATGTTCCTCAGGATCAAGGAACCTTTCTGAGAAGAGCGAACAAATAAAAAGAAATAGTCATGATTTCCTCAGGATGTCAGGCAGCCTCACTGTCAACACTTCTCAAGAGAAAACAGAGGGAGCTTTTTGTTTTAACCATAAAAATCATTAGAGTGATTTTAGTGTGTGTCTCAGGTAGACGTGGATGTGGAGTGGCTGAGGCCGGACGTCTCTCAGACATGAATGATTTTGTATGGTCAGACTTGCAGAATGAAATGTGATCTGACTCAGCACATCACGAACATCAATTCAGATGTTTTATTACTGCGTGTTACTTCAGCTGATGTCATAGGAGCTGCTTCTCTGGAAAATCGAAAAGCAGTCAAGAGAAAAACCTACAATCCCGATTTATATGAATCAGGCCTATTTTATCATGCATCGTATTTTTATGATTTGTTTAAATTTTTATTATACATGCATGCTATAAATTGTAGAAACCAAAGTATACATGGAAAGAAATTGTGATAACCTGGATTTTTATTTTTATTTCATGCTGTCCGTCTGTCACATTGCTGTTGGATGACTTTGTTGAAATTCAACAGATACTCGACTGAAATGGCCATCACACATCTAGAAATGCTGATTAAGCGAAAATGTTAAATGGTCTCTTATTTTTTTCCTACGGCTACAGTATTAAAGGGATAGTTCACGAAAAAATAAAACTTCTATCGTTATCTACTCACTCTTTTGTAAAATCAAATCTGCATTTCTTCCGCAGAACACAAAAGAAGATATTTCAAAAAAATGTTGTTAGCTAATCCCCATTTACTTGCATTGCTTTTCTGTCCATATAATAGAAGTGAATGGGGTCAAGCGCTGTACGGTTCCCAAATTTCTTCAAAATATCTTCTTTAGTGTTCTACGGAAGAAAGAAAGTCATAAAGGTTTGAAATAACAAGAGGATGAGTAAATGATGACAACATTTTAAACTATCGCTTTAAGTCTTGAAGATGTTGGTTTAACATTTCAATTTAGTTATTAATGTTCTGTCGGTTGTATTTTGTTCAAACCCAAGTGTAACTGAAACAGGAAGCAACAAGAAGTGCTTCTGTACCTGCGCTGTTTACATCTTTCCAAATGGTCTATAAATAATCTGACACAGTCTGTATAATACACTTCTACCAGATAGCCTGCTATAGGTCAGCGAAATACACCATATTCAGATATTCCAGGGTGTATTGTGTACGCACGGCTCCAGCTCTTGACACAGGTTTAGGGTTTGAACTGTGTCCCTATGAACTATGTTTGTCTGAACTCAGCTACCACACATTCCATTAAAGTCTGGTAGACACAACGCTACCACCATACACACGTACACCCTATTTATACTTCGTATAAATATCTGTCTTGGGTAATCCGAAGCTGACAGAGCTAAAAACAGGTTGTAAATGATGTCCAAATCTATTTGTGATCTGATCACTGTGAGCACATCCAGAGGCAGTAGGAAACACATGACACATCAAGCTTCCAGCATGTACATAAATGCTGATGCATCAAATCAATGATCATGTAGTAACTGGACAAACACACAACCAACCAAAGAAAATATTTAGGAAGCACATACAGTATGTATGCATTCATATTCATGAATCTTGGTGTGTTTAAGACATTTAGTGACGCAGATCATGAAAAGTGTTAACAAAAGTGGTGGCAGGGATATCCTATAAGAGGCACCAAAGAAAGCAAAAGCATGTTTACATGTGAAAAGAGATGGTCTTTTCGCAAATCTCTGTTAAGTAAATAGAAAGTAAATAGGAAGGAAAAAACTCATAAACCCACGAGGTGAAAAGGAAAACATGAAAAACATCTTTATTTTATTTTTATAACACGTGGGTAAATGCTTCATTCTGATTGAATGTCATGAACGTTCAACCGGTGTGTATTATTTTTAGAGATCTGCTATTTGTACAGATAATAGTATAAATGTGCTCACAAATTACTTGCAACAATATCTTTACATATCTTTATTTCATCAGTTACTTGAGACAAGGTGATGATTTCTTGTGCATTAATAAAAGAACAGTTCAGTCAGGGATGTTAACTAGGCTATATTAAACAATTTAAAATTATACAGAAATATTAAATATATACAGTATGCTTTATTTATTTATTATTTAGCAATTAGAGCAATGACTATAAAATGACAACCTTGTGCAGTACATTACCTTTACATTTATGCATGTATGTATTTCTTTAGCAGACTTGCTTTAAAGCAAAATGTAAAGACAAGTGATAAATCATACAAACATAATACAATGTTGTAAGTGCAAAATAAAATGATAGAAAAACAACTTTGTTTGCTTGGAATGATAAAAAACGAGATGATAAACAGACTTTTTTCAAAATGTAAACTAAAATCCGGAGCTTAAGACCAGTATATACTATGAAAGGTAATTCCTGCCAGATTTCAATAAATTAATTAAATAATTAAAATGAAAACCAGATTAACAATTTCATTATACATAACTGAGCACACGAAAAGCCAAAGTGAAAAACAAAATAAAATAATTGTATTTAAATTTGTACAGTGACAATGCGCTGTCCCTGTCAAATTGAAAAATAAAATGCAATTGGTGATTTAATTTTAACTGAAATCTCGAGGCAAGACTGCCAATATTAAAATTAAAAGGCAAATGTGAAAAAGACACTGCAAATACATTTTTGCAAACGTTTAAATGAATGCTCATGCAATAACAGTGGCACACTTAAAATTAAAATGTAAAGTTTGATTTTATTAATTTTGATTTTATATTTTTTTAATGTAAAACCATACATTTCCAACATCTCATTATGAATAACATGTGCTCTTTAATTCCATTATAACACAATATGTTTTTAATATACGTTTTTTAGTATAAGAACACAGGATTTGAATGCCGCCACAAATATTCCTGGTCTAAATCTGGGACCTGATGTATACATCAAACGCTTCACATCTATTCTTAGCTGCATTCCAGCTTCCCAAAGACCTTTGTTTTCACAGTTTGTTGTGTTCAATGGAGTATGTAAACCAGTGAGGTCAAAGAACAGTTATGGGAACATTCCTTTTTATTTTTTCCACACGTTCATTCATGTAGTGGTTTGATTATCATCACATGATTGTCATCAAATAGAATGATGTTCGCACATGAAGAAATGAATAAAATCTCTAAATTGAGCAGACAACTACTTGTTCTTATTGAGTAACTCCGTTTTACTGCTCAAACTGAATATTAAGGGGCAATGAAACATTACAAGCGAGAGTTGCGTGTAATCACAGCTGTGAGAATTCTGTGTACTTTGAGAAGTCCGGGGAATAAATGAAAGTTTCTGCTCCATTTACTTCAATGACAACATCAGACTTACGGAAAACATTCCGGCCTGTACCTCCCATGCTGAGGCGATATTGTACTTAAATCTCATGCTCCAAATATTATGCCTCTGTATATTCTATGGCACAATTAGATTGGAGGCTTAATGAGTGGCACCCTGTGTCTTTATAAATCAAGCATTTGAACTGCTGGAGTGTTTACTGTGGAAGAGGCCTGAATATAGATCGCGCTTTAATGAGCGATTCTTCCTTAGCTAGAAAAGGCCACTATAACAGACAGCCCCCACCCAGGTCAAAGTGCGCGAAACGGACCCCTGCCCATAATCCATTATGCACACACACATACGCACATGTACACACATAATAACTGTGTAGACTATTCTACTATGTGTGTTTCAACAAATCTATTAAAAGCTCAACTTTAACATTCTGTTTGAGATGTAAAAAGCAGATAAATCTGATAAACACTAAATTAAATCAGACATTAAACAAGACACATGAATATTGCAGGCATGAAAGAAGTAAATGTAGAGTATTAGTTAACTAACCTTGATGGGAGGGTGAATTCCGATTGGGGTACTGCTGAAAACTTGGCCCAATCAGATCTGCTTGTCTGTGATTGGCTGTCCGGTCTACATTATCCTGCTGAGAGAAAAGCCATCAAGTGGTTTTACTTATAGAAAATTGTTTAACATTTGACACACGCAAATACACATTCACATGTTTTATTATGTGTTCCTGTAAGCTGTTCTTAAGTCCTGTGTTTGAAAGCAGGGAACACACATCCTACACATACATCAAATGAAAACCATACATTGAATTTAGGTCGCTTTGCATAAAAGCACTTGTAAAATGAATAAAATGGCCACGTTGCATTAAAAAATATCTAGATTTCGGTTTGGGAAGCATGTAGGCTTAGGTTTAGGGTGGAAGTGGGGTTAGGTGCTCTAACCTAGGTTCTTTGTGCATGTGTCTGCTTCATAACTTTTAAAAAACACACCTTATAAAGGAGAAAAAACGTGTCTCTAGTGGACATTCCACTCGAAGGATGCAGCGATTCATTCCTGGAGCTACGCATTTCACGTTATGCAGAAATGTCTTTTTTTAATTGTTTTTGCTTCAAATTACTTCTCAGCTAATTTTGTTTTTTATAATATTTCAAATTTATGTTTAGTTTTGTTAAAAATTCAGTATTTTAACTTTAAAATAACTTTACAATATGCTTGTATTTGTTTACATTAGTAAATTAATTTGCTAACATGAACTAACAAAGAACACTATAGTTTTTAAGCATGCATTCATTTTTGTTTACGTTAGTCAATGTCAATACAATTGTTTTTGTCACTGTGCATTAACTAATGTAAGGTTACTTAGCTAAAATAACTAGCCCATTCCATTTAATTCAATAACCCTTAATAATGTATTATACCTAATGGCTTTAAGTAAAGTCTTACCATTATATATATATTTTTTAATTATTATTTAATACCACTCCATCCAGGGTGTATCCTGCCTTGATGCCCGATGACTCCTGAGATAGGCACAGGCTCCCCTGACCCGAGGTAGTTCGGATAAGCGGTAGAAAATGGAATGGAATTATTAAATACTAATATTAACATGAACAATTAAGATTAATAAATGCTATATAAGTTGTTTATTGATAGTTCATGCTATCTCATGCATTAGCTACGCAAATACACCTTGTAAAATGTTACCATTTTAGTTTTAGTAAACTATAATATGCCTCAGGCACAAGCTCTTCATTTGATCAGCTGAAACCGCCCATTGTGTTCACGTCTTGAGATCTAAAGTGTCCAGCAGCTGGGAGTCATGTTCCCAGTGGGTTTCTCTGTACATGTTTAAACTACAGGTGGCAGCTACATTCAATTACTCGTCCCTTTCCACAGAAGAGCCTCTCTACTTTCTCACCAGAGGGGAACACTTTAGATTCTTGGATGATGTACCAAAACAAAAGCTTGGTTTGAGCACGGCGGGATAGAGGATTGTGGGATATCTCTTTCAGCACTGATTGGAGCTTTCACAGCACGAGCTGGGAACAGAATGTCCTGTGGCACTTTCCTATTTGGAGATTATGTTGGGAGCGAGACCGCACGACCCAGAATCTGGCTGTGATGTGGCTACAGAACATCAGTAGTTTTAAGGCTTCTGAACGCTAACTAGAATGTTCCAGAAGAAGAGCAATTTTTTTGTTGTCTGGTGTAAATGTGCAGCGGTTGCGAGTGTCGGACACATGCAGCTGTGCGATTATGGTGTTGAATGAAAACAGCAGTTGTGGCTCATGTTTTTGTCAAGCGAATTTTCAAGCGAATTCTTCAAGATGATGGCAACAAAGATTCATCTACTCCACACTTGTATTGCAAGCATTTTTTATTACATCATTACAAGTCAAAACAGTTTAGATTTTAGCGTTTATTGGGAAAGTTCACAAAGTATTGGTAAGATTTTATTTTCAGTCTCTATTTCAACACCGCAAAGCAAAACAGAAATGGGGAACAAGTCTAGACAGATGTACGGAGTTGTCTTTAGTATGGACTAGGGCTGTCACATTTATTAAATAATCCTCTCATTGCAAACATTTAATGTAATCACAATTATTTGACATAATTTTAACTACAAGAACATTTACAGTAAATACTTACCAGTCCTTGATCTGCACTCACTGTTATGTTCAAATTACATTTTCCCATCATTTCAGTTGTATAAGCTTTGTATTTTGAAGTGTCGATAAATTTTCTTTAAGTGATCTATATGAATCTACAAAGACAACACCATCATTTATATCTCAGTTTTATAGTGCTCAAGACAGTCTTTTTTTTAAATCACTTCATAGGGAATGTTATTATTTATGATCATTTATATCATCAAAGGCATTTATACAGATCTTGAACAACTTGAGGGTAAGTAAATGATGACAGATTTTTTTATGGGTAAACTGTCCCTTTAATACATCAGCTTGATTTTATCGGGCCAATAACGATAACAATAAAATGACCCTTTATCGATATCGATATTCTGCATCCTTCATCTTATCCATAGACACAGGAGTTTAAGACATAACCGGCATGCAAATTTAATATAACATATTAATAAAGATCTACTAAATCTAAGAAATTATAGGAATTGTAGAAACACGTTTTTTCAGAATGTAATTGTAAAACAATACATGTGTACATTGGCAGTAGCAGACAGATTAAAACTTCATTAAGAACAGTAATAAGTGGCCAGGGGCTGGGGGGGTTGAACCAGTCGAGTGTGACTGATCTGGTCTAAATTCCTCTCATGTCTGGATTGGGGGAAGCAGCAGTGGTTCTGTCTGACCAAACACAGCAGAAGTCCAGACAGACGGCCCAAAGAACCCAAATATCACTATTTTACTTATTTTACTTTCTGACTAATAGCAGAGGCCATTGTGTTACATACAGTACGGTCATAACATCAGAAACAAGCTGAAACAACACCTGACATCAAAACTTCATCACATTTGGATTTTGTCTCTCACTAGTTATTTTGTTGATGCAACGTGAGGAATGTACAATATTTGTAACCCCAAGGTAAACAAGGTGTTATGTCTTAATCCCTTAGTGTTACTGGACATGATATTTAAAAGCAAAAGGCATTTTTTATATTTTTATTCAACAATGATAATTGAGTTACAGTCAGGCAGGAATGTAACACCATATAGATTGTAACTGTATGTCATAGCTATTGATTGTACATGTGCTGAAGTCATAACCCTGCAAATGCTGTTAATTCTAGATCTAGTTTCTACTAACAGGTGCATGCAATAAATAACCACAAAGCTGTTTATTAGGGTTCACGAATCTCCTGAACATGACTTGGCTTAACTTGTTCTCCTTACTGTAACACATAAGGTGCTTAACGTAAATATGCTTACTTCAAGCATTTCGTGTTTGGATTTTGTTGCCTGTGCTACTATAAATATTGAGGTATGGAAAGGTGAGGTATGAGTCTTGCTAAGATGGTCAGGCTTTTTGGTCAGAGAACAGATTACAATGTGAAAACAGACCCTCATTCATAAATATACTCAACACAGCTCAAGGCAGCTGGTTGTATCAAAAAAGGTTGACAAAACAAGAAAAATAAAATAGCAGAAATTTACTCTGAAAAAGTAATTACTAATGACATATTCAATAGTTTAATTAGATTAATGAACAAATCACTCTCTCCAAAAAGTATTTAATTACTTATTACTAATTACTTTCTATATCGTATACCAACCTTGATTACATAAGTGATTTAAGGATATGCATTAAACAGCTCTTTTAATTCATTCAAAAATATATATATATAACTACATATATATATATATAACCCTACATTTTGATGTCAACTCCAGTGTTGCAAACACATATGTGACCCTGGATCACAAAACCAGTCTTAAGTAGCACGGAACATTTTTAGTAAAAGACAAAAATACATTGTATGGGTTAAAATTATTGTTATTTTTAATGCCAAAAATCATTAGGATATTAAGTAAAGATCATGTTCCATGAAGATATTTTATAAATATCCTACCTACAATATATAAAAACTTTATTTAGAAATTAAATGGCCACAGTGCCCTTGATTATCAACTTCAAAGGCAATTTTCTCAATATTTAGATTTTTTTGTACTCTCAGATTCCTGAGTTTTAAACGGTTGTATCTCAGCCAGATATTGTCATATTCCTACAAATCATACATCAATAGAAAGCTTATTTGTTCAGCATTGAGATTATTTACAAATCTCATTTTCAAAAAAATGACCCATAAGACTGGTTTCGTTGTCCAGGGTCACATATATTACACAAAGTATTTAGATTTATTACATCAGATGTAACTAATTCAATTACAGAAAAAAAGAGTAATCTCTAACTTTACTTTTTTCACGGGAAAAGTAATTAAATTACAGTAACTTATTTACTTAGTAACTAGTTACACCCAACACTGACCAGAAAGAGTTATTTTAAAGGGTAGGCTGAATTTAAGAACATGCTCACACATCTCCAACAAAACTCACAGCATGCGGTTCATGTCCGAAGTCTTTTAGCGCTGGAACGGCTCCATATATCAGTTTCAAACAATCTCCAAATCCAGCGTTATATCCACCGTTTATATAACATTCATTACCCAAATGCAGTGAACAAACAAACACCTGAACGTTGCGAACGTATGCTCTCTCTCTCTCTTCTGCACACAAGTGAAAGTTATGTCTGTGCATGCTCCATCTCCTGCTTTTCTTGTTGCCGCGTGGGAGTGCCGTGTGCTTTTCCAGGAGAATTGTCCAATAAGGGACTAAGAAAAATTGTTATGAAACAGCTATATATGTTCAAGTATATAACTGTTACTTTGACACAAGCTGTCAAACTGGCTTGATAAGAACTTTAAACGAGTGGCAGGCCAAATGCACCATTACTACATCAAAGTATTATGAGAGAGATTTGAAAGCAGTAATGTCCAGTAGCTCTCAAGCTACTTTTGATGTCATACAACCAATCAATCTGCCCAGAGTCGCGTAATGCTGAACAAAGCAGAAAAAGTGGAAACCATGAATATTGCACACATGGCGCCACAGATAGGCATCCTTCTTCACACATCAAGAAGGAACGTTTCACTGGTTAAACCTGCAAATTTCTCTCGATTCAGACATTGTTGGAAACATTTGAGATAATGTAAATACACAGATGAACAAAATGATGTTACACCCTGTTGCTGTCGCTTCGGTCCTTCACCTGAGGGCCCCATTTTGCACTGTGTTTCTGCCTGTGATTTAATCAAGGACTCCATATCCCATCATGCATTCTGCTTTGTGATAGTCGACAGGTTTCACATGTTTAATTTTCTGTTTGTCCATTCACTTGTGCATATATTGCCTTTGTCTTCAGTAGTTGTCGATCGTTGTTTAATGTTATGCCTTGTTTTGTCTGTTCTGTTTGTTATAGTACCTGCTTGTGTTTCTCATTGTTTTCTAAATTCTATGTTACTCGTTGGACTTTATTAAAGGATATAACTTCATTTGGATCCACTGCCTGTTTTCCTGCCAGCCCACTCATAACAGAATGATCAACCAACAACGGATTCAGCAGATCTTGTTACCCCAGGAGTCCGCTTACTCATTCTACGCCAGGGTTGCCAACCCTTGAAGATCACACACAGGATTTCTTGGACCTAGCCCACCAAACGCACTTTCCAGATAAGTCCCTTATAGGTTTTACCGCTCCAGTCTTAATGATCCACTTAAAACTCAGCTCAGCAGTTATGATCCTCAAGGGAGCCCGCTCGCAAGATGGCCGCCAGTGCAGAGCCCACTTGCAAGATGGCCGCCCACCCAGAGCCTCCAGCTGTTATGAAAGCAACACTAAATTATTCAGCTACAATAGATGACACACCCATGTTCCCAATCCCAGGTGTCATAGATGACACTCCAGTGTTTCCTGTCATCATGGACACCAAACCACAGTTCCCAGTCATCATGAGTGTTGCGTGTGAGATCGGTGAGAGCGGTGGGCATCCCATGGCCTTCAGCAGTGAAGGAGGAGGAATCCACTCCTGAGTAAATTTGTATCCAAGAGTCCATTCATAAGTCTATTTAAGTCAAAGAGCCTGTTCTTGAACCAAGTCCAGTCCATGAATCCGTTCCTGAGCCAAGTCCATACAAAGAGTTTGTTTCCGAGTCTGGTCAAGTCCAGGGTCAAGAGAAAAACAAAAACTCTGTGAGATATTTCAAGAAACATCTGAGGAAGACGCAGAACTCCTAGGTTGCTAATTGTTTTATTATCACAACCCTTTGTTGTTGTTTTTCCAGGGGGGGAGAATGTGACAGTGCAGAAAATAGCCACAACCCTATTTTGCTTTCACTTTGAGGAAATGGGCGGAGTCATGTAATCAACAGCGGAAGGATGTAGATAAAAGGAAATGTGTTTGTACGAAAGAAAGAAAAGAAAGGAACGCGTCATCAAGTGTGTGGATTGAATGGATTGCAGGGAGAAACGGTCGAAGATGAGCGCTTATTGAAATAGTGTCTCCTGTGAGTGAGATCTGGTGTGTGGTGGAGTTTATGATACTTCTCAAAAATACACTTCAAGATTAACTGTTTGGAGTAGCTGAAAAACTTGGCGAGTTTTGGGTGTCTACTCCACCTGCTCTGCCTCTGCTCTTTTAGCCAACCTCTGTCCTGCCTCCAACACCATGGCTGCCTCCTTCAGCTCAGTTACCTCTGTCTCTGGTCCTGCTCTGGTTGCCACCCACTAAACTGCTGACTCCACCATTGCCGCCGTCCTCCAGTTTCATCACTTCTGCCTCCGGTTCTGCCCTGGAATCAACCTCCTACTCTGCCGGCATTGCCTCCAGCTCCGCCCTGGACTCCACCTCCTGATCTGCTGGCTCTTCCTCCAGCGCTGCCCTGGACTCCACCTCCTGCTCTGCCTGCTCTACCTCCACCGCCGCCCTGGACTCCACCATCTGCTCTGCCTCCATTAACACCCTGGATTCCGCCTTGAGGTCAGCCTTGATCTCCTCCAAGCACTCCTCTTCTGCCTCCCGTGCCATCCCAGGGCCCTGGCCCGCCAACCCTCCCACGGTTCCACCTACACTCCACTGTCCTCCTGAACTGGTATTTTGCGGACATCAGGAATCGGCCATTTATGTCACAACCTGTTGCTGGCGCCCCGGCTTTCCACCTGAGGACGAAATGTTGCTCTGTGTTTCTGGCTCTGTTTTGGTTTAAGACTCAATTCCCCATAATTAATTGTCTAGTTTTTGTCTTTTGTTTTCACTCGTGCCCCATTTCCTGTTTGTCCCTGCATCTGTGTATATATACTGTAACTCTTTTATTCAGTTGTCAGTGGTCAATCAATGATTTTTTGGATCTTGTGTTAGTCTGTGGACTTTAATGAAGCATCTCAAACTGCACTTGGATCCACTCCCTGTTTTCCTTGCCCTGCTTGTAACAATAGAAAACTGTGCTTATAATGCAAAAACGCATCATATTGTTGCTTCAAATAAGAAATGGCTTGGATAAGAAAATCATACATAAATACACTTACTGTCATGACTACGATCTGATCGACCCGACTATGTATTCTTTGTGATCATGTGCTTTGTTTAGCATGCATGTTTTGACAGGCGGCCAAACGCACTCCTGTCATTTGCCTTATCCAGTAATCATCTTTACTCACCTGTTCCTCATTTTTCCATCCTTTGGTTGCTATTTATTCCCTGTTTTGTATTTGACTGTCTAGTTTCACTGACGCTTGTTTTCTCAGCACTTAATCTAGTCTTGTCGAGTATATATTAGTGAGTATCGCCACCTCAGCATTTTGTGTAATTTTTCATTTAGTTGTCTAAAGTCTCATGAAGATTCCATTGCTACTGCCTTTTCCTCGGCCTCTGGTATTTATCACCCTGCGCCTCGTTACCATCTGCCCCGGTCTCTCCACGGTCCCAGCACCTCTAGCTCCTTTCGGAGCCGCCGCTGGTTGGCTGGCCACGGATCCTCTCTCCTTCTGCAGTGCCTTGGAACTTGGCTCGGCGATGCCCTTACACTGCTGTGGGGTGTTGTATGTGGTTCTCCGGCGCTGGACTTGGCTTCTGCCGCCCCTAGAACTCAAATCCGATGAGAATTTGCGTTGCTGCTGTTTGTAGCTCGCTGCCGACTGGCGCAGGACTCGGCATCTGTCGTGCATTGAACTTGACTGTGAACTCTCCACCTCTGCACTCCAGCTCGAGCCTCACATGTGAACCCTGACTTCTTTCCTGACACTTACTGGTCTAGGTCACAAGAGACCGCAAAAGAGACATGTCTTAATGGGTTTAAAAAGTATTTGCACACAACTTTAATTAAGATATCATTCATGTCTAGTGTAAATGTCGTGGGACATGTTTTTTGCTTAGGAGTTTTTTTTTAAATAACATTTGAAAAAGTGATAGTGATTTAATATGATAAAGCATAGCAATAGCCACACTACGTTAAGTATCACTGCACAGCACCTATAGCTGATCATTATTAGACATAGTATATACTGGGTATATTATGCAGTCAACTTCCATAATTAATGCTAGAAACAATAGTTCAATCTGAATGGTCTAATATTGTCTTGTCATGAGCCGGTCCCATTAGATCCTGAAAAGTGTTTTTATTTCAATTATAAAATCAGACTAAATCAGACACACCCAGAAAATAACTAAAGACCCTCATGCAAAATCCTCAAGTTCCAGGAAATACATAAAACAAGAATTCTGATTTCCAAGAACAAGGAACCATATGCTGTCTAAAGTCCCTCTTGATTCACTCTGAAAACACCTATAAAACTTAAGGGGCAAAATGTATTGCTCGGAAAAAAAACGATGCATTAGCAGAAAAGGCCCCTGCCTAATGGCCAAAGCAGGATGAGGCAAAAGCCAATATGGCTGGCGAGCTAATGACAAACCCACATTTCTGGAGCAGTACATCTTCAGCTGATAAAAGGTACAGCAATATACAAGCTTCTGATTCAGCTCGATCCCAAGAATAATAGAGACGGTGAGAGCGGTGTTCACACATTCAGAGCCATTCAAACAGTGGCTCATCATCTTAATTGAGAGCACAAAGGCGAGAGGCGCAGCTCAATAAAAGCCAGTTCAGCAGTTCTTTTAAAACAGAAGTTTGCGAGTTCTCCTTGAAGGACCGTGGCAGACTTCCAGTCCCCCTGCCTTAGCCAAGCCTGGAACACGTCCCAGAATCCCACTTACTTACCAGACTTACACAGACAGATGCATGCGGCTGACTGCTGGTTATTTACCTGCTTCCAAAATCCGCTGCCTTTCCACTCCCCCCAGATACAAAAAATGCACTACAAGGTTATGACTGCCTCATCTTTCTAAGCATCTGTAAGATATTTGTTTTTTCTAGTGCTTCAAATCTATTAATCATGATTATAAATAAATCTTTGTTGTGAAGAAAAAAATCGTTGTTTATATAATACTGTATATGTGTGTGCTGTGTATATGAATATATGAATACACAGAGATACATGACCTTCCCGCCTAAGGCTGGTCTCTCCCGAAATTTTGATCTCCCTTTTAATCAACATTGGACTTAGTTCCTCGCCACTGAGCCGTGTTGGCTTGCTCACCAGGAGACTGCTGATATTAGATTAGTTTAGGGTTCAGTTAATTCCATAAACATTGCTTTATTAAAATGGTATTACTCTTTCTATACCATGTACTGTACAAAATTCTCAATAGCTTTCCTGTGGCTCAGTGGTTAGAGCATGGCGCTAGCAACGCCAAGGTCATGGTTTCCATCCTAGGGATTGCACATAGTCAGACACAAATGTATAGGACAATGCAAGTCGGTTTGCATAAAAGTGTCTTCCAAATGCAAAAAAATGTAAATAAATATATATATTTAGAATGAAAATTCTGTTTAAACATAAGTTAATATGTGTATATACACATGTATGTGGGTGCATTTATAAATACATTAAATATACAAGCCACACACATATTGTAACAGGATGGACAACAGATGAGGTAAGATGCAAAACTCAATCTTTATTGTGAAACCTCTAACAAGGGTAGACCACTTGTACATACTGTGTAGGGTTACATTTAGACAAGACAATGATGGTGGAAAAATAATATGTTTATAAAGTGTCCGGTGATGAGGGAGATGTCTGGCAGGTGAGGATTATGTCTGATACAAGACAGGTGAGGGAATGCAGAGGATCGTGAGAAATGAAGTCCAATGGGATATACGGCGAGAACAGGCAGGGAAACAGATGGGGCTGTGACACATATATTATATAAACACAAACATTCATTTTGGAATCGAATTATCACGATTAACTGATTTGACAGCAATAGTTTTTTCAGAGATCTGTAGCTTCTTTAACCATAAGCAATTCTGTGGACTTTTTATAATATGCTTTTCAATATCAATTTATTTTGTCAATTTACATGTACAAGATTGTATAAATTGCAACACCGGATTAGTCTGTCATAGTTGATCAGACTTAAAAGAATCATTTTTGTCCTCTTTGTTTTTAGTTTCATGATATCAAAATAGACTATTCTTATATTTTTATTTTTCATGTAATATTGCACTGCTTATTATCAACAATTTATTTTTGTGAGTTTTCTAATTCATTTGTCCTCATAATCTAATCAAAATCCGAAAGGGCGTAAATATGCAATTTCCAACAATACAATGAATTCCCAAATGTCGAAATCTAGCTACGCACTACATTTTTCTCATTCAAGAAGCCGTCACTCTCATACATACATCAGCATCACAACTTACGTATCTTTCCAACTGAATTCGACAAGCCCTGAGACATAAAAGTGCCCATAGAAATGCCATTATAAAAACTTTCCTTGACATGCATCACTAAGCTGACCATTTAATTGGAGCATCTTGGATGATAAAATCCTATAGGAGCGAAACCAGAAGACTTGTTGTACCCATGCCAGCTCTCCACAAGCTGATGGCCCGACTGATATTTCCCAGTGAGTTTAAACTGCCGTACGTGGATGCAGACAATGCCAAAGAGAGGCCTTCTCAAGCAGGCAGTTAATCCAGCGAGTGAGGCCAGAGTTTGGATCCTCTCATACTAGTTTACACCATGTGAATCCAATGCGTTCATCTGAAAGGGATGCATACTGATGCCATAGCCATTCACTGGCCCTCCATCTTCATTCATGATCAAGACTTTAAATCTACAGCTCATGACAAGTACATTGAAAATACACAGAAGCCTTCTTTATTTCCTGCTCTCCCTCTTGCTCTCTTTCTCAAACGCTCGCTGTTGTTTGCAATGAACTTTAATGCAATGAACAAATGGGGACTGCTTCTCTTATTTTTCCTTTTTGAAATATTGTATAAGATATTTGGGGCTCTCTGTGTTCAGACTCACAAAAATACCAGCTTGCTATAAAAAGTGACAGATTTTGATATGAACTTCTGAACGATACCTTTCTGTTCATATTTTTTTTTAAACATCGATATGCAAATAACAAATGTCATATAACTGTTTGTAAATAGTCTATTTATGAATGTAAAGAGAGACATCTAAGACAAAGATGATGCAAACTATTAAGTCTGTATAGCTTTGCACCAAATGAATATTGTGAAAACGTTTATGTAAAATTATGGTGCAGCTTCAGAGTAATTCAGTTGTTTTGATTCATTTGTAATTAAAAGGCAGGCTAAACATACTAAAAATAAAGCTGATGCTGTGTATATCTCAACAGAACAAACACAAACAATGTTTTACCTGGAAATTTGGATGGTGCAGAAAATAATCTGGACATCCGGCCAGAGCCATAATACTCGTTCTGAAATGTCTCTCTGTCAGATATCGCATTCACCTCAGACAGATGAGGTAATAGTCTGAAAAAAGAAACAACAAAAGATCTTAGTTATACATCAAACATTTATTCAAGGTAAAAAAAGCAATCTCTTGCTTAGTTGAGTCTAGGTGGCAACTACTAATATAGCACAGAGCACTTCTTAACCCAAATAGTTCCACAGGGTCAGAAAACAACATGAGATTGAGAGAAATGCAGAGGGAAATACAGAATCTGAACGGACGCTGACCAATCACGCAGCCCCGGGGTTACATTAAACGAAATCCATTCTATTAAAAAAAATAAAGAAATAAAAAAGCCAGAAGATCAGAACATGCCAAAAAAGCATGAGCTCTGAACATTTTCACTGACCTCCAAAATTACATATTCACTCATATAATGGGATCTTGTTTTTAAAGGGGTCATATGGTTCAAATACGTGTTTTTCGGTATCCTTGTTGTATTAAAAATTAGACACGTAAAATTGAAAAAATTTAAGCGTCGCAACAAAAATGCATTCAAACTAAAAGCGAACGCTCACCTAGACCTGCCTGAAACGCCTCTAGTAACCACACCCCCACAAATCTACGTCAGTTCATGGTATGATTTGACTAAGACCAACCAAATGTATACGCAAGTTAGGTGGGCGTACCTAGAACAATCGCTTTTGATGTTTCAAATATGGTAAGAGGCGTGACATATCTGTCACACGCTCGCAGTATTCGACCATCGCAATGGTTGACTTGCTAATCATAGAACACCTCGCTTTTCAGAGCATACAAACATGCACAGTAAGTGGAAAATACAGCATTTTTAACCTTAAATCGTGTATACACATTGCATTACATCTAAAACAGACAATTATATTAGTTTTAGCAGTATCATATGACCCCTTTAATTATGTAGAGTAGTAAAGTCAATCCTATGGCTTCTTTTTGTTGATTCATCATTTTTATATTCTTATACTGGATTTTGGAAAAAGTAACCCTTTTAATCTAAACATACATCTATTTCCGAAAATGTACATCAAACTAGTGTTAGTTTAGAAGGGTGTCTTTTGCAGCTATGGGATTCCTTTTGGAATCGTTCCATATTCCAACATGGCAAAAATCACAAGTTTGTTCACACACAGGTAATAGCCCATGTCTCCTCAACAATTCACTTGATTCAAACACAATTTCCCTAGCAGTCATAAGTGTTTTCCTGTAGCTCAGTGGTATGAGCATTGCAAGGTTGTGGGTTCGATCCCAGGGGATTCCACATACCTATGTATAAATGTATAGGATATTGCAGTTAAATCGCTTTGGATTAAAGCGTCTGCCAAATACATAAATGTAAATGAGTGGCATAGCTAGGGCCATAGCTTGTCTGGCTTAGCCCCCTAAATATTCTTCACATCGGCACAGAGTGGAGTCAATGTCAGAAGCGGAGTACAAGGTGTGTGCATTAACATGACATCTGCATCTTTGTCATTCTTTGTTCTAAATGCAGATGCAATATAATGCGGGAGCGATACAAGACCCTTTCCCATCCACTATAAAAAGTTTTGTCTGCGTTCACCCCTCGTCACACTTCACACTAATGACGGCATACTCTAGAAAACGACCATGATGATATTGTAGCGAACAGAAATGTGTCATTATGATTAAGTTCTGTTTAATTTTGCTACATCTAGTTATAGAGAGCTGACGGTAGTTTTGAGAGCAGGGTAGACGACGGGCAGATAGAGATAGTTTAGCCTGGTGCAGCTGTGTTATTCATTGTTTTGAGTTCCGAGTGAACAAAAGTGTACCTAGATGCTCTTTGTCGTTTTTCAGATGCTTCAGTATTTTTATTATTTAGTTAAAACATATTGTTGATATGACAGATGAACACCCAGTCGTGCAAAGGAGTGACAGCACTCGTTCTAATCAGAATGAATGGCAGGGAAACACCATCAAGTAATTCCTTCTACTAAATAATCATTCATTTGCAGTATAATATGGATTTATTGTCACTTTGAATTATATGAGTTGCAGATTGATCGATAAACGTTATACTATTTTAATAAGAATAACTTGTCTTTCTTTCTTAATTATTTATTTTAGTAATGTACACAGTATGAGGTTCTATATAAATATATATCCTCATTGGAGGCTGAGCCCCCCTAATATTGAAAACCTAGAATCTCCCCAGAAATATTCCATAATAGGTAAGAAAAATCCTTAAATTTAATTATTTGGGTTACCATATTTAGTTTAAATCCCTTTCCCGAAGTAAGAGCCACTAAAATTGTGGGATGTTTCCACGTTCCTTAAAGACCCTTTTCACCCCTGGGATTACATAATGGAGTCAGGTCTGCACGTTTCTCGCTGTCCAATCCAGTAACTAAAGAGTCAGCAGACCCCGGGGGATGATGTCATCGCTGTTAATCATGTGATTCACTTCCCGGTTCTTTTGGTATCTGCTTTCATTCGGTTCGAATCAGCATTCAAGGCTTCCTGGACTACACTTGCCCACCAACATCCCAGGTCTCTGAGGGAGAACAGAAAGACCCTTTTATTACTATAAAGTTCAGAAAGACGTGAAATATTTTTTTATTAATATAATTAATGTTTTCAAAAAGCTATGTGGAGCAAAGACAGTTTTTTTGAGGTAACTTAAGCCCTATTCGCACAGGATTGGTATTATCTTGGGACCTCGTGTGATTTATAAATGACCTCCGCAGATCTGTATGTCATGTGGCACATTTGCACAGGATAAGTGAAGCCCGTGATTTTACTTAAATTTCCTGACTTATTTCCCAGATGTGATGACAAGTCTTTGAGCAGAGTTCAATTCTTCAATCTGGTTGCATCTGCAGCAATCCACTTTGTGGTTTAAATCGCATTGTGTTGTTCAGATCACAAACACCATGTACAAGTAATGTGCATAATTGGTTTTAATGTGTCAGTTTAAACATAGGACAAAACATTTTGTTAATATGCTATATATTATTTGTGTAAATATGCAGGAAAGCCACAGTTCTGCTGTACACTTTTTATACGATTTTTGACTTTTAATTATGGACTATAGAAAGATCAACAGACACCGAGATAAAGATGTAAAGATGGATGTGTGTGCTTGTTTGTTTGTTCGACAGACATTCCCAGCACAAAATCATAATTGTACTGCGAGGTATGACGGCGTCATAAGTTTGTTGCAAGTTTAACAACGGGAAAAAATGGCCGGTGTGCCCTGTGCATGGTCTCAAAGGGTTATTTTCTTAGTGGGAATTGGGTGTGTTTAGGCAAAACGTTCAGTAAAGCAACCAGTCTCATTTCCCATTCCCTTTCAGAGACAGTTGCGGTCGTGTCATTGTGGATCCGCTACGTGTCGGAATTTAACAGGGCAAAAACTGAACGCTTCTCTATCGAGTAAACAGCACACATTATTATTGTGTACATAAAGTCGGACTTGTATGTTTATATACACAATAATAATCTTTTATATTGTAGTCCTTTCGTTTATAACATTTGGCTTGTTTGTGTGCTGCTGGGAGTCCCTCTGTGTGCAAATAGCAGATTGTATGCGCGTTCTATATGCGCATATTACTAACGCAATCTTTAAATAACCCAAACATATTGCGCCATTGGTTTTAGACCAGGTTTTAGTTGGTGAATAGCCGTTATATTTCAGTGTCCTCAAAATAGAAATGCGTACCTTGTTTTCAGACCAGCACGCCTATATGCGCAAAAATGGACAAAGATATATTTGCAATTTAAATAGCCTGGCTCATGATGTGAAAATTATAACTGTGACGGACTCAAACTAGCAAAAAAAACACTTGCGTCGCGCCTGCCACCGTATTGCACTGGGTTCATGATAGGGCCCTATAAATTCATGAGTTGGATACTATGAAACACACCACTCACTAAGACAAAATGTCTTAGATCTATGAAAATCCAACGCTCGGTAGAAGTTTGTTTGTTACCTTATGTTGTCAATTGTGATGCCTTGTCAAAACAGCTTCTAACCTCTCAACCATAACAAATCTTCTGTCATCCCAACGTCACTCCACTTCACCTTTATTCCTGATCACGTATTACATCATAAACAAGACCAGTAGGATATATATACTTTCATTATACTCAAAGATTATATGTACAACAGGAACACAGAATCTCCAATAAAACATATTCATGAATAACCTTTAGCTCTAAAAAAATATCTGAGATTTCATCTCACTTTCTTGAGAGACTACACTAGCAGTTCTTGCGTCAGACTGGTGACACAAATCCACCACCGCTGTCCTCAGGTCCAGTTTAAACTTCTCCATGTGGTTGTCAGAGTCCTTGAAACCACTGAGTAATGTGAGGCTGTCACCGGGTGGGGAGAGAGGACGGCCTGCCCTGTTACGCAATCTTAAGCAACAGCGAGCGAGCCATCCTGGCTGCATCTCAAGCTCGACTCTTCCTGAACGCATCTGCACATTCAGCGGGTGTCTTACAGTTTTGGCATTATAAAATAAATCTCGTGGCTTGTAATCATGTGTGACACGGAGAGGAATGGAACAGTAAATCCTTTAATGCAGAAAACATCACAGCTATGCCCTAAAGTATGTACAGAGATTCATCAGACTGGCTAGAAAACTCACATTGAGAGGAATGTGGCACTTAAATGCCACGGGAATGGCTTTCAAAAATGAGAAGAGAATATTTCACGAATGACAGAATGTCGGTCAAAATGACAGGAATGAATGACATCTGAAAAACTGACACAGAGAAAGGCAGTAACATAACTTGCAAAGGGAAATGTGTTGACTTTCAAGCGGCATTTGGTGCATTCGCTCCCCTCCCAGATTGCCTGCGTTCTACAGGCTAAAAATGGCCATTCTTTCTAAATGAAGCAAACGTGTAAACATTTTGGGTTATTTTTAGGGCTGACCGTCCTGTATCAAAACACACTCCAAGCACAGTGTGGTCTTTACTTAAATGTTCAATCTTTGACCTTCATCCTCCATTGAAACACTTAATCAAAAAATAATAATCATACTAAATTCCTAATCCTTTACCAAAGCAGAAAAAAACCAAGATGAGATCCACCCAATAAAGCTTAAAATCCATTTACATCACTTAGAAAGAATTGTAGTCCTCACTCCAACATTCCCATGCAACATCCTAGGAATACTCTAGAGACCATTCGTCCGAATGCACCATCTTCTCTGGAATGCTGGGAGCACATTCTTTCCACATAGGGTACAGGGAGGAGAGCCACTAAATGGAATGCATTGATTTGTAGAGCAAAGTGTAGCGATGAGACGAGCTGAAAATAGGACAGCAGTAAAGGGTGAAAGAGAGTGTCTGGTAGGGAAGGACGCCGGAATGTGAGCCGTTCTGTCCAGCTGGGTTGTCCAGAGGCAAAGGGGCCTTCCCAAATAAAGCAGGTTATGAATATTTGTGAGCTATTTCCCACACCCCTCTTGTCTGACTCCTCCCGCGTGAGATAAGAACGGGCCTTTCTTGAGCTGGATAGGGGGTTAAGAACAATTCCATCTTTGCAAGCAATTATCTCATGTCTTCTTCTGGAACTTCACCAAAAAGACGAGGAAAGCAAAACATTACACTACCAGGATAACAGATTCCTGGAGGGAAAACTGTAGAATTATACATTTCAAAGCAAAGTGACGTTTAATGTGAAAAACAAACGCAGAAAAAATCAGCGTTCAAGCAAGAACAGTCAGAGGAAGATAAGCTACCCAGAGATTTCCAGCAGGTCTATGGACATTACAGCTCCTCGAAGAAAGGAAAATGAAACACGAGAACATCAATCAACATGAGAAGATTGATACATTAATAAACTTGATAGACTGTGATGGTATTTTAGACATCTGATAATGGTACCTAACAGATTTTAATACCCAACTAAATCTCTAAGCATTGTTTGGGTAAAGCCAGCCAAACCTAACCTAGCACATCAAACTGAGAGCATCCCCACAGCATATTTCGCCATTTTTGGGATGTTTTCGGGGAATTCTTTGTGTCAGCGACTGGAAAATCCATAAAAAGAGAAAATGGATGTTGTTCAGTACATTCCCAGAAGAAGACATGCCGTATTCTGCTGAGGCATCGGGACCGATTCATCTTCATAGCCAGTCACTAGAATAGTGAATAGTAAAACGTGTTGGGAAATATGTTACGTGTTTAAGTGGTGCCAGAAACAATCCATCATTATTATTGTCTGACCATTTATACACGCATGCATGCCTTCTTGAGTTATTACAGCCCATGACCTTTGCACAACGGAAGCAGAAAGCTTCATTCTACTTCTTCTATTCAAAAGGGGAGAAGTATCTTTAGATAGGGTCTAATGCCTCCACCTACTGCCAAAAAAACGAATAGTTAGTAGATATTTTCCCCATTAAGTAGTGTTTGTTAAAACATGAACACTTGCTACTTGCTCTGAAGTATATACTTTTCTTAAGGTTACCAGAGGGAGAGATAAAATGACTTGTGCAACATCTGTGCCACTGAACCAGATGTTATATAGGAGGTACAGTTAGCTATAAACATTTTCAAAGTTTAACTTGCTCAGCAAGATAGTTTACACAATCCGACAATACTTAGAATGCACATAATGTGTGTTGTGTTAAGACACAGTAGTCGTTATAAAGCTTTAAAAATATATTACATTAATATTTACAAGCAAACCAAGGCTAAGAAACCACCACAGTGCATTTATTATAGAATATGAAGATATTAGTATGCCAATTGCTTAGGTACTTTAGTACCTGAATCAACTCAAATCTAGTGTTTAAGATATGGACTTGAGATACACCATTGACTCTAAATCTGGGTCAGTTGTGTTATTGGCCACATCCATTTCCACCTCTTATGTAAGGTGCATGGAGAAATTCAGGCTAAAAGTGCAGGAGAGCATTCCTGGACACTTTCTTGAAGGAGAAGTTAGCAGGACAAAGCAGAGGGATATCAGATGACTGCTCAGTCTACATTATTTCCCCGCAAACGTTTTATTTCGCAACACCCAGCTTTGTGTCAAGATACTTGTACGTACATGTAGACTCAGAAATGCTAAAAGAGTGTAGATTAGACCATCTGCCAACTATTTTCCAAAGCACTTGCTGCATTTATAGTGGAGTGATGTGTAGTTTTATTTCAATTGGATTAACATTCTTATTTACATATACACAAAGTCAGTATTAGAAAACTGAAGTGTTCTGATAAACGTGTTTTTATTCCAGAATAGTGCAATGCATAAGGCGTGCATTTTTAAAAGCTTTACTTCAGCAAAGTACAAACAGTAGCTACAATAAAAATAAGTGAAAAACTGGTAGTAATTCGGTCGGATAACAAAACCCTATCAAATCCAGTGCTGAATCATATAAAGTTAAGGATGATAGAGAAAGTAAGCATAATATCTGAATATGAGCATGTGAACAACGGTCACACCTCAGTTGCTCAACCTAATAATGCCATTCTTCTTGAGCCAGAATGCAGAGGACGCTATAAGAAAACATGACGTCATCAGGATGGCTGAATGAGCAACCAGGGAGAATAGCTTTTGGAAACATAGACAATTGCTAATTGGATGAGAAATTCATTGGGCAATGAAGAACAGACTCTTATGCAATCTGAATGATGAATGGAAGTTCTTACGTTTGTGCATGTTTGCTGTTAGGGTGGCCGTAATTGGTTCCTTCTTTAACAGCGGCAATGAGCACATCCAAACCATATGTCACTATAAGGTCTACTTGAATTTATAGTTCGATTTATATAATTAAGAAGTTTGTGATGCCGTTAAAAAACATGCTGACTGAACAAAAATGCTTTCCTGAGGGGGAATATGCCTCACAAGATTTACTTCTTTGGTTCTTCGAGAAGGTACAGAATGTTATTAAAGGTTGGTGTAATAAAGGTTATATGTAGTTGATTAATCATATAAAAATAGCCACCAAAATAGCAACTTTTTCAATATTCAGCAATATTTCTGTTGTATTGGAAATTATAATTCATCCAAAAACAACAGGTGATGTCATCTTTGTACTGAAGTAAGAGGCCTACAAGTACATTTGCCCTATAAATACATCACAGAAGAAATCTCTCTAATATCACAATTATTTCCCATAGCCATCAATAAAATTAAATTGAGAGCACATATATCTCAGATATTTCCCCTACAAAGACCTAGAAATTTCACAAATGTCTGTTTCAGAAAGATCTCAAGATTCAAAAGATCTCAAGAATGTAATAAACTGATCACCAAGTCTTCAATTAAAAGTCAATATAATTGAAGACTTCGATATGAACTGAAGCATTTCTCATCATATTTATCCAAATCCTGATTATATAAAATCTACAGTACTTTCATTGTGTAGAGCCATTATGTAATTTAATAATTGTTTAATTTGTTTCTGTTTATATTTCTTCAAATAAATTTTAGGACAAACATCTGGGTTGACACTCAAATGAAACCAAACTGAGAACTTCAAATCTTCTGAGCTATGAAAGGGAAACCTCAGAGCAATACAAATTTCCTCTAGGAAAGTTTTCATTACACAACAGTGACAACTCCAACTTCTAACCAACACTGTCAGTTTCTTTACACGTTCCAACACATGCCAGGAACAAAGACCACAGCAGTTCAGCCCGTTCAATTTCTTTCACAAACTGTCAGTGAGTTCTGAAGCTGTGAGACTTGGGGGTCATTAAGCTCTGGAACAGATCGCTCTCACCACAACACATTATCATCCCGTATGATTCACAACTCAATGTACACAAGAGCCAAATGAATGAACAGAAGGGATTTCCACTGGCTGAATAGTCATGTCCAGGCTGGGGTCTATAGCGTCCCGTCATTGCATCATTGCGGGGGGTATTAACACTCTATAGGAAACTTTGAATGACAGCAAACTGACACAAGGTATGGATTGTGTCAATGGAGTCCAGCTGCCATTGAAAGTAAACAAAGTCAGTGATCGATACGGACCTGTCGTCCATGTGACAGCATCCCTTAAAACTATAAAAGAAATAAAGGGTCCTAGAACAGTCAAATTACACTTAAATAGTTCACCCTAAAATAAAAACTGTCATCATTTAATCACCCTTTTGTCATTTCAAAGCTGTTTGACTTTCTTTCTTCCGCAGAACACAAAAAAAGATATATAAAAAATGTGTTAACTGGACCCCATTCACTTGCCGGACACAACATGACCACTCTGGCACCTATAGGCTACAACACATACTGTACTGTGTACACTATAGATCAGCTGTCTGCTGACAATTCTGACCTAAATGTCAGACTTGACAACAAAACCGAACATCACTAGACAATACAGTTAACTAGACAATACAGTTAAACTAGGAGTAACTAAAATAAATACCCAACTCCCCATTACAGTCTGTTAAAGAGATCACTATTGACTACCATGGTAGAAAGAATTATTGTATTATGTTGAACACAATTTATGAAAACAAATACCATTTAATTTTCAACGGTGCCGCAGAAATCTCTTTTGCTAACATTCTTCCAAATATCTTTTTCTGTATACAACCGTACAAAGACATTTATAAAGATATATGTACAAGTAATTTATGACAGAATTTTCCTTTTTGGGTGGAGTATCGCTTTAAGTTTCAAGAGTTTCAAAAGACAACTCTTAAAAAACTAGGAGCTGTATATATTTTTTCCTCGTTGTAATAATAAGGATGAATGATGTGTAGGCTATATCTCTGAACAGTTTCATAAACTGCTAAATTACTTGCATTTATCAAACAAGAGTTTGCGGTAATGTGACAGAAATTCCCTTATACAATTGCATTACAGATTTTATTACTTCCATCAGTATGCTACCACTAAACAATGAATTATCATTCTTTACATTAGTCTCAAAGTTTACAAAGTGATGTTATTAAACAGAAATATAGTTTAATTAAAGTGCAATTAATCTACTGTATCAATCTGGCATAATACGCGAAATTAACTTTTAATGTTCAATGTCAATAATATAAGGTAACGTTTACATCTAAGGAGTTAGTTTTCCCATTGTTTACTTGACTCATAAAGTGAATTGCGTCTCCTCTCCATCATCAAATGTTGCATTTCACTACAGTAAGAAGCAGAGAAGTTGATCTCACCCATCTGACAAACAAACACATACAATTCCCCCTTCCGCAAGTCTTCCTCCGGACCTCCGCCATTCACGAATCCCCCTCAAACCCCCTTAACTTTGCCATGCTCTTAAACAGCAGCTTCATGTGATGACCGTGAGCGCATTAACGGCGACTATGATCCGAGACTCACCGCTGTCTGGTGTGCGTCTGCCCGGTCAAGTAGAGCTCAATATACGAGACTGCCTTACGAGTACCGCTCCTGTTCCTAGATATCCAATATGCCCATGCACGCGTGCACGATCTGTCTATCTCTCAGCTGACTGACTCTCTCCATAACACTCCAAACAACTCCTCCTTTCTCATAGCCCCACCCCGCAACATTCATTATTGTCAAAAACCGTGTCTTTAGCCCCATCGCATCCGTACAGCAAATACACTTTAGGCTTTACAATTAAACGGTACAATAAACAGTTCCTTTTGGTTAAGTGACAGGATGAGAAAATTCATTTAAATTGACTAGATTACGATTTCACTGGTTTGTTATTAGTTGACCTTATTTTCAGACGGTGTCTGGGTCTGAAGTGCCGCCAACGAAGAAATATAAACCATTAGGAGAGGTTTGAAATAAGATCATAAATTACATCATAAATTTGTATAAACGTATTTTATTTAAGAAAAAACAATTGTATAATATTGTTAAATTAATTTGCATTTATATTTAGTGATTTAACAGAGGCTTTTATCTTATATATGGGGCAATATGTCATACAGGAGCAATAATAGAATAATGCAACTTGGTTTAAAGTTCTAGAGTTTCCTTCTATGTGTCTTTTGTTATTATCCCTTATGAAATGCTTTTACTACAGTTATCTTATTTTAACTGTGGTATTTGTAGTAAAACTACGCAGATTTACTATGGTTTCCCTCACAATAATGAAACACAGATCAACGATCTGCCCAAAATAAAACATGTTTGCTATACATTGACTTTAACTAAACCATTTTGTTTTCTGGATATTCCTCTTGTATTTTATGCAGATTATATATAAGATGTTCTGTCGTGTGTTCTTGCTCTAAAACACGCGTCACAACACTGATAAAGTTTCCAGTGTTTATCTGTTCTGCTCACCAGGATTCTTGAATAGTCAGAAGCCACACCTCTCATGTCTCACCAACCATCACTGTTTACTCACGCGCTTTATAAGGCCACCTTAACACATTTATGCTCCCAGTTCCCACACACGTGAACTTTATAAAAGAACGATTGATTTAAACGAAGAAAGAGTAAAATATCAAACGCATCACTTACCTTCCACATTCGCAGATGCCCGTCTTATTCACTGTGTGTGTGCACGCTGCTCGCTGTCACTATTCAGGAGACCCCGCCCTTGTTGCCATGACCCCGCCCACTGAAGGGCAACGCCACCCCGTCATCAGCCACTAGCGTCTCGAGCTTTGGCCAGACCCCCGCGCGACCCAATGCGTGCGTGAATAAACCGAGCGCGTGACATGGCTGTGAGCACACAAAGTACACAAACACACGTCTTGTACACTATTCACCTTTTAGTCGTTACACAATATGGTTTTAAAAATAACCCCGCGTGGTGTTTGTTTGTAAATAGGGTGATGACGTTTTTGAACGTGCACTTTGAAGACTGCACGAAATGACAAGAGCGCGTATTTCCTTCCAATTATTATGTTTTTCTCAATGTGAAATGAATGTGAATTTAAACATATTACGGTCTCACTATAGCTAAATACAATAACATTGTAGTGGTAAACAACCTGCTAAAACATGAGGCCAGTTGCATAAACATAGGCGGTAAATTAAGACTGTGTCTTAAACAGCTATTCTCACAGACTAGCAATTAGTAAGGATTTATAAATCTAACTTTTCATATTTCACTAAGAACAATCTACCTTTTTATTTTTTTATTTTAAGTCTAAGCCGTTTATGCAACCGTGCCCACTACCTTTACTATATTTTCCTAAGAGTTTTGGTGGGTTGATTTCCATTAAATATTTCAAATTCATGACTAGCACTGTTAAAACCGTAGGATGCTTGTTCTAGCAGCACGACTCAAGCTGCACGTCCATGAGAAATTGTTTAACCCAGCCGTGGGAAACACTGAGGTAAAAGGGTACTGCTCAGGTTTTCCCAAATTAGTATAAGAGCCCTATTTTTAACGACCTAAGCGCATGGTCTAAAGCGCACGGCGCAGTTGCACTCGGGCGTGTCTGAATCCACTATTGCTGGTTTAACGACGGTAAAACGGTCGGCGCGTCCTGGTCTAAACGGGTTATCCCGGTTCTCTTAAAGGAGACAGTCTTTTGCTGTTTTAGAGGGTTTGATTTTGTTTTGGGTGTGTTTAACAATGGATGTTCATGTTTCTAATAAAAAAACGCTTTATATTTCACATATTAGAAGTCTAATGTTCACCGCTGTCCCTCTTCTCACAAAACGACTGGAATTCTTCCGGCCTATATAAAGTCCCTCCTTCCTTCTGACTGGTAAAGCTGACCAGGTCTGTCGTGATGGTTCTCCGCTTAGAGCGTGTGTGAGCATTTTTCAACTCTGGGTGCCCGGTCGAACGCGGGCGCTGATCGTGGGAAAAAAACGTAAACTGGTGCCGTTTTTAAAAGCGCGGCGTAACCGTTAAAAACAATTGAAAAAGAAGCTGGGCGCAGGCATCGGAGGACCCACGGCTTAAAGAAGGCCTTGCCCCTTTTTTGGCGTATTCCTTTTGGCGGAGTTAACTAAAAGCACTTGGAATAGTGACATCATGTACCCAGGAAGTAGAGGGATGTAGTCCGATTCCAGCCATTTCTCTGTAGTCCTTGAAAAGCGAAATTTGTTAAAGACAATATCTTGCTTGTCACTGAATTTTGAGCTTGATCATTTTGCAGGTATTGTTTATGTTCTAACAGCAACATTACACACTAACTAAAGGTTGAAAATGTGAATGCGGGGAGCTTTAATGAGTTTATTTTGGGCGTAACGTTCAGTAGACCAATCAGAGTCTCATCTCTCATTCCCCTTAAGAGCAAGTGAGCTCGCGCCAGGGCGGATTCGCTATTTACACGGCGGAATTTGCAAGAGGAAAGATTAAGGTTAAAGTGCGCATGCAGACCATCTTCAGGACAACCCGTATTTATATCTCTATGTACACAATAATAATCTTTTTCATTGTTGTTGATTTATTTTTTATATTTGGCATGTTTGAGTGCTGCTGCGCTTCCCCCCAATTTACCATGGTTTTACTATAGTTAAATTGGAAAAAACATGGTTTTACTACTGTTAAAACCAAAAAAACATGGTTACTGTAGTAAAACCTTGGTTCATTTTCATAAAGCTTTTAAAAACAAAAGTCAACAGTTTGTGCTCACATGTATGTCGTGTAACACAGGCTATTAAAGGATCCACAGGACTAATGTTGATATCAAGTTATTTGGAGGTTGTTGAATTATTTTGTGAAAACCATTGTTTTACTACAGTAACCATGTTTTGTTTTAACTAGTAAAACGATGTTTTTTCAATTTTAACTATAGTAAAACCATGGCAAATTTTCATAAGTGTATTTAATTGTCATGCAAACGTATTGTTAAATGCAACAGCCCCTGTACTAAAGAAACACACATGCATTATGCTTTAGAGAAAGAGAATACCTTATTGTGGTAGTGACAGCACAAACGTCTTTTTATAAAAAGAAAGAAGCCGAAAAATGTAGATTGTCTCTTGCATCAGTCATTCATGCACATGACGGTATGTTGCCCTGCAGCATGTGTCTGTAACTCTATCCCCAACATGAGCCGCGCTTATCAAATCAAACAGCTAATAGCTCCAGCTACGTGATGCCTCACAGCGGTAATGAACACAACACAGATCTCTCTAGAACACATTGATGCCAATTTACTCTTGTATCAAGCGTTAGAAATCTGTTATAGTTTATAAAAAAAGTTTTGCAGAACAACGCCCTTTTTATTATGATCTAGTTTTGTTGTAGTGAGGAGTGGGGTAAGAGCCACCTTTTACCTGTGTGGTCCTCAAGATTAAAGAAAATGAGGCATTTAATCTAATTGCTAGATGTTTCCTATCAATCTAAATCATAAGAACACATCTGACATATGGTTTACTTATAAAAAAGTGCTCCTGTGGCGCAGTTTGTCCCATGATAGGGCCAAGTTGATCCGGGTCGGGGGTACATTGAACTGTATGTAGAGAATGCAATCTTGATTTATATATAATATACGATAATATTATAACTTTCTTGGTTTTCAACATAGGCCTACTTAAATATTAGGGCATCATCAAGTTACAGGATTCATTAAAACAATATCAAACAAATGTATTGTGTGCTATGCTTTCATCAGAAGATAATGTTAAGACAGTGATGTTCGGTTGTTTTGATTTATTCCATATCAATATCTTGCATGTAGGCAGACATATTAGTCTATATTACATGATGACATCATTTAGGTTGGTAAGCTCAGTTATTAAACCAAATATAAACATAAATATTGAAATTTGATTTGAATGGGTCAAAGCTAAAAGAAAACGTTAGCCTACTGGGAGATTCTAGTAATGTCCAGAAGTCACTCCTGTCAGACCTCACCCTCCCACTACCAAGATCTGTAATGTTTTTACACCCATCTTTCGTTTGAAAGAGCAAATACAAGACTAGAATTTGTGTATATATTAAAAGATGACTTGTTTTTAAATGTATCGAAATCAGAGCAGATCCACACTCCATTCATTTGTAACTGCTATGCTAAAACTTCTTCACAATGCATTGATATTCCACCTACTGTTGTTCAATTCAGCTTTGTTTTGAAATGTTGTTAAACATTCAATTGCCATCGTTCATGTCTCTGTAGATGAGCTTGTGACCTTTGGTCTAATTTCTTCAGAATTTGTTTTGCTTCACCAATGGCTGCCCTGTTCTGGAAGCAAGTTTCATAACACATATCAGAATGGCCACAAACGAGCCGGAATTCTGACCAACATAGGGATTGTGGAAGGGGAAGAATTTACTGCCACCCGCCGGAGAAGGGATTACCCCATCAGAGTGAAGAAAGGCCTGCCCAGAGACAGTCAGTAGGCTGTGCTACCATCCTCCCCAAAAGCCTCAGAGCACATGAGCTCGGCCAAAATATATAACAGCACATTATCACAGAAACACGTGATGTTTTATGAGACAAAATGTGGCACAGCAGTACATAGAAAAAGGGTGAACTTAAATGAGTAAAGATTTTGAAAAGGGACTTTTGTACTTGCCAAACTTAAAAATGTGGACGTATTGTACAGAGAGACAAATTAGTCTGTGTGAATCATGTGTCAGACATTACAAAATGCTTGTATAACACTTTAAAGTGTGATAAGCAATCAACATTGAAGTATGTTATATCATGATTTGTATTAATAACTTGTTGGTGTATATTATATCTTAATAAACAAAGCAAGAACAGAATTTCCAAAAACAATAATTCGAGTTCCAGGAAACCGTGACTAGGATGTTTACATCATTGAGATCATAGCGTTCCCTGATGCGGTCATTTTCTAATCTGTTCATTGCCAGTAATAAAGTCACTACCTTTGAGATGACCTCATAACCGCTGGTTTTTTAAAGATTGGATCATTGTGCATGAGCACAACCTGTAACCAAGACTTTGGGACCGCAGTAGACTAAACATGAATGATATTGTCCAATTTAAAGTACATACAACAAACACTAAACCAAGGCCCTATCACTGTAAAAATGAAGCGTAATAAGTCATGTTAACATGTTGATCCACTAGTAATTTAAACTTCAAAAATTTAAACTTCATATTAAAAGTTGAAGAAAATGCTATTTGATTTTTAATAGTTAAATATGATTAAAATCAAGTAACTTGTAAAGCCAATTTAACTAAAGCTGCCTTTATTTTTTTAAAGGAACACTATAGAAGTTTTGCTCAGCGGTCCCCCATGCGGTTGAGAATGCAATTGTCCGTTACCAGTGTTGTTAATAATGTTGCTGTATAAGCTTCCCAGTGAGCACCGCAATACACCTGAATTTGTTTAAAGAGTACATAACATGAGATCATGAAATTGACATTTCATGCTGTGTGTAATGTTGCCGTGTTTGAAAGTAAGCAGTCTGCCAAGTTGTAAATGTTGAATGGATAACAAAGTTATTGGCTTAGAAAAAAGGGAGACAACTCCGAATCACGCAAACGAGTCGTCCCTTGTCCTATTCGCGAACCGCCGCGGATGTACGTCACTACATATAGTCCCTGCCTACGTTTTGCTAGGACTGCCGGTGAAAACTTCACTCTTCCTCCCCAAACACTGTAGCTCGTGAGCCTCTTTCGTGGTAGACCAATCACAGCAGACTACACCATCTGACCAATCACATCAGACTAGGCTAGCGGAAATGAGGGGATTAGACAGATGAATTGAGGAACTACTCATTTGAGAGTCAGTCAAGAAGTAAGGTATTGAATAACTGCCTATTAGAACGAAACAATATTGTTTTTACACCTTCTATGTACATGAACGTGTTGTTGCACACTACATAAACTGAAGTAGGACCTTAAAAAGGTTATGTACTCTTTAAGTAAGCTGATGGAAGCGGCAAATGCAGAATCCAGTGGTGGCTGGTCAATAGGAGGCTCCTGGCCGCCGCCCACCACATTGTCCAGAGAAGCAGACAGTTAAACAAAAATTCAACATGTATTATAAATTGTAAAATAATTTAGGAATAAACAGATTAATTCACACTACATTCGCATGATAGTTGTATTCGCATTCATTAAAAGTATTATTAAAAATTGTATTTGGTTCATTTCTGTCTTGTCCGGGATACACAAACTTATGGCAGGCACGTGACCTGAGGCTCCTCTCTTATTGGCTCGTCTAAGGACGTCGCCAGGGTGTGTATAGCTTGTATCGCTTAACACACATAAATGAAGAGACACCTGATGGACAACTATTATTCTTTGCTGAACTAAAGTTAATCTTATTACTAAAGTTATTTGTGAATGGTCAACAAAAACAATAAACAGGGCAACTCTCTGTCTAAGGTTATTATTAACAATTCCAGAGTTTCCTGAACACTCCATACTCTACAATAATGAATTGATAAACTGTGGAAAATACTGTATTGTACCTTAATATTTACTATGGTACGGTTGAAAAACACTGTAGCATCCAGGAATTTTACTACAGTTTACTATAATAAATAATAAAAGATACTGCCTTTTTTTATTTGGACTGGCACGTTATTACTGTTAATAAACACCATTACATGCTTTGATAGTTAAACCTCTTTTTAGAGAAGCAGTGATGATACGTTTACATGTCAAATGTTTTTTGCGCCCTTTCAAAAAAATTGTCCACCAGCTGCCACTGGCAGAAATGTTGTTTGGAAAGTAAACCATATCGCACTCTTCCGAACACATAAGTTACAGAGTGTTGTAGCCTCTATGAGCAGCGGCAGTAGAATTTGTCCGGTTAAGTTGTTCTACAACTGAAATAATTTTAGAGAAATAATTTCAAGGTCGAAAAACTAAAAAAAGTGTTGCTTTAAGTTGCAGCACTGTAAAAAACAACCATAAAAAATGATAAATCCAGGCAGATGAAACCAGAAATAAAATGTGACCCATTATTTTACATCCAATTTGTAAATTTGCAGGCCCTTTCTGTTGTTTAACATTTTACCACATTGCAGAAATTTAAAGATACTGTAAGACAGGAAAACTCTGGAAATGTTTAGTTGAAGTAGAGTTGTTGGCTCTCATCAGGCGTCCAACAACTCTCGGAAAAGCAAAAGGATAACAGGATGAACCGCAAGACCTCAAATACACAATGAAGAATAGTAGCATTGCTACGAAACCATGTGTGACCCTGGATCACAAAACAAGTCTTAAGTAGCACAAGAACATTTTTAGTAAAAGACAAAAATACATTGTATGGGTCAAAATGCTTTTATGCCCAAAATCATAAGGATATTAAGTAAGATCAAGTTCCATGAAGATATTTTGTTTATTTCCTATGATATATATCTAAACTTTATTTTTGTGAGTGGATGGCCTACCACACTGCCCCGATTAACAACTTCAAACAGCATTTTCTCAATATTTTGTTCTTTTGCACTTTCAAATTCCAGAGATTCAAACAGTTGTATCTCAGCCAGATATGGTCCTATTCTAACAACTCATACATCAATTGAAATCTTATTTATTCCGTTTCAGATTATGTAAACATCTCAATTTCAAATGATTGACCCATAAGGTTTTGTTGTCCAGGGTCACATATTACCTTGTTAAAAGGAATTTCCACACCTTTTGACCAATAAACTTAAATAACTTTGCCAGACTGTCATGGCTTTCAAACTTGCATTTTCAAATAGCAGTTTCTTGTCATTTAATAATTTTCAGGTCATCATAGCTCAAGTTAGATTGACTATAGAAACCACAAACATTATGCATTATGGCAGGGCAGGTTGTTGGTGGAACGACCTGCCCATCCACACCAGAGGAGTTAAATCGTTATAGTCATTTTCAAAAAAACATCAGAAGACTCACTTCTTTCGTCAACATCTGACACAAAAACACTAGTACTGTCTGTTCTATCCGGTCGATTCTTCTTCAAAAAATGTTTTATTCTAACTTAGTATACAGTGTTGTAGTAACTTGTTCTCAGTTGTTATGCACATGTACATTTTGTTCTTTTGCTGTGGTGATTGCTTTTTCTGAGTCGCTTTGAATAAAATGTTCAGGGTTGGAAATCTTAAGTTTTAAAATGACCTGTTTAGGAGCCGTCTGAAATCTTGATGATGTAACAGCTCCTTGTCAAATCTTTTGGCAGGTAAAACTTATTTTAATGAGCCCCAAGTGAACATTGTCAAATTGTAAAGTCACTTATGCTATTATGCCTTTCTGTCAGTTTTGTAAATCATGTGGAAAACTCAACGGCCAAACATTTGCCAGATCCAGCAGAGACAGCTGGAGAACAAGAACGACGAGTCAAGACATAAACTCAAGTGCAGTATAATCTTGCGTGACTAGCCAGTTTTTCCTGACTGGAGCTGAACCTTTAAATTAGGTTTGTAATGAAACCCTGTGGGTAACCCTGTACCTATAGATTTATTCATTTGGCAAACGCTTTTATTCTGTACATAAGAGCATAAACGCTTTAAAACAAGAAGACTGATTGAAATCATGTTTAACATTATGCTGAAACTTTCAGTTGCAGATCAATCTGACATTTCGTGCATTTCTTGAAGGTGCCTTAGTACATTTTGTCAAGTTTATAAGCTCAGTATAAAATAGAAGCGATTGCTATACAGTCTAGACTAAACAATGACACAGAGGGCATAGTTTCTAGACGCAATATAAAAACTGTGTATGAAATTATATATAGTCCTGGATGAAAGCATTTAATTTGGAGTGCACAAATTTCTCCTTCCGGAGAATAACTCTGCTAGAAAGAACTGTAAAGTTATTTAAACTAAAAATAGTTTATTGATTTACAAGTTTAAATCAATTAGAGCTGAAATCAAAAAGCAAACAAATATACATTTTAACATTACAAAGGCATTATTAAAAAAAGATCACTTTACACTAATGCTATAGTGTCACATTTTAAACATTATATTAGTTTTAAGTATATTTTTACAAAATATACAACTTTCAGCCTTTGTACACACAAGTCATTGATTCGAGAAACATATAGTGTACATACCATACAGGTATGTCATGTTGTCTAAAGTACTCCATAACCTCAACAAAAGATTTATAACTTATGTAAATATACTGTATATTAAACAATTTACTCTAGTGTATGATTCCCAATGGCATAAGTAAAGCTGAAGCACCATGACAGCTTAAGATCACAGTTCAGCAGCTTTCAAAAGGCATTGACTAAATGTAAATGTAATGTCTAATCGTGTCATATACGTAGTATCTTTACCGCTGTTTCCAAAATAACTTTATTTTAAAGTGTCCAAATGTATGGCATATGTATTTACAAAGCCTTAAACACAATTTACATCTTCAAGATCGATGTGTAGTCTACAGACATTTTTTCTAATCAAATAGCTTATGATCTAACGATCATTCTGAATATATATAAATATCTTTGAAAAAAAAGAAAATCAAATCTGTCAGTTTCAACAAATTTACCACCTACTATTGATACAAGCATATTACCGATGATCATTGTGACTGGCAGGTGGTACTGTATAAACTGCAGCTCACCACCTCATACTGTGACACAGCAGAATATACCAGCATAATTTATTTAGGTTAATACTGATAAAGATATAGAAGGCAGTCCTACCTGTATGAAAAAGCAAAGTCAAACGCCTTTTAGCGTTAGCATAGAAATGCAACATTAAACTCAGAACGTCAGTAGCAGAACATAAAGTGCTTGATACTAAGCAAACAATTATTGGCACACATGTGAAGCAGCATATCACTATAAATAAAAAGGCTACGTTAGCATAATCTGCAACAGCATTAGCATAAATTCTACAAAACCAGATTTGTCTCTGGCTTCCAGAAAACCCAAACTCTGATCCGGTGAAAGTTTCTAGTGTCCGTGAGAAAGTGTAGACGTTGCCTGAATGGTGCCAAGCCTTCCATTCACTTGCCTCCTCGTCTGTGTTACAGGGACCTGTGAAATGACACATCTACATTTGCAATGTTCTTATGCATTTCAATCACTTCTGCATTTAAGATCTACGTATATAAGAATATGATCAGCCCTGTTTTACCTTCCTCAGACGTTGGGCTGCGGAGCCGGAGCGGATGGCCTCCAGAAGAGCATCTCGAGCCACCTCTGGGTTCCCCCCGGCAGGCAACACTAGGGGTGGCTTGTTTGGAGCTGGAGGTGGGGGAGGACAAAAAGCTGGAGGTGGGGGTGCCATGAAAGCTGGAGGAAAGGTGGGAGGAGGTGAGAAACTATCTGTCTGGATATTTCTGTTGTCCTCAGTCTTCCTGAGCTGCTCCAGCTCTTCAGTTGCTCCTGATTTGGTCTAAAAGAAGCAACAATGAAGTTGTAGTTATGACTGACGAACAAGCAAATCAAAGCTACATGCAACAAATCAGCTCGACTTTGAGCAATAAACAAAAGAAAAATTACAAATGTACTTGGAAAAAAGGACTCCTGTTAGATTAATGTCCAAATAATCCCTTCCTCTTGAAACAACTAGCACGTAGCAAATGTTAATTTATTGCTTTGTAACTACTCTCTGATAAAATAAAGAATGAGCCCTTCAATATGTCCAACCCAAACTTCTTGTTTCAACAGAAAATAGGTCAACAATGGGTAGAAAACTGTGCTCGTCACGTGATTTCACGGAACCCATCAAGGCTTTCAGTGCTGAAACCCAAAAGCAATGTGGATAAATTATCTGGCAATCCTATGCCACAATGCGCATATTTGTCACCCAACTACCAGATTTAAATTTTACATATTGTTGAGTAATTGCTGTCTTTGGATTTGTATGCAGCCATTTATTAAAACATTTTTTAAAAAGTAGAGGTATACATTTTTCAGGTTTATCAAACAATGAATGGCTAACGTATAAATGATACAGCATACTGAATAAAAAGAAAGGAAGTTACACAAAGAAACTGTTAACGTACAATACACAGTTGGATACTGTATTTAAACAGGAACTACTCGTAATCCATGTTATACAACACATAACAGTGCAAATGTCTTACATTTTTTGTTTTAAAATATACTTTTGATAAAAAAAGTTGACTTGTATTTTTCATAGAATTGTTAAGAAACATGGTAAAAAATTTCCTCCGAGATCAACGTGTCAATTCTGCTGTACAGTAGAAATGACTGAGTTTAGCATACAATGTCACTCCAATTACTGTCCAACCTACGTTGTGTCCGTCCTGTTTACCCTCTGCCCACCCGGTTTTTTTTGAAAGAAAAAAAATCAACGTATATTTTACATGTTTTTCTAGTTACTTGCAAGAAAATAATTGGCAAGATGAGGTCACTCATTTTTTATACTAAATGAAATGAATTCAAATTACAATGTGGCATAAACATAACATGGCTTTTTTAGATAATACTTGGTTAGTAATACGACATTGAAATATTGCCCTTAGAAAATATAAATAGTACATAACTTTTAATTCTAAACGCTTTCAAAAAAGAGATGGGAATGTCCTGTAACAGGGATGACATTTCACCTGTCAAATGAAAAAAAATATATATATCCTGAGCTGGACCAGAATTTCTTATTTAATAAGCCCTCCTTCAACTACAATGATAGAAAGTTTAGCATTTTTTATGTAAAGTTACTGCTCTGAAATGCATCGAATACAAGAATGACCCATGCGACAAATAAATATCTTGAAATATCAATCTTGTTATTCAATGTACCTTCTTCAGTCTGGATGAGTTGGTTGGAGCTCTGATTGCTGACAGAAGTGCTGAACGCTCGTTCTCTGCATCAACATACGGCGGCTTCTTACCAGTGCGGTTACTAGAATAATCAGATACCTGGACACACCAAAAAATCATTTTTATTCCTCAATCATTTTACATTTCCTGGAACAATGAAAGACATTCTGTGATTTACAGTTTACCTTTTTAAGGCGTTCAATCCCCTCTCCAGACTGAATGGCCTCCATTAGTGAGCTATGGAGAGAAGCTTCCTTCTGGACAGGCTTAAAAACAACAGGCTTGATCTTCTTCAAGGGTCCGAACATGTTAGTTTGGTTGGGTTCTGACTGAAGCTCAGTCTTTTGCAGTTCTGGCTTCTTTCTAAGAGGTTGACTTGTGAAGTGTGTTGGCATCTGTATGTGAGAGGTGGTGTCTGGGATTGATGTGGCTTTTTTAGAGAAGGATTCAATGGGTTTAATGTGAGAAGACGTTTGTGTGATGACCTGGACTTTATTTACGGAATCTAATGATTTGGGTTTATCTGCCCCAATTAGAGTTTCTTCAACACTTCTGAAATTTTCAGAATTCGACACCTTTTCTACATTTCTGGGGTATGACTGTGAGCGTTTGGGTCCTGCAAAAGAAGGCACTGAACCTTCTGTGGGTTTTAAAGTGGTGGCAGGTTTTTGCAAAGCCAATGAAGGTGCATTTTTAGGTTTATTCTCATTATTGAGCCGCTGACTGAAAGGTTTTTGAACTCTGACAACAGACTCTGTTGGCTCCTGGAGGGTGGTTATTTTAGTAGTGTAAATGCTGCTGTTTTTAGCAATGGCAGAAGCTACATATTGGCTTGATGTTCTTTTGGAGGGTTTCAGAAAGGAGAGATCTCGTCCTTCACCAGTGAAAGAAGATTTCTGCGCAGGATCTGGGAATGAAGGATTGCTTACTACTACAGAAATGGGGTTCCTTTCCAAAATAATCACCTCTTTGGGTCTTTCTTCTAAAATTGATTTCTCTGCAATTTTAAAGACTCCAGATGCATCTTCATTCTTCACTGTGCTACCTTGGTTGGCCATAGTTGATTGGTCTTCCCTCTCTGCTGAGCTCCAGAAGGCTTTCGCTTGTCCTAGTGAGGATTCTCCTGCACTCGTGACCTCTTCATTCGTGGCATATTTCTCTGTGACAGTGTTTATCTGTCTCCTTGTAACCATGTTTCCCTGTTCGTCAATCTTAATGGCACCCACGACTAGAGAGCCAGCAGGCTTTTGTGTCTGAGACACAGCTGGTTTGGGAGGGATGACTACGAAGGTCTTCATTCCAAATCTGGAGACTGAGCTCTGGGTGATCTTACCTTGAATTGCTGGGGCTTTGATAGCAGGCGTCCTTTCTTTTTTTACAGTCTCTGTGTTAAGCCTCTGGACGGCAGGTTCAGAGTTCAGCCTGTAGTCAGGAACCTTCTGACCGCTTTGAACAGCAGGACGCACCATCTGACTTTGAGACTTCTGTGATACAATGTTATTCTGTCCATTTGGTATTTCAGTCTCACCTTTACCCTTAGTGTCAAATTTTTGTTCTTTATTGTCTCTGAGCTTATTCTTTTGTGAATGTTTCTGGGCGACTAAAGGTAGACTTGTGTTTTTCTTAATGTCTATAGGTTTACGCTCTTTCAGCTGCTTCTGTTCATCTGGAGATGGACTCACGTTTTTCTTCATGTCTGGAAGCGTAGGCTCTTGCAACTGCTTCTGAATGCCTGAGGACGGTCTCACATTCTTCACCGTCAGGCAGGCATTGTTGTTTTTGTTTTGGATAGCCTCATATAGTGTACAGGATTGTTTGGTGATGTTCGGAGAGGTGCACAATGTTGGCAACTCATGCTCCTTGATGTTGGATCTGTTGTCAACAGGAACTTCATCGATAGTTGTAACTGGAATGTCCACGTCAACAATAGACACAGGGATTTCCTCATCCACAAACACAGATGCTCTATCTGAATGATTCATGTCTAATAAAGAAGAAAAATGGAAAAAACATGTTATTCACAGGGTTTCTGCGTATATGTTCTCTGTCATTGACTTATCCATAAATCACTTACCTGCTAGATTTGCATCTAAATCGGCCAGGGTCAGATGTATCTGAGCTGTGATCTCTGGGTCCTCTTCATAACTATTCTGTCGCTGGATTGGCTGATGTTCTCGCTGAATATTCCCACTACTTGCATCAGAAATAAGTAAAAACATCTTATCTGGTAGTGTATTTATAAAAGAAAAAAACAAACAAAATGGCCAACCCTTATAAGTGGCAATAATATCCTGATACAATATTCATTTTTTCTTATTTCTTCAGTCACTCTTTGTATCATGTGTAAAGAGTTTGAGTCTTGGCCAAATTTAACTTTTTTGGCCACTTTGACAATGGATATAAATAGAATTAGCCGTTTCCCGGCATACATGCGCTTAACACTCACTGCATACAAGAGTATCTTCTAAAGTTACCAGCCGGCTGCCGAGGGTTAATTTTGGAACGCTGTTTTGAGTACTTACGTTCTGTACTAAACTGACACATACAATTATGTCTACAAAAGGGTCTACAATATTAGATTAGAGAAATAACTTTTTGTCCTGGACCCACATAGGTTCAGAAGCCTATCTATACACAAACATGATTCTGGCGGTCACTACTGACACTGGAGCAGTGTGGAAGCAGAAACTTGAGCTACAGGGAGGAGCTGAATATGTGAGCAAAGACAAAACCAGCCAAATCTAGACACCAGGGGCCGGATTAATGAAACTGTTCTTTAGACAAAATATAAGATTGTTCTTACAATAAATTATAGAAAGTTTGTAGGAATGTTCCTATGTGCAATTCTAAAGTTATTTAAAGTTATACAATATTTTCTTTCCATTTCAAGTTGCATTGTCCCAGAATAAATGTACAATGCACACCGTTTTTAATAATGAAAGCTGAAGTAAGGGAGCTAGACATCATTATTATATCAATATAAAAATTTCACAATGGCAAGTAGACATCAAAATGGTGACTCTGGCTCAATACAATACATGTCATATTTAAAACAACCAAATACATGTATTAAACAATCTACCTTTTGAGATTAAAGACGACCCTGAGGGAATTTTTATTTTAAAGTGATAGTTCACCCAAAAATGAAAATTCTGTCATCATTCATTCAGCCTCATGTCGTTTCATACCTGTATAAATCACTTTGTTCTGAAGTACACAGAAAGATATTTGGAAGAATGTTGACATCATTGACTGCCATTGTAGGAAATTAAATGGTTGTCAAAGGTGCCCCAGAACTGTTTTTTTTTTCTTCAAAATATCTCACTTTGTGTTCAACAGACTTAAAAAAGATACAATATTTTTTTCTACTGTGGTAGTGGATGATGTCAAAGAACTGAAAATGGCTAATATTCTTATAAATATCTTTCTTCGTGTTTAACAGAACAAAGAAATGTATATAGGTTTGAAACAAACAGAGGGTGAGTAAATGATGAAAGAATTTAATTTTTTTGTGAACTAGTCCTTTAAGATAATATTTACGAAAGCTTTTGTTTTTGAGAATTTGGATTCTTCTTCATTTTTTCCCAAGATCAATTTGGTCTACATATATACTGTAACATTCCTGACTTTCCTTAAATTTAAATTTGAGAAAAAAATATGAGAGTTAAAAAATTTCTTAAGAATATTTTGTGAATCCGGCCCCAAAATCCTCAGCTCCATGAAGCAAAGTTAAAAAATTCTACCTTGACTTTACAGTCAGCCCTGTAGGAACATCGGCATGATCTAAATGCATAGATGCCTAAAATGAATATGCAAATAATCTTATGGTTGTAAACATAATGAAGACAGAATGAAAGAGATAAATCATCTGCTCTGTCTCCACTCTTCCTGGAAGAGGTTTAGCTTCCTGTCCAGCAGACAAATAAAAGCGCAATAAAGCGATGGATGTTTTTCTGTTTAGGTGCAGTCAATAAAAAAATTATGAATGTTTGTTGTTGAAAAGTCATATGCTGAAAACTAAAGTAAAAATGTTCCCAACATCAAAAACAGATTATTTGAAGAGTCACCGTTTTTCTGTGTTGTGAAGGTCTGTAGTGAAAGTGGCTGTGTACCTGTGTCTGGAGCCCCAGGTAGCACAGCCCTCATCGCTGTCACTGGAAGAGTCTTTGGACTGCTTTACAGCCACAGCTGGGCCACCATTCAGAGACATGATGTTCACGGATGATGCTGATTGGATCATTTCACAGTGAGAAACCGGACCTGGCTCCTCTGCCATGCCCTCTGACGCTGCATAGCCCTGGTCGGCAAAGCTCTCACTGCTGCCCACAGAAACCGTTTCGACCTTCTCATGAGCTGAACGTAGCCATGCTGGAAGAGAAAGTAAAATGATATTGTTATTGATGTCCTGATGCTACTTTGGATGTCCCATGCTACAAAGAGAATTAGTACAAAAAGCTTGCCACAGTCTCTGTTAATACATGCACAATAAAACATTATGGATGGTGGATGACTCGCTACATATCGTATTTAGCATCTCACATTCCTCTCTGAAATGTGAATAGTTCTAATAATAAACTTTTTAAAGTGTAAACAGATCTGTGTTCCACATTCTTGCCAAAGGTAAGATATATGTAAATAAAATCAGGTGGAATGTGGGTCATGGATAATAGCCAAACAAACTAAACATAGCTGACTTTGCTCTTAAAAAACATTTGTGGAAAGCAGCCTCCTGATCTATTAACGCTTTTTAATCCACTGATCTTCTTACCTACTTGCATTCCACAATGCAGTAATTACAGAGTTTGCATTTAAAATGACTAAATTAAAAAAGCTTTTCAACAGCTACTTTAAAAGAGAGACCGAGATGTTTTGCTGGAGGAACCTTTGGTTGAACTTGGTGTGTAAATTAATGTGTGTGTGTTCAGGTTTGGGCAGTTAAGCGGAGGAGAGGCCAGTTCCTGGATTCATTGTGACTCACAAACTGTTTCCCAGCCGTTTCCCAGCAGAGCTCATATAAACGCCAGCTGCAACCACAGCAAGAGTTGATGTGCTTGTGCATGCACACACACAAACATAAACACACAGAAGCACTATCGATTAGCAGCGCATGACATCTCACGACATGAGTGAAACAGTGTCACATAACACAACATCAGAAATATTAATGAAATCAAACTGTGAGACAAACTTCTACATCTAAGATAAGGACTTTAGATTGCAGGTAGGATGCACAATAAATTATCGGCCATATCAGTATCGGACGGTAAATGGACATTTCTAAATGTTAAATGTGTAAGAGTTTGAGTCATTGGCCAAAATTATACACTTTGACAATGGAAATAAACCGAATTAGACAATTTAGGCCGGTATATTATAGCTGATAAACTATTAATAATTTCCTCTGGATTGAAACACTTCAGCTGCACACTGGTCACAGTTAAAATCCAGTAGACTACTGTCTTTCTGTTATGACCATTCACTTACTCCTAATAGCAAAACATTGTTGATGTAGAATGTAGATATTTATAAGTCTAAATTATAGGAACAAAAGCATATTTCTTGAGACCTGTTAGACTTGTGGCTATTGAGAACAGCTTTCGGCTAATATATCGGCTATTGGCTTCAAATATTCAAGAATGATTGGTTATCGTTATCAGCGTTTTTTAAACATTTTTTACCAATTTTTTATGGCTCACAGTAAATGTTCTGTAAAGAATATATGGACAAACAATATGTCAAATGAAAGAACAGAGTCTCAGCTTTAAAACAAAAGAAACCGTATTCTTCTATCTTCATTTGTTCGTTTTATATCACTCCGTAGATGTGGGTAGGTTTCTTCAAAAGTGCATCATTTTGATTAAACAGTTGAGATAATTAACCTTTTTTGTCAAAGATTCCACCCGGATTCCACTAAAAACCGCTAAACCATATATACGTTCTAGGTTCTGGGATTCTGTACTCTTTCCCAAAGGTTTGTAATAGCACCACCTGCTGTACAAAAGTACAAACACTAATTGCCGTAAGCACTCGTCTTTGGCGGGGAGACGTTTTTTTTTAAATGACTAGATATCTCGTCAATGGCGGTGAAAGAGTTAAGAGCTTAAAATGAAAACTCAGTCCCACCTCATGTAGGATATATACTACATGAATCTGAATTGTCATAACATACAGTATATTAGTCAGACTTCACTGCAGTGAGTTACACACACGGTATCGTCTAAATCATGAACTCTCACAGCCACACCAATCATAACCAAATGCTCCCAAATCTACTCAGTCAAATGCATGCTCATGCTTCTTCAATTAAAGAGCAATTTCTATAATCACTAAAATACTGCTGGAGTATCCTTGTCTTGATTTTAAACAAACCCATGCGAAGCTCTCACCTACAGTACATCGACATGCGAAATGAATAAAGCACCTTACTTTGCAGGAAATCACACGAGGAGATCGTCCAAGGTCACAAACCGTTGAAACTACATTTTTGGTTCATTTCCAGAGGGAATTAGCATTCAATGCACACGTTATTAACAGGACCTAAGTAGCATTTGATTAAAAATTCCTAAGAAATTAATAGCACATAGTGGTAGTTATTATACACTGTAGTTGTGGTAATGTCCTGCAGCGTGGACTCACACTAACAACAGATTGAAAAGTCTCAGAATGTTCAGAATTTTAATTTACCTCACGTAACATTTACAGTAGACATCAGCTAACACTTACTAACTCATTTGCTTAACAGACAAAACTGCCCTTTACTACCCTAGTTATCATAATATATATGCTTATAATATATGCTTTTATTATCCTGTGACATCATAAGGCAAATATCTTACAGCTAACATCATCGTAAATGTAATCTGAATAAAAGAGCAAACTCAAACATCCAGAGTAGGTATATCTCAAATCATTTAATAAAAACCAATCACACAGACCCTTGTAGCCAAAGAGAAAGCATTTTTCAAAACAAAGTGCACAAAGTTCTGAAAGTCCAACGAAAAGTTTAACACGCGATTCAAAACGTAGCATATGTAAACAAGGACAATGATATTCTTAATTCATTTATTGTAGCCTCACATAGAAAATGCGTGGTTTACCAACCCATAATTCCTTTCAGACAATATTTTAAACAAACCAACATTCAACAGGTATAAAACAAAACTTGTTTTGTTATCTAACCTGTGTATGGATTTAAAGTCTGTCTTTGACCAGTGAACATTACATCACATGCTTTAACATCCCTCCAACCATTTCCCAATATCAATCCAAGCTTCTCAAATATCCACGTATTAATACCTCTAAACCGCTGTAGGGTTCCCTTCATACACACGGTTTCTTAAGCTAATCAGTTGCAATACAAAAAAAATGAGTTTATGTACAGACAATAAAAAAGATCTCAAGTCTCACGTGTTGGCTTGAGTTAAGTTAAGTTAATGTATAGGTAAAACAGCAAGAAACAAGGTGGAAGCAGATGAGTAGAATGCCATCAGGCAGAGGAAGATGAAGGGAAGAAGTGAAAGAAGTTCATCGGCGTCCAGAGCGCAGAGACATGGGGGCACAGCAATAGACTGCAGAGGACAAAAAGAGATGAATAAAGTAAATATTGCCTGGACTGGAAGAACTAAATCTTAAAAGCTGTAAAATATGATGCTTACTGTATATGAAAATCTGATATTGTAACAGCCCTTATAGACGGTTTCAAAGTGACAACAAAAACAAACGTTAATGCGCGTACGCGTGTTCGTGGACTGCCCTTAACTTACGGCAAACGTTTGCAAACAATAGAGTGCCTGTAGATTATTTACATTTAGTCATTTAGCACACGCTTTTATCCAAAGCGACTTACAAATGAGGTAAACCATGGAAGCAATCAGAATAAGTCTCATATAGCCCACCACAGTATGAAAGCATTTTTTTATGGTAGAAAGAGAAGTCCGTACTAATCGCTCAGCTGTTGACGGAAGAGATGTGTTTACAGATGATTTTTAAAGATGGCCACAGAATTTGCTAAGGATTTAACAATATAGGTGATATCTTGCTATCGCAATAGCAAAGCTGTTTCAATTTTATCGTAGTGACATGACTGTATGAAACGATATATCTTCCAGCCTGACATAGAGAATGTTGGAAAAAATAATAGATGTTACCTTTGGTATTATTTGACCCGACTCATCCTAAAACTCACACCTCTGAGCAACAGTTAAGATTAGAGGATAAAGAAAAGAGGATGCTTATTGCACATTTACAAGTCATCATTTGTCATTATAATATGGCAACAAATACTGAGGTATTATTGTACAGTGAGATTTTGATATGGTAACATCCCTAGAATCTGCCGATCTTGTAGCAGCAGATCATTCCATAAATGTGGAACTGATCCAGAGAAGGTACGCAAGAGTTATTTTTTCCCTTTTGGGATGGGACTACAAGAGGTTGTTCGTTTGCAGAGCATAGATATCAGGAGGGTACATAAGTCTGCATTAGCAAGTGAAGAAAAAGGAGATGCCGAGCCAGCAGTGGTCTTGTAGGCCAAGAGCAGAGCTTTGAATTTGATGCGAGCGACTATAGGGAGCCAATGTAACCTAATGAAGAAAGGAGTGACGTGTGCTCTCTTCAGTTTATTGAAGACCACTCTTGCCGCTGCATTCTGGATCATCTGTAGAGGTTTGGTTGCGCAAGCTGGGAGTCCAGCCAGTAGCACATTGCAGTAGTCCAGTCTAGACAGGACAAGTTCCTGGACTAGGATTTGCGTGGCATGCTTGGACAGGAAATGTCTGATTTTCCAAAAGTTATTTCTGATAACAAGCAAAAGAAATATACCATACGGTGTCTTTAAATGCTACAGAACTACAGGACCCATTCAACAAATTGATTATTTAATAAAATGAACATTTAGCAAAATTCAACAAATCCTTTATCTAACACACTTATTATACAATAAGATAATAATAGAATCATTCTAAGGTTAAACATAATGCTTCATTGTGTAAGTTCTTTATACACCTGTGATGACATAGTTATGTATTTTATATTGCATTTCTGTCAATAGATCCTCCAAAAAATTATACACTGGACTTTTAACTGCTGTCCAATCATGCGTCTCCGATTAAACCATCGGTATAAAACAACAGAGAAACCCAAATCTAGGACGTGAGGGCACAGAGCCAAATAACACAGCTATGACAAATAGGACTGTGACGGTGGCGGTTTTTATCACCATGGTGTAAATGTACAAATCAACCGGGTTGGTGCGGTGGTTGGGAAGTATATACTACTTATACAAATAATATATAAATAATATTTATATTATATTTGTGTGTAGCAACCACACGATGAGTGGACGAGAAATATAGAACTTATTTAAATACTTTTTGAAATATGATAACGTTATTTGAAATAAATGAGGATGAAACGATCTGTCAATGATCGGTGAAACGGCACACAACAGTAACATTTAAATAAACATCAGTAAATAATGGAAACTTAAATAATATAAAAAAGTTAAATATTAAATTGCAATGAGAATTTGAGAACAGGCCTTAACAATTCCATTTGAAACAAACTGTTTAAACTTCCTTGGCTCTTCTATTCAGATTGCCAGAAAAAAAGTAACTTTTTCCTACTCGTTGATGGGAAACTAACATGTTGACATTGTCCAGATTAAGATGTGAACAGCTGCACTAAATGGGCATTCAGAAGATGTGCTCAGAACGCAAATGAATAGATGTCTCTCCGCAACCGCGGCAACCTGTGTGCGCTCCGACACCAAGCAAGCGGGTCATAGCTGGTTTTGTTTTGATGTATATGTTCTTTTCACAACAAGATCCATTGCAGAACCCGAAGAATAACCTGGGTTTTGCCGCTCAGGCCTGCGCTCGAACGCACCAACGGAAACGTATCCCAGTCATTTCTGTGTTAATGTCAAAACTACCAATCCTGTTTTTATCACACATTTGTCACAGTGACGTGCACTACCGCCGGTGGCAGTTCACCACCGTCATGGCACTTTACCACTGCGGTGATGCGGTTGTCACGGCCACCGTCACAGCCCTAATGGCAAACATATCCAACCCGTCCTGAAATCTGTTCCTCTAACACAATGACTCATTTTTATCCAAACAGAAGCTCAATCTTGTTCATCTGACCTCTTACAACACATGCTGTATATTAAGAGGTTAACCGTCACATTAGTCCCACAAAGAGGAAATGATGACACATGCTGCTGTATGGACCTTTCTTCTGAACCGTTCATTGCAAGAACAGTCTGACCCATGGATTAATAGGAAATGACATGAGTCACAGCTCAGACTTCGCATAAATACTACGTGCAAATACAATTGAAGTGAAAACACAACAGTGTATTTGCAACCATAAACATAGAACTTATGACTGTGGATTTAGTGTCTTGCTCTTTTTTCGCATTTCCCTCATTTCCAGTAAATCCGTGGAAGAGACTGAAGAGAGACAAAGCACCAACAGAACGCTTTAGTTGGAGGTTTCAAAGTTGTTTCGCTTATTTAATTTTGGCTATTTATCAATATACAACAATTAGTATATCAGTGATACACACAAAGCAGAACTCCATGTTTATGCACTTTAGCTTCATATACGTACAGAGACTGATGTCATCAGCTAATGCGATACTGCATGCAATCATTAAATGAATTACTATGAAGCAGAAATAACATGAGTAAAGGAACACTTGTGCCCGTGTGGTGTCTGAATGTTCTCTCATTATCATGTCCCCTACCTCCTGTGGAGGTTATTTTGAGTTAGCAGGAGTTTAAACGGTAATAATTTATGTGTTTTGAAAGGAGGTGTGGCAACATTTAGCCCCGTGAGCAAGATGAACATTGCCAGTTTAGCAGCTAACGGACAGAAACTCAATTTCAGTACTGAAGACGTGTGTCTACTCGCACCGCCATGATGGACAGTCAGGGTACACTGAAGCCCCAAGAGTGTATAATATTATGTAGATACATGCATGAGACTAAAGTTTAAGGAGAATTAAGGAATCATTTCATCATGGGAGAATCATTTCCCCCCTGACAATGGTTGTTCCATTGACGATACTGTGGTGTATCAATGATACTCTGACATATCGGCGATAGCTGATTTCTTAGACGATAGCTGGCTGTTTGCCAATATATGTAGCAAATTAATATTACAAACACCCATTGCGCATTTCTTCGTGTGCGGCGTTAGAGTTTTCTGTGCACGAGAGAGCATGTAATGCGTGCGGCTCTGGCTTTTCCTCACACCAAAAAGAGTTTGTAATGTGCGGGGTTTGAGCTTTCTGCCACGAGAGAGCTTGTGATGCACGTGGCTCTGGGTTTTCCTTGTAGGAATTTAAATGTGCGTGAGGGTTTAAAACCAGCGCACGAGTTGTTCCCATTTGACAATCAAATAAGAACAGCACAAGCGGGCATCAGTAATGCATTTGGAATAATGATATTGACTTACAGCAAGCTACTTTCTCTCATTTAAAAGGTTGCGGTGGAATGTAACAATGTTGCCACTCTGATAGAATGCAAATTAAGTCAAACATGAGCATTTTCTAGCCATGTAAGCTTCTGTTTTTGTCTGAAAATTCAGCTTGTCAAAGATTAATGCGTAAATTTCCCCGCCCCTCGATACTATCGTGTTTCGGCGATCCACAAGCTGGCGAAAGAACGATCTGAGTATAGAGAATATCACCCAACACTACCACTGACATCCATTTGCATTGTTTTCAAACACTGTTCTAGCATGTAACAGACAAATGTATACAGACAATGCGGGATATAGGGCTGGGCGATATATCGTACGATTCTTATGATCTCAGTTTCTTAATGACAGACGAGTGTTGCTTTTTCAAATACACGTTATAAACGACTCAATCTTGTAGTGATTTTAGATCGAGCAGACGAGCAGTACTTCCTACTGATCAAACCCGTAGTTCACGGAAGAGCTGTGCATAAAACATTGAAATAGATTTCAGAATTGATAAAGACATGTATAATTAGCGTGAGTCACGAAATATATTGCTCAGCCCTAGCGGATATAATGTCAGAACAGGTTGTCAGCAACAGACAACTCATCAAACACTAAACAATGCTGAACAGATATTCAGGCACTGTGTACAACTGCAGAAATATTTCAGATGTCTAGGTTGAAACTTCTCTAAGTTTCTCTAGTTTCCTTTAGAAGACCAGAAACAAAAAGAGGCTTCATAACATGCGAAATCTCTATGACCACATATGATAAATGTTACCCTCCTAACCGTCTGAGGAGACACTGAGATTGCGGCGGGATCAATAAACCCTCTCATTTTCTTCTTAAATTTCAAACTACAATTTCCAAGATGTTACCAGAGACTGTTTCCAATGGTGCCACTGGGGATATAACGATGAAAGGTTTACCGTGATAATAACATCCAACGGTTAGTATTACTGTGTCATATTTTAATTACCGTTAAACCGTAACGTTACCAGTGTTACGGCTTCAAAAACCCTGTCCAGCATCAAACAAAGTTATCAAGAGTAACTTATAACATGCAACATGAAACATGGGTTTTGTTCATTTATGTCAGCAGAGTAAATAAAGAGTATTGACATTTGGAAAAAAATAATGCAAGATCTACCATATTTAAATTATTCACGTCTGCTCCTGTGAGTTTGGGACGACAGTGCTTCACTAATAAAGACTTTAATCCAAAAATGTGCACATTTGTAGAAACATAGATATACTGACACACGTTTAATTCATATTCTTTATACAGACCCATTATTTCTATTCCTTTTTCATTAAAGGATGTGATATGATGAGTTTGAAACTCCGTTCAGCTTGTTTCTTCTGCTATGAGTGCAGATGTTGTGCCACTTTCTCCTGGGTCTATTTGAAAATCTGATTTACTCACTTAAAGTTGTGTTAAATCTGAACTAGGAAACTTTTACCTCGTGCCCCCAACGTGCCATGACTATTTATTTGATGTAAATCAAACAAAAGTACATTTACAGGTAAACTCAATATTAAATATGGTTTACATCAGTACTTTTTTGACATTTCCAGAATTTTAATAAAACTGCGATAACATTGATAAACTTGTTCACTATAATCATGATCTTAAATGTCTATCTGCCACAGTTCTTTAAAATGTTGAATGTTTGTGTTGTTCTGTATTTATTTTCCAAAAAACTGGTAGCAGAGCAACTGTAACACAAACATATCCATTTGTTTATTCCTATCTCTGTAAAGCCAAACATTTAGCCAAAACTAACAACTTAACTGAAAAAAAGTTGTTGAAGAGTTGAGGCGCCTGGTTGCCGACATCCCTCTGGTCTAGTCTGCACAATGCATTCTTGTCTCTACCGGCACCTGCTATCGTTTAATCAAATGTGTGTCATATATGATCCTCTCCAAATTCAGGGTTGAAACAATTAAGACTGCAGTAGTGTGATGTGTCAAGCAACTTTGGCAGTCTACAAGGTTGAATGCGTTTTCTACAATAACCACATTTCTTTTCTGTCAAACTGTCTCTGCAAAAAACTGCAGGTCTGGCAGTCTGCACAGTCATCATCATTTCAGTAGTATCTTATCCAAACTGCGAATCTGATAATCTAGTTAGCTATTGGGAAATGGGATCATATTTGCTAGTTGGGAACCGTTGTTTGTATTACCGGGAAGACGTTGGCCGGGAGCTGGCATGCTGTGCTCTCAGTGATGTGTTATAAAGTTAGCCTGGAGGTGAAAAGGGAAACCAGATATACTGGTCGTCTTATCCTGTTGTCCTCCATTCAACATTCACACTCAACACAGGTTCAATATTAACCGATTTAGCCTCGAACTAAAAAGAGTGTAAGACTGAATGGCAGACTTAATATAAACCTCAGTATGTTTGAAAAGCACTTTTACACACAGGCTTTCCAGTAAATGTAATCCTATTTCTCTTTATTCCCAAAGTCATTTAAAAAGGATCCGATAAAACTGATGTTTTCTAAAATGTAAGTTTTGAAGCTATTGTAAACTAAGCCATGATAATAACAGTTTTCAGCTATTCTCAATGGCAAGTTCTTAAAGAGTTGACGCAGGTCCTCAATGCTTAACAAGCAGGCGTGTTGTATAGTTCTACTCTAAATTTACCCCATTGGTCAGGTCAAAGTTGCTGTCAAAAAAGAGCATTGTTTTGAAAAGCCACAGCGATTACAGTTCCCACGGGATTCACAACTGCTTGTTGTCTCTGTAATAATCTACTCCATGGTATTTCAACCCAATGCATTACTCTACATATGTCAACTTGAACATCTATTGGATATTTTAATAAAAAGATATCATTACGTTACCTATTCCACTATTGCGGTTATTTTCCGTCTCGTCCATTTTTAGCTCCATCACTAAATCGGTCTCTTCCAGTGTGGGACTGGGACCTGGTTCCTCCCCTGTCGTGATCTGGGGGACCGGTTCTTTCTTGTGTTCAGGTACCCGTTCCTTCTTGTATTCTGGTACAGGTTCCTTGTATTCAGGTATATGTTGTTTCTTGTATTCAGGTACAGGGACTTCCTTGTATTCGGGTACAGGTTCCTTGTATTCAGGTATATGTTGTTTCTTGTATTCAGGTACAGGGACTTCCTTGTATTCAGGTACAGGTTCCTTGTATTCAGGTACAGCCTGTGGTTTAGATATGGTGTACTCCGCTATCACCTGAGCCCGATGAGCCACGGGTTCCTCAGACAGACTGCTGCTGCTGGAACATGCGGCAGCATCATCACCGCTGGAGCTACTGCAGATGGACCCGGCCGGCTCTGAATCCTCAATACTGTGACTCAGATCAGAGTCATCGGCAGGATCTGCGGTGCTGCTGGCAACTGTCACCAGGGTCCTTTCTGTTGGCACTGGGATGCTGGGGGCCCGCATGGGTGAAGTAGGTAAAACAGTTGGGATAAAGGGCTCAGGTGTACTGGGGGTCGGGGTTGGCGGAGGGACAGGAGCCTTGCGCTTCTTTAACAGGTTCTGTGAGGATGGAGAAATGAAGATTATAGAGAGAGGTTTGAAATGAACTAAAAAGTCAATTTTAACATTTTCTTAAATAGAAACATATAAATTACAGTTAATGGTGTAAATGTCAAATAAATAAAGTAAGCAAAAGACAAACTTGTATAAAACGGTTCAGGACAAAAATGGTCCAGCTTGTTGGAAATATAGTTAATTATGTCCATTAACTGAAAAGGTTTGGTTAAAGTCAGACGACAGTACATAAGAGAAAAGTGAGAGGAAAGTAGAGTAAAGGTTGAACAGAGTGATATCTCCACTACATCTCATCAGCACAAGCTGTTTTTTACATCAGATAACAGATGTATATCTAGATGGTGAGAAATGAATCACAACCCTGTGGCACTCACATGTCATTAGTACGTTTACCAGAAAACCAGAAACGTTTTTCCTTTTTTTTTTTAAGATTCATGTACACACGACTAGGGCTGTCGCAATAAACCGAAGAAAGATATCACTCGATTTATGCACAGCTTTTGAATGAAGTACAGGAAAATGCTGCTGCACCCAGAGGGCGCTCTCGTGCAGAAACTCCAAATACGCATTGCAGAAGAAGACCATAACACGTTCTAGAATCTAGGAAAATGCCTGTGGACATCTTTTTATCACTGTTACTCAAGCCTCATTAGGTATTTTAATGATAATAAAGTATATTTATAATCAGAATTTTGGACGGGTGTTGCTTTTTCAAATGCACATTATAAGCGACTCAAACTTGCACTGCTTTAAGATCGAGCAGCATTTCCTACTGATCCCAGAGCCGTGCTTCACAGACAAGCTACGCATTAAAAAATATATCAACACATTGCATATTGCAGCCAGCTTGATTTTATATAGATTAAGTGGTATCGTGATAAATGATGTTGCAGCCTTACACACGACACCGTTATCAAAACGATCTTCATTTACATGGATCCGAGAAAACAAGGAAAAACGCTGTATTAGGCATGCCAGCCAGTGGATGACGCTGTTGCGGTATAGAGAAACCCTACCTGCGCACATAGGCATACCATTTTTTAAGCTAAAAGCCCTTGTCGGTGTGTATGTGCGTATATAATTTGTGTATATAAATACTATGTCTCAGCTGGTTGTAGTGAGGCAGTGACTCTACTTTTTGCTGGAGGAATGATAATGGGTATGTCACACATCACAACCAAACAGCAGGGAGGCCGCCATTATTGTTCGAGGAATACTCACGCATGCCTTCAGAGTTAACACAGAAACGATAATGACGTCATTTTCAAGAACTTTGAGACTTGTTTTCAAAAGTTTGCATTTTGAGTCCCCCAAAATGCTGTTGTCGTGTAAATGAACAGCCAAAACGCATTAAAAAGTTTTCAGTTTTTAGCTTCTAAATTTCCATCCAATCTGAGCCAGAGGCGACAGACGCTCTAGTGCTGCAGATTCCAGAGGTCTGACAGGACTCAAAATCTGTACTAAGACAAATCTGCATTTTCACAGGCAGCAACAGATATTATGCGTAGAATTTCAAAGGCAGGAAGAACTCCATGTCCTGCCTCATCTGCCTGTACATCAACTTGCAATTAACCGTTTGTAAAATCAATAAACTTTGTACGGCTCAACAGGCTGGTCCAGTGCAAACAAAGAGAGTCTTTCATGAATCAGAAAAGCGGCAAACAGTACAGTTTATCTGTTTAAGAACATAGCGCTACCGGAAAATCTACTGAACTGTATATGAACCAGCATGCTTTGGCACGTCAAGACCTCTGCAACCAGCTTGACAGGCCCGAATCCAGTTTAATTCCATGCGTGAAGTGATAAATCTAAGACGAGCCATGTTTGGCATAAACAAGCCTAAAAAATAGTCCTGAATACATGCATGGTCAAATGTAGGTCATAGAAACTGCTCTATGTATGTCATATTTGCACGGAATATGAGGACAAAAGAAGTGGGTCAACTTCATCTGTTACTATGTTTGACATGTGCCTTCCCTTTGTTTATGTTTCGCTCTTTGAAATCAATTGTTGCGGTTTAAACTGCTCGTGTGAAAACAACCGTGGCGACCATGTGCTTGACAACTGGTCGCTGGGTCACAGCCGCCCCTTTTACACTACACTCCTGACCTGAGGTGAACCCGGGTAGCCTACTTTGCATTAGTTGAAATGACAGACATTGAGAAACATGCTCTCTTTGGGTTCCCTGAATAAATGTAGAGCATCAAGATGTTTCTGTGATTGTTACTGTTTTAAAACGTTGTACATTTAACAGTGGTAGACTGGCGTCATTAACCCTGAATAATATTTTAATTCAAAACACATAATTCATTAACTAAATAGTACATTTAATAAATAAGTTAATAATGTTAACTTTATGCAATAACAGTGTGCACAAATTCTATATAGACCTGTACACATCCCAACCCAAGATGTCAAAAATGATTTTCTTAAAACATGCACATCAACAAATTTCCTTTTGATTCACAAAAATATGATATGACATGTTCTCATTACCATAACCATTTAAAACTGTCATTCCAATAATATGTTTTGCAAAAAATCTAAAAAGTTTTACTTCCCATACATAAGACATTAATGAAATATATTTTAATAGAAAATTATACATTCAGGAGATTCAAATTTCTGTCAAATCTTGTCATGAACACTATCTGTTTAATCAGGACTCAATCTTTTAACAGCATCTTAAGTGATAAATCTGCTTTAAGGGTTTCTCCCACATATGCTCCATTATAATGAAACGGCTAAATTTACTGAAACAACAGTGACGTAAAACCAAATTTCTATTAAACCTTAACTGTAATAAACACTAGCTCTTGTTAAAAGAACAAGCACTTACTCCAGAGAAGTGGTGGGCATAGATAAAAAAATTTTAATCTAGATTAATCTAGATTAAAATGGCTCATTTGAATTCTGCCGAAGGCATTCAGAATATGTGTGCTACCCAAATAATGACTAAAAGTAAGTATTTGAGAGCGGGTTTCTCAAGCCAGGTGGCGCATTAGACCAGGGGCTCATCTCCTGTTTCCAGAATGCATCACAAACTGCTTGAGAAAGCTGTTCTACTATGATAATTGGTGATGAAAATAAATTATGTTCAATAAGATGTACTTGTGTTTACTTCCGCATTAGCTAAGGGATGCTTTGCGTTTAGGTGGTACTTGAGACTGGAAGAGCTCCTACAGTACATTTACATTTAGTCATTTAGCAGACGCTTTTATCCAAAGCAATTTACAAAGAGTTAGGGAGCAACAAGCGATATGTTATACAGTGGCCATAATACATTAGGTGCCAATACAAATTTACTGGTTTCAACTAAAGCAAGACCACCACCTGTTGAAAGAAAGTTTTTTTTTTAAACCAATTCCGCATTGCACAATTGCACATTCTTGAAAATCAATTTTCCCTGAAGCAACCCGGCGGCTTCAAAGCTGCATCCATGTCAGCACGTCACGTTTGATGTGGTAATTTCACAGTAACGTTATGTTTTGTTCAGACCAAACGTGAATGGCGCGTCAAGCGCGAGTGATTTACATGTTAAATCAATGCAAAGAGGCGATAGACCTACTTGCGGCGCGAATCGCGTGAATGAAGCCTTGGTCATGAGATGATGAGGCAGCGCGAATGACGCGAATTGCACGAATCACGCGAGTTGAACGATCTCGTTCTCGCCCGGTACAGTGCAATTCAGCTAGGTATACATCCGCGCTAAAATATCAAGGTGAAACTCATCACAGCTTGCCTAGTATAGACCCAGCTCCCAACCCAACTTTGAGAATAGATTAACGGCGACATTTTTCGTTTTTCAAGGCAGCGACAAACTGAGAACATAAAACTTTTCTGTTATCATGTTAATGTTTGACTTTCTTTTTTGTTGGATTGGTACGTTAAGCTGTTTCCTTATAATGGACGTCTATGTGAAAGAAACACTTAACGCAAGATTTCTCACTTTATCCATTTAATAATGGCTCGTTCTCTTAATGGAAGCTAGTGTTTATTACAAGTACAGTTTGACAGAAATGTGGGAATACCTGGTTGTTGTTTAGGTCGTTAAATTTAGGTACTTTGAGTTGGTGATAGTGAGTTCATATGGAGAAAATCAGTTGCAGCCCTCCAGCCATAAAAACCATGTGATTGCAAACAACCTATTGCAGAAAACTAGTTGAAAATTTGGTGTACACAGCCTGACAAGAGAATATCAAACTTTTAACTAGTAAAAATATAGCAATTTGAGAGGTACTAGTAAGGTGTGTTTCTTAAATAATATTTACATAAATAATATTTACATAAAATCAAACTGAATGTAAATATCTTTGTGTGCGTGTAAACAGTCCTTGTGAGAATATCAGTCATGGACACTTTATTCCCCTTATTTCTTCATTTTCATTATACATGAATATTCTGTCAATTATTTATATCCTCCTTTTTTGACATTCGAGAACATCAAATAAATTTTACTCTGTTTAAATTGCAACAGAACATAATTGCAACATAATGCACTTCAAACAAATCAGGACATGTTCAGTAATGAGAATTTTAGCAAAAAACCAGTAAGATACATGCATAATTCATTCCTATATCAAAATTAAGTGTTGTGCAAGGTAGAACTTACAGTTATACTTATTATAATCACTTTTTGTGTGTTACTGAATTATATATTTTATAATTAAAATCTTTACTGCCATGATATTTCAGTGGTTTCGTGAGAATGACAATTGGTAAGTCTAAAGTCACGAACCAGCGCTTCTGGGTCCAAATACTCTATTTCTATTGCAGTGGTTCTCAACCATTTCATGGTCATGCACTCCTGTAAACCCATTTTAAGAACAGGTGCATTCTAGAACCTGGCATTCCCTGGGTCCAGTGTCAATAACAGATGTAATCTCAGTGACAAGGGCGTTTTCAGTTCTAACACTTACATGATGTTCGCCTGAATACGATTCACTCTTATTTAACAAAATCTTGGGATAAAATTGTGATTTAAATTCACCCCTCCTTTAATAAATTATTTTATCATTACCAACATGATGCTTGCCTTAGTAAGGTCCTTTAATCCCTCAATGGTTTGTCAATGCAACTCAATGTGTAACTATTTGCAATTTTGTTCAAACAACAAAATAAAATACTATGCAAATACAAAAACAGAAAAGAAAAAGCACCGTCACAGTGAACATACACCAAAACAAAGCTGTTTGTTTTAGTAGACGCAATGTACATCGTTTACCTCCAAATGCATGTGAGAGAAAAAGAGAGGTGCTGTAAACGGTCTGGTCTTGCATCAGAACCTCACTTCCTTGTTTTTACCATTTTATTTTTATCACACCATTCCAGTTCACATCAGACCTCCACAGCATTGCCTAATCATTCTTAAATCCAGCCACCACTGAGAGAAGCGCAAACACATCTGAAGAGGCCACAATTTCAGTGAACACTACATCGCATCTGTTTCAGCTTTCTAGATCTTTCTTACACAAGACCCAAAGGATGAATTGCTCAATGACTTTCATGACAACTGAATACTTTTCTCTTCAATGTGAAATTCATTTCATGTTAATGAAAATAATGACAAAAAAATATTTGTCAACGACTATTTTCCCAGGAGAAGACGAGACAAAAATAAGGCCATTAAACAACAACTAAGACTATTTCAGCACGCAATATAGTTGACGTGAAATATTTTGCGGGCATCAGGAAGCCGCTTGTAATTTGCAGGTGAATTTAAGGGAGAGGTTGGATGTCTATGAATAGGCCGTTGCACTTATCAAACCTCTGTGGAAATTCTTCTTAGATGAAGCTAGATGACGTTGACTAAACTATGCACATGATTTGGCATTCTATTGATTTGTGCTTATTGGCAAAAGACATACTTATAATGAGATATAAAAACAAACTTCTCAAATGACAACAATCACTGTGATTATAACTTTTGGGAAAATAACACTTTTTTAACACATGATAACACATTATTTTTACAATTTTACCGCATCACAGGATTTTTTTGTTTTGACTAAAACAAGACAAGAATTCATAGACATTTAGTCAACTAAACTTTACTAAACAAAAAAGGAAAAAGGATACTTAGTCTCCGGTGTAGACAACGGTGTAAGACTAAAGTTAAAAATAGCTGACAAAATGAACACAAAATTCAACACAAAAATATTTTTCTCATGAGAACACTTCATTAAAGACTTAATACATGAACGATATCGATCTGAATTCCATTACATATACTATACATGATTGTACTGCTTACGGTGTATGGCACTGCATGTGCAAAAGCATGTCACCTGTTTAACTTAGTTTTAATTATGTGTATAGTCATGTTTACTAATAAGTGTTTGGTCCTGTAAATGTAACTAAGTCCATGTCTGTAAATGTCACTGTATAAGATAAGTAAGTATCCCGTTACTGTGACTCTAAATCTGAGCCTCCAGTTTCCTTGACTCCTGAAAAATACAATAGTGTAAGACTATGTACTTTTTATTGTTTACAATGTTGGGATTGTTACATTATTAAATTCAACTAACATCTGTGGTTGATCTTTAATGTGCTTATGAAACAGCAGGCTTAAGCCATTGTATTTAGATAACAACTCCCTGGTAAGCGTTATTACGTTAAAGGTTAAAACTCAGTCTAGGATCTGGCGAGAGTTTATTAATTCTATTAAGGTCTCTGAGTCATGCGTATTTTAGAGTATTTTAATGCGCTGATCTCACATTTGTCTCTGATGATGTCAAGAGAGGATCAGGGTGGGTCAATAACTCTTAAAGAAAAGCATTTCATAATCCTCATCTCAGGCATAGCGAGGTGCACATGAGGTGAACAAACTTTCATGATCATCAGGCTTCCATGGTTTCAAATGGATACGGAATCCCTGTAATTTCCTCTCTGATGCTGTGCAAAACATTTTCATGTATTTAAGGTGTTGTGTTCATCATACTACTAAACTAAGCTGCTTGTGTACATTACTTTTCTGTCGGTGCTCTGAGATTATTATTTTGACCGTGTGAGATTAAGCCAATGCTGGTTAATGTGCTTGTGTGTCATTGTTCCAACCTGGGATGTCATCGTCTGCGTGGGTGCTGGAGGGGGTGCAGGAGCCCTTCGTTTTTTTAATTCCATATTCGGGGACATCCTGGAGATGTTCATCACAGACTGAGACTGACCCAAAGTGCTAGGACGGGTCTCCACGCACAGGACACCTGGCACCACGGTCACACCCTGAGTACCACACAAAGAGAGACCAGGGTTAGAGATAGAAACACATTTAATTATAGACAATTAACATAAACATGTTTATAATTGGCAGTATGTTTTACATAAAGTAGAACTGTAGAAGAGTTGAAGTTGAAATAACAGAGAGTAAAATAGAATGTATAAGTGGTGCAACGGATCACAAAACTCACGGTTCGGATCATAGTACGGATTCTGGGTCACTGGTCGGATCAGCTTATGTAAATGCTCATCATCTTTTTATTATTACAATTTGAGTAGTTTCGAGAAAAAGTTGAAGATATCAACCGATTAACCTGAAGATATCAACAGATTAATTTAACAGAGAATCTTGTTTCTTAACAGGAAATATTTCCTCCTTGGCTGTGTCATATAGTATGCATGCATTTTTTTTAAATGACAATACGTATAACAAAAAAATATGATCTTAACGTGCAAGTCAGAGTAAACAGCTGACAAATGGATCTCCAGAGATCAGATTATAAACGTGACACGTGTTTGAGGTGGCGACCATGAAGTATCTCGACTGACTTTCTCTCCTCTTCTCAAATGCATTACCGAATTATGAGTGAGCATCACATCAAAACTGATGAAGTGGCGCATGTTTCAGTTTTTTGTGGATTTTTTATGACATATTGAATTGCGTCATTTGCACTTTGACACAACATTACATTAATCGCTGCATAAAGCTTTCATATTGTACTGAGATGGTGGTCTAGTGGGTTAAACCACTGAACTGGTAAATCAAAAGGTTGCAGGTTTGATCCCAGCAGCCACCATCAGTGTGTCCATGAGCAAGACACTTTACTCCATGTTGCTCCAGGGGGATTGTCCCTGTAATAAGTGCACTGTATGTCGCTTTGGATAAAAGCGTCTGCTAAATGACTAAATGTAAATGTAAACGTACTCATCGAGATCCTAGAGAGAGAGCTAAAAACTCTCTTTTACTCTATGATGTATAAACTTACAGTTGAAGGAGTAGTTCACCTACAATATTATAATTCTGTCATCATTTACTCACCCTCTTGTCCTTTCAAACCTGTAAGACTTTCTTTCTTCCTCATAATATGATTATTTATAATGATAATTTATCAAATGTGTATTTTGCATTAAGATCTCATTCGGCTTAATTCTCTCAAATTCTTGATGTAAAAAATCTATAATTTATTAACTGCCTTCTAAGAATGCAGAAGTTGTTCAACAAGAATCTTGTGACTTTTCACATCCAAAAAAATGGATCTCACATGTAAGCCCAAATCATTTTGTGTGCTTAAAGAAAAACTTGAAAAAACATCTTCAACTTTTCAAGTTGAATAAAAGTTACATACAAATCATCAAAAGGTAACATTCCCTGTGAACGACTCTTATTTATCACACTGCAGATCATGAGTTCAACATAATCTCTCTTATATCCTGTGCGTGTGAAGGTGTCTTACAATAGTCCTGCGGTGGATCCAGAGTTTAGCCCCTCGGGGGAGGCAGGTAAGGCATAGGGCCACTGTAAGTTCAGAGCCGCACAGCTCCAACACTCTGAATGCCATTTAAAGGCCAGAAGGTTTAACAGAGCACAGCAAATCAATAACATTTGGGCCGGAAATGTCACAACCTGCTCCTGTAGAGAGTTCTGAGGGCATTACCCTTGCCATGACCCCACAGTCACATGCCATAAACCAGATGTTTAGCACGGAGAATTGTGACATACAGTAGACAACAATAGTGAGGAGAGATCACGGCAGCATTCAGCTCAAATTCTCCTTTTGTGTTGTTTTGAAAAAATATCAGGAAACTGGTTTGAGATGACAAGAGGGTACAATGATACCTCCACATTCCAGAGTTCCCCTAATGTCTAGTGCACAATGAATGAATGAAGTTCAGCTGCTTTGATGTTTGGGCGAGAGGAAAACACAGATCACATCTAGTCTTATAGCGTGAGTATGAGCACCACACTTTGCAAAGAGTTGAATTTGATATCTTGTCGTCTAAATCCCTTTTCACACAGAGTTCCTGGACAATACACAGAAAATGAGTCCAGGAATTTGTCCCGGGATCATTTGATTTGGTTCATTCACACTGCCAGTGATTTTCTGGAATCTGTGCGTGTGTTCACACACATCCCGTGAAGATCCCGTAAAGACACGTGACGTAATGAACTTCAATGTTATGCTATCTGCTATTTTTTAGTCTTGAATATAGGGTTGATCACGGTGAAAGATATTTCCTTGCAGGATTTTGATTAATAAATATTACTGCCTTTCTTTATATAGTGCTAACAATCTTTTGGTTATTCCGTAGCATATATTCTTGCCTTTTGCGAATATTAATTAATGCTAAATGTTATTAAGCTAAATATAAAATGTCATATGAAAATATATTCAAGCAAATTGTTCAGGCTTGTTCGGTGCAAATTTACACAGCCGGCTTGCAAAAATATAACGGAAGGTGCGAAGTAAAAATTAGCCATTATTTTTGCAACATAGCCACGGTATAATCATTTTTCAGTACTATGATGTAAAAAATGTGAGTTTAAAAATAGGTTTATCGTTTTTACAAAGATTCAGAAAAGTTATTAAGCATTTCGATTTTTTCTCGGAATAAGATCACACAGATGAAAAAAAAAAAAACATAAAAAACCTGAAAATCTCATTAATAGGCCCTAAAGCATATTACACACAATGCTATAAAAAACATAAATAAACACTTAGATCAGTATATGATCATCATGTTTATATTGTTTACCATGTTTTTGTTGAGAAAAACAAGCACATAAATGTTTGGGTAACAGTTTGGACTTTTACCACGGTCTGCACAGAAACTTGTGGCTTCTCATGGTGCACACTTAGCTGTGTTTTAAAGGTTGGTAAGCGATCAAGTTTATTGAAGCGCTGTGTATTTTCGTGTCAATGGTTTTGATAAAAGCAATTTCAAGTTTCAACTCTTGCATTCATCCACGATTAAGCTTAAGACAAATAGCAGGCCTATTTTTTTGTTTTCGATTGAGCTTGACTGAAGAAATTGTGACAAACACAGACATACGATTTAAACCAGTCACCATGAAAACGTACACACGCACCTACACAAACAAACACTGACACTTGTAAGTGCAGCAAGACAAAATAATCACAGCTCTCCATCACGGCCACTGTCATTAGACTACACAAGCTTGCTGCTAAAAGTTCGACGCCTCTTTTTTTCTTCACGTCCCTAAGAACGGAATGTTCAAAGCAGGGATGGCTATTAGCAGGTTATTGAATGGGAAATCAGTTACTGCGACTTGTTGGAAATACATCTTGGCACTGACTGTGATGATGTTCCATTACAACGTGCACCTGAACGTGTGTTCTTACAAGAACAGGGAAGATCATTAAAAAAATTAGCCACTGGGCCGTTTGGCAGGGTTTAACTGAGACTGAAAAAAGCTGACATTTTAGAGATAAAATTATGGGTGTCTGTGCTGTTGGGCGCACTTGCGAGAATCTGTTTAAGAACACAATGTGCTCCTTGGAAAAGAGAAGGGAGAGGGTCAGAGCAATCTGGGTGTGACTATAAGATCTTTGGCAGCTTGAGTATGTGTGTGTTCTTTTTGTAAGAGATGATCATAAATGTGGCACATGAAAAGCATGTTATAAAGCACTGTAATGACCTCAATGAAACACAATGTGGAAGACTTCTTAACCACACGAACTTGTGACAAGTGATTGAAGTATAAAAAACACATTGTTTACCTAAAACGTGTGAATGGCCTAGTTGAAAACAGGAAAGCAGTGTCATTAAAAGTATTGTGCTTAGCAAGAACAATTCAAATTTAAATCATAAAGAAAATAGCTAAGTCAAGCATGCTTTGTGCTCACTCCTGTGCCTTTGTGATTACCGACACCTAGTGGTGTTATCTAGTAGTATATACTTCATGAAAGACAAGAATTTTAGAACAGTTTAGCATTAACCAATCAGAAAAGATAACAAAAATGATGTTTCAAAAAGCCAATTTTAACCAAATAAATATAAACATACTAAAAATGAAACGGTAGAGATATTAAACTGCAAATATATATTAAACTATATGAAAGAGATGAGAGTACAGTAGCAAAGGACATGGAGGTTAATGGGTTAGTACTTACATTCTTGTTAGTATCAGCATTGTCAACAACACTTTTACCATCAAGACTGTCCATGTCCTCAGAGGTCTGAAATGGGATTGTAAAACTATCACTGCAGTCACACTTCATAATATCCCCCAAACCATGAAGTTCACTGCATATAGACTGCTACTTGAGTAAATAACAGAGATAGCTTTCATTTTCACATGCTTAGTTATTCTAATACATCAGTTCCCTATTCAACCACCCAGTCAATATTACAGGTTGTGGTCAATCAAGTCTGAGTTTCAATGTGCATTATTCAAATATAGAGCACTGTAAAGACACAGATATAAACGCAATGAGTGTGCGTGTCTAAGCAGGTGTGAGCCTCTGTTTTACCTTTGATTTCCTGCGATTAAACTTCAGGAATCCCAGCAGCCCCTTCCTCTCTGAGCCACTCAGACTCTGAGTGGAGTGAAGAGATTCTGCTGGAAGACAAATGCATTTAGTGGGCATCTTACACAAAAACCAGAAGTCAAAAGATGGGTAATGGTAGTAAACAAGATTTGCATTTCCAGATGAAAGTGATGTGCAGAATGGAGTTTTAGGTAGCTGTAACTAATGTTTTGTTCTGAATAAATATGTGCATACAAATAACAGTAATTGTGCAGTGGATGAGTAAATGGACCAATCACAATGATAGGTTTGCAAGCAAAAAATGATGTCAGCACATTTGTAACTAAAAAAACTAAAACAAACAAACACAGTGTTCACGTACTGTAACACAGTTACAACTAATATATTGCACACTTTTTCTATAACGCATTGCAGTCTAACAAAACACTTCACTCAATTACCATAAAAAATACCGAAAATTTAGAATAATCTAGTTAATAAACGGTAAACACATACACAATCCGTCTCATTAAAGAAAGCATGTTTAGTGTTTTGAAAGCTTTTGGCATTGAGTAAAGTGCTATTCCTGTGACATGTACTGCATTTCAACACAAGATGGCGCTGCACTTCTGTGATGCTACAAAGCCTCTTTATCCACACATCTACACAGCAAGAACACTATTTAAGTTGAATTAGCAAGACATTGAGCAGGTTTTTCTAAACGCAAAAAATTACCCAAGCATCACACAAAAAGCACAAGAGATGAAAATATATGACAAGCACTGCATGCCTAATATTTCATTATTAACAGGTTAGTTCCTTTTTAAAATGCATGTTCTACGACAGAGACATAAATCAAGCCGAGCATATTCAACTACACATAAAGCCCTTGTGCTTGAAATCATTAACACACCATTAGTACCTGAGTAGCTCAGGGCAGGTGTCAAAGTCATTTTAGGCTGGCGAACTGAAAACAAATCAAGTTATGATCAAAACTCAGATATCATAGCCACTACCCTCACTTCTTTAGGGTTTTCTTTGCGATTTAATTGAATACTTCTAGATTAATTACAAAAGAACATTTGGGATTGAAGACAACAGACCGTGTCCAAAGGGCCTCGTAAACAAATATACCATGTGTCAATGCTTTACCTAGGGTCTGGTCCAGACATACAGTTCTTTGATTTCCAGATCACTCAAGGATTTGTCCAAGTCCAGCTTGTGGTTGCTGCTGTTGTCTGTGAGCAGGAGAACATGGGCTGGATCAAACTCGCACTTCTGACAGATAACCGGCACCAAGGTATGCAGGGGGACCAGTGGATTTACTCGAAACACCGCCTTCTGATTGCGATGATAGTTCACAACCAAACGCACTGTTTTCTACAAAATATGAATAGAAAGATAGAAACAAGACAGCTAAATAACCAGGCTTCAATAGAGAAAGGCATTACTGCAACTTAATAAATAACTTCTATTTCATATATAACTTATATTAAATATAAACACACTAATAAAAAAGATACAATTGTGAACATACACAGTGCCAAGTTACATGTTTTGCTTACAAACAATTTATTGAGAACAATTGCAAGTCTCAAAGAAAAGCTTCAGACAGCATTAGTATTCATATTCATGAAATTACTCTGTATGAAAGTTTCAGCTGGACAGGTAGAAACAAAACAGACCTTCTACGTACACAAGCATGCAGACAGACAGTCACCACAAACAAGACAGATGTGTGGCTGTTTTTTGCTTTAGTTCAAGTGTAATCCCACTTAAAGAAAGTGCCATTTCAGTTGGTCACACGCTAGCTATGAAACATCCTCACACTTACATGGATGTGAGAAAACTTGCAGGATATGCACTGCACAGTCTAAGTGTTCTTTGAGTGTTTGTCCATCCGTCATGTATGAAAGCATATTTGTAACGTGACGGATATAGCATATATAAAGATATCAACACTAGACACAGCCTGGTGCCATTCTGCATTGACGATTGACAACCACTTCCTACATAGCTGAGCTGCTTTTTCAGTGTAACATTCTTGGTCTTTATTATCCCAATTTAACCAAAAACCAATATTTCCATTGATTGGGCAACAGGTAATAGCCGATATAATATACAGTCAGACATCACAAAATAAACACAGGTGACACAACACCCTATTCCCCGGGTCATGGTTTATTGTGTAATAATAACCTGTACATTCTTTATTATCTTTTTCTTACATAACACTATCACACCTCACACAAAAAAATGAATTTCTGAGCCGACATGTGGTTGTGTGTCAATACACAGAAAGCCTTTCATTTCTGTGCTTATTCACTCTTGTGTTGTGTGACTGCTGTAGCCCAGTGACAGGCTGGCTGTATGTTTGTCGAAAACAAGCCCATGTAGGTGAACGTGAGTCTCTGATAGTCACGGCTACTATACTCCTTAAATCTAATCAGAGGTCAGACTATAGTGAAGAGCCTCTAACCGCCCAGAGGTCAGATATGTGAGAGAGAGAGAGAGAGAGAGAGAGAGGCCAACCAACCTGGCTGAGGAAGAAATAATGCATGGTAACTAAAGGTAAGACTCTCATCAAATATTCACACATGTGCGGGAGAAAAGGGCACTAGAGAAAGAGAATGAACACTCAGAGCAAAACCTTTTAAAGACACACTGTACCTTTACTCAAACCCTTTTATTGATGACTCCACCCTCCTGATGCAGTACATGGGGAATAATTACTGTGCCATTAAAAGCAATACGAGTTATATGCAAGATCAAAAACACAAAACAAAATATAAAAAAAGAAACAAGACTATATAAACCAGGAAGTTTCGCACATGTGATGTAGACAAACACTTGGCAATGCTTGAATCTCTTGAAGAGATGTACGTCTACATCCGTGATCTAATGTCAGCAGTAGTTTCTGAGCGCCCTTACTGTTCCATTGATATTTATTAATTTAGCAGACACTTCTTACAAACGAGTGTGCACTTTCATTTTTGTAAATGAGCCAAAATAAGCTATCCCAGGACTGCCACATTACGTGACTTTAATGCCATCAGCCCTATATGTTGTCCAGCACGGTTATAACACGCAGCGTGTTTCAGACAGTCACTCACCTCTGGCACTTTGGGTGGAGGTTTCCGTATCACTTTGTCCTCAAAGACTCGTTCTTTAATCAGGGCGCAGGAGACATCCAGAGCGCCCAGCAGGGCGTTGGGCTTGAAGGCGACAGGCTGAGCATCAGGTGACAGCAGCTCCAGGGTGTGATATGTTGGATTGAGATGGTACTGACTGCACAGATCCACCAACAGATCCATCAGAGCTTTTCTGAAGAGACAAGGGTAGAAACAAGGACAGAGAAAGATAGAGTTACTTGACAATTAAGACTTGTATGAGAGAGAGAGAGAGAGAGAGAGAGAGAGAAAGAGAGAGAGAGAGAGAGAGAGAGAGCTTAGGTTACAGGTGTTACGTAAAGCAGCAAACTTGCATGAACGCTGGTCATAAAGGTTTGGCCTTACTAACCAGCTGTCAGTAATTGAACAGTCACCTTTCAAAAACTGCTATTCATGAATAATTAAACACTACTGATGGCTTTATTTCCTTTTCACAACATTAGATACAAGAGCATAAGTGAGATCAGTAGGTGATGGGGTCTTGCTCTCTATCAGCGTTTTTACCAAATGTCTCTGTTGTTTTTCTAAAAAACATTTGGACTATAATCCGACTGCTTTGTGAATAAGAGCCACAACAGTACTATTTGTACATGTATTTAGGAAAAGTTCAAAAATTATTTCTTTATATGCCAACCTGGATTTGTATCACAGTTTTCATGTCTATTGTCATGCTGTCAGTCTTTCACATTGCTGTAGGATGACTTTGTCACTACTGAGGGTTTGAATTTGTTGAAATTCAAAAAACACCGGACTGGAATGACCACAACAAATCTAGAAACACCGATGTGAAATGAAAATTTGGAGCAGGCTTTAAAAAAAATTTGTGGCTGTATTATTGTCCACTTTTTACGTTATTTGAACCTTGAACCCTTCAGCTACCATGCTAGATCTTTGACCCATGAAACACGTATGCACGAGTACTTTGAGAACGTCTTGGTAACATATGTAACCTCAGTTCCCTGATGGAGGGAACGAGACGTTGTGTCAAGAACGACAGATGGGGTTCGCCCTTGAGAACCAATCAACTCTGACTACTATAGAAAAGGCCAATGAAATTTGGCGAATGCAATTTGCATGCCGGGCTCCGCCCCCGGAAATCCGGTATAAAAGGAGGCCGGCGTGCAGCATTCACTTACCTTTGTTCTGAAGAGCCTGAGACCTCTCAAACTGCAGCAGAATACGATACGTGTTCGTGGCATAAGGGACACAGCGTCTCGTTCCCTCCATCAGGGAACTGAGGTTACATACGTAACCAAGACGTTCCCTTTCTGTCGGTCTCTCGACGTTGTGTCGAGAACGACAGATGGGGTTGCCTATGGAAAACGCCACAACGCTGTATCGCGTCACAATCTCTAGCGAAGCGACGGTAACAAGCCTGGGCGTGTCATCTCGAAGCTTTCGTTAGACTGTAACCTTCCAGTGTGGTGGTCGGGGGGTTCCAGAGCTTTCTTGGAGAAAGATGGGTACAGCCCTGACCGGTAACTTTCACGGACGGGGCCTTAGCTCTCTATAGGCGAGAGGCCGTCCAGATCAGTTTACACCGGGTAAGCGCGACTCTTAATCAGAGAAGCGCTACAGAGGCCACCTCCTACCCGTGGGGAGGAATATGGTGGATATAGGTATGGTCTCGTCCTTGGAGGAGAACGCATGGAACGTGCGGACTGAGTAGTTAACCGCGAGGTGGAGGCCCACCTGGGGAAGCTCATGGGTTACCAGGAGTGGGAACCATTCTCATGAGGATACATCAGACGGAACAGCCCGCGGAGGGGGTGTTACAGACGTCCGGTAGCACTAGGTCCGGTTAGAGCTATCTGTGATAGCTCACATGGTATCCCGGCCTAAGGGGGAAGGCTGCTCTGCCCAGCCAGCCCCCAGGGGGTGCTTGTTTGGTGATGGATGGAATGCCTATTCTTAACCAGTGTCTGGGTAAGAAGGGAGGCTGGTGAGGTACCAGTTTCTTAGTGATGTGTTCGGGTAATAAGAAAAGGTAAAAAGCACACTGACCCAACCTGTTAGAGGGTGGAAAGGTGCTTTCGCAGGCATACGCCCCCCCGGATGCCAGTCCTACATGTCGCCACGCAGGACGTGGGCTGACACCGGGTTTACGCGAAGGTTGTTAACCCTTGCGAAGGTGTTTGGGCATAGCCCAACCCGCAGCTCTACAAATGTCTGCTAGAGAGGCGCTTCTGCCAGTGTCCAGGAGGTGGCTAAACTCCGTGTGGAGTGAGCCCTCACTGCCAATGGGCATGGGAGATTCTGAGATCGGAATGCCGTCGTAACGGCGTCCACGACCCAGTGCGCCAGCCTCTGTTTGGAGACAGCCTTCCCCTTCTGCTGTCCTCCAACAGACACGGAGCTGGTCAGAGCTTCAGAGCTCTGCGTGCGTTCCAGTACGTACTGGACACAACACTTATCGGGTTGGGTCTTCCTCCCCTATGGGGAGCGCCTGCAAGTTCACCACTTGGCCCCGGAGGGAGTAGTGGGAACTTCTTGGGCAGGCATCCGGGCCTGGGTCTCAAGATAACGTGAGAGTTTCCAGGGCCGAGTTTAAGGCAATCCAGGGACACGGAGGATGCTCGGTGGTCCCCTACCCTCTTGAAGGAAGTGAGCGCCGTCAGGAGGGCCGTCTTACTCTATGAGGAAGATCGGAACCTCCGAGGGGCTCTTTGGGGGGCCCTGAGGCTCCCCAGGACCACTTAGGGTCCCAAGAGGGTATGGAGCGGAGATGAGGCGGATTCCGCCCTCTCGCTGCTTAGGAACCTGGTGACCAGGTCGTGTTGCCCTAGAAACTTTCCACCGACTGAGTCGTGATGAGTGGCAATAGCGACTACATACACTTTCAGTGTGGATGTTAGTCTCCAGTCTCGTGAGAAGGGGAACACAATCCTGATCAAGCACCTCAGTGGGTCTTTCTCGTTGAGAAAGACACCAGGACGAGAAGAGGCACCGTCTAGAGGCGTGTAACCGCCTAGTAGATGGGGCCCTAGCCTGGGTGATGGTCTCAGCCGTATAGGGGGAGTAGCCATCTTAGGATCTTCTCGTCCCGTCTAGAGACCAGACATGGGTGTTCCAGAGGTCTGATCTGGGATGCCAGAACGTGTCCTTCCCCTGAGAGAGCAGGTCCTCTCTCAGGGGAATGGTTCAGGGGGAGTCGCTGTCCAGAGCATCGGCTCTGAGGCCAAGTGCGGTTAGACCGGTGTGGTGTAACCAATAACACTTGGTGCTCCTGCTCCCTGACCTTGCACAGAGTCTGTACAAGAAGGCTCCTGGGGGGGGGAAGGTGTGCTTCCGCCCATCCCGCGGCCAGCTGTGCGCAAGTATATCCGTGCCGAGGGCAGGGACTATCAAGCGGGCAAATGGTGGTGTTACGGGAGGTGAACAGGTTTTACCTGGGCCTACCCGAACAGCCTCCAAATGAGCTGGACTGCACGGGGGTGGAGTCGCCACTCTCCACGAGGCATAAACTGGTGAGAAAGCACGTCGGCTGTCTAGTTCAGTTTGCCCGGGGTGTGTGGCCTGTAGGGAACGAGTCACCTGTTGACTCCACCGGAGGAGGCATCGAGCAAGTTGTGTTTAGCTGCTGTGTGCGAACGCCACCCTGACGATCTGTATTCACTACAGCTATAGTGCTGTCCTCGGAACAGCACGTGCATGTCTCGCACGAGAGGCCGTAGCCTGCTCAGTGCAAGTAGCATAGCCCACAACTCTTGGCAATTGATATGCCAGCGCAGGCGGGGGTTCGTCCAACACCCCACCTGCGTGCCCGTTGCACACTACACCGCACCCCTGCAGGGAGACTTCAGTCGTCACCACGACCTGCCTCATAACCTGCTCAGAGGGACCTGAGTCCGTCGAAAAAGTCATAAAGACTAGGGGTTATGGTGCGTCGGCAGCAGGGCGGCATCACCATGCGCCTGCTGCCGGTGTGCCACGCTCTCCTCGGAACTCGACTCTGAAACCAGTGTTGGAGCGGTGTCATGTGCATCAACTCGAGGGGTATTAACCCGCGAGGACGCCATGTGTCCCAGGAGCCTCTGAATTGTTTCAGGGGGACCGCTGTCTGCCTAAAATGTTCATTTCAGACAGTTCAACACTGGTTGGGCACAACTGCGGACAGGTGTGCCGACATGGTGACAGAGTTGAGTTCCATACCGAGAAAGAGGATGCTCTGCACTGGGGAGAGCTAGCCCCTCTCTTGGTTGACCTGGAGTCCCAATCGACATAGGTGCCGGAGCACCAGGTCCCTTTGTGAACATAACAGATCTCGCGAGTGTGCCAAGATAGGCCAGTCGCTGAGATAGTTTAGTACCCGCTCGCCTTCCTCCTCTCAGGGAGAAAGGGCGGTCAGGGACAGACCGAAAGGGAGGACTCTGTACTGATATGCCCGCCTCTCGCACGCGAACCGTGGGAACGGCCGGTGTCGAGGAGGATCGAGACATGAAAGTAAGCGTCCTTCAGGTCGATTGCCACGAACCAATCCTGACACCTCATAGATGTCAGGACGCGCCTCTGTGTGAGCACCCTGAATGGCAGCTTGTGAAGGTGCTCTGTTCAGGGTACGCAGCCTTTGGGGGCAACCCGCCGTCTTTCTTGGGAACGATGAAGTGCGGGTGGTGACCCACTGAACATCTTGGTTTTGAGGGACGAACTCGATGCCTGTTTTGCCAGAAGGGTGGTGACCTCTACCTGAAGTACGGAGGCGTCCCTGCCTCTGACAGAGGGAGAGATGATGCCCCGAAACTTGGGTGAGTCTCTTGCGAACTGGATCGAGTAACCAAGACGGACCGCCCTCATTAGCCAGCGAGACAGTGTGGGCAGCTCTCGAGCTCCCAGGGACTGTGACAGGGTGACCAAGGGGACGGTCTGCTTCATCATTCCCACGGGGGGTGGTTCGTCGGCTGGCGGAGCTAACCATGTCGTGGGGAGTCCCCGGAGGGAAGGTTTGCTCCGCCTACTTACCTGCCTGGCGGGACGACGGCACGCACTGTCGGTTTGAGAGTGGTGACGGCTGTCGTATGTGTACGACCTCACGCCTCGCCAGGGTGTGAGGTCGGTTCGCCGAGCACAGTCCAGTGGAGTGTGCGATCGGCTGCAAGTAAACCCGGGGAGAACAGAAAACTCAGTGAGTAAGTGGGCGCCAAGCCCTAACAAGGGCCCGGCTTTGGTGACGAGGCAGGAGTCGTCCCGTACCGACCGATCAGAGCCGTGGCTGTGAAGGTTCGGGCCCGATGTTGTTCTCCCTGGGGTCTTCCCGTCAGTGTCCCTTCTCGCGAGGAGGTTGCTGACGGGGTGGAGGTTTCCCCCTCGACCTCTGCTTCCGGGGTGCCGCCTGTGGGGACACAGGAACCGGAGCCGATGTCGAAAGGGTCCTGGATTGCAGGGAAGCAGACGTCACGTGAGATCTCGGAGGCCTGTAGGCGGCCGAGTCGCAGCGTGAAAAAAAAAATGTGGTTAATTGCCACTGTCTGCTTCGCCGTCAAAAAACTGCTGAGCGCAGTCCTCGACGGTGTTACCAACAACCCACCCTGCGAGATGAGTGCATCAAGAAAGCGGACTTCCTTGCTGTCACTCTTCTGCACAAGGTATAGCCGGGGGTGTCTCTCCTGGACCACTACCGTGGACATCGTCCGACCCAGGGCCCGTGCCGCCGCCTTAGTCGCCCGTAGAGCGCTGTCAGCGGCGGCACGGAGATCCTGCATTATACCCGGGTCGGCCTTACCCTCGTGGAGCCCTCTCAACGCCCTGGCCTGGCGGACCTGCAGGATGGCCAAGGCATAGAGAGAGGAGGCAGCCTGGCCCGCAACATCGCAAGCTTTCGACACCAGTGATGCCGAAGTATTACGTGCTTTGGACGGTAGCAGTGGTCGATCCCCCCCCAGGTGGTAGCCGTCCGCGGCACAGGTGCACCGCAGGCGGACGTTCCACCCGGGGGATCTCGACGCAGTCCTTGGCTGCCTCACCATCGAGGGAAGTAAGGGAGCCAGAGCTGGTTTCACTGGAACGGTCCATTAGTGGAGCGTTCCAAGTTTTACACAGCTCCTCATGCACCTCCGGGAAATAAACATGGCACCCGGGGTGGGCGCGGTTTGCACCGCGCACCGACCTCGGGAACCACGTATCCCCGGGTTAGCATGGATGACATCACTTCTGCTTCCTCCAGAACTCGACCGCTGGGGGTGGAGTTTGGATTCGGCAGAGTCGGATGCCAGTCTCCCTCCGATGCTGCGAGCGACATCTCATCTACGTCACACATCGTTTCCGAGTGTGTGCGTGGGGATCCGGACGGTATGCCACCGCCGGTTGGGGAACGTTCAGAAGAGCGAATCGGGGTGCGATCGGCCCGTGAGCACTTGGCTGGCGGGTTTACGTTCGCAGAGTTCCCCATATCACTAACGCTGCTAACGTGGGTGGTCATCGGGGCCGTAGCCACAGATGTCACAGCCCGGGTAGCAGACGAAATGGTGGCTGGTTCCCGTAGGAAGACAGCCACCCGTGACCGCAACTTCTGAATGACAATCTGCCCGCAGTGCAGGCAGATGTGTCAACGAACGCTGCTTCAGTGTGCTTGACACCCAGACACCTAATGCAGCGATCGTGTCCATCCCCCTCCTCGATGAGGGTGCCGCACCCAAGAGAACAGCGGGACATGCCGCGCTGGAGAATGCTCAGTCAGTCCTGAAAAGGACTTTTAGAAAAAATCTCTAACACCTCCGGAACCACCGAGACGCCCAGGGGAAGGTCGCTGCAGGAAGGGACGATCCGCTGTAACACGTCGTAGCACCAGCGTGTAGTTTTAGAGGATTGAATCCTGAGTTGTACTCATGAGTGATGGCTCTGAAGAACAAAAGGTAAGTGAATGCTGCACGCCGGCCTCCTTTTATACCGGATTTCCGGGGGCGGAGCCCGGCATGCAAATTGCATTCGCCAAATTTCATTGGCCTTTTCTATAGTAGTCAGAGTTGATTGGTTCTCAAGGGCGAACCCCATCTGTCGTTCTCGACACAACGTCGAGAGACCGACAGAAAGGGAACTCAGTTTTGAGTGGCCGCTATAATTCATAATGAAAAGGTTTTAATTGTGTTGAAATCAGCAACTATACAACATTGTCAAAAACAAGGCCGTGTAGGTGAACGTGAGTCTCTGATAGTCATGGCTAATATACTCCTATCTATGTGTATAGGGTTTCTTTTCATCTCATGATTAATTAAAAATATATAAAATATTGTATATATCCTCATCGCTGTTTTTCCAAAACCTTGGTCCAAATTCACAGTTTTTCTGGAAACGGGAAAAAAGATGCACTTTTTAAATGATTAAAAACTGTGTCTTCAAAGTTGACAAACACTTTTTAATACTTTCTATTGGGTAAATACAAAAATAAAGGGTGAGTAATTAGAATTTTGATGGTTTATGAAAAAAATAAAAATGACAGCACCGACATGACATGTCAGAGTGTCTCATGAGTTGTTTACTAGCAAAAACTCTGGCATTAACAGGCCACACTTGCATATTACAAGGCTGTGAACACTAAGCTCTTTTTCAGTTAACCCCCTGATAAGAAACATCAGTCACTTTAAGAATGCATCTTTGCATCCTCTAAGAATGCACTCTGTGCACCATCAAAAACTCATTAGTATCATCAAAATTAAAGTGTACTTTCTTTGAAACAAAAACACAAACTAAGCTATATACAGTATAACCAAAACTGGCAAGTGGTAAAATGTAGGGATGCACCGATCCTACTTTTTCCTTTCCGATCCGATTTCGATACCTGAATTCTGTGTATCGGCCGATACCGATTCTGATCCGATACTAGCACTGTTTTTCATGATCAAAGTAGACTTGCATATTTTAACTTTTATTGCCAGAGGTGGATAGTTAAGAATGTTTACTTTCAAGTACATTTTAAAATATATGTACTTTATCAGAGAACTTTGGACAAAAAAATACTTTCCTACAGTATGAAGCACAGCAAATTTACTCCACTACAGTCCATACATTTTTTTATTTATTTTTTACTTTAAATCCATGAGTACATTAAAATCTACCATTTTCCTTCACTTAAGTATTTTTACTTAAAAGTATGATTTTTTTTTAATGTTATTTAGTGCTTTATTTAACTTAAAAATACATACAAAACAAAATGTGGTCTCATTAAGCACAGATACTTACAAAATGTTTAACAAATAAATTTCTGTTTATTGCACAAAGCTATCACAATATAAAAGTCTCCAAACTCACTCATGCACATCCTGGACACAAAATGATGCGCTTAATACATTCGCTTCTACGTTATTTAAAGTCATGCGCATTGGACGCAGAATGATGCGCTTAATGCACCCGCTTCACTCACGCACATCCCGGATAGTGATGATCGTGTATTCGCGGGGATCTTTGCTTCCCAAGTTCAAAACAGTTATAACACAAAGAGAAGAGATATGTTATGTGTTTAAATCATAGTACATTGCATCCATCCTAAAGTAAAAAAAAAAGAGTTATAGTGTATGAATGACGCATAACATAGACCGGTTCGGGTGCTTGAATCTAATAACTTTACACTCAGCGAGTACAGTCTCCGGCAAAATGCATTTTAAACAAAACCACAGTCTACTATCTAGTGATTAGGAAGAATATTGAAAACTTTTGAACGAGTAACGTCCTGACTGTTCCCGGACACACGCATGCTGGATTGAGATTGACAGATGACCGCACCAGCGGAGGTCAGAGTTTTTTAATTATGCTATATTGGTTTATTCCTCGCATAAAGCTATCAAAATACATGACAACGAATACAGTGCATGACACAGTTTATGGTAATTTCCTGATGGATAGTCCTTTATGAAGCTTTAGAGTAACTTCCACGGGTATCGCAACGGATCGGACTGAAGAGAACCCGTCAGTCCGATACCCGATCCAGCAAAAAACATCCGGATCAGCCCCAATTCCGATCCAGAGTATCGGATCGGTGCATCCCTAGTAAAATGCCGCTTTAAATACGTGACGGTCAAGTCTGCACTTCAACCACAGGTAACTAACAAGACAGACTGTTCACAGTTACAGAAATATTCCAAAACATAAATCACATGACTCGTGCAACAGTGAGAACATTCAACATTTTGCCATGCAACATTAAGTGAAAATGCCTTGCACTATTCATATTCTATTTATACTCTTGAATAAAGAACAGACAATTTTTTCCACAAAAACATTGACATATTTGTGATTTATTAACTACAGAAAAGCTGTACATTTTGTTGCCTTCAGTAATCGTATTTATGCGCTAGTGACACTCGAATGAACACTCACCTGCCGTCCACATTGATGGTGGTCTGGTACCCAGTAGGCAGAGTGATGTGGAGATCTACGCTGGATTGAAGTATGTTTTCTTTGCTTTCCCCACCAGAAGATCCTCCTCCATCAGGCACAGCATTACGGAAGATCCTGCGGGGGGCAGGCTGAGGGGGTCGAGGTGGAGGGGGGGCTCTACTCTTCATTCTCCTCCTACAAAATGAAAGCAGTGAAACTGTAAATTATGAAATATTCTAAATTATGCTCTCCTATAAACATCTTTAATAGCCTCAATTACCAAGAACTGCCAAGTAAAGACACCCCTGTTTGAAAATCAAATTGAAAAATCTGTGAAAACCAAATTTCTACATAAAACTTCAGTTTGTGCAAAACATACATCAGCTTGGCCAAACAAATTACAAAACTTTTAGCTTTGTGTCACTGCAAAAACTTAAATTTTTGCTATAAAATACGTGCTTTCTTATTTGGGCCAGTCCCTCTGGGCTCTTTAATACATTATTGTTCATCTGCATGTTAGGTGTGTCTGATAGAATAGTGGGATTTCATGTCCATGTTTCATGTTCATCAGGTGAAATGAGTTTATTGTGTTAACCATAAAAATAAACTTGACATTACTAGATATTTTGCTATTGTTTAACAACAAGCTTTAATCATTGTCAGGTAAAAACAGCACGTTAAATATTTCCAACTGACCAGTAAAAGGCTATCATGGCATGAGATACTGAAGTAAATGCTATACACATTACCTAGAAGTCAATGGTGCAACCTTTGGTGTTATACCGACACAGCCAACAACCCATTGCTTTATATGACAAAGAATTGAAAAGATTTCCCTCTGCTTCAATCCACTCACTGTATACTAAAAAAAATAGGGTTGGGCCGATAGTGATTCCAACAAATGTTTCACTTTCGTCACTTGCCCCTCGCTGCGGGCTGCAAATCGCGTTGTAAACAAATATGAACAATGCTAAATATATAATAATAAAATATAATATGAATGAATAATTAATATATAATATAAGCTCGCACTGTTCAGATCAGATGCGCCTGCCTTTATAACTGTGGAGCTTGCGCTGTAAAAAGAAGAAGCTCAGCTTCTTGCCTGACTTTACAACGGTATAACGACTCATGTCTGCGCAGCTCGTGTTGTATAAAGAAAACGCACCTGACATTATATACCTGTGAAGCTCATGCTATACAGATGACACAAGTTTGACTTAATAAATGCCCAGCTGGCACTGAATAAAGTGTGTCTGCGCAGCTTGTGTACAAGTATGTAGTGTTTCAAGTGCTACAACTATGTAGTATCACATTGAAAAATGCCATGAAATATCGTCAATATTACAATGCCAATGGGTTCCTTTGTCATCAGCAAAAAGACTTGCACAGCTCCTGCCTGCCAAAAATTTGTATGGACAAGAATGTGTATGCCGCAAACCTTGCCATAAATTTGACTACACTTATGCAGCACATCAATTACATAAGTGTATTGCTTACAAGCAAAGTATTGCATATCATATTGCAGTAATAAAATGCAAGTCTGATCACACCCCAACCCACAATCTCTTTAGTTGATTAGATCAAAAACGTTTGTTCAGTCCATAAAAGCACAACATTAGCCATCATTGACATTGTCAAGATGTGCTTTAGACAAGTTGTTCTAACATTTCATGAAAGATTTGTAAATTCCTGCAAATAATCTATTCTATAACGGCATGAATTTTATAATTATTTTGTAAAAAACTGTATAAATAAAATCAAAATGCATGCTACAAAAAATCCACAGACAAAAACTTGTCAACGTATGAGAATCTAATATATTCAAGCACACTAAAACAATGCGTTCCTTCATGACAGATGCTTGGCAACTGACAGACAATTTACTTTGACTCCTAAACAACACAGTAATATAATTCACCAATAAACAAGCACAGAGAGTAACATACAGCTAGATCACATAACAACAATCTCAGTCAATGTTTTAAAGTGTTATAGTGAAAAAATCTGGTAAAACATGAAAACATATTTAAGAATAACTATTATTCATGTCTCCTTTATTAACAAAGCCAAAAATAATATCCCAAAGCCTGTCTCACTTTCACTCCCACACTGACTCAAAAACAAACTGTTCATTAATTTTAACTTATCATCCAAGCAAATTTCCTTTCTATTGTGCAAATATTAGCAAATGATTAAAACATCCTACTACTGTCAAAGCAGCGTGAGTCTACAGTCCGTATCCAGGAGTAACACGGCACCCAAGCTACTGGAACATGGGACGTCTTTGATCCTGGAAGACGCTTCTGGGCAGCTGAGATGTGCAGAGCATGTGAGAATGCTTGAACCCTGAGCACATCCAGTAAATGATTGATTCAAACTTGTGCCAATATTCCTGCTATCAACATGCTGTTGTGTCATTCACAGATTATGCAACCAGGGTTACTCTCCGCCCCGGAGCTACATACATGGTCACCTACTCCAAACAGACCAAATGAATTCTAAAACCGAATGATTTGAATAACACAACACATGACGTGGCCGATTTAAAAAAGATTTGAATGGCTCTGTTCTGCACAGCTTTATTTGTAAACTGTGCACTATAATGAGTACAGACATTCTAGAGACATGTCGCTTCACAATGAATATCGATTCAATCTGTTAGCGTTTCAAATCGATTCCCAAATTTTTAAACGTTACTAGAAAAAATAACGTGATGTCTTTGGAACAAATAAGGCTGAAGTCAAGTGCAAGAGCGGTGCAACACCCGGACCTTTTACAGAGTGCACACCTCACTCGCAAGCAAAGCAGAGAAAGAGAGAAAACTAAATACATTCAGCCCTGTAGGACTAAACTGCAAGATCAACTGAATAATTTTTTAGGATAGTCTTTCTCTGCATGTGCTCTGCGCAGTGAGTTAGCGACAGGGAGAAACAGCGCATTCAATTTACTATACCGCAGCTGACTTCTCAGTTAGTGCAAAATAGAGTTTCCCAAAACCTGTCGCTGTTTAGACTTCATACCATGAACAATCTTGTTTAAATATGCACAGTTTGTTAACTGTGACTGTCGTTTAACAACAGCATTAATGAGTCACTTATAATTACTATTATTTACTTATTTGAATGTCTGACAGCAAAATACGTCAATGAGGATGGCTTTACTGGGCACTCAGTTGATTTAAAATACAATTTATGACGGACAATTTGGTTGGGTCTGTGTGGGTTTTGTCTTGTTTTGTGCTCGATGTCAGAAAATAGAGGGATAAAGTTACAACTAGCCATAGCTATTTTCCCTGGTTGTTCCTCTGTTTTCTAGTTGATCGTGGAGTGGGACAGGGTTGGACCTGCACTGTTTTCTGCGAGTGGGACTTTCTGGGTCGAAGTAGGGGTGCTCTCCCATTTCCTCGTTGATATTTGCTCGGTGGCTTTTCGTCGGAGTCACTGAGTGCAGCTATAACACGTCAGAGGAGATCTGGCCCTCCCGGCTGAGCCTGGTTTCTCCCAAGTTTTTTTTTCTCCATCAATCAATCACTGGAGTTTGGGTTCCTCGCCACAGCAGGGCAGTGCTGGGTTGCTCACCGGGAGACTGCATTTGTTTATTAATTAGATATTATATATTAGAATGATCTTGCTTGTTCTATAAACACCATGCACTGTGCTGTGTTTTACCCTTGTGTTTTTCTGTTTTTCCTGTAAAACTGGTTTCGAACAATGCACATTGTGGAAAGCGCTATATAAATAAACTTCAATTGAATTGAAGATCTAAGAGTAGAAGCCAAAGTACCAACCCTAATCTGACTGAGCGCAAACGTGACGCAATGAGATCTTAAATATGCTTATTAGTACATCAAGAATCGAATCGTGACCCTAAGAATCGTTTCTGAATCAAATCCTGAGGGACCAAACGATTCCCACCCCTACATGTCATCATAAATAACCGCATGATAACAACACATTACAACACAATCAACATACTGTACATGTATTGTGTTGCACTGTGCAACATTTAAACCTGTAACAATAACCGGTTGGCCAAGTATTACAGCTATACTTGGTTAGTATTATAATTCATTACACAATTACTATGCCTTAATTGAACACACTGCATTTTAATACAGTAATTAAGCATTTTAAAAGTTTCCTCAGAGGAGCACTTTCAACAAGTTGGTATGACTTATCAGGGTCTTCATGAAATGTCTGGAACATGTTTTGTTTAAAAACCCTCAATGGGTGTGTAAACAAAACCCTTCTTGCCTCGTCAAAAACAGCTCTGCTCACAGCAACCCGTTTTGGTGCATGTCTCTTTAAATGATCATGAGTTACAGCGAACCCCAAACCCCCTTCCATCCATCATGTCAACACACAACACGTGTAGCTTACTGCCTTGGCAATGGTTTAGCTAAATGATATTTCCTGAATTCCTCCACGGTTCGTTGCGTCTTGAACGTCTCAAATCATTCGTCTGGAGACTAAAAATTCCGTCACAGCAAACAGAGCTCGCGTTGTGCGTGTATGCTTGCCTTAAATCCACAGATTGCGCACCTGCAGATCTCAGCGAAATAACGTGGATTTAAGCGCTTATAACGTTATTACACGCAACGTGAAAGCATAACTAGTAAGCTGTGAATGATTTTTCAGCCTAAGCACGAATGATGTATATGTTTAAAATGAAACTAACCTGCAGTTTTCGCCCTTTCATAAGCAAAACAAACAGTTTGCCGCAGCTAAACATATTAACTTCTCTATCCCTCTAGAGAAACAACTTTGAAGCTAATCCTGCTTGTACTGTCCCAGGGGCCCGTTCTTCGTACGTCGCTTATTACATCCGAGATCAAATGACACATCCGAGATGATATCATCGTGCTAATCATGATCCGGCTAATTGGGTTCTTCGAACACACCTGCTGTTTATGATTAGTATCGCTGGATTGAGTTATCTGAGATAATTGCGCGTTCATGCGCTTGTTTAAAAGGGGATATGTATCGATAGTAGAAACAATGATCAGCAACGCTGCTATTGGCTGCTCATCATGGCAAAAGAGCGCGCTCAGTTTTTCAACGCAGCAGAGCAAGAATTATTACTGGAAGGGTTTGCTTACAGTAATAATTTGAAAAAATAATTAAAACGCCAGTGGAGAGGGCTGGCAAAAAGTAGCAGACAAATTAAATGCGTAAGTGTTCCATGTTATGGTTATATCACTTACAATTACAGTATATAGTCTTATTTTAATAAATTCATATATATTTCAATTTTCGTAAATAATTTGTTGCTGCGTTAAATTATGTCTATAATCCAAATTGCTTGTACAGTCATTTCGACAAATAAATATTGAGTTAATTTCTTTGACTTGTGAAGGTGAAAGCTGTATAACTAATGTAATTTTTTTTTGCAATTTGATATTGATCATATTTTCTCCTTGTGTATTGTAATGCCATTGAGTTCTCCTCTTTTGTGTAGTTTTACATAATAAACCAACACTTTTATCTGTTCCCAAGAAAGTGGTGTCTGAAATATGTGCAGTAAGTGGACATTTATAACTTTACATCAAAAGGAAAGAAAGTGCAACACTTTGTAAAACCCATTTTTCTTTTGCACAGGACAGTGAAGAAACCCTCTCAGATGACTGTCCTTTGGAGGAATTACTTGTAAGTGCACAAATAACTTTATTTAATTTATAGGTGTGGACACATTATTTCTGACTGCAATATAGGAGGAGGAAACGCCTACAGACAGGCCTACAGCACAAAAATATACAGAGGTCGGCAGTCTACTTTTCCTTTTTCTGTTGCATGAGGCTTGTTGAGTTTTTTTTTTTTTTAATGGCACAGGGGGATATCCGTACCCTATATAAACAGAATCTTCAACATAAAATTGAGTATTTTGCTCTTAAAAAAACAAAAATTAAGGGGAGAAATTGAACTTGACACCTTAAAGAAGAAAAAACTGGCACTAGAAATTGAGTTGCTTCAAAAGAAACTTCAGAGTAATTGCTTAAACCCTATTTTTCACAAAGAGCACTATTGCTGCCCTCGGATAACTATATATCTTATTGCAGGCAAAAGATGACCATCACTGGCTTTTCTTGAGAAACAATCATTGAAATAAAACTCCATGAACTAAGCATGTTGTCTTCTATTATTCATTTAATGAAAGTTGCATTGTAACGGGTTTGTGGTCCAGGGAATGGTGTCATGAAGTACTGCCTGCCTGAAGGCATAGCCCCTGTCGCCAAACAGGATCCCATCGTCAGCACCTGGGAAAATGCAGTTTTGATAGGCTCAGAATAAAATTATGTAATACAGTGAGTTTTAAATAATTTTTCCTTACCACGTTCAAATAATGTGCATAAATGTGACTCTCTGAAAATCTTGGAGTCACCCACAGAACCAGGCCATGTGGCTTCCACATTTGTGATGTGGAACATTGAGTCGCACACCATCTAAAATATTTGAAATCAGTCTGCATACTTTTTGATTACGTTACTTTTATTTATTTATTGCTTATCTGGAATATGAATAATTGTTATAGTAATTTACTTGCACATTTACACTGTGAAATCCCTTTCTGTTCAAAAAATCCCCTTCATTTGGGCCAGGTGGGGCCTTGATGGGGACCTGTGTGCAGTCTATGGCACAAATAACATTAGGGAAGCCTGAGGAACAAATACTGTAAGTCCTAGGCTACTTTTTGGCATGATCATGATTCCATGATCTTCATTAACAATTATAATGTACCTGCAATGGCAAAAAAAAATCTGCTTCACAGCCTGTGGTCTTAAGTGGCATGGAAATACCACAAAGCCCCCTAAAAACTGTTTGAGTGACAGATAAACTTTGCGAGTGGCACGACATACAGCATTTTTACCCAAGTTTTCTGCATCTCCAATAGTGTAAAGGAAAGTGCCACTCGCAAAGAATCGCAAAGCTATTCAAACTGTGCAGTTGTTAAACCCCGACTGCGACGAGTCGAACATTTAACGTGTGGCTCCAACAAGTTGATAATGTATATTACACCCTCCAGAGAAAAACGATATCTCTCAATCAGTAGATTATCGCGCTGCGCTAAAGGATCCTGTCGATCTCGCAAAAAGCAATTAATTCGAAAAGCTCTTTGAATTATTCTGGTACCTTCAGCAACGCATTCCTGACGTAAAAACGGACAAGACATGTCTGCGAAAGACTTCCCATATCACCTCCGCTTATAAAGCCGTGATCTAATCCTGTTTACATGAAGTAAGCCTGCTCCCGAGCAGGTTCAAGCTTACGGACCTGTTGCTATGACAGCTAGTCCAGGATGAGCTTCGAAGAACCAAACAATCCAAGATCATGCCAAATCGTCAACAATCAAATCCAGCTAACCGAGTTAGCGACGTACGAAGAACGGGCCCCAGGTTGAAAAAGCACTGGGGCTTGAAGTGATTCGCACAAACAAGCAGGTTTTTACTTATGGTTTCGGATGGATTTCCACTAAAAATAAAAGAAATCTACTCCTCCTTGTTCCTAGGTTTGGACTCTGCGCAGCGATCTCCTTGCATGTTGTCCACAAACTTTAGCCATGACGTCACGTACACCGTGAAAACAACAATGGCGGAGCACGGTGGGTGGAACAGTGTAGAATAAGGGGAGGTAACATTATAATAAAATCCGCTTTGGACATCACAACCGGAGTGACATCTGAACGGCTCGATTTCTCACATGCTTGCAGGGAAAGGCAAACCAAAACAAACTTACTGGGTTCTTATTTTTCACGATTTCTGGGTTGCTAGATGCACCGGGGAACCGATTATAGCACTTTAACACAGAAAAAGTGGGGTTTTCATATGATGTCTCCTTTAAGCAGTTTGTAGAATTTCAACCGTTAAATAATATCTCTAAAATTAGTTCCGTTTCAGAACAACGGACGAATTCTACTGCCTCTGCTACCCAAGAACCCTCATAGCGTCTATAACCACACTCTGTAAGTTCTCCCCATCCCCTTCCTGCGGACGAGTGCGATATGGTTTCCAAACGACGTTTCTGCATTCACCGGTTCCATCAGCTTATCAAGACAAATTCATGCTATTATTATTTCACGACATTATTTATGACACTAGCAACAGACAATTGCGCTTATCACTACACTGGGGAACCTTTAAAGGGATAGTTCAGAAAGAAAAAAAATAACAACTTGTTTTACTCACCATCAAGGCATCCTAGGTGTATAATGTATGTGACCTTCTCATTTCAGGCGAATAAAGTCTATTTTTATATAATCAGACTATTTATCTTGACTTTTCCAAGCTTTATTATTTTAGTGATCGGACCTTAAAACTGCTGGACAAAAATTGCTCCATGATGTTAATAAAGAACTTCTGAAGCGAATCAATGCGTTTAAGAAAAAATCTCCATATTTACAACTTTATTAACTACATTAATAAACGGAACACGATTCTCATCTGTTTTTTATCAATGGGTGCACTTTATTAAGCTTCAAAATCTCATCCTCAATTCACATCCATTCTTAAGCTTGGAGGAGCCAATACATTTTTTTTTATTAACAATTATTAACTGTATTTGTCTAAAAGAAGAAACTCTTATACACCTAGAATACCTTGAGGGTGAGTAAAACATGGTGTGATTTTGTTTTGCCTCTGAACTAGCCCTTTAATTATTAAAGAACACACCTCCGGTGCTGATGGGGACAGGAGGCCTAGAAAGTGTGTTTTTGTGCCGAGCTCAGAAGCTGCTCAGAACGCAAACATTAACTAACAAAGAGGCCTTCAGGCTTGAGCCAGATTCGCTCAGAGAGCAGGAAACTCAGCTTCTCAGCTGGCAGCTCCATTCACTCTGGGACTCGGTTACTAATGCACTCACTTTGTCCTTTGGATAGGACTAAGCTTTCATTTCCTGATTGGTCAGTTTTCACATTACTCTATAGTTCAAAATAGTTAAATACCTTTTTCACCCATGTAAATAATCTTAATAAAGAAGATTATGGCACCAAAAAAACAATGCCTTAGTGATATACATTTAAATATTGTTAGTATTAGGGATGCAACGATACTACTTTTTCCTTTCCGATCCGATTTCGATATCTGAATTCTGCGTATCGGCCGATTCCGATTCTGATCTGATACTAGCACTGTAGACTTGCATATTTTAACTTTTATTGCCAGTGATGGATAGTTAAGCATGTTTACTTTCAAGTACATTTTAAAATATCTGTACTTTATCAGAGTACTTTGGACAAAAAATGCTTTCCTACAGTATGAATCACATCATATTTATTCCACCACAGTCCATAAATATTTTTTTTTTTTTACCTTAAATCCATGAGTACATTAAAATCTACAATTTTTCCTTTACTTAAGTATTTTTACTTAAAAGTATGATTTTTTTAAATGTAATTAAGTGCTGTATTAAACCTAAAAATACATACAAAACAAAAATGTGGTCTCATAAAGCACAGATACTTACAAAATGTTTAACAAATAAATCTCTGTTTATTACACAAAGCTATCACAATATAAAAGTCTCCAAACTCGCTCATGCACATCCTGGACACAAAATGATGCGCTTAATACATTCGCTTCTACGTTATTTAAAGTCATGCGCATTGGACGCAGAATGATGGGCTTAATGCACCCGCTTCACTCACGGGCATCCCAGATAGAGATGATCCTGTTGTCGCGGGGATCTTTGCTTCCCAAGTTCAAAACAGTTATAACACAAAGAGAATATATATGTTGTGTTTAAATCATAGAACATTGAATCCATCCTAAAGTTACAAGTTATGTATTAATGACGCATAACATAGACCGTTTCCAGTGCTTGAATCTAATAACGTTACACTCAGCGAGTACCGTCTCCGGCAAAATGTGTTTTAAACAAAACCACAGTCTATTATCTAGTGATTATTAAGAATATTGAAAACATTGGAACGAGTAACATCCTGACTGTTCCCGGACACACGCATGCTGGATTGAGATTGACAGATTACCGCACCAGCGGAGGTCAGAGTTTTATACTTATGCTATATTGGTTTATTCCTCGCATAAAGCTATCAAAATACATGACATCGAAAACAGTGCATGACAACGTTTATGGTAATTTCCTGATAGTTACTCCTTTATGAAGCTTTAGAGTAACATCCACGGGTATCGCAACGGATCGGACTGAAGAGAACCCGTCAGTCCGATACCCGATCCAGCAAAAAAGACCCGGATCGGCCCCAATTCTGATCCAGAGTATCGGATCGGTGCATCCCTAGTTAGTATACAGGCAGTCCTAAAATGTAACAAAAAAGAAAAACAAATTGATCAATAGCACAAATAAATAAACCCCCCAGCTCAAACAGTAACATGATAGCTACGTCATTGTAATGACGCGTTCGTCAGCACTACGACACCCCTTACGGCATTGCTCCTGCCTTTCGTTCACACAGGGGCCATTGCGGGTCTGATCCCGTTAATGTATCCAGGTCCCCTTTCCGGAATCATTTTTCAGATCTATCCTGGATGCGTTTGCGTTCACACAGAAAGCAGTCTGGCAATTTTGGGGCAATTTCTGGGATCAGCGGGCTGTGTGAATGGGTTTTTTAAGTGCAAATGAGCTGATAGTCTCCGCCCCCTTTTCAGCAGAAAACTGAGCCAGTGCTTTGAGCTTGTGCTTCCAGTGACAAAACACAGTAGTGTCACATAAGTGAACGAGAATCAAGGTCTCGTCTTTGAACACCGAAAACATTGTTTTCGATAAGCACAACGGTTTCCCCAGGGCCATTCGCAAAGCCCCTCCGGTCCCTGTTGGTCCGGTCATGACCGCATTCGGGAGAGAGAACCACGTCGCATGTTTACAAATCATACGTTAAGTTTTCTGAAGTGAAGATACACAGACAAACACATCGCTATTTCAAAATTAACTTCACAAAGGACAATGCCATCGCATGTTTACAAGCCACATTGCTTTCTAATAGTCAACGAACAAACGTGTCACAGTGACATTTAGAAAACTAAATAAATCCATTGCTCTCTTGTCTCCTATGAGGGTGGGAACATGGTCTGTGGAGCCAACAACAGAACAGTTCCTAAGCTTTGCTACTTTTGCCATGGTGTTGGAACTTCACACATGCGAAAACAACAATAGCGGGGGCATAATCGGTGAACTCATTCAGAACAAGGGGCGGAAATATTATATTAAGAAGGCTGCTTACATCAGTAAGAGAGCGATTTCTGAAGCACTCATTTTCTCGCAGGCTTGAAGAGATAGGGTCACATAAAAAAGTTAATGATTTGTCATTTTACATGTTTTCAGAGTTGGCAGATGCACAACAGACCTGATTTTAGCATTTAAACATGGAATAAGACAGTTTTTCAAGAAATCACCCATTTAAGTAAAATACACATGGAAATGGTAATAAGCATTAAGCAACAGTTCTATCATCTTTCCAGAGCGCCGATCACAATGGCTCTGGGCAATTCAACACTATTGCTGAGCCCTGAATATGCAGTATGAATCCTAAAAATGAATATCTTTTAAAGTCACAGAAAAGTGATCAAACATACATTTAATGTAGCAGATATAGCATCACAGGATAGAAATACAAAGAATATTGTGAATACACATTGTTTTAAGCCTTAAATGCTGTAAAATCTAATTTTAAATGCACTATAAATAGCACTGCCAGAAACCTTTACACAGCCAACTTACATCCAAGCAAGATAAAACAGAGATAACCAATCAACTCAACAAATAATTATCAACAGTGAGTGGATTCGAAAAAATAGATGAGATGCCATTAAATAATAAATGCTAAGGGCAAATGGTAACTAAACAGGTTTTCCTGGGTCAAGATGGGGCGTTTCCCTCATGGTGACAATGAAAAGATTTTAATAACAACACTGATACGAAAATGTATGTTGATAAAACTATGACAGGATTGAGTGAATGATTAAATCAACATTGTTAGATTATTAAAAATTCACTATCAATGTTTTTGAAAATATTTCAGCATTTCAGTCTGTCAGTATCTTATGCTCATTTGACTTGTCTGTCTGATAGTTGTTGTCTCACCTGACATTTTGTGTCCACATATACTGGTGGGGAGCAGAGCGAACATTTTTAATCCATTCTTATGAACTTGAACGCACGTTCACGAGGCGCTCGCTGAGCAGAGGAATGCTTGCTTTGCTCCATGAGTGCCACGCAGATTCATGGGAATGGATTGAAAAAGCTTGCGCGGATACAACACTAGAACCCATTATAAACAGCAATTCAGTGCCCATTGGATGCTCGGATTAAACGCCTTTAGTTTAGTTTCTTTTGCTTTTGCCATGTTGCATCGCACCATACTCTTGCAATGCAACCAATCAAATCTCTGGGTACCACACGAAATGCCAGCATGATCAATCAATCAGAAAGAAAGAAAAATTGTATTTATAGACCCAAACGATCATCGTTGTGTCCGAGTACTCAAGTACTCATGTCCATCCCTAGGAAGCCGAAACCCTTGTCGAAAAAAAAATGCTCCAATGCACCTGTATTTGTTTTTGGACTTTTTGCCATCGTGTCAGTTGCTATTTATTGAGAAGGACAGTTCAGAAACCGGTACGGTCGACTTCATTCAGCGCTGTGCATACAGAGAACAAGTCGAACACAGAGACTGCACTCTACATGTATTCTACATTTTAGTAGTCCTAAAATTCTCCCTCACTTGCCCATTCGATACATTCACTTATCCCGGACAAAAGTTAATGTCGAGCCCTGATGACATTGTTGATGCTACAACCAGTAAGATGCTGCCATCACAGACAAACAGGAAAACCTAAATATTATTTGAGACACAAGGTAAATCTGAGATAAGGGCAAAGCGCAGGGCCTTCTTAACTACAGTAGTGGGAGTCGTGTCATGATGACTGTCTACTGCTGAGGGTTTCATGAGAATCGGCACAGAACAACAGAGCATTCTTTTATTAGCAGTTCCCACTGTGTCTGTGCGTCAGCGATAGGCATAAAAAATAACCCACACTGATAAATAGGGTGATATTTGACCATTTTGACATCCCCAGCATTTGCCGATAACCCTGACCTCTGGGTGGTTTAAAAGACATTTGAGCTTCAAAATGTTTTGGCCAAAACAGAGAGAATTAGGAGAAGGATTTTTCCCCAGGCCATCAGGCTCCTAAACTCAGTCTATTAACATCATTTGACCTCATTCATGGCACTCTTAGAACATTCAACATCCAATATAGTGACATTGCTACTTGCTAAGTTACCACATTGTGTTACTATCTGTTTGCACATTCCTGCTCATGTAAACATTTACAGATTACTTATATAATAGACTATATGTACCTTTATCTTTATATTACTTATATTTTTCTTTTGTGTTTGTATTTTTATAATAATTGGAGCTGACCTGATCCAAGTTTCACTGCTCGTTGTATATAGCCTTAATAACTGTAAATATGACAAATAAAAATCTTGAAATATAAATATATTGGTTCCTTTCTGACAACTTATGCCCTTAATAATAGTCTTTGGATTTGTTTAAAATAATTGTATTTTTGTGGAGTTGGTAATCACTGTTGGGTGTCTTATATTGAAGAATTGGAAGAGTAAAATGTGTCAGTCACACACAATAACTCTGTTTTTAACCCTCTGATTCAAAGGCTCAGTAAACTGTTGTAAGAATGCAATGTACTTTATGTTAAACATATAACATATCTCTTACTTTTGTGTAGTAACTGTTTTGAACTTCAGAAGAAAGTCCGTTAAGTGCTTCAAGGTACACCATTTCTGTAGCATCATTTCTGCGCCTCTGTGTACATGTAAATAAGAGAATGAATGAAGCGCATCATCCAGCTCCCAGACTGCGCAATACGTGTAGAGAAACGGATCCATTAAGTGCAAAATTCGCCACCCGGGATGGGGATGGGCCCTTCTGTACCACTTGAAATTAGAGCGTACAGTATTTAAATATTTTCACTTTTACACATACTTTGAAAAATTACTTGCAAAACTACTGACACAAACTCACTGATGGTCTTCTACAGTATAGTCAGACTTAGGAAAAAACCCTGTTATTCATTCATACCACAAAGCTGCCCTTTTTCCTGAAAGGACACAAACAAGGAGACAGATCTCTCTCGAGTGCTACTCCATTATGTTGCCTGCACTTAAGTTTCCTAAAGTTATAAAATTGACATTTTATGCTACAAGTTTAAAATAAGGCTACATCAAACCAATATAAACAAAAACAGTAAATGTGTTCATGCACAATACATTTTTACAGAATAAAAAGTGTACAGATTACATTCCCATAGGACGACAGCTCACTTTCAATGGGTTCTTATCTGCCTAATGCTCAAGTGTTAGGTAAACAAAGAAATCTATGCGCTCCATGTGTAAGTGGGACATGAGATCTGACCTGAGCAAATGCTCTAGTGAACTGAACAGTGCTCTAAACAATAGTACCTTTATTAGCCCACATTAATCCTGCTGTTGTTTGGACTTATGTTCTAGCCCAGAACAAACAGTAGGATTCAACCTAAAGGGTCCAGAGCATTTGTTTGTCTCTTTCAGAGTTGGCATTTGTGAATGTGGCTCTACGTTAGCTATTATTTCCAGAGGTCAATGACAAAACATGTTGACTGTAACCTTTGAAAAAGCAACGAAATGCCAGACCATTCGTTTAGTTTCCACGTTGCTTGTTACATGACAAAAGTGGCAGGTTATCATATAATAAACATTTCTAGAATAGAAATATAGCGATTTAGGAAAGGCAAGGAAAGGCAAGTTTATTTATAAAACATATTTCATACACAAGGGCAATTCAAAGTGCTTTACATAAAATGATCGACAAAGAGAAATAAGACGTATCAAATTTAGAGATCTAAAACAACTTTAGATTTAAGAAACAATAAAACAGCAATAAAATTATGGAAAATGTGAGTGTACTGTTTATATAAAAAGAATAAGAACAGAAGAAAAAGAAATAGAAGTGCAGTTGATGTGAACCAGCACAGTTCTCAGGTTGTTAATGCACAGATAAACAAGTGTGTTTTTATTCTGGATTTAAAAGTAGCTATAGTTGGTGAACATCTGATGACTTCTGGAAGCAGATTCCAGCTACGGGTGGCGAAATGCTTAACGCTGACTCGCCTTGTTTGGAGTGAACCCTTGTTATCCCTTACTGACTTGATCCTGATGATCTAAGAAGCCTGTTTGGTTTATATTCAATAAGCATATCTGTAATAAATGTAGGTCCTAGACCATTGAGTGACTTATCGACAATTAATAATACTTCTTAATAATGATTCTAAAAGTAACTGGCAGAGTGTTTTGCCAGATTTAACTCACATAGCCCATATATTCAAATGTCGCCACCTGAGTATGGTGTAGATTATACTGCATTGAGGAAGTGAGTGCCTTCACCCTCAGTGGCTCAGTAGGGCGTATCAACAAGCACATGCCTTTTGGGAGTCATGGTGTTCACATAGCAACCTATTTTTATACCCAAAGAGAGGGAGAGAGAGAGACTATACCTACGCAGCTGCAAATTTATGATGCAGCCCTCACGCAAAGAGTGAATGACCCAGACTGGACTGACAAGTCAAGTCCAAAACATTCAACTCTTTATCAACATTTGTTTGCCGTTGCTACGCACATAACCCGCTGGCACTGCATCTGCCCTTGATCTCTGGTTACAGGGACATACAAGCCCCACCCTTTTACTGCTGGGGTATAAAGCTTCCCTGTCCTTTGAGGAGCTATAAACAGCTCACAGCAATGCTACCGTACAGACAACATGTAGCAAAAGTGCTAAATGTGACAAAATGGCAATGACTTCACAGAAACACCAAAAATCAGGCAATGGTAGAAACCGAACCCTTTTGTTCTTCCGTTCAACCATTGCAGATTGTTTTTATAAAAATTATTTTAAAGCTTAGTATTTGTTTCCTGCTTTTTTAAGTATTTTCCATCGTGTTAAGAATAAATCTTTCTTAAATGGTTTCATTACATAAATCCTATAGAAGACTATATATTAGACTAGCAGCATGTACTCAAATAAGTCTATTCACCCTGTCCCAACTCTCACTGTCTGGTCACATAGACACATACACAAAAAAATACGTAGTCAAGCTTTATAATGTGGGCAATAACAGATAATAATGTCAATTTCAGAAAAGAAAACTGCTGAAGTAACAACACGTCCCATCACAAGACACTCCTCACTTTCCCACAATACCATTCTCTCACTCCAAACACCCACATATGGAAAGAGGAATCAGGCAGGCGGTCTTTAAGTTCCATGGCTGCTGGAAAAAACAGTATGTTCTCCAGGGAGACAGAAAACTTAGCCCCTCTGGTACAAACACTCACTGGGATTCCAGACCCAATTACTCATTCTCACCAGAGTTGGCAGAAAAAGAGGGTGAGAGAAAAGGTGTCTGCTGTCTTCAAAATAAAGAGAAGTAAAACAGGATGAGGAAGAGCTAAATTCAATGTCTAAATAATATCACCACCTCAGCCAGTGGAAGAATTACAGAAAATGTTCCATACTTTGGTTTCTCAGTCACATCAACTGTCTGCTCTCTGTCTGCTCACTATCTACATGAAGAGAAGCAAGTAGCACAAATCTCAGTATCACAGACATTTAGTTTAAAAATGAATTTAAACTGATAATAACACTAATAACACCTTTGTTAAAATCATACAAATATTAAAAATTAAACACTTGGCTGAATACCGAACATGGCTTTTCATAGTTCTTGTATTTATTTTGCCAGTTTTTTCACTATTGCATAAACTGAATGTTATTTTTATATTTTGTCTTGCTTTTCAATATAATACAATATAACTTCAAATAAAATTGAATAGCCCATATTAGGCCTAAAACTGACTGCTTAATGTACTGTACTCTGTACCCCTACAACAAAACACTTCATTAAAAAGTGTCATTCAACATTATAAGCTTAAAATATAAATTTACAAAATTAATTGGATTATTATAGGCTACTCAGGAAAATGATTTAGAGAAAAAAGCATCCATGCAAGCAATTATGACTGACAACCATTTCAGTTCACATTTCTTCTCCAAACTCCACCCACAAAAGCTGACTTCTCTCAGAATGTGCACTCGTGGCCGCGATTCACAGAACATACTTTGACAAGTTGTTAAATACAGAGAACTTGCGAACACTGTATGATGTCAAAGGAGGTTGTCAGTGCACAGCAAATTCACTGGAGTTAAATTTATGGTGTACATTTATTGGTGTTGCCCAGTGTTAAACCCGGAGTACATTTGAATCTTCAAGTGTAAAACTGCATCTAAAAAAGGAGTTAATTTGCAAAGTAAAACTTTTAACTCTGTAAGCAGTGCATTTCCCACAATCCTCAACGGCTCTTCAATTGGAAAACCACGTGGAGAAGAGTCCGCAGTTCAAAGGTAGCTACGTTCGGATAATCTTTTAATAAATTGTGTGATAAACAAAATAGAATATATGGTGTGTAATTCTGTTCATTAAAACAAAAACGTTTGTTTTAAAGGTTTTTGTAAAGAAGCTGAATGAATTCTGAGCACCACGTGCAGAAGGTAAGACAAATGAATTAACATTAGCTTCAAACATTGCATAATATAAAAAGTTACCCGTATTTTATTATTTTTTGATAAACTTTATGTTGCAAATGCATTAGTATTACATTAGTGGTTTTACACATTGCGTACATTTCCGAAAGACCTTTAGAGGTTAATAAATGACGTTGTATATGTTTTATCAACCCCATGCACTGTTTTAATTCTACACTTTTATTCTCATACTGATTGTTTTGTAAATGTATTAAAGTACCAACGCTGTTCCTTTTTTCGATATTTGTTTGAAAAGACTTGAGTTAAGTCCCTCTGACTAGCGGCGCTTGCAAATTCATGCATCCGCATAATATAAGCTCTTTCAACGTTATGCAAACAGGTAAGCATAGTGAATCTGCACGCGTGGATTATTACCTTGCATAACTTGGATTATAAGTATGCATGTTATTATTTTCGTTAAACTAACGTTTTATGTTGTGAATGCATGATTCATGCATAGGCCACCATTGGTTGCAAACTTTGCGAAATATTGATACGTTGATACGGGTTTAATTGTTTAATTCGCAACGTGAGTTTTGTAATGGTATAAAAATAAACTATGCGTGTGGTTAGAAACGTGCCTTCCTTTTCATGTATTTGGTCAAAAACGTGCCGTCTCGAGATGATAACAGATATGTTTTTCATGCAGAATACCTCAGTTTAAGTTACATTTTTTAAAATATTTATTCAAAATGTATTTCTACAGTATCCACTTTATTGAAATTAAAAATCTTTTTCAACCGTAAAAATAGCGCGGTTCATGGTACACAAATTGGTTAAGTTTCGTTCTCTGCAATTAGTCCCGCCTCCTTAGCACACGTCGCTTTATAATTGGTGTACTTCTATGGAAACTGATCCTGCTGTGAGGCAATCAACAGTGTAACTTTGAAAGTGAAACTATTTCAAACTATTTGAAGCATTGTTACATTTTTATTACATGTTTTTTTTTTCAATAGTAACAATGCTGTTCAGTGCACTGTATGGAGGTAAAAAGGAACTAATAAAAGTAGATGGAGGAGATTACACCAGTTTAATGACTCATGGTATGTAATTTAAATCAAATAAAATTGTCATACTCTTGGTTATTGAAGCTGTGTGCGTTTTATCAGTTGCTGTGTTAACCATAGTTAAGAAGAAATGTTCAATAAGTGACAAAGGTCTTATATTACAAGACGACACTGGTGTGGAGGGAGATAAAGATGTATTCACTGACTTGCTGGAGGAGAGATCACATGATATCCTATGGAGAGTTGTTGACAAAGATTCAGGCAGGTGTCTGTGATATACGAACATGCAAATGGATTTAAGGAAATCACTTTTGTATATATGTTTAAAGTTTATATTAATTTTGTTTCCAGAATGCGCAAGTCCTTGATTCTTCCTGTAGCCCACAAACTGACACTCTTTCAGTGTTGTCTGAGACGGATGACAGTGCTGGACCAAGCTCCAAGAGACATTGTCTTGGTGGAGATTTTGATGCAAAACAGGTGAAAATTTACTAGCTGGATTGTATAGCAGTTATTGACTTTGTTAAAATATGAGCACATTACAGAACACAATGTTTATCATTATAGTATGTTAGAGACATTGTAGAGGAAAAGGCAGGAGGACCTGCGATTTTGGCTGAAAATAGAGATCATGGAAAACTCACAGACTCAACAAGGCGACACTTAACATTGTTGTTGCGCACATTACCGACAAAGAAGGGTAAGCACAGTTTCATAAATCATACTTAGTAGATCAATTCATGTTTGAATATTGTTATTGTTCTTTTCAAAGCCATGTCCCTTCTAAAGAAACAAAGACTCGTTGTGCTTTGGGAATTGTAACACTGTTCCCATCCCTTAAGGATCCATACTCAAGAACTGGATATGTAAGTACTTGTATTCATTGTCATAAATACCTACTAGAAGATTTTTAATAAAATGCTAAAGGATTTTATCATGGTTAAGCAATTCTTCTCACTTTCTGATTCATGCCTAAAACAAGTTAAGACTAAGAAAATGTTTTATTTGATCTTCAATTTTGTTTGTTTTTATATAAAGGAGCATTTTTATGACCCTAAGAGCAACCAAGGATACATATCTTGGCGATTCAAAACAGTTTCTCGGCAAAGCGAACACCACGCCGGACACCACAGTAAGAAGGATGCTAGGTCAAGCGGAACTTAAGACATTGAGGGCAGTGGAGGACCAACCGCTCATAGAGAAACCTGCAACCATTTGGAACTGCAGTTGGCGGGTGACCAATGCAAAGAAGCGATATATTTCATGAATCATTGTGCAGAAAGGACCTGATTCTTGACAAGATGAAAGCAAGATTCAAGCACAGACAGCTCCTTATTCATGATGCAGCGAAGTCCAATATAGTGCTTTCAGTTTTTCCCAGATTTCTCGACACTAAGTGATTGGTAAGATACAGTTGATAAGGTCAAACAAGAGGAGAAAATTCATATTTGTTGCAGATACTTCAAGATTTTGACATCCAATTTGGAACAGAAACAGCCTCCAGACTTCTTGAACAATGGGATAGTCTAAAGCCAAAGATCATTGCAGAAGCAAGAACGCTTACTTCGACATTGCATCTGAACAGCCCGCTTTCAGATGCCCAGGGTAACAGACAAGACGAGGATTCACTTTCTGCCTTTGATGAACTTTTTAAAGCATACTTTGTCTTTAGCGTGTCTTTAAGTGCAATGTATTCATTCATCCAGACCACTATCTACAAGATAGATCTTGGTATAGTATGTGAAATCCCTAGGGTTAAGGACCTACGAGCTTAACTTTTAAACTAGATTAAAAAGTTTCGCTTCTTTGTTTGCAAACTGGCACATTCTAAAATTTATATTGCAATAATCGTACATATATACTGTTTATTTACTGATTCTTGCACTTATTCCTGATGTCAGAAAACAGAGAAGTTATGCTTTCAAATGTTTTGAATGGAACATTGCAATGTGTTGAATACATGTCTTGAATTTCTGAAATGATCCATGTTCTTTAAAACAAACTTTAAAAAAATCATATATCAGGAATAAAAAAAACATTTCTATATATCTTTGTTTCATCATTGTGTATATATTAGTTCAGAAAATTTCATACATTTTAATTAATTAAAATTAATAATTCATATGTAGTCATTCATATTAACACTTTGCTGGTGTCTATTTAATCTAACAAGGGTGTACATTTTAACACTAGTGGGAAAATATAACACTGTGGCAGGATATACATATACTTCTGTTGGGTGTACAAATAAACTCTGTCGGTGAACAAATCTATTCTGAAAGTAATGTACATATTTAACACTTTCAAAAGTGTTACTTTAACTCCAAAACGGAGGGAGTCATATGTACATTTTTTGAGTGTTGAATTTGACTCAATTTGAGTAAAATGTACACTGCTGTTTTTGCTGTGTGGCGAGGCTCTTGTCAGACTGCTCGCTCCAGCCTGAAGTACACAAGTTACGGAACGGAAAAGACGCTTTCATTCAGAAATTTACGCTGGCAAAGCAAGTTCAGTGCTTTGTCTTTCTCTGACACTTATTACATGCTCCACACACTGCCGAAACATTTTCTCAAGCTCTTAGTCTCTCAGTTTAAGATTATAAGTCTTTATTTGGGGGGGGCACTATACACAAAGGGGACCTTACAACAAAAAAGTTTGAGAACCACTGATATATATGTCGTTCAAACCGATTTTCAAAAATCCTGACTTGATCTAGGCATATTTTATGAGCAGCTGGTCCTAAGCTGGCTACTCGTTTTAAACTACTAATTTACTGCCTGCAGGGATTCAGCCAGTGCTCTGTTCATGCCCCAACTTTCTGATCTGCGTTACAGATGATCTATTCACCTGTGCATTGCTAAGATCCTGAAATTAGAGGAGGCATGAATAGACAGCACACAACATCTACAGTATCACTACAAGAATAACATACTGTGTAATCTATATGAGGTTCAACCAAAATTTTTACTACAAGTGAGTAGTAAGTAAAGTGGTCAACTTTGCTTGCTTTAGGAACTTTAATCTAGATAATCATTATTTACACTGAATTTAAAAGTTATGGCCGTGGGCCTAAGCGGTTCGGTAGCAGGCTGCATGGAATCATATTCACAGCACCTCATGATCATTTAGCACCAGTGTTTATTTGCACTGTAAAACTAAACCTGTTTGTCTATTTGATTGGTCTAGGAGTTAGGCTACTTGTAAACAAATGGTAGTCAACTGAGAAGGCTCAGACAGAATCGAGACCAAAATGGATTTAATCATGGTCAAATGTGTGGCATAAATTGTGTTGACATTTCCATAAAAGGAATAATCTGTACATAAGAATTGCACTGTATCTTACACTGGTCTGTCATTATCATATTCACTCAGTACGGTCTGTCAAAATGAAATTCAATAATATCACTGTAACAAGATTCAAGATACGGAAGGAAGGAGGCGGGAACCGGAAAACATTTAAACATTTAATATAAATAATAACAGCCATCGGCCCCTCATGGCCGACCGCCGGCGAACAAAACATAAATACAAAACACAAGAACATAAATATAAACTTAACATATGTTCGGGCCTGGTCCTCTTTCTTCGACGGTCCGGTCGCTCATTCTCTTTTATGCTTCCAATCTCCTACGTGATTCGAGCCGGTGTGCTCACAGCTGGCGCTCATTCACAATTACTCACTGGTCTCGAACCACGGTCTCGCCCCGCCTACTCTACTACAATCACAAAAACAAATGGAAACTTGCTAACAATCTACAGCCTGAAAGGGGTGATTTTTTTCTAGTTTTACACAAGTATAATATAAATCATAGGCGTCCACATAATGTACCTGTGAAGTTTCAGCTCAAAAACACCACAGATCTTTTAATATACCATGCGCTACATGCCCACTTTTGCATGCGAGGAAAAACGTGCTGTTTTGGTGTGTGTTTCTCTTTAAGTGCAAATGAGCTGCTAGTCTCCGCTCCCTTTAGCAGAAAACTGAGCCAGCGCTGTGAGCTTGTGCTTCCAGCGACAAAACAATGATGTATTGTCACGTAAAGCGAACACGAAACAAGGTTTTGTCTTTGAACACCAAACGATAAGCACACCATTTTCCCCCAAGGCCATTCGCAAAGCCCCTCCGGTCCCTGATGGTCCGGTCACGAGAGAACCGCGTTGCATGTTTACAAACCATATACACAGTTTTCTGAAGTGAAGATACCCAAGTGAAGACAAACAAATCACTATTTCAAACTAACGTCACACAGGACCATCCCATTGCATGTTTACAAGCCACATTGCTTTCTAATAGTGAACGGACAAACGTGTCACAGTGACATTTTATCTAGTTTTAAACTGCCACAGGTCCCTGGGGTCTTAAAAAATACTGGTACTTACAATTATTGCAGCTTTGCCTCGTTCAGTGTGGATGAGTTCCATTGAAAACAAAAAAATAATCCATTGCTCTCTTGTCTCCCGTCAGGCTGGGAACATTGTTCTGCAAGGTCTGTGCAGCCAACAACAGAACAGTTCGTAAGCTTTGCTACTTTTGCCATGGTGTTGGAACTTCACACATGCGAAAACAACAATGGCGCGGCCCAATTGGTGGACGCTAGGGCTGTGTATTGGCAAGTGCCTCCCGATACGATACACATCATGATAGATGGGTCACGATACAATATATTGCTATGTATTTCGATACGATACACATTTGAGATATATTGCAATACTTTAAATAGAAAATGTATGTGGGTGAATGGGTCACTTAGCTGTTGTGGTGCATTACAGTTAAAACAATGAACATGGGCAGTATAAAACCCCTGGTTCATTCGTGCTGTAAATGCGCTGGTGTCATATCCGTGAAAAGACAATAAATATCTGTCTTTTTGGTATAAATTTTTTACTTAACGCATTACTCCATGATAGTGTTCATTTCGTTAACGAAAATAATGACAAAAAATATTCGTCAACAACTATTTTCCCAGGACAAAGACGAGACGAAAAGTAATGCCATTAAACGACGACTAAAACTTTATCAGTACACAATATCGGTGACGAAAAATGATGAGACTAAAATGTAGCTATAAATATAAAAACTTACCCAAAACCTGATGTAGGCATCAGGAGGTTGGATATCTATGAATAGGCCATTGCACTTATCAGACTTCTGTGGAAATACTTGAAGCTATGACATTGAATAAACTATTGACATGATTTGACATTCTATTGATTTGTGCTTACTGGTAAAATAGAATTATAATGAAATATAAAAACAAATTTCTTAAACAATAACAAACACTGTGATTATAATTTTTTGGCAAAATACCAATTTTAACTAATATACAGCATGACGAAATTGTGACTAAGTTTGACTAAAACAAAACGAAAATGCAAAGACATTTATTCGCCTAAAGTGGATTAAAAAAAAACAAGACAAGGATGACCAAATATGATAAAAACTAAAAAGTGTAGTCGTCGTGGGACTAAAACTAACACTAAAATAAAATAAAGCTGACAAAATGAACACTACTTCACGACTTATTTTCAAAACCAAAGGACACCCACACACCCGCTCTGAGAGCTGGAAGCAGTCTTATATTTTTCATCATGCTTGCTGCCACTTACATTTGGCCGTCTGTATATGTGTGACGAGGTGCCGTTCTGGGATCAGCGTCACCTGGGAAACGGCCCGGCAGCTAATGCTGATTGAGATCACCTGACGCCGATTAGGTGCCGGGCATAAAAGCCGATTGCTCCCAGCACTCTGGGTCCCTGAACTATAAGACGCCTAACGCTGGGTCCTTTCTAAATCCCCCACGAGAGAGAGTGCGAGAGGCCAGCGAGGGAAACACAGGACACCAGACTGCACGAGCACGCATCGGACGACAGCACACCACGAGCACCCCGGACATCACAGCTTTGGACATTCTTTTATGTTTTGAAAATAAATTCCCCACTGGGGTTGCTCTGCCTCACCAGTTGTGTCTGTCATATTCTCTTTCCCCGTCACAATATGGCATGATTTTTAAAAAAAAATATCGATAGTAGCGGTATCACTATCGTAAAAAAAAGTATTGCGATAGATTCATGCATTGATATTTTTGCAAAGCCCTAGTGGACATGTTCAGAACAAGGGGCGGAAATATTATAATAAGAACGGCTGCTTACGTCTTTAAGAGAGTGATTTCTGAAGTGCTCATTTTCTCACAGGCTTGTAGAGATAGGCTCACATAATTTTTTTTAATGATTTGTAATTTTACACGTTTTCTGAGTTGGCAGATACACAAGAGACCCGATTTTAGCATTTAAACATGGAAAAAGTCTGTTTTTCATGAAATCCCCCTGTAGTAGAGTAGGCGGGGCGAGACCGTGGTTCGAGTCCGGTGAGTAATTGTGAATTAGCGCCAGCTGTGCGCACACTGGGCTCGAATCACGTAGGAGATGGGAGCATAAAAGGAACGAGCGACCGGACCGCCGAAGAGAGAGGACCGGGCCCGAACTTGTGTTTGTGTTTATGTTATTTCGCCGGCGGTCGTCCGTGAGGGGCCGCCGGCTGTTTTTTTTTTGTTTTTTTTGACATTCTAAACATTTAATAAATTAATATAACAGCCGGCGGCCCCTCACGGACGACCGCCGGCGAACAAAACATGAACATAAATATAAATATCATTTTCTCACAGGCTTGTAGAGATAGGCTCACATAAATTTTTTTAATGATTTGTAATTTTACACGTTTTCTGAGTTGGCAGATACACAAGAGACCCGATTTTAGCATTTAAACATGGAAAAAGTCTGTTTTCATGAAATCCCCCTGTAGTAGAGTAGGCGGGGCGAGACCGTGGTTCGAGTCCGGTGAGTAATTGTGAATTAGCGCCAGCTGTGCGCACACTGGGCTCGAATCACGTACGAGATGGGAGCATAAAAGGAACGAGCGACCGGACCGCCGAAGAGAGAGGACCGGGCCCGAACTTGTGTTTGTGTTTATGTTATTTCGCCGGCGGTCGTCCGTGAGGGGCCGCCGGCTGTTTTTTTTTTTTTTTTTTTGACATTCTAAACATTTAATAAATTAATATAACAGCCGGCGGCCCCTCACGGACGACCGCCGGCGAACAAAACATGAACATAAATATAAATACAAACATAACATAAGTTCGGGCCCGGTCCTCTCTCTTCGACGGTCCGGTCGCTCGTTCCTTTTATGCTCCCATCTCCTACGTGATTCGAGCCCGGTGTGCGCACAGCTGGCGCTAATTCACAATTACTCACCGGACTCGAACCACAGTCTCGCCCCGCCTACTCTACTACACCCCCCTTTAATGTATATATAGTTTTTCTGTGCATTGTTTGTGTGTGTCTGTAGTCTTGTTAATTAGGGGTGAAACGATAATCCCCTCCTTGAACTGCCACCTTACCATGTTGGAGGGGTTTGAGCACCCGGAAGACCCTAGGAGCTATGTTGTCTGGGGCTATATGCTGGGGCTATACTCGGCAGACCCAAACGTACAGTGAGGGTCTGTTGGGAACGTTTGGCCGAATCGCCTGTCAGAAAGATCTTCAACCTTCACCTCCGGCAGAGCTTCGACCAGATCCCAAGATATCTAGTATATATAAAGTCTGGAGATATTGAGTCCGAGTGGACCATGTTCTCCACCTCCTTTGTCAACACGGCCACTCGGAGCTGTGGCCGTAAGGTCTCCGGTGCCTGTCGAGGCGGCAATCCCCGAGGCCATGGAGAAGGACTATCGGTCGGCATCGAAGAGATTCTGGCAAACCGTCCGGCGACTCAGGAGGGGTAAGTTGCCCTACCAACGCTGTTTACAGTGGAGGGGGGCAGCTGCTGACCTCGACCAGGGATATCGTCGGGCAGTGGAAGGAATACTTCGAGGATCTCCTCAATCCCGCCGTCACGTCTTCCGGGGACAGTGCCCTTTGACTGGCAGACCGGGGTGGTGGTCCCTCTTTTTAAGAAAGGGGACCGGAGGGTGTGCTCGAACTATCGGGGATCACACTTCTCAGCCTCCCCCGGAAAGTCTATGCCAGGGTACTGGAGAGGAGAATCTGGCCGATGGTAGAACCTCGGATTCAGGAGGAACAGTGTGGTTTCCATCCCGGTCGTGGAACACTGGACCAGCTCTATACCCTCTCCAGGGTGCTGGAGGGTTCATGGGAGTTTGCCCAACCTATCCACATGTGTTTTGTGGATTTGGAGAAGGCATTCGACTGTGTCCCTCGCGGCATCTTGTGGAGTGTGCTCCAGGAGTATGGGATTCGGGACCCTTTGCTAAGGGGTATCCGGTCCCTGTACGACCGGAGCAGGAGCTTGGTTTGCATTGCCGGCAGTAAGTCAGACTTGTTTCCAGTGCATGTTGGACTCCGGCAGGGCTGCCCTTTGTCGCCGGTTCTGTTCATAATTTTTAATAGTATCTGGGGGTCTTGTTCACGAGTGAGGGAAGGATGGAACGGGAGATTGACAGACGGATCGGTGCAGCTTCTGCAGTAATGCGGTCGCTGTACCGGTCTGTCGTGGTGAAGAAGGAGCTGAGCAGCAAGGCGAAGCTCTCGATTTACCGGTCAATCTACGTTCCCACTCTCACCTATGGTCATGAGCTGTGGGTCATGACCGAAAGGACAAGGTCCCGGATAAAGCCGGCCGAAATGAGCTTTCTCCACAGGGTGGCTGGGAGATCCCTTAGAGATAGGGTGAGAAGCTCGGTCACTCGGGAGGAGCTCAGAGTAGATCCGCTGCTCCTCCACATCGAGAGGGGCCAGCTGAGGTGGCTCGGGCATCTTTTCCGGAAGAGCTGGAGGAAGTGTCTAGGGAGAGGGAAGTCTGGGCATCCCTGCTTAGCGGATAAGCGGTAAAAAATGGATGGATGGATGGACGATAATCGAAACGAACGATCAATAATACACCCCCTTGATACGAACCGGGAAACTCTCATGTATAACGGGTACCCTGGTCCCCCTTTTTTTAATAAAATATCTTATATTATTTAAATATATTTTCTTCCAAAGAGAAACGTGAAGCCAGTTTATAAAGTTAACAAAAATAGAGTTATTAAGTTACATGACATTGTTGTTGTAATTATTATTATATTATAAGGTTGTGAATTAAAAGAGAATCTGATGTTCTTTAGCATGCCATGAACTCTGCCCCCACATCAAACAGAATCGAACAGAACCGGATCGAACCTTGGCTCTAAAACAGTGACTCAAATCAAACCATAGTTTGTGGTTTATCATTACACCCCAATGTGTATAGATGTCTATTATTTTTTGTATAAACTGTTGTATTGTAAAAATGGCACATGCGACTGCCCACATCCATGCGCAATAAGAAGATGCGCATCCAGTTTGTGTGCTCGAGTCCTGCATGGTGCATGGGTCATAACCTGGATACGCATACGTCGTGGTGGTCTTGTAAATGTGCATCAGAGACTTTTAGGGAGAAGAAGAATATGTTGATTTTGTTGATGAAGTCATTGTTTTGGTTTCTTTTGCGCACAAAGTACTCTCGTCGCTTTATAAAAATTCCATTGAACCACTTTCATCGGATGGACCATTTTACCGATGTCTTTACTACTTTTTGGAGATAATTACCATGATGTCTTTGAGGAGGCCTGGAAAGCTCTCTGATGTCATCAAAAATATCTTAATCTGTGTTTTGAAGGCTGTGGGAGGTCTTAAAACGTGTAGTAAAAAATGGAGAAAAAAAAACTTTTGGATTAACTGGTGTGGCTCTTTTAGTAATCAATCATGGAAAAGTGCTTCGGTCAGTGGGATTGCTATTTCTGTAGCTGAGGACAGTGGTCTCTAGGAGAGGAAAACAGGTGTCTTGTGAAACTGCTACAAAAATGTGATTGCTCAGCTGAGGGAAGGAACTCCTATGGGATCATTGGATGGGTGGAGAGGAAGAAATACTAATTAGTCTGTTCCAAACAGCCACTGAGTGAATTAGGAAAACGCCTCAGATCTTTGCAGATATTTAATTACTGCTCCCTAATCTGGCCTCACAGGACCCACACCCAGGCAATAAGCATTCAGCACTATTAGCACCTTCTGCACCAATTGGGGATGGGAATCGTTAAGATTTTAACGGTATTACTACTCTTATTGATACTGCTTATCAGTCCGGTACTTTAACAGTATTCTTATTGGTACATTTTGATATGAAAGAAACAAATTAGGAACAGAATTAACATTGCTTTATTTGAATTAACATAATTAACAAGAAACAAATTATTACAATTAAATAAAATAAACAATTTACAGAGTTCAGAGTTCAAGAAACGTCTGTTAGCATTCAGCAACCGACGTAGATGGGGCATCAAGAGATGAAATAGATTGGGTTAAGCAGTCAAAAACAGAGCATCTCTCTGTCTGTGCATGATGCACTTCTGACAGGTGCTTTAACAGATTACTTGGGATTCCAGCCTTACAAGCAAATTTCACAGCGGTTTACTATAGTGAATACTATAGTACTCTACAGTAATTTATGTAGACAAATATACCACCGTTGTACAGTAAAAATATATATATATTATGACAAGTATACCAGTGCTACTACTGTTTGGCCTGTGCAACCAAACTTTAAACCTCTGTTGCTATGTGCAAAAAAGTTAACTTGCAGCATTAACATTAATAATAATTATTGCTGGCCTACAACCAAATGCAGGGTGCCAAAGCGGACACTAGTTAAAATGCTTATAAGCATACTTGACCAATCTAAATCCGAAACAATTATATTGAGAATTCAAATAAAATATATTTTTTTTATATTCAGACAAGAATTATTTGTACTCTGAATGACAAATTTACTTGTCCGAAGGACAACTTCATGACAATGCTTTATGTCAAGCAATGAATGAGTGTTAATATAAATGAGAGAATAGGAAATATTTTGAGTAAACAAAACAAGCTTTTTACAAGATGGAGTCAGCCCCAGCAGGCCTTTCAGTGTCTGAAAGACGTTACCACGGTTGTTCTCTTTCTTTAGGTGGGGCTATGTACATGCTTCGAGAAGAATTTAATGAATTTAGTTTGTAATTCGTTACGTGGATTTATGAAATACATTCATTTGTTTGGAGGAGGCATAGCTTTGGACAGCGAATCACAAAGAGGGTGGGATTATAAATTCAGTGCTAGCAGGCTAAAGTTAGCACCTTTCCAAATCAACCACTCAACCTTTAACCCGGCTCGGTCAGTAAGGATCAATTGCAGTATATTATACGCATCTATCCAATGAAAACAGGGTATATTTCAAAGACATGAACTCAGATCTATTGCAGGAAGTTTCTCGTCACAGCATTTCATTCGAAGCAACACTAAAAGACTAAATTGGAAGCAAATAAATGTGGTAAAAGGAATAAATGAAAGTGTGAAAAAAACAGAAATGAGGAATTAACTATTCGTTTCAGAACATCAGAGATATTCGAGTCACGTTTAATATGCAGGGTGTGTCTCATTGCTCCAGTGAGGGGTGTGGGTAAGGTGGAGGCTGTAGTGATCAACTGGCTAGTCTGACAGAAATATCTGTTGTCTATTTTAAACCTTGGTGACGTGGAGGCCAACTCAGGGAAGGCGAAATATGAGCTGCAGCGCACCAATGCATAAAGATTGTGTCAATGGAAGATCTTTGGAAAAAAATATTTGTGGAGCTAAACCTTTTACTTCTGATATTAAGTTTGCTGCACCTTTTTCTTGACAAGAACCATCAAGAGGAAGAGACTGTCTATCTAAAGTGCAAATAAAAAAAACACTGTCTGTTCCATTTACTCACAATTTCGAATTATTAATTGTTTAAAACTATAATAGTTTCCAATTTAATCATGTCGTTTTCTGAACTCCACGACGTTAGTTTAGTTTTAAACATCTCATATATCAAATTGTTTGTCCTCGATATCAAGAAGTCCGTCATAGCAAACAGTGACTCATAGTAATGTGCTCAAGTTGTTTGTTTGTAAGCTTGTCAATGACGACCTGGAATGCGAGTGACCTGCACAGTTGACTATAACACACAGCCTGCACTGGTGGCAGGTTTCGTGCTAATCGTCTTTCCACAGGAAATAACAACTAGAATAAATTCTGAATTTGCAGGTCGCACATGCGCAAGTACTCAAAAACAGGTTGCAAGAAATGTGACCATTTAGTCGCAGTCTGGAGCCCTTGACTGTAACAACACGTAGTTTCTTCATTATTTTGATAACAAGAAGTAGTGTTCTTGTTTTAGCAGTGGAGTTTTATATGAGGAGTATCGTGACATGTGTCAGATGCACAACCCAAATGCCTTAATGCCCCAAAATATAAGCTGAGCAGTGTGAGGTGCAGGGGCTACGAATGCATAGGTCACGTTAAGAGAACATTCTCAGTCATTGCCAGGCTTTTTTTTACCAGTGAAGGAAAGATCTGAAGGTCGTCCGTCATTTTGACGGATTACAATAAAGGCAATTTGTAATTCCCTGTTTTATCATTTCTTTTCATTAGAATGCCCTGAATGCCCTATTTTATGCTTTGGATTTATATTATTTTAGTTTTCTCCATTGGTCAAGACGCTGCAGGTTCGTGAAAATGTGATAATATGTGAATGCAGGTGCTGTTGTTGATTTGTTATGCTGCATTATGCTGCTGTTTGCATATTAAAATAAATCTGTAAAAAAAAAAAGTATTTTTAATGCGTCACGGACCCTCGTCAACTGTAGTTGTGTTCTCAGTTCAAACCTCCGGAGGACGCTGCCTTCGAAATGAGACGCAGCCTGTATTTTTTTAATTCCAATTTATTATGCAGCGGATGAGCAAAGCGTTGTGGCATGAAGACATTCATCGACACGAGTTTCAAAGAGCTTACATGCCCTGGAAGGGAGACTTGGTCGACCACTTGAGGGGATCGACATATCCCTTAGCTGCTTCCCTTTCCACGGAGGTAACAGCTCCCTGAGCCCTTCAGACAGGAACATGCCACGAACGGCATATTCCATGTCTCTGTGAGCTCCTCATGCATCTCCAGGTCAGCTGGCCGGGGAAGAACAGCTGTCATCTCTGCGGAGCCACCTCCTCTTGGGCTTGACCGCTCGCAGGCAGGAGCTTTAAGGGGCTTCATATCCGATCCCAGGAGGTAGCTGTCTGATGTTATGACAGAAAGTTTGTGTCATCACGTTGTTGAGTCTGCCCGGAAGTGCTCAGGAAGCAGACAGGGTTGCGGCAACATTCCGGAGAACGTAGACGTCAGTGACCGCAACACGAAATATACAAGCCGTGACACTGCGTGCTGGAACCCCAACGTGCAGTACAGGTGTCGTACCCGTCAGACTCGAGGATGAGTCTGTCATACCAAAGAACACAGCTCCAAGATATGCCCGAAGACAGTGCAAACTGTGAGAGGAAATTTTGCTCTTTTAGAAATATCTGCAGCTTGCTACCGAGACACCCAGGGGAAGTCCGCCATCGAGAGGGGAAAGTCCGCCACCGCAGATGGAGAAATTTGCTGCTTCGCATACTAACTCCGGCAGTCTAGAAGAATCTCCTAGAGATGCAGCTTGACATTTACGTCATGCAGGTTTCGAAGAAAAAAGGATGAATGAATGACAGTCGAAATCTTCCGTTTATACCCGTATGTACGGGGCAGAGACTGCCTTGCGTTTGCCATTCGCCAAGCCAATTGGCGTTTTAAATTCCTCTCGGAAATGATAGGTTCTCAAGATCAAACCTCAGTCTGTCTCTCGACCGACTGAAGGGGAACACGAAATATGACTCCCTTAAATATATAAATGAATATAAACAACAACAGCTTTATTAGGCTTCTCTTTATTGGGCATTCAGTTGTAATAAAGTAAAGTAAGTTAAGAGAGTAAACGCAAGTACAGAATGATGACATCACAAACATGCAAATTAGCACATAACGCCACATTACTATGGGTTGCAAATAACGATTATTTTAATTGTCGACTAATCTAGCGATATTTTTTTCAATTAGTCGACCAATGCAACGATTATTATTTATCATAGCATATCATACTTTTTACTCCACCTAATTTCATAAATAAATCTTGTTGTTTTAACATTTTAACCCTTGTTTACATTAAAATCACTCTTTTAAGTAAGTAGTTTTAATTTTAATAGTAAAAAAAACTGACGTACTTAAGAGCTGTATTAAAGGTAAAACCAATTAAAAATGTGTTTATGAAATGCTAGAGCATGATATATGTTCTGTATTTTTTTCCTCCAAGTAATATCCAACTCTATTTTCAGTCTCATAATGTAATTGAGTAAAAGCACAAATACTATTATCTATCTCTATTTACTGCACAAAACTATCACCGTATAAAAGAAATATCACTGTATGACATATCACGTATTGGTCACAGATGTAAGTCTCTTTGGATAAAAGCTTCTGCTAAATGTAAAGGTAATTGTGTAAAGCACGCATGCGCATGCTGAACTGAGAATGATGAGCTTAACGCATTTGCTTCGTTATTTACAGTTAAGCGCATCCCGGAAGCATAATTTTGCACTTAAACCACCAACTACTTATGAAGTTCTGGGGATCATTTTGCTCCCCAAAGTAATTAATAGTTAGAACACAACGAGAAGAGATGATGTGTTACATGTTTGACACATAATGCGGTTCATCCATCCAACAGTTTACAGTTAAATCAGAGGTTTAAAAAGAGTTATTGCGTATGAAGACACACAGCATTCAGACCGAATATTGTTGGATATTGTTCTATGAAGGGCATAAGAATTACAGCGGAGAATAGCAGTCGTGTAATCATTTGCTGCAGAAGTTACCTTAGCCAGAACAGTTGCCACAATGGTGATTGTCCAAGGTGTAGCTTTGTGTTTAGTCAGAGGACATGAGGCGCATCTATTAAGCTAAGCTACAAACACTCTTTGTTGGGTGTATAATACTTTCTCTTGTTCTTGGAGTAGTGATGAAAGACAAAGTCAAAGAAGTTGCAAACTTTATTAAAGGCAGGGCTCTTACATTTTGAGGCCTTGTGTACTGAATTGGGAATCAAGCACAAACAATTTACTCTTTCATACAGATGTGAGATGGTTGTCAAAGGGAAGGGTGGTCAGCCGAGTGTACGAGTTGAGGGATGAAATACATGCTTTTCTAACTGAGAAACTGTCACCTCTCGCAAACTCATTCCGCAATGAGAAATAGCTTTTACCATGGTCTCATCTTGCCGACCTATTTTCGGTTGTAAACAAACGGAATCTAAAAATGCAAGGACGTGAGGACAATATTTTCAGACACAACATTTTCAAATCAATCGAACCCTGGTATCTGCGACTCAAAACTGCAAGCTACTATATGTTTCCAACAATAATGAGACACATTGAAGAAATTATGTTTTCAAGAAATCGTGGCTATTCTGACACGTTTCATTCAGTCACATCCGCACCACACCACTGGTCTAGAGCCCTTAAGAATTGCTATTATACACATATATATTATCATACCCATTACAAAAAGATTTACTGGTTTTTTTGTGCTGACAAAAGTATGCAACACAATTATTTATTGTTATGGAAGATGACTGCCGATCATATTTGTGTGCAACGAAGAACCCTTTCTTGACCTTGATTTTCAAATTATAATGTTTTGCAGCACTCTCTACAAAGTATTTTGTTGTAATATGCTTATTAGTGGAAAACACTTAATTATAATGTGCGATCCAGCAGGAGTTAAGGGTAAAAAACAATTAGTAGCTAATTAGGAGTAAAACACCCACATGTGAAAGTCAAATCCCTGCGATTCGGTGAGAGAAGGTTAAGAGCTCCACCTATATTAAGAGAAAAACAAATTCAGGGACACTATGACACTAACCTTTGTTTGGTCTTTAAAGTGTTCTGTTCTCATAAATTTGGTTATTGTGGTACGGCAAACACTTTGAAATCTGCAATTAACTAAAAATCAATCCACTACATAAGCTTAGAAATGTCAACTGTACTGTGTGATACGTGACTTGTTAACTAGAGTCTAGTCAATGTGTTTGTACATCTGGTGAAAGCCTTATATATTTCTAGAATAACATATTCGAAAAAGCCGTCGATATGTTTGACCTTTAGTCATACAAGAAAAGTACATGACTAAGAAAACTGCTGTATATGAGACACCTCTGGTCTGGCGTTTTGTAACCAGTTACTCACAGATTCAAGTCAACCTGCACCCAAATCTGAGCAAAACAGTGAGTTTCACAGAACACCGATTGATCTTTCCATTCAAAATAGGTTATAAAGTTAACCTCAACCTTTACGCTATATGATGAATTCAAACCAGTAAAGTATATCTCATGCTGAATATTTAACATGAACATTACTACAGCAATGAAATGATAGTGGTGGGAATGCTCAACAACTGTTCAGCCTTAAATAACCACAATCATCTTCTGCTTTTGCTATGTAATGGGGTCTGATTACATAAAGGGAAAGGGGGGTGGTGGGCGAGATCCACAAAGCAGACTGTTGTGCTAAACAGGCGTCAGACAGTGGCCACCGACCAACATTTAAAAATGATGAGATGAGATAATTTCCCATCAACAACACAAGTTCATGGGGTAAAAAGGCAGAAAAGTTTTCAACTCTTACTCAAAATGAGGCTTCAATTTAATGATAATAAGTGCATAGATGCGAAATTGTTTTTGATGTATAAAAGCTAAGCAAACATGTGGCTAAAAAAAGGAAAAACCTAGCAATTGAATCAAAAGCGCAGAGCACAAAAGGTGTGACTGGTACAACATAAAAGCATCACTGGTCAATGAATAGGCTGTTGTTTGTTTTTTATTTCCTGGTTTCTCTCCTCTCACATTGCTGCTAGAACAAAGCTTCTCTCCCAACCGGCCCATCTTTTGTTTAGATGTTTTGTTGACCTGAAATGGCATTTGAGAGCATTGCTTTTAACTGCAACAGCCATAATACTAAAATGTAGGCAAATCTGAATCTTTTCATCAACCTGCATCACAAAATTGGAATATTGTGCCTCGAATTTCCCATTAGTTTAACTTCTTGTTCTTTTCAATAACTTAAGTGAAATAACAAGAAACACAGCATGTGTGGCTGAAAATTATGCACACAAGGTTGACACTGGATGACCATGTCAAAATGCAGATCTAAAATAGCCACATGTAACAAGTTAATGCACTATAAACCAATTAATCCGTGTCCACGTGTGTGCACAAGTGTACGTGTAATATCACGTTATTTACATGCATGCAGGGAGTTCAGTAGAGGTGTGTAGACTCACCCTTCAGTTCTGACTGAAGCGTCTCCAAAACTCATGTCAGCAACTAAAGCCGCTTTACGTTACTTCAACACTGCATTCGTTCGTCCAGCCGGGGACATTGAGATATGAACTCAAAGACCAAACATTGACATATATGTCACCTTTAAAATACAATAAAAAAAAGAAATTAGCACACGAGACTTTTTATTATTCTTCAATGTCAAACACTGTCAACCTGCAGCAAGGTGCCACGGTCATGTAACTTATTCAGAAAGAATTAACGTTACCTCAGAATTCACCTCAGACTAGTGTTTATTGTACGTGCTGTTCTCGAGAAATACAAGTATAATACATGGAAACACCTAAACTGGTCAAACCAAAGGCCACTAACACGAATATAGAAACGCAACAGTTACGTTCCTAATTAAAAGTTGCCAAGTCCAAGTAAAAGGAATATTACCGACGTAACATTGTCATATTATGAAATAATGAAACCCTTACCGATTCAGCTGCGCGTGTGTATCAGTTTTACAACGGTACGGGGTTTTGCATGTGAATTCTGTGCTAATCCCGTCGAGCACCTTCTTCTCCGCGTCTGCTCGAGCCCGCGCATAAAGAGCTGGGAATTTTGTGCGCGAGAGCGCGCCTGGCCTGAAAGGACTGGCAGCGGGAAGCACGTGCCCGTTAAAGAGAACAGCAATACTGTCAATATAACAGTTCCTAATATTACAATTTCTTTAAAAGAACATTAGTTTGACGTGTGTAAGAGCACGATCCGTATTATGATTCCTTGATTATATACTGCTTAAACATTTTATCAAAAAGATTGCAAATAAAGTGCATTTCCTTAATATTCAAACTGTTTTCTCCCAGCATCCATAGTGTTTTATTCTGATTGGCTACTCGTCCTTTATGTGCCCCAACGTTTGCGTCTTAAAAAAAACTTTTAAAACTGTTCAATATATGTTTGTATTTTGATTTTATATATTTTAAAAGTTACATTTTAAAAGATTGACAAAGATTGCTGTTTTCTTTTAATTTATGTCTTTTTAATATAAATATACTCTCAATTTAGTCTTGGAAGTTTCAACCAGTCAGGGCACCAAAGTTATTAAAAATGCACAACTACCCTAAGTAAATCAAAGCTATACCAAAACTAACTGCTGTAAGTGCAGTTCACTGATAGCAGCAAACCTTGTCTGGTGAATAGCGTAACAAAAATTATATAATAACGGAACCCCTGCGAATTCTTTTTTTCTGCCACTTTTCAAGAATTAATAAAGGCTACAGGAAAATAATATTTACAGAAACCTTCATCTGCACTTATAGCCCTGAAGAGGGCGCTTTTCGAATGATTTTATGTAAGGTGCACCTGCTCAGTCATGCAACTCACAGTAAAAGTTGACAAAGAGACTTTGAAAATGTGCAAATTGTGTCATTTTACAGAAAGTTATAAGCCGATTTATATGGCAATGCGCTATTGTTAAAAGAATGTTCAACAAAAGTACATTTTTAATGAATTATTACGTCATTGCAAAGTTGTGTGTACTGAATGTTTTGTCTTTGATTCTGAAAGTCATCTGCTTTGAATTTCTTTTTTCAATGTGTGTCCTGTGTAAATACGAGAAGCGCATTCCATAAGACTGGAATTTATGTAACTTGGTAAAGCAGCTGTGTGAACATTTTCAATTCTATTTTCAAGTCTTTTCATATCTCACAGCGAGCTAAATTCCACAGTTTATTTAGGTTTATTGAATTTGTTTTATTTAGGTGATGGTTCGTTTGTCGGAAAACTACAATTATTTACAATACAAGTGTAAGGCAGTGTATTGAGTTGCCCACCAGATGTCCCCATAACAATGTTTTCTTAGAATAGTTCCAAGTGCCGTTCGCGCTATTTGAGCTTTTTGATGTACCGTAGTGTTGATACATGAGTAGTGCGTCATCTTTTCTTCAGTTCATGTTATCAACACTACAGGTCAGCCACGTTAACGTTAGTGGAAAAGGGGCAATTTAAAATATATTTGTTTTTATCGCACTAAAGTTCATTTTATTGAGATACTTTGTGTTTTAAACTGCTAACGATCTAAATGCAGCATAATGTAGAGGGTTAAAATGTTTTGTTTTGCCTTTGAAATGTGATTTACCCATGTTGGCTAATGCAAAGCTATGTATGATAATATAAGTAGCACGAGCTTGCTGTCGAATTGCCTGTGCATTGTAATGTACTTTGCTAGTTGAAAACTTAAGTTGAGTTCATGTTATCAACACTACAGATGCCGTGCTGTGGAATAAACGGTCGAGCCACGATCCCGAACCCCTTTGTTTCTGAGTCCCCGCTCTCTACCACCACCCACGAACACACACAACACAACGCAGAGTAGCAGAGGCGGTGCTAGGGCCCAGTAAGCGTGCGGAGAGAGAGAAAGAGAGTTACACAAGTAAATGGATGGCGCTTGCATATTCTAAACACAAACCACGTCTTGTCTATTTGCTAGTATATTTGGGATATTTAACAATTATTAGTGGCAGTTCATAATGTTCTTTTCATTAAGATAAAGTCCCGCCTCTGGGAGGTTCAGGAAATAGCACCTCCTGTGTTCTGCAGCTTTTTCACAGAGAAGCTCAAACAAATTTCACAGATTCAGCAGTCAATACCAAGAGACATGACAGAGGACCCAGCTTCACCCGGTAAGTGACAATTTGATCCATTTTGGTTTAATGCCGTTAGATTGCTTGTCAACGTCTTACTTATTCAGATGATTAAATGTTTTTTTTTTAATCTTCAGAAAATTTATTTTTGTCATTATTTTATAATGTTTCAAATTAATCTTTTGTTAAAATGGTACAAAATGAAGAACAAAGCATTATTATTAATAGGGAAATTTGAACATAAATATGAGCTTCGAAGAAACATACATATAAACAAACAAACAAAATTTAAACTTTAAAACACACAGTGAGTCATGTCATGTCAGTCATGACCACTAGATGTCATGAAAACACAGACTAACATCTTGAGTCCTTTTCAAGTCCTTTTGTGGTGTGGCTTGCCGATTTCTAAATGCCTTGCAAACAGCTGTATAATGTTCCACTGTAACTGTGTTCTGTTCCAGGAGAATACCCCGATTACTACGATAATGTGACCAATGATAACGGACAACCATGCAACAATGGCCACACAAAGGCCTTCAGTGAAGTCTTTATTCCGAGCCTTTACAGCATCGTCTTCATCATTGGTTTCATTGGGAACGGTCTGGTAGTGTGGGTGCTTTTCAGATGCCGTCGCAAATCCAACATGACGGACGTGTGCCTTTTTAACCTTGCCCTGTCTGACCTTTTCTTTCTTGTGTCCCTCCCCTTTTGGGCTCATGCTGCCATGGCCGATTGGATCTTTGGTAAATTCTTGTGTCATACCGTGACAGGGCTTTACATGCTGGGTCTTTATGGCAGTATTTTCTTCATGGTCCTTATGACGTTTGATCGCTATGTCATCATCGTCCATCCCCACAACATCTTCTCCAGAAACCGGTCTGCAAAAATGGGTGTGGTATTGGCCTCGTGCGTGTGGATGCTTAGCCTGTTCGCAGCTCTCCCTAACATTATATTTGCCCATGTGAATAACGAGACAAATCATTCGCGACATTGTACTTCAAACTTTACAGAGGGCTGGAAGGTATTTTCTTACCTTGAACTAAACTTCCTAAGCCTGGTTCTCCCTCTGATTATTATGGGCTATTGTTACGCCCGCATCATCCCCACTCTGATAAGCATCAAATCACAAAAGCGACACAAAATCGTTCGACTCATTCTGGCTGTGGTGGCTGTGTATTTCCTATTCTGGACACCATACAACGTTGCCATATTCCTTCAGTTCCTGTATCTGAATGGCTACCTGAACACTTGTGAGTGGCAAAATGGTTTAAGCATGGCCATGCAATGGGTGGAGACTATTGCCTTCAGCCACTGTTGCCTCAATCCCATCATCTACGGCTTTGTTGGAGAGAAGTTCAGAAGAACGGTCATAAAGGTGGTGAAAGAGCAGTTTCCTATGTGCTTCAGACAATGCGTTACATTCTCGCAACAGCTTTCTGAACGCAGAGGCTCAGTCTTCTCAAGATCTACTGAATATTCCAGCACACATTTCATGTAGTGCACTTTTGATGCATTTCGAAATTATACACTTCATTCCTCCTATGCAAATTTAAAAGGTTATTTCATTTTGAGCAAGTCCTATTCCTTCAAACACAGAGTTCCTCTTTTTTACTAAATATATTACACTGTAAGTTTATCTACGTATAAGATTTAGAAATAATTTCTATGTTGTGTTTTTGAATGTTTTGTTTGCATTATGGATGTGAAGGCTATTATATATCTTGCTGTCAGAGCTGGTGCTTAAATATGTGCAAAATTGTAACTTTTTGTTAAGCAATTCTCACTGTTGATATCTACAAATGCAGATCACAGCTTCTAAGATGAATGTACAACTGTATATTATCTACTGAATGTATTTTTGTAAAGGGTTCTAAAACATTTTTTCCTTATGACTTTTTTGTATTAAGCCATTTAAAGTTTTGCCTGTAGCTTCTTTGTGTAGTACTGCTTGTTAAAATGTAATATTATTACATTATATTAAATTATATTATATTATATAATATTTGTTTACTTTGAATGCACTGTGAGCCACTTTGCATAAATGCATGCAAAATGTATAAATGTCATGTTTACATTCCAGTATTCAATAAATGACTGAAAAATATGCATGAAGAATATATCAATGGAATATGTAAATGTAGAATTCCTGGAAATTTTGAAGGAAGTGTAATGAAGCAGCCTGTGTCTGTGTGGCCTCATGTGGTTGGTGTATTTGTTTGTGTGTGTGTGAGGGGGGTGTATTTCCCCTTACAGAGAGGAAACAATCTGAAGCGTAGCGTTTAACCACATTAGGTGCAGGTGTGCGTAAGTCTTTGTCTAGTGTTAGCACGTGAAACCAGTCTCAGGAATGACACAGTACATTTATGGCAGTTTAGTGTCGTAATGCTCGATAGCACAGCAAACGTTTAAAGGGGATATGAAACAACGTTTCATGCTTTTTGACTTCTTGACAATGTTAAATGTGCTGTCTTCTCATGCTTTACATGGTCAACTTGTCAAAAAACGAGTTGGACGTATGACGTAGTATTTTTGGGCTCGATACACTCCCCCAATGTTCGTATAGGTTTTGGAGAGTTTTTTTCAAACATGAAAATCTGTTTCGTAACAACTTTTCTAAGTCCCTTATTTGACAATTCGCATGCGCACGTCACTTTCACTTGTGTGCAGGAGAGAGAGAGCACTGCGTTCGCGAAGTTACGCTGTGTTTGTTTGTTCACTGAATTTGGGTGATAAATGTTATATGTGGATATAACGCTAGATTTGTAGATCGTTTGAAACTGATGGAGCGGTCCCAGTACTAAAAGATGCCGGACATGAACTGCACGCGGTAAATGAAACTGAGTCATATGTTTGTATTTTGTTGGATGTGCTTTAGTTCCATGCAATCCTGGTCCTGGAGGGCCACAGTTCTGCAGAGTTTAACTCCAATCAGCTCCAACACACCTATTTTGAGGTCTGTCTCAAATCGCCCACTTATGCACTATTCTACGCCATTTTGTAGTATAAACTGTCTGAGTAGTGCTTTCACATTGAAAATTCTCAACAAAGAAGTGCACTTTAAGTTCCCGGGTGATGCACTCATCAGCCGAAAATGTGAAGTGTGAATCACGCACCTAACAGTCACAGTTTCACTTATAAGTGGAAGGGAGACGGGTCTATCAGACACTGCTCGAGCTAAGTTCTCCTGTGGAGTGATTAAGCTCAAATGTGATGACGACCGAAGTCATGCCGGACAAAACCGATGGAAATTGCATTAAATGTGCGATGCATGAATTTATTTAATTGACACATGCTTTGTTGTGCGATTGGCGTTATTTGCCCTCGTCTGGGAAACTGCATATACTTACTACCAGTTAATATAAAACGGTTAATTATTCCATTTGGGATTATACTACTCTTCTTATATTCATACACTAGATGGCTAGTGTATATAGCATGTCATTTGGGACACAAATTTGAAGTTCCTATTAATCCTGAAGACCTTGATTAGATGTATCAGTTTGTTGCAGGTTAAGAATCAACTGAAACTCGTAAGTGTAATTGATTAATCGTGTTTTATTGAGTCTTACACAGTTTAGTTTCTTTTTCTTTGCGACCGTTGGGTCAAGTGTTGTTAGTTACGTTTGTTTCGTGTGTTATTGGGAGATATTGAAAGGTGTGTACAACGGCAGCTCAGTATACATGACATCCCTAGGCCCCTTCATTCGGAAACATGGCTTTTCCTATCACTGCTATGCGGATGATACACAACTCTACCTGTCTTTTTGGCCTGGCGATCCGACTGTTTCTGCACGCATCTCAGCTTGCCTAGCCGACATCTCGCTCTGGATGAATGGCCATCACCTGCAGCTGAACCATACAAAAACAGAACTGCTTGTAATACCGGCCGACACAAAGGCTCATCACAACCTTTCCATTCAACTGGGCTCACCAACCTTCACATCTTCGAGAAAGGCAAGAAACCTGGGAGTGGTATCGATGATCAGCTTAAACCTCTAAAGATGATCTAGAATGCCGCGGGAAGAATTATCTTTAATGAACCGAAGAGAGCACACGTCTCTCCTCTATTCGTTAAGCTACATTGGCTCCCTATAGTCGCTCACATCAATTTCAAGACTCTGCTCCTGGCCTACAAGACCACCACTGGTTCGGCACCCCCTCATCTTCACTCGCTAATGCAGACATATCTTCCCACCAGATCCCCACGCTCTGCAAATGAACCATGTCTTGTGGTGCCATCCCAAAACGTTAAAAAATCTCTCCCACATACCTTCTCCGGATTGGTTCCACCTATGTGGAATGATCTGCCCACTGCTACAAGATCAGCAGATTCTGTAGCCCTCTTTAAGCATCGTGTGAAAAAACATCTCTTCTGTCAACACCTGACTGATCAGTTCTGACTTCTATTTCTTCTCTAAAAAACAAAATCTAACTTAGCTCTGTATACTGTGTTAGGTTATATGAGACCAGTCTTCTTTTTGATTGCAGTTATGCTTTTTGTTGTCCTTATGCTGTCCCAATTGCTTCCATTGCTTACCCCACCTGTAAGTCGCTTTGGATAAAAGCGTCTGCCAAAGGACTAAATGTAAATGTAAAATGTATCAGATGTGTTCGATTAGGGCTGGAACTAAACTCTGCAGAGCCCCCCAGCACCAGCCCTGAGTCCGAAATCGCCTTCTTCCACATAATCCACACTATATAGTTGGCGAAAATGACTATGAGTCATGAGTAGTACGTATGTCCCATACCTCATTTTGCTCAAAACAATAGGCGAGAAATACCCAGATTGTCTACTGCTTCCGCTGAGATTTGTGAGTGTACATCGGATGGACACTTCTCTCTATCCCATGATGCAACGTGAGCTGAGCAACGGTCAAATTTCAAAATTAATTCAAATAAAAATACCAGGTAATAGAAGAAAACTCTCCGATTTTTAAATGTATTCTAAGTACAGATTAATGAATTTCTTGTGAACACATTATGTATGTACCGACGCCAAGATACAGGTTGATGTTACTACGTCAGGTCAAAGCGCAGATGGGTCACATGACCATAAAACATGATGGATGCAGTACGTCTGAAATCTATTCATACTACCCCCCACAAACTAACTAAAACGTACTGGTTTAACAGTCGATAGGTAGGTACTTCATTTAAATCAGTATGTACTGTCATAGTATGCGATTTCGGATGCAGTATGTAACTGCTTTGGCACTTGATGTTCCTAAAATCAGATTAGGTAAACATTAGATATATCAAAGTTCTGATCAGAGTTCTGTTTAGTTTGGTGGTAGGCAATGCAGTTTATTGTGCTTAGTTTGTTTACCTTGTTTCTGTATTTTGTTAGAGTTTCTGTTCCTTATGTTGCATGTTCTAGTTTTGACCTTAATTAGTTCCTTGTGTTTCTTCCCTTACACATTAAGTTTCCTAGTCTCCATCTGTTGCCTTGAACTGATTTTGCCAAATTAAAATGTTCCTGGAGCAACAAACCCTGCTACAACATTTCTGAAGAAAAAAACCTATACCCACCTCAAAAACTACCTATAACATTCAAAAACAAATGGAGGAATATGGTGAAAATGAATATGTGGCTTTCCTGTAGCTCAGTGGTAAGAGCATGATGCTAACAACGCTGGGTTCGGTCCGAGGGGATTGCACATACTTACCATGTTCTTCAGACAATGCGCTACTTTCTCGCAACAGCTTTCTGAATGCACAGGCTCAATCTTCTCAAGATCTGATGAATATTCCAGCACGCATATCATTTAGTGCACTTCTGATGCATTTCGAAATTATACACTTCCTTCCTCCTGTGCAAATTCAAAGGTTATTTCATTTTGAGCAAGTCCTTTTCCTTCGAACGCAGAATTCCTCTTTTTTACTAAATGTATCACACTGTAAGTTTATCTACGTATAATATAAAAAAATTATTTATATGTTGTGTTTTTGAATGTTTTGTTAGCATTATGGATGTGAAGGCTATTATATGTCTTGCTATCAGAGCTGGTGCTTAAATATGTGCAAAATTGTATCTTTTTTAGTAATTCTCACAGTTGATATCTACAAATGCAGATCACAGCTTTACAGATGAATTTACAACTGTATATAATCTACTGAATGTATTTTCTTAAAGGGTTCTAAAACATTTTTGCATTAAGAATTTTTTTGGCATTAAGTCATTTAAAGTTTTGCTCGTAGCTTTTTGCTGTAGTACTGAAAAAATGTAATTTTAAAAATAAAAAGGTATGCTTCGGTTTCTTTTCTGCCCACTTTCATTTATGCATTTTTATGTTTGTGTGGTTTATGGTTTGAATCCCTGAAAACTTTACTAAAAAAGTATTATTCCTGTGTATGATGAGACTGTTAGGGTTTTAGGCACAGAAGAACCCAAATGCAGGCAGCAATACGGAGAACAACAAAACGTACTTTAATAATCAAAGAAAAACCCACAATGGGGAAAAAGCAGGACAAACGCAGTCAGGGAACAAAAACAAAAGACTTCCCACGAGGGGGCAAAAAACTAAACTAAAACAAGAAGAAATGTGCACTACAAGAACAAGGTACTCACAGGGTAAATACCTATAGCTAGGGAAACACGACGTACAACACAAATCTCTCTGGAGTACATGTAACGAACCAGCACAAGACAATGAAACAAGAGGAAGTCTTATAGGGAGACAAACAGGATAATTAATAGGGGCCAGGTGACACAGATGAAACACTAAGGGAAAGCTAACGAGACAGAAAGGGCGGGAAAAGGGCGGGAAAAGGGAAAGGCACAACAGCGCCTACACTTTCTCCGCCGGCTGAAAAAAGCAAGCCTCCCTCCACCCATCCTCACCACCTTCTACAGGGGTACCATTGAGAGCGTGCTGACCAGCTGCATCACTGTCTGGTACGGAAACTGTTGTGCAGCAGACCGCAAGACCCTCCAGCGGACAGTGAACACCGCTGCAAAAATCATTGGTGCCCCTCTCCCCTCCATCCTGGATATTTTCCTTACACGATGCTCCAGCAAAGCAAAAAGTATCGTGGAGGACCCCACCCACCCCTCCCACAGTCTCTTCCAGCTCCTACCCTCAGGTAGACGGTACCGGAGTATCAGAGCCCGCTCCGCCAGACTGCTCAACAGCTTTTTCCCCCAGGCTGTGAGAGCCCTGAACTCACATCACTCCACCCCTCTCTGAAACCCCTAACAACCTCCCCCCCCACATACACCTTACCACATCTCAGGAAAAAAACTGTTAACTTTTATTTCTGTGCAATTCAGGTGAACGGGCCTGCACAAGCCACCTGTAGCAACACACTCTCCTCTGGATGCACTAGACACTTTTACACACCATTGTGTTTCCAAAATCCCACAAAAGACTGACTGTAATATATGACTGTAATGTATGCATGCTTACTTCATGCACCTCAAATCACCTTACACTGTTCCCCAGACAGCTGCTTGAATGTCTCTCTCTTTTTGCACATGTACAGTATTTGTAGTCATTTGCACAGATGTACAGTTTGTATTTTATATTTTATTTTTATTTGTTAGTTTATGTATAAGTAACTTTTATATATATATATATATATATATAGCATATGTATAGTCAAAGCTGACAGTAGGCTAGTTGTGTATGGGTTTATATTGTTTTACTTCGTGTTGTATATCTGTATTTATGTAGCACTTTGGTCCTGTGAGGCACGACATCTCGTCCCGCTATATGTCCACACATGTAGTGGAATGACAATAAAGCTCAACTTGAACTTGAACTTGAACTTGAAAAGACGAGACTCGGGGAGAGAGTGTGGAAGGCCAAAAGGCCGAAAACTTCTCTCCCCACATAAAACAGGGAATTCTGTTTTGGTTCTGCCTCAAGACCAAGAATTAGCCAAACATGATAGGCAGAACCGTGACAGAACCCCCGCCTTAAGGAGCGACAACCTGACGCTCCTCAAGGAGACTCACAGGACAAGACAGACTGGGACAATGACAAGACCAAACAAAACAGAGAACAGAATCAGGGGCAGACAGGCAAGAACAAACAGGGGATTGGGGTGACTTAACAGAAATAATAAACATAGGAGGGGGGGGAGGGGGAACAACAAAGTTCATGGGGGAATGTCCAGTAGGGTTGGGATGGGGGGGAACAGATTTAGACCGGGGTGATGCTCGAGAGCGTGAAGCCCCAGGGGTCTTAACTGGAGAAGTCCTGGGGGGCACAGTCTTAGTCCCAGAGGATCTTGTAGGGACAGTCTTGGCTGCCGGCTGGGCATGGCTAGGACCCAGGTATGCTCCTAGTTGAGTCACCGGCAGGGCTGCAGGCTGAGTCACCGGCAGGGCTGCAGGCTGAGTCACCGGCAGGGCTGCAGGCTGAGTCACCGGCAGGGCTGCAGGCTGAGTCACCGGCAGGGCTGCAGGCTGAGTCACCGGCAGGGCTGCAGGCTGAGTCACCGGCAGGGCTGCAGGCTGAGTCACCGGCAGGGCTGCAGGCTGAGTCACCGGCTGAAAGGTCGACTGACACACCGGACTGCACACCGGACTGCACACCGGACTGCACACCGGACTGCACACCGGACTGGACACCGGACTGGACACAGGACTGGACAACGGACTGGATACCGGCTGCACCGGACTGGACACCGGTCGCACCGGACTGGAAACCGGTCGCACCGGACTGGAAACCGCCCGCACCGGACTGGACACTGGACTGGACACCGGCTGCACCGGACTGGAAACCGGCTGCACCGGACTGGAGACCAACGGACTACGAACCGACCTACGTTGCCTCTTCTTCTTCAGCCGGGTCACCCGCCTGGTGGTCGGCTGAAGGGACGAAGAGGACGAGACGGCCGGCTCCGGATTGGAAGCCTCGGACGAGGACCCCCAGGATTCCCGCCCCCCCCCGCTTGCCAGTGAGACTGGGCGGTCGTGAGGAGACTGCGGAGGGGTTTGTGGCGATGCCAGCAACCCCAATCTGCAGAGGACCACTCTCAGGAATCGAAGCCAAAGGAGATGAGAGGTATGTGTCTGATGAGGTCGTGGACTCCGAACGAGCCGAGGCAGTTGGCCACACGGCGTCGAAGTCCAACGGGCTCATCGCCCTCATCTCCGAGCGAGAGAGTGGCTCTCTGAGACCGGCGTTGAATAGCACCGCCAACTCCTCCTCTCCGAAGGTGCCTTGTTCGGCGACATCAAGGAATCTCCCCACGTACTCATCCACAGTCTCCTCTCCCTGGCGAAGGCTGCAGAGGAGACGGGCCAGGCTTGTCCGGTCTGTGTCCATGCTGCCGCTAGGTTCAATAATTGGCTGGTTCGTTCTGTTAGGGTTTTAGGCACAGAAGAACCCAAATGCAGGCAGCAATACGGAGAACAACAAAACGTACTTTAATAATCAAAGAAAAACCCACAATGGGGAAAAAGCAGGACAAACGCAGTCAGGGAACAAAAACAAAAGACTTCCCACGAGGGGCAAAAAACTAAACTAAAACAAGAAGTAATGTGCACTACAAGAACAAGGTACTCACAGGGGAAATACCTATAGTTAGGGAAACACGACGTACAACACGAATCTCTCTGGAGTACATGTAACGAACCAGCACAAGACAATGAAACAAGAGGAAGTCTTATAGGGAGACAAACAGGATAATTAATAGGGGCCAGGTGACACAGATGAAACACTAAGGGAAAGCTAACGAGACAGAAAGGGCGGGAAAAGACGAGACTCAGGGAGAGAGTATGCAAGGCCAAAAGGCCGAAAACTTCTCTCCCCACATAAAACAGGGAATTCTGTTTTGGTTCTGCCTCAAGACCAAGAATTAGCCAAACATGATAGGCAGAACCGTGACAAGAGACCACACCTGACAAAATCCTTTAAACCCTGTTAAATCATACTACATTATAGTATTTACTGGACTCCAGGAAATGCGTATACTGTATGCTTATTTGTTCTACTTGTTCATTAACGCAATCAATGTTTCTTCAAGTTCTAAAATGTTGCGCATAGGCAGCGTTCACTCCATGCCTGAAATAAATGTTTTTATTCTTAATGTTCTCTTTTAATAATAGTAAAATAAACAGGCCTAAACCCCAGCCAACAGCATTCTAAAAATGGCTGGGTTATTTTTAAGCGCACGGTCAAAAAGGCATAAACTCAACCATTGGCTTGTTAATTAACATGTGCTGGATTGTTTTAACCCTCAAATTTAAAAAAATTTCTAGGTCAAATTTATTTACCGGCTGGGTGTGTCCCGTTCTGACCCAATGTTGGGTTGAAAATAACGATGTTACTTTCTTGAACAAAACTTTCTTTTGAGTCGTTTTTGACCAGTTCTCAGGTGGTAATCGGTCGAGCTGGTTCACTGAACCGAATTTCAATTCCAGGTTAATGACGCTAGACATATAGCACTTTTATGGAAACTGAAGCAACTGCCGATTTTTACATGGGAACGAGGATTCTTAAGAGTGGGTTTGACTTGAAGGGACCAAATGTGCAAATCAAGTTTCTTTAAAAATACACAAAAGCTATATTATTACAACTAGATTTTATACTAGATGTTTATTCAAAACGGAACCGCCAAGTTTATTGCCCCTGATTTATTGTAATTTGATTACAGTAAGAGGACAGAAGCAAATCAACCTCAAATGGGTGCTCAACCATAGAACGAATTGAGGATTGTATACAAAAGTGGACAACGCAAAGCAAATTTATTAAATAAAAGACTTTAGGTTGCCGTGTGACGTTTCTCTAAATGTTGCTCTTCGGCCTGTGTGCTGGAAACGTTTCACGCGATCCTATGGTCTTTTAATATTTTTTTTGTCTTTCAGAGCTTTGACTTTGATTACAATCAAATCAAAATCTGAAGCGAAACAAAAAAACAATGAGAGAATTAAAAAATTCAAACAACAGGAACAGGATATGTTAACCAGACTATGACCTCAGATTCAAATGTTAAACCACGTACATAAAAAATGCAAACAACAAACTAAGACAAGAAAAGCAAAGACAAAGGCATTGATAGGAGGCAAACTGAAGAAAGGTAACGAGGGCAAGAGGTGTGTGGCATGACTATAAACCATATACTTATATGAGGAAACAGGGGGGCGGTGTACAGACATGAGACATTAAGGCCAATCCCATTTCTACCCCTTACCAATACACTTTCCCCTACCCCTCTGTTTAGTGCGTTCACGTGAAGGGGTGGGGATAACTCGATTCTCTTTTGATTGGAGGGGTAGGGGGGAAGGGCCATATAGCGCTTCACACAAATATTTTTCAGGACCTCACTTAAATCGAAGGGTTATGAAATTTCCCAACATGGCTGCTTACACAAGTTTAATGTAAGCCTTTCTTTTCTCCGGAAAACAACCACGAACTGAGGGAAGCAGAACGCGCTCCCTCTCAGATTCGCGTTCGCTCTCAGATACCCCGCAAACAAAACAGCTAGGATAGGAACGGGAACACAAACAGGAACATCGACTCGATAGACTAGATAAACTAGACTAGACTTACGTGGCAAACTCAAGAAAAGGAGGCTGCAAGGTTAACAGCACACAGCTAACACTCCAAATACTGACAATGATCCAGCCCAAGACAGAAGACACAGAGACATTTCGTAAGGGGGCAAATTTGGAGGAAACAGCTGTGGGATTCATAATGAGCACTACCGAGGAAACAAGAGGGTAGGAACAATGACAAGACCGGAGAGAGAGTATGGTGAGCCATACGTCCCAAAATAGTCTCTCTGCACATTAAACATGGGGTCCTGTCATGATCCCGCCCGCCACTAGGCCAAGAGAAACATGCCATGATGCGGCAGAATCATGACAGAAGCCCCTCTTTAAGGAGAAGCAACCTGATGCTCCTCAAGGCACAAACAAGACAAGACAGACTGTGACATGACCAAAAAACAAGGTAACAAGATAAAACAATAACCATCTAAAAAATTGGGGGGTAACAAGAGTCCAAGGGGGGAGCACAAGAGTCCAAGGGAGGGGACCAAAAGAGTCCATGGAGGGGGAGACGCACAAGAGTCCAAGGGAGGGAAGTCCAAATATGGGCAAAACACAGGTCCAAACAAGGACACAGACTGGTTTGCCGGCTGACACACGGATTGGTTTGCCGGCTGACACACGGACTGGTTTACCGGCTGACACGGACAGGATTGCCTGCGGACACTGACAGGATTGCTGGCTGACACGCACTCGATCCCGGGGACATGGACGCTCTCCGGCGGTGCTCTCCAGCAGCTGGGCACTGGAGAGCTGGCGGGGATCTGTGTCGGGAAAGGACAACATCGCCTCAACCCTGCAGGGGAATCCGACGGCCCCGACCCTGGAATGGAGCCCAGCGGCCCCGACCCTGGAAGGGAGCCTGGTGGCCTCGACCCTGGAGGGAAGTCCGGCGGCCTCAACCCTGGAGAGGAACCCGGTGGCATCAACCACCCCACACCGATCCCTCTGTCTGCTAGGTCCTGATATGGCTGGAGGACTGCGGACCCAGGACCCAGACACAGACAGCGGGTAAGGGCTCCTATCGAGCGTCAAGGCCGTCGGATTGTCGAGGGTTGAGGCCGACAGTGTCCTGTCCCGCCACAGATCCCCGCCCACTCTCCAGTGCTATACGGCCGCCGGAGAGCGCCGCCGTGTGTCAGCCGGCAAACCAGTCCATGTCCTTGTGTGGACTTGTGTTTTGCCCTTGTTTGGACTTCCCTCCCTCTGTCCTCACCACCCACATTCATGACAACTAGTTGTGACATAATGAAAGGGCAAATGGTAATCTCAGGAATATTTATGAATAATTTCACAATATCCGATACTGTTCAAATTAAACAATTATAAGATATTGTCATAAATTATAACTGTGACCACTCAGAGGAACATAACGGATAACAAATCCCTGACAGCACCCATCATTCAACCACAACACCGATAACTTTCAAAGTACTCCTACAGTTTGGGTTTCGGGCCTTAAAATCTATGAAAAACAGTTTGTACAGAAAATGAAGCGTAGGCAACGATCCTAATTCTTGTAAAAAAACTAAAATTAGTCACTCATAATTGACTAATTTTACACTTTGTTTTTCTAATTCCAGAAAACTGACTCACTGTTGAAGCTTCAACGAGCACAAAAAATCATTCATCTTATGACAGACATATCGCTCATTTGTGTGGTTGTTGTACGGCCTTGCTTATTGACGATATTAGTCTCTCTGTGGGTGGGGGAAGGGATTAGGGTTCATTCAGAAGCTAATTCAGTATCAGTTATTGTTTCATCAAGTCCAAGGGAAATTTTTTCATTGCATCCAGACCTGCTAACATCAGAACAGTGACAGGAAGTGTGTTCACACCTAACCTTCCTTGCAAGATACAGTAATGCACCAAAGTACACACACACACATGCACGTGCTTCATTTTACAGGAAATTTGCTGAAGGCAAATGTACAGAAAGAAGGTGAAATGTACAAGTCTCTCTTTCATGACCATCTGAACCAAGTCTCGACAACAAGTTAGTGAGTTAGTTCCAACATCTCACAACAATCATTCATCATGGATGAAGGGCATACCGAAAGGTAAAATAATTTTGAGTTACTGGATTTTGAATTTATGTTGTATATCCTTAAAACTTGACAAATTTCGAAGCATTGGACAGAGAACAGCCATGAAACCTCAAAATGTCCTCAAAATGTCAAGATTGTTTTTTATATACAAGCAATTTAACTAATTAACCTTAGGGAGGTATTGTACATTTATTTTAGGACTGGTTAAAAATAGTAGATCAAAGATACTGATATATGTTGACAGCATGCAGTGGGATTGTGGTGGGATGTTTCAGAGGCCTGTGGTTTATAAGCGTTATGCGACCTCCTTCTGTTGATATATACATATATTTGAAAACGCTGTGGTCTGCATGTACTAGCTGAGGTTTACTTGTAGTGCCACTTTCAAACCATGTATACAAACAAATTTTGCATTTATAATAACAGTGCTTTACAATTTATTATGAGATCATATTCATGGGATGTACGGTATAATTGTTACATTCCGTTTTATGCTACATCCTTTGTTATAACTGCCTATCATACATCCTGACCATTTAGCGCTGACATTGCTTAGAATTAAATGGACAATTTCTAGAAAAAACGAAAACAAAATATTAATTTCATTACATAGTTGACCCTTGCCTGACCATGCCAGTGCGGTTTGTGTTTCCTTTTTATTGCGAAACTTAGAATTTATTTACATTTATCAAGATAGTAACTGATTGAGAAACCTTGCGGAATATTTACAGATGGTAATGAATGTGGTTGAGATGTTTAAAAAACACATAAAGCATTACAGCTATAGACAAAATACACATTTGTGTAAAAGGACTCTTAAAAGGATAGTTCACCCAAAAAAATGTATTCTATCAATTACTCACACCTTTATGAACAAAAAAGAAGATGTTTTGAAGAATGATGGTAAACCGAACAACGCTGTGCCCATTTACTACTATTGTACGGAAAAAAACCAATGCAAGTCAATGGGTGCTGCCGTCGTTCAGTTACCAACATTCTTCAAAGTATCTTCTTTAGTGTTATGGAGAAGAAGGTTGTACAGGTTTTGTACAGAACCAACTTGAAGTTGAGCAAAGGATGACAGAATTTTCCTTTTTGGGTGAACTGTCCCTTTAACACAAAACCTTTTACAATAGTGAAAGATTGCTATGCATGATGTTATTAAGTGCACAAATTTCCTTTGATTCTCTATATGAATTGATATATCTATGATTCATACTCAATAATGAGTGAATCATAACCAGCCCCAACACCCCAAACACATCTGTAGTTTCAATTAGTGGTTCCAAAAAACATTTTCAAAAATCACTTGTGATGATACAGACAAATAATGTGTATGAATATACTAGAAAATATAATGCCATAAATTAAATAATACATTTCCATATATCAGAACCCAGTGTTCTATACTGTATATACTTTCTATAATATACATGGAATGATTAAATACATTGACTAATAAATAAGAAAATACATTTTCTTTGCTTAAACTTGCACCCAAATTATTATCCCTCTCAATTAAATATACTTTATATTACAGAATGGAAACGACATATAACTACTACAACTTGCCATCCCAAGAGCCGTGCATTACTGGAGATTTAACCCTGAATTCACATGTCAAGTCTGCCATTTTCTGTGTGGTCTTTGGACTCGGACTTGTTGGGAACATCATCATCTTATGGGTTCTCCTGAAAGTCATGCATTTGAAAACTATGACAAACGTCTGCTTACTGAATCTGGCTCTGTCAGACCTGCTGATGGTCCTGTCGCTACCCTTCTGGGCTCTGTATGTTCAAGGTCATCACAACACAGCCAATGCCATGTGTAAGGCTATGACAGGAATATATCAGGTGGGATTTTACAGCGGGATCCTGTTTGTGACCCTGATGAGCATGGATCGCTATCTGGTTATCGTACATGCTGTGGCATTGCTGGGGGCCAAGATGCTGCGCTACGGAGTTGTGGCTAGTCTTGTTATATGGGTGGTTTCGATCTGTGCCACTCTCCCGGAGGTCATGTTTGCATCAATGGTGACAGAGGACAACCTCACCAGATGCCAGGGAAACTATCCTTTGGGCTCTGCACATAAGTGGAAGCTTTTCCGTAACTTTAGTGAAAACACGGTGGCACTTTTCATCTCTCTGCCCATTATTGCATTCTGTTACATCAGGGTGCTGATGGTGGTGCAGAAGACAAAAAACTCAAAAAGGGATCGAGCCATAAAGCTTATACTCGCCATTGTTGCAGTGTTTGTGGTCTTCTGGGTACCCTACAATGTGGTTGTGTTTCTAAAGACCTTGCAGCAGTTTGATATTCTCAATAGCTGCGAGGCGTCTCGTCATATTAACATGGCCATGGACTTGACAGAGACAATCGCACTGACACACTGCTGCGTCAATCCAGTCATTTATGCTTTTGTTGGAGAAAAGTTTCGCAAAAGCCTAACAAGCGTGTTTTCGAAATACATTTTGTGTTTGAAGGTCTACCAGTCAACGTCGATTCATTCAAAAGTTTCTGAAATTGACACCTCCAACACAGCTTTGTAAAGAACAGAAGTCTTTTCTTTATTTTCCTCCCACCAAAACAGGACCCGATTCGAAAGTCCCTTATGATTTCTTCTTAAATGATGGAAATGTTTTAGAAACTGCTTATATTTGCTGTGTTAGTTTTGCGATTGTAGTTTTGTTTTGCACTTCTCACCTTTTGTAGCTTCGCAATATACATTTTGATGCAATCTTTTTTGACAACACAACATAATATAGATGTACTACCTCAATAAAATAAAAAATCCCTTAAAAAAAACCTTTCAACTGTATAAAAATCCCAGCTGGTGACACAAAAGAAGGTTTCAGTGTGCCTGTGAATAATACAGTGTCTTGAAGTCAAACTATTTTAAAGTGGCTGTAAAATGACTTAATGCATTAACTGACTTTAATCGTATTTTAGTACATTTAAAATAACCACATTTCCAAATGTATATATCACATCCAAACCAAATCTTCTACCGTGAGCTCTTACCACATACCATCCACTAGCATATGCTCTGTACATCACTGTCAATAACCACAGGACTTCCTTAACCATACACATCAAAGGCAAAACCACCAAAAAAACAAGAATGTACTGAAATGGCCTAAAGAAGAGGTCTGAATGTTGAATCTAAGTCAAGAAGTCAAATTGTTATTATTATAATGCTGTCTTTCTGTTTTATTTCCAGTATACCTGCATAACATTTTATCTTCAAGTTACTCATTTCATACACAGAGATTGATTCACGTTCATCAATATTTTAATAAACAAATAAATCACAAACGTGTGTTTCAAATGTATGTTGTAATGCTTGATGTTACCACCCGAGCACTCCATATGACAAAGGGCATGGTTTGATGAACCGATGAACCAGGAAGATACAAGGTAAAAGTAGTACAAGGATAGACAGACAAAGTGAAGTCCTAGTACTGTACTGGTGGTTCACTTACTGTACATGTAGGAGTCTGGAAGTTTCTGAGTCAGGATTCCGAGGAGGTTTTCCAAGTAAAGGTTTTATCGGTAGCTCAGATTTTCCAACGTATGAAACTTTGCAAACTAAAACTATCGTGGGAAAAGGACTTGCTGACTTGCATATAGCTCAAAACTCAATATGTTTACACAAACGTAAAGTTCCCTTGTTTAAATTTCTGACAGTGAATAAATGTATATATTATGTGAATATTTTTAATCCATTTTGTATTTTTCTTTTTTTAAATTCACTTTATTTATTACTTTAACCTTTTTTATCATCCCTTGAGTCTGTCTCTTTTTCAAAGGAGACTTGGCCAAGAAGACACCATTACAAAATTAAAAGACAACAGCAACAGACAAAGAAAACATTGAAATGCAATTTAAATAAACCATGACTGTTAATACAAACAAAAAATTCTGCTTAAAAATAACTGTCACGGTTCCCGTGTTAGCAGTCATCTCCAGTGCACTACATCTCCCAGCATTCCCTACTGCTCATCACCGCACCAGATTTGTAATCAGCACACCTGCCAGCCATCACCTCGTCACCTCCACAATATATATAGCATATTCTGTTTGTTAGTCTGTTACAGGTATCGTCTGCGATGTGACTATTCGCTCCTGTTTCTCCTGTTCGCTCCTGTTTCTCCTGTGCGCCCGTTTCTCCTGTGCGCCCGTTTCTCCTGTGCGCCCGTTTCTCCTGTGCGCCCGTTTCTCCTGTGCGGCCGTTTCTCCTGTTCGCTCCTGTTTCTCCTGTGCGCCCGTTTCTCCTGTGCCCCCGTTTCTCCTGTGCGGCCGTTTCTCCTGTTCGCCCGTTTCTCCTGTTCGCCCGTTTTCCTGTGCGCCTGTTTCTCCTGTGCTCCCGTTTCTCCTGTGCGCCTGTTTCTCCTGTGCGCCCGTTTCTCCTGTTGCTCCTGTTGCTCCTGTTGCTCATGTTGCTCCTGTTTCTCCTGTTGCTCCTTTGCTCCTGTGCTCCTGTGCTCCTATTTTGTTGCTCCTGTTGCTCCTGTGCTCCTGTGCTCCTGTTTTGTTGCTCCTGTTGCTCCTGTGCTCCTGCTCCTCCTGTTGCTCCTGTTCCATAGTTGCTCCTGATACTCCTGTTACTCCTGTGCTCCCTTTTCTCCCGTGCTCCTGTTTTGTTCCTCCTGTTGTTCCTGTGCTCCTTTTTCTCCTGTTGCTCCTGTGCTCCTTGAAGTCGTGAACAAACATAAACCAGGAGCAGTGGGCAGCTGTCACTGTCACCTCAGTTGTTGACTGCCAGCCCTAAAAACCGACCCGGCAACTTTCTGTTCACAAGTCCGACTATCTAACCATTAGGCCACGACTGCCCACAAGAGTCCTCATTTAGTATTGTCAATGTCTTTCTAAAACGTCAGATGTCCAAATTAACGTGCTAATGGGTTTAAAAATGAAACCTAACACTATGATCTACACTTCTCTTTAACAGTAAAATCTACTGTAAGAAGAATTTTCCAATAAAATCGTTCCTCATGCTTTTAGTATTTTAGTTCACTGGTATAACAACATCTGTAAATTATATGTAAATATATGTAAAGATGACAATGCAAAGTTAGAAGGCGTAAAATGTTCCAAATGAATTCATGCTCTGTAACTAGGTACTTCATAAATGCAGTACACAGTGCCACAGTAAGCAGTTTCAATTACAGCTAACCTCTGATCACAGCAGGGTGGAAAGTTCAGTCAACTTCCTGTTCTTTTTCACAAAATGAAACATAATGTTTATAATGCCGCGGTCAGCCAATGTGACCCTCATAGTAGATCGGTAGGGATTTTTGTAGTGCATCATCAGGGTGCACTTGATAGTGTTACCTCCAATGGATGTTCTGCATAACCAAACCATCAAATTGACGTCATCATAGGAGGACCACTACCCCAGAACACAAGAACATTTACACTTTTTGATAACAATTAGGTTATGAAGGCACATGATTAAAAAAAAGATAAATAATTAATTAAAGATGACCAGTTTTGACTTCATGGTGACCTCAGATAGCCTGAAGCATATCTAGGTGATTAACAAAAGAGAAACAGCAAAATGAGCATTAAATACACTTTAGACACCTTTCTGGTTCACTTAATCTTTCCGTGCAGCACAGGCTTCATTGTTTTGATCTACATTATTTGTTGATTTAATTCTTGTTTGAAATTCCGCTCTGTAAAACTTTTGTAAAACTGCTCTGTAAACGTTTTTGTAAAAAATGTGTTTGAGATGCAGAACTGTAAAGTAACTTCACCTCAACCTTTGCATTTCTTTTCAAAAATAAAGCAGAAAGCCACAGGTTTCTGTACAACTGAAGTGAAATGTTCTGCAGAGAGACGGATATCCTGTGTGCTGCTAACACACTACATTAAGACTGCTGATGTTACTATATGTTAAAAAAATAGCTTCAATTATGCAGTCAAATTTTTTTCAAAACTTTAAAATGTGTCAAATTAAAAATGACTTTAATAAAATTGGCCCACAGCTTGCCTCCAGTCTAGCACCCTGAAACATAAAAAAGTTTGACATGTCTGTTGAAAAGCTGCCTAAATATTATTTTAATGCAAAATATCAATTTGGTTTAATCAAGTTTCTGATGCAGACGTAATGTGAGACATGCATGAATTCACGGATATTTTTTTTTATCACTGGACTTGTGAGCATACGCACATACACACACATGCACACGCACATGCATATACACACGCACACACGCACGCACACACCACTTCCCCATTATGAGCCACTGTTGATTTTATCTGCATGTAGATGTGTATTATGGTCAGGATGACGTTCTGTGATGATCAAAATATGTTCTCAATATTCTAAAAATGCTGCGTACTAAATTGCAAAAAAATTAAATATGAAAATGACTCATGATGGAGTTCATCAGTCAATAAAATACTATCTGACAACTAAATGCTACCTCTGACATTCAAAATAACAGAGAAATTTGATCAAAATAGTATACTTTAAGAAGACATACATTGCATGAGAGATCCTTATCTACTGCCAAAATACCATAGAGCAGTGGTGTTAAGAATTGGGGTAAATGTAATTAGTTACTTTACATAAGTATCGTTTTGGCTACTTTGTAGTTGTACTGAGTATTAAAGATATTAACAACTTTTACTCTCTATTTGACAATATTTTTGAACCAAGTATATGTGCTCTTTACGCTTCTACATTTTTAATGACTAATACAATTAGACATTACATTTTGTCTTGTCAGCAGTTTATTTTTTCTACAAAATAATTAATATCGCCATTTACAGGGCATTGAAGGTACTATAATCTTGTGGATTTTGCCCTAACTTACTAAAACTTGTCAACATGGCTTATATGAATACGGGTGCAGTATCATGTAGTTGTCAAATTTTTTTATATTGAGGCAGCAACTTCTTAAGAAATATATTATTAATCCCATTTGCAAACTTCCGGACTGACAAGCGGGCATTATGCCTCATAATAACTTCAAAAGAAAGGCAAGCATGAAACCACACAAGAACAAAGGAAAATCATCAACGTTGTTTTACTGAAATGTGTTCCATGGAAGTTTGTCTTTCATGTGTCATGTTTATCTATCATGTTATGTGATATGACACACCCTTTTATAGCGCAACTTACTACAGAATTATTGAAAAAAAAAACATCTGTAAGACTAGTGTATGTCCATCCTTTAAAGAAGTTACTTGTGCACTTAAGTGGTTAGGTGTTTGCTTTGTGTAAAAACCACAACCTAACACATTGCTCAGCTGTTCTTTTTAAGCTGCAGGTGTTTTTTCAAGGATTTAATAAAGATATAAATGTCTGTGCAATCATTAAAAAAACTATATATACAGTATATATAACTTTATTTATATTGCTGTACCATTCACCAATAGTGTTTGTTTTCTCATGCTGTCTACAGGCTGAGCACAGAAGGTAAAGGTAATTTCCTCTACATTTTTCTCCAAACCTGGTGGTGACCAATCAGGTCATTGCTATAGACTATATGCAATAGTTCTGAAACTAGTCATGCACTTTGCAAAGCCCCTACCCCAATTTAACCAAAGGAAGTGTCACAAACCAATGCCCTTACAGAAAAAAAGAGAATCTATATTAGATCTTATTTATCTCAACCGATCTCATATCATGCAATCTCATCTGTTCTTCTTGTCTTGGAAGATCAGAGGGCAATTCCCAAATTGATCACATTTGTGTGAGTATTCTTTACTTATACATTATTGATATTATACTTGCACATGCATGCATATGTTTATGTATTGGGAATAATGTATTGGAGTGAAAGTGCAGTAGCCTTTGTCAGAGTCCATTCTGCATGTTCATAGTAGAAACCTGAGGTGTCTATTTGATAGTATGGTTTCACACTTTTGTTGAAAACACTATTTGGTCACATTTGCTCTTCGAAGTTGGCAAAACATCTAAAGGAAACATTCACCAGATAGACCTAAATGTCACAGGTGGTTTGTAAAACCGGTAGATAGTTTTAGTGCTGAGTGGTGTGTGAGATCGTCTGTTTCAAAATATAGACATTATTAATAAAGACATTAGTTTTTCACAAATTCGTTCTGTGTATGTTTTTATAAATGAGTAATGCAAGCAGTTAGACATTTATGTGTTTGTTTTCTACAGTATGTTGGGTTTAAAAGTGTATAAAGATTCATAAATCACACACCAGCTGTTTTTACAAAAAGCGTTCATTATTTTATTTATTATATCATATCACAGCAAAATAATCTTGTAATATTGCTAACATTTTTATTATTGGAAGGTAGAATTATTAGATAAATGTAATAAAAATACAAATAGTTGATCATTGCACGGAGTTGACCTGTTTTCACTTTTTATTCAAATGTTTTAATCATGGTAGATACTTCATAATTTTAAACACTGTCTGTTTTCATCTACCACACAGTTTCAAATCCTCTGAAAATGAATTCTACTGTTTCAGAGCTGGGGTAAGACCTTGCATACCTTACTGCAATAGGGAAACCGCAGAACATTATAGACACAACTGAAAATGATTATGAGATCAAATGCATCAGTCTCTATAGTTGAGCTTCAGCTGCTGTCAGCTAAATCTGACTGGTTTGGAGAAATTTAGTTAAACGCTCACCTTTAGCAAAATCAAACAGAACTTTAATGGCCAAAAATGCACATGCACCAAGAAACTTTAAAGACGGATTTTTTCCTTACTTGAAGAGAAACAACAGTCAGATTCAGAAGTATAATTCAGAAGCCAGTGTAATTCACAGAGTAATGGTGTCAAGCATTTTAACCAAAGTGATGGCGCTGGCAGCAGAATTTTCCATGTTGTTATCTGGAGACAGACAGGCAGTCCAATGACAAAGGAGTTCCTATGAGATTATGACAGTGTGTATCTAAGAACATTTGAAGTTTTAGAAATGGAGATTATTTAAGACAAAAGTTTACGCTTAAAAGGGAAAAAAACGTATTTAAATCGAATGTCGGGCCAAATATCTCATGAATTTTAGAAAATGATTGTGTAACCTAATTATGATATCAGTAATACAGGCATTTGCTGAACAATAAAACGTAGAGGAAGCAGATAACTAGAGGTCATCAACCGCAGGGGTTGTTGAGACCATGGCTGCGAACAGTGTGACCGAGAGGTATCATGTACACAGTGAATAGTAATGGACCAATAACAGAACCCTGATGTACACCTTGAGTAGGAGTAGAAATTGACGACTTAAAGTTGTGCATCAAAATTGAAACTGTCTATTAGTAAACTATAATGTAATCCATGAAGAATCATTGCCTGAGATGCCATTTGATGAAAATTGAGAGATACCAATATGTACAGCATATACTATACAGCAACAATCATGTATACAGAAAAGATGCTAGTGTAATGCTTTGCTAATTGACCTTCATGCACAGTTGCACAGAGTAATTTGTTTTCTTGTCTCTTTGTATAAAAAGGACCACTGCACAGTCTTCTTGGACAGGCATGATATCCATTAGTACCTCACAGGTGTATGATCAAACATCTTACAGGTGAGGCCATGACATGTTCTCATCATGAAATAAATGAAACAGTAATGAAAGCCATGTTTATAAGTCACTATTGACTGTGCTATACTTTATATTGTCTTCAAATAATAATATTTTTCTTTTTCTGCTTAAATTTGAATAGACCAGTTATTGATGGTTCAAACACATCTCCAATCTATGATTACAAAGATTACTACAGTGAAGCTGTTGATCCATCTGAGTATTCTCCCTGTGGTTATGGCAGTCATGCATCCAGCATCCTACCTGTGTTATACTCTCTGTTTTTCATGGTGGGAATGCCGGGTAACTTGGTGGTGGTCTGGGTGATCATGATGAGTGTGAAGCTGAGAAGCATGACTGACATCTGTCTTCTGAACCTGGCTTTAGCTGACCTGCTGCTGGTCTCCTCTCTCCCTTTCCTGGCACACTATGCTAGAGATCAGTGGATCTTTGGACGTGCCATGTGCACCATGGTGTTAAGTGTCTACCACATTGGGTTCTACAGTGGGATATTCTTCATTGTACTGATGGGCATCGATCGATATTTAGCTGTTGTTCATGCTGTGTTCTCTTTGAGAGTCAGAACAAGGAGATATGGAATTTTAGCCAGTGCGGTCATCTGGATCATGGCGATTGCAGCTTCATTTCCTGAGCTGATCCACCTTAATATCAGTAAATACAAAAATCAAACCCTTTGTAAATCATATCCAACAAGTGACAGTGAGGATCATCTATTTTTAAGGACTTTTGGTATTATTAAAATGAATGTTCTGGGATTATTTATTCCACTTGTTGTCATTGGATTTTGTTACTCAATGATACTAAACAGACTCCTGAGAGCTCGCTCTTCCAGAAAACAGGCCATGCGGCTTGTCATTATAGTGATGGTGGTCTTTTTCTGGTGTTGGACTCCATATAATGTTGCAGCTTTTGTGAAAGCTTTGGAGGTGAATAAATTTATAGATTCATCATGTGAAAGCAGCAAGACAATCACTTTAAGTCTCCAGATCACAGAAGCTGTGTCGTACTCACATAGCTGCCTGAATCCCATTCTCTACGTGTTTGCAGGAGAGAAATTTAGGAGGCACCTTTTCCGACTCCTGAATAAAACCCCCTTTAGCAGATTACAGTTCATGAAGAGCTATCTTACACAAGCCACAGGATCTTTTTATTCACAGACCACCAGCGTGGATGACAGGTCTACTGCAGTGTGAATAGAGGGAATTAATTGTGGTAGGAAACATGGACAAGGAACCATCAAAACAATTCTATGGAACACAGAAATGGCAGCTGATGTGCCCTTTTCCTATAATGTAGCAGTTCTTTACCCTGGTCCTCGCGATCCCCCTCTCTGCACATTTTGCATATCGTTCTTGTTTAATACACCTGATTCAAATCCCAAGTTCATGACAAGAGCTAATGTACTAACTATTCTTCGATTGCCAGTGTCCCTAGACAGTGCTCATTGCTCTCTAGTCCTGCACACAGGAAATCAGCTGAAGTTTAAGAGCAGCATTTTCACACACAAACCTCACTAAGGGTTAATTGACTGTAATCATGAGATTTGCATGCGTCTTGTGCACTTTAATGCCCTTTGAATCTTACGTAGGCCTACACTCCTTACAAAGTGGAATCATGGCAGAATATAAATTGATGTTTACTTCGCAGGGCACTTATGGTCGTATAGAACAAACCTCTGAAAGAAATAAAAAAACAGACAAAATATGCAGAGCGGGTGTCGCGAGGACCGGATTAAGAACTTCTGCTATATTGACTATAGTTACAGTATTAACTTTAAAATGTTAGATCACGGGCAGGTTTTTCATTAGTAACATCTGTAATTGTTTGTATTTAATTTTAATTAGACCACTTATGTGTGCTTTTATTTTTAGTTGTTTTCCAGCAATGCATATGTACATCATTTTGTGATGGGATTGTGTTGGTTCTGTTTTTGTACTATATATCTTCTAGAACTGTATTTACTTGTCACAATACGGTGAACAAAACTTGTTTCAATAATGCATATACTAACTAGATAAACCATTTTTTATAAACAAAACAAATACTTCCGGGAAAAACAAATCCTCACTTTGGAATTATAAAGTCTGACATTTTTGTCAAAATTGAATTTTTCACATGTTCACACATAACGTGTATTAATATTTTTTCTTTACATTGTGTACATTTGGGGCAAACCCATCATATTTCACAACCCATCACATCACAAACCCATCATATTTTGAAAACGGTTTTATCTTCAGAGTCTGCAAAATGCAAAAACTTCACTATCTCAAAGTTGCTCTGAATGTAGATAGAACCTTATCTTTCCAAAGTGACGATATATAAGTGTGTGACCAAAGTATTTATTGTGATTTAACTTTCTTACAGGTTGAAAGTTTAAAACGCTTTACTGAAATGTTTAAAAGTGTTTGTTCTGAAGGTTTAGGCTAAAATGTCTAAAAACAGTTTCATGGACATGCAGCACAAATGTTTTAGTCATTACAAAACTACAATTTTCTTTAATATTTTTTTAATTAATGACTGACCGAATAATGTAGAAAGATCAGCCAATAAAATCTCGGAATAGATGGTAACTCCTTTAATATTGTATAAAAGCATCTCAGGGTGAGACTGCTGCTTGATACAATGACAAGATTTCTGCAAATTCTATTAAAAAACGAGTTTTTACCAATTGTTTTAATTTTTAAGTCACAATATAACTTTAATAAATCCCTTTGTGTTATTCCACGGTTTTGATGAGCTTACTAAAATGTAAAAAAAAAAAGGAAGCGAGTGTTCTGAAACTTTTCACTGGTAGTGTATATGTTTGTTTTCATGTGGGGGAACAAAAGGTTTTCTCGTGGATTTTTGTATGTATGAAGATTTAAATAAATGTTTATAATAATTAAAAACACCAGCAAGTGTATGACTCGCAGTTCCAATTCAACACATTTAGCCACATAACTATTTAGAAAACTATTATACATAGAGTACATATATGCAGTAGAAAACAAAACTGTTCGGTTTGTACATATTTGACAGAGCCATGGGTTTTAAGAGTATTGAGCCCAGAAGGTTAAAAATAATTCTGTAAATGACAAAGAATAAAAATTAGTATTGGTCATTGTTTAAGAAAATTCCAGATTGTTTTGTTAAAAATGCATAGAATTTCTCACTTTATGTTATGTATGTTTGTATAAGAACTATGGTAAATGTAATCTGTTTTGACCACATTACTCATGAAAAAATGCCCTCCACTCATGCAGCGCTTAAAAACTGTGTCACAGTTTACCACATTCCCAACCATTACCGCTACACAAACATGTGATTGAAACAGTGCTCAGCTATCATTCTCCCACGGTAAGAAAGCAGTCAAAACCAGATTATCGTCATACTAACACACATGTAACATTCCTAGTATGACCACTAATGCAGTCTCATTTCTGCCATTGTGGGTTGGTCATCATTGGCCAGCCCAGATGTCAAGATTAAACAGCATGTGTGGCAGACATCACACGTTCAAGGGACATTCATAAGAAACAATCTTTTGTGGGTCTCTCCCCACCACTCAGATGAAACTCTTGCTTACATTGTTTTTGTTCTCTGCAAATTTGCAACAGTACAGAGAACAAAAACATGCATTATAACATTCACACACAAATGGCTAATGGAACTGTGTCTGACAAAACTCCTGTTAGTAACCTGTGTCCTGAAACCTAATCAATAACCTTAATCTGTTTTATCTAAGGGTTTGGAATTATACTGGAATTGATCATTATAATAATAAACATGATTATTGATATTACGTTAACATGATGTTTTAATTAATTCAGTGCCATTATCCGGTTCAACATCGAATATATTACGCTGTTTTGCACCTGTTAAAAAAGTTTGCTTTAAAAGCCACAACGGTCACAAACTCTCCTCTCTGTTTCCATACACCAGTATTTTGATTACCATTCATTGGCCAAGAAGTGAAAACAAAATTAAACATAAATTGTTAGGATTTTTATTGTTTAATATATCTTGAAAATAATATTGTTGTGAATGATTTTGTCCACATTGATCATGTGGTGATATTGTAACATCCCTAAATTTATGGAATTATGAAAAGCTAGTCTGAGGAAAAAAATTAGCATTCAGGACACAGGAAGTTGTGCCGACCTTGTTTTAAGACCTTCGGTTATAGTGTAGTAAAAGCATGCTTTTTGGCACATTGATTACCATTTGTATAACCAAGAGTCCCGTTTGACAAAACAGTGTATTAGTGCTTAGGCAACACTTCTGGCATGTGCACCGGTGTCTGAGCACATGTAAAATCAGGCCTGTCTTATAGAATATTATAAGTGTTGTAGCACCTACAGAATGCACACCATGAAGACCATAAATGGCACCTGAATTACATTTCATCAGCTTCTTTGTCCTCGTTAAGTTGTGTATATAAAATTAAACGGCAGAGTTTAAATAGTGTGACAATCATACTTATAAGTAAATGAAGAATCATTTTTGTAATTTAAGAATAAAACAAAATTCTTTAGTGCCGGTATCCATACCATCCTTTAGCCCAAGACTGGTTGCCCACTGGAGCTAAGCAGGGTTGAGTCTGGTCAGTACCTGGATAGGGGACCTCCTGGGAGAAATTAGGTTGTTGCTAGATGAGGTGTTAGTGAGGCCAGCACGGGGTACTGCAAAAGAGCGCTGTGCTTCGGATGATATGTTAAACCGAGGTCCTGACTCTCTGTGGTTATTAAAAATCTCATATCCCATCCGAATAGGGACTCAACCCTGGCATCCTTGCCAAATGCGCCATTCACCTCTATACATCATGGCCTCCTAATCATCCCCATATGTACTAATTGGCATCGTAACTCTGTCTCCTCTCCACCAATAAGCTGGTGAGTGGTGGGCGTTCTGGCGCAATATTGCGCATCCAGGTGGATGCTGCACATTGGTGCTGGTTGAGGAGATTCCCCCCCTTCCATGTAAAGCGCTTTAAGTACCCAGAACATCACTTTGTAAATGTAATGAATTATGCGCTGCCTTGCCCCTACAGTTGTTTTGAAAAACATATTTCCATCTTGACTCAAAAAAATTGCACTAAAGTATCTGAAGATACGTCAGTGTAAGTTGTTTTCGATAAAGACACCTCTAACCTTTAGGTTTGTCTGGGACTAATTTTTAAGCCCTGTCCGGGAAACTGCCTGTAAAGATCTATACTTGTCTTGTGATTATAGCACTCTTAGGCTGTCACAATTATTCTTCAAATTATTCATTTACACCATGGCTAGTAGACTCTATTCCTGAAGGGCTGGTATCCTGCAGAGTTTAGTTCCAACTCTAATCAAATACACTTGACCAAGTCAATCAAGGGCTCTTTCTTAATATGTGTTCTTAAGCAATCTTGTGTCCTTGAGCCCTTGCTCTACATCATCATCAACTGTCAAAGTCCGATTCCATCACCCTTAAGAACACTCGACGTATAAGAACGCTCAACCTGATTTCGTCAAGTGGTTGATGTCCTCAGGGCAACATACTGTATTTTGTTGGACAACATTTTTAAAAATAAAACCTAAACCAAACCCACACCAAACCCCAAACCTAACCATAGCCTACCCCTAAAATCAGAGGGAAATTGTCATGATTTTCAATGAGGTCCCAGGTGCAGACAGGGAAGAACGGGAAACAAAAGACTTTATTACAAAGACAAAGCAAAACACCCACGATGGGGGAACAAACAAGAACGAAGACTATTATAAAACATAAACAAAAAACTCCCACGAGGGGGACCAAACAAGCGAACAAGGTAACTAACTAAACAATATGAAACAAAGACAGGAATAACACTAAATTCACGATAGACCAGACGAGAGTTATAAACTTGGCAACTTAGTTTATATGAGACATCAGAACAATACAATGAGACATCAGAACAATACAAAACCAACCAGCACAAGACATGAGACACAAGGTCAATATATAGGGAGATAAACCAAGAAGGGACAGGTGAGGGGCATGAACTAATTAAACAGGCATAAGGACTCTACAGTTCGACCCACAGGTTTTCTATGGGGTTTGAGGGGGACTGAGATGGTCCTGGCTTTCTCTCTCTCCAACGTAAAGTACCTGCTCTTACACGGCCACTAAGGTACAGAAATTGGGCACCGATTGATTTTATGTGAATTGGTACTCTTAAAAGATTGAGTATTTTAGTCAATACTCTCAAGATCCTTCACACTCTTAAGGACACTAGCAACAGCTCGACCCACAGGTTTTCTATGGTTTGAGTCAGCTAGGGGACTGAGATGGTCATGGCAGCACCTTGATTTTGTGCTCAGTGACCCATTTTGTCGATTTTGATTATTATCCTCAGGAAGATCCACCAAAATGTGTGGATGAATATGTGTGTGTGTCAGCTAATTTATACACCTAGAGAGAGGCCACTCACCTGCATCTGCCTATCTCGGCATAGTACCATCTGGAGATTCCGGTTCTCTGTCCAGCCCAAACTTTGCGAGACTTTTGTAAAAAAAATTATCACAATCCGTGGCGGTAATTACGATCCAAAGGAAAAAACGTTGTTGGCATGGAGGACACATGAAGGGAATTAGACGCCGGAGACACGTGTGGTGTGATCTGCCATTTCTCTCTCTCCAGACCTGCCTACTTAGCGGGTTTATGCGTCTAAGGCGAGTGACGTCATCTGGGCTCTTTCTAAAACATGTCAGTCAGCACTATCACAACTACCTATACTACATCAGTGTTGGGTAAGTTGCTATGAAAAAGTAATGAACTACTAGTTACTCATTACATTTTCAATAGTGAAATTAGATTACTGTACAAATGTATCTCTCCAAAAAGTATTTAATTACTTATTACTAATTACTGTCTATATCCCATATCAACCTTGATTAGTTAAGTGATTCAAGGATGGACATGAAACAGCTCATTTAAACTACATAAAACTACTATTATTTACTAACCAAAGTATTACAAATGTGTTAAATTATACATTAAAGCATGGAAAGTCAGACTAAATTTTGATGTCAATTACACTATTGCACACACATATATTACACAAAGTATTTAGTTTAATTACATCAGAAGTAACTGTAATTAAATTACAAGTGTAATCCCTAACTTTAATTTTTCAAGGGAAAAGTAATTACATTATAATAACTAATTACTTAGTAACTAGTTTCACCCAACACTGTACTACATACCTTACAATTTTGTGCCAGTGATGTTTGGTTAAGGTTAAGGGGTGGGGCTTCAATATTACTTTTTGCAGTAATCGTTCAAATAATTCTGTGAAATTGTAATAAAGTAAACTAACAAATTCTTAAAGTAAAATAAATAACATGTTTTTCTTTGTGGTTTTTCTTGTAACTTTCTTGTAACAGACTTTTCCTTTTTTTTTTTTTTTTCACCATATTTCATTAAAATCTGTACACAAACAGTAAAGTTCTATAAAATTACAGCTTTCGCACCAGTGACAGTTAGGTTTAGGGATGGGACTTCAGTATTGTTTTACAAAGTTGCATTTAATACAAATGTATTCAAGTGAGCCAGCTCGTAATTGACACTGGACAAGGGGTGGAGCCCTCATCCCGTGACAGCACACCAAATACGCATAATATCCGTCCCTTATAACCCATATTTATTATCTGCGAGGGGAACTTGTCTATTGATTCTTTAGTGTTAAAAGGTCTCTGGAGTGAATGGGGAGCAGATGTGTTGAATTTGGTGTTATCGCTCTCATGCTCCCATACTGGTCACCGGAAGTTCAACATTGGCACTTCATTGCAAAGAACTCTCTGAGGATCTGAAATATTTTTGTTGATCTACATAAAGATGGCCTTGGTTAAAAGAAGATTGCCAAGACCCTGAAACTGAGTTTCAGCACGGTGGCCAAGACCATTGAGCGGTTTAACAGGACATGTTCCACTCACAACAGGCCTCGCAATGGTCGACCAACGAAGTTGAGTGAACATGCAAAGCATCATATCCAGAAGTTGTCTTTGGGAAATAGACGTATGAGTGCTGTATTGCTGCAGAGGCCAAGATAAGCGTATTTAGTTCAGAAGGGTTTCATGCGTGTGTGACGCCAACCAGGTGAGGAGTACAAAGACAAGTGTGTCTTGCCTACAGTCAAGCGTGGTGGTGGGTGTGTCATGGTCTAGGGCTGCATGAGTGCTACCGGCCACAGTTCATTGAGGAATGCCAACATGTACTGTGACATACTGGAGCAGAGCATGATCCCCTCCCTTCGGAGATCGGGGCGCAGGGCAGTATTCCAACATGATAACAACCCAAAAGAAGCAGAGGGTGAAGGTGATGTACTGGGGAGCAGTCTCTAGACCTAAACCCTATTGAGCATCTGTGGGGCATCCTCAAACGGATGGTGGAGGAGCGCAAGGTCTCTTACATCCACCAGTTCCGTGATTTCGTCATGGAGGAGTGGAAGAGGACTCCAGTGGCAATCTGTGAAGCTCCGGTGAACCCCATGTCCAAGAGGGTTAAGGCAGTGCTACACAAAATGTTGACACTTAGGGCCGAATTTGGACATTTTCACTTAGGGGTGTACTCACTTTTATTGCCAAAGGTTTAGACATTAATGGCTGTGTGTTGAGTTATTTTGAGGGGACAGCAAATTTACAAGCTGTACACTCACTACTTTATATTTTGCAAAGTGTCATTTCTTCAGTGTTGTCACATGAGAAGATGTAATAAATATTTACAAAATTTGAGGGGTGTACCCACTTCTGTGAGATACTGTATCTACTTTCCGAGCCCGCTGTTTAAATCCCCGTTTTAAGACGGGGACTTTCCCTGCAGTATAAAGACCAAACAACAGACTAAACTACAATCATGTCGCCACCTTGAGGTCATGTGTGCTGCGGGAGGTTTCATTTAATGTAACAGTAAATAAAGGGTTTGGGGTATGGGTAAAATATATACTCATTATGTGTTAAATGTATTATATTTTTAAGGAATATATTTTAAATACTTTATTTATTTTGTTGTAAAGGTTTACATTTGTTTCAACATTGTTTATCTTATATAAAATTGTGTCAAGTAAAAAAACAAAAAATAATAGAGAACTGAAATATTCCAAAATAATAAAGAATGTAACATTATTTTGTAGCAGTAATTAAATGTTTGCTAAATAGAGAACAAAATAGATTAAACTTTATTCATTGTTTGATTAACTGGTTATAAACGTTAACTTATTGATTAATTATTTTAAGTGATGAATTTAATATTTTTATTTCATAAATGCAAAAACATGGTATTCAATGAATGAAAATTTAAATGACATGTTTCCTGATATATTATTATTTGATATAACATAAAGTATAAAAGAGCAAAGGATAAATTTTTTTGTAATATAAGTAGGAAATTGCTGTGCAGTTATATGAAAATGCCTTTGCAAATTTACCCATGGAGTCTCCTGAGGAATGAGATTTTTAACTATTTCTGTGCAAAACAAAAAGGGGAACTTTGCTTCAGCGATTTGTCATCTTATTGAAACACCACTGACACATCTTAGTCATTTATAGTTACTTAAAAAATTGTAGTTTACAAACCAATATAAAACACATTTATTACATAAATTGCTTGCATGTTTTATTCCATTTACATTCATGCCACATTTTATTTTGCACATACAATTCTTCAGAATTACAAGTAGTTCTTACCTTTTAAAAATGTAATGTTCATTAAAAAATTATCCTGTACTATAGGACACAGCATAAACTAGGTTTACCTTTCGCTTCAGTCTTTCTTCAGTGTACTGCAGAGAGAAATTACAACTTTGTAAAATAACATATGAGTGGTCCAGTAAGAGATCTGAACAAAACATTACTTCAGCTGCAAACCACAAACATATATACAATTTGTACACACACAAGCACAAACTAAACAACAGCCCCTCAGACCTGCTTGTTAAGTGTACGTGTGCCTCCTGGTGGTACTGAAAACTTCACTAGGGGCTCATCTGTGAATGTAATGAAACCTCACCTTCAGCACTGGCATGTGAAACTTAAACATTTAGCATCTGAATTACAAAAAACGAAAGACAAAAATGAGTCAATAGTGATGCCTACAGCTTCGTAGAAAGCCGCTTCTCTGGGAAATGTCGATTCATGGAAGTCTGAATTATTTGTGAAAGGAAACTGAGATCTTTATCATCATTTGAATACAGTCACCTGCCATCCGATGTTATCATTGTATCAAAATTCTGGATTACTGTACACAACATCATCACATACACATAGTCGATTAAAGATGAAACTGTTTAAACGAATCTTTTTGTGTGGTCGGAATGGAATAATAATGGGCGTCGAGATGCGCTGCTCACACCTCATCAAAAACAAAGCCCTTATATTCACACGATCAGCTTTAACAACCACAGATGCTCCAAGTGTCTAAACAGCTCACAATAAAGTCACGAACCTTTCTGTAAATAGCAACATATTCTTCTTTTTTACATGCAGGTAGCCACGCATGCACGCAACCCGCCGGACGTACAGTTGTTATGAAATGGCATGCATTAGTTACATACAGGAATAAGGTTACACGACTTAAAATATACAGGATGCCATTTTAGTTCAAACCTACTGATGAATTGTAATTATTTACGAACACAAAAAACACTAAACCAACGGGTTTATTGAGTGTGTCTGCTTATAAATAATTAAAATCTACTGCATCCCTCACGAAAATTAAAAAAAAAATTGTGGTACAAGTGTGGTAACCATGTTTTTTTTGGTGCATTGATTACTTAGGGCAAAACCATAGTTTTACAAAAGCTACCATCGTTTACTATGGCCTTTACAAAAAACATGTTTCTCAAAACAATGGTTATTTTGTGATAACCATTGTTTAACTACAGTAACCATGTTTTTTTGGTTTTAATTGTAGTAAAATTTTCGTACGGGATAGGTTGACAGTTTCAACTCTCTGCAAACTTCTTTCTTCAACACATCGCGTTGCATCTGCACACAGAGACTTGTGCTGTAAAATCAGGGGAGTTTTAATTCATTCTTATCTTTTCTCTAGATCTTAAACAGTTCACTTTTCACACCTGCCTCTATCTCAGATCTCGTATGGTCTGGCGGAGACCTCAAGAGATGAGAGAGCAGACGGGAAACGTGTGCGTGTGAAAATAAATTCGAATTGAACGTGTAAACAATTTTATCATGTGTACATAATTACCTCACAATACAACAACAGCGCACGTAATAAAAACACTGGAGGCAAGTGGTACCAATAAAATGTTTCCGATGTTTAATCTCAAAAATAACTGAGGGCAAAGTAACGTATGTACAGCACAGAATGTGCAAACAGGTATGGTTTCTGTACAAAGAAATATACATGCAAAAATAATCGTCAAAAACATTCAAAATGACATTAGACTTGTGTAAAAAACAGGGTGTAGCTACGTTCAGGTTTCGTGGTGTCTGTACATCTATACATTATAAGCTAACTTAAATAGGCCTACAGTTGAAAAATGAAACATACTGATCAAATTATTAACCTCGACTTTTTAACCAGTAAATTGCAAATAGTCACCGCGGTCGCTATTTTGGTCATTGTTGACCGAGATCCTTCTTCTTGTACAACCAATAATACAGTACATTATATTTAACCCAGAGTGAACTGAAACAAAAAATTGTGGTCGGAATGGAATATTAATTGTCATTTAGTCATGCAAACTTACTTTAATAATCGACTGCTGCAACGAGCAGAAATGGAAATAAAAACGTGTTACAATTCGACAATATGAAGCACAACTGACTTCAATTCGATTAAGAAAAACCGAACGAGACACAATAAATAAATCAACAATCAATACGGGTCAACTCCCGCTTAAGGAGTCATAACTGCATTCATAACTTATTGGTACAAAAATGATAAATCACCAAACAGGGAGAAGAGTCGTTTAACTTTGGTTTAACAATACAAATCAATGACGACATTCATAACGGAAGTGTGACGAAGACACAAGCGATTTTTACTAATGAGGCTTTAAGCTTACAAAATAATACTGAACACAGAGAACTCGGCAAAAGAGCCACGGACACATCATAACATCTCAACTTGCAGTGGCCGACACGTGTACTTAACAATTGAACACGAATTATTATAAATATCTGCAAAATGTTAAAGCCCCAACATTGCACATAGAAATCTCAACAAATTACAAAGAGTACCAAAACTCCTGTTTTCGGCGGCTTTCCACTTCGTACTCGTATCGGTCAAAGGTGACGTCCAGCCAGTGGAAACACTGCAAACGAACTCGAATGAAGCTCCAGTTTATTTACAACATAAGGCTGAACTGAGACATGTGATTTTGAACGAAGCGTTTCTCTTTTTCTCTTCTTGTCGGAAGAGCTGCAGCTGGTAAATAAGTTGCTTCAGATTTCGAATATGACTGTACGATTATCGAACCTGAAACGTTGTGCACAGCTAAAATGATCTTGAGATGAATGTCAAAATTGAACCAATATCCGTTTCTTCATATAAGCTTTCTCCAAAACGTTCAGGGTAAAGAAATCATCTTTACTGTGCTTCTATACAGGGTTTGTACAAAATGCATCCTTCCTGAATGTAACTATTAAAATTACAGTACTCCACTGAAACAACCTGATTGAAATACTGTCTAAACAAAAAGCTAAACCTTACTGGCTCAGGAAACATAACCTTCAAAATAACAAATCGACAACAAAAGAGCCCTCCCTTATTAATTCACATTTTCTGTCGTCCATAGAAAGAAAGAAAACAAGAAATGTATTTTTTATACTTTTTTTTGAAGGGTAGGGAAGGGGACTTCAGAGTTTTGTCAGCAGCAGTAAAACAGGAACCATTTCAACATTGTGGCTCTAAAGCCAGGATGAGATTTCAGAATATTTATTTATATTCTCTTCTGTATTTTCACCAGACTTCATTATTATTCACTCCGCGCTTCAAGAGAATGTGAAACTGCCGTTACACCACAGATTTTGTAACCAAAATATATCATGGTTTGTTCTTTGTGGACTTTCCTCCAGACTAAACAAGGAAAACACAAATGCATTCTATGTTTATGATGCGTTCCAGACAGTTTGTGAATTTGGAAATTCTCCCACTTCCTACTTGAAAAGGACCACTGGAAAAATGTGTCAAAGTCAAATAAGTTAATATTTCATACACACTTTGGTCAGAAGTTTTGAAACACTTGACTGAAACGATTCTCATGATCTTTTAATTTGAATGTGTGTGTAAATGCTTTTGCAAATGTCACTTCTGTAGATGAAAAATAAAATTGTGTCAGCAATGTAATTTCCCTAATTAGAAAACAAAGATGTTGTTTATTTATTTAAAAGGATGACTTGTACCAAATAATTAAGGAGCTGGGGCTTGATTCACAAAACATTTTTAAGAAGAAATTCCTTGTTAACTGCCATATTTTTTTCTTAAATTCTAATTTAAGAAAAAAAAATTGAAATGTTTTGTATTTTCTCAAGATTGATTTACAAAGCATGTAGTTTCATTATAAGTTAAAATATTTGAAAACTTCTTAGGAAAGAACATTCTTACACACTTCCTATAATTTATTTTAAGAACAATCTTTTAAGAACAGTTTCGTGAATACGGCCCCTGTATAATAAATGGAAAGAGGACAATTTTGCAAATTTTAAGCAAAGCTACTTTAAAGATGCTAGAACTTAAAATAGTTTAGATTTTTGTAAGTTTAAAAAAAATCTGTTATATCATAGTTTTGTTTTATTCCAATTATTCAAAAATGTGTGAATTTTTTTTTAAACTTTTTTCTATGTAATCATTTTACTTATTACTGTTTTTGATTGTTATTTTTACTGTAGTAAATTTTGTCTTTCATTATCAGACTTCGTTACATTTTTCATGTTTTGTTTACATTTGATGTGATGTATGATTAACTGGAACTCATTTAAGTAGGAGGTGGGAAATTTCAACTCTATTTTTCCTGTCTGGAAGGTTGCATTATCTCATGTTTGGCTAAGGAGACGGCCGTGCAGAAAGGCTTTGAGGGTGGCTATGGGCCGCAGATCATTCTGATGTTTCCGGCGCTCTATAAAAGAGATGAGTCTGGAAGTGTCGAGGCGAGCTGAGCTTGATGCCACGTTTGGCTGCAGCCAGGGTTCCTCCTGCAGGCAAACCTGCGCAGTGGGCCGTCTGCATGGTTCAACCTGCAGTAGAACGCGGATGAAGTCCCGCGCCGCCTGGCTCACGCCATAGAAATAGTCCTCCGGGAAGCTGTAGTCGAGGCGGCAGATGTTCAGACAGGTCTCCTCGACGCTTTCATCCAGGAACGGGGACGCCCCGCTGAGCATCACATACGCCAGCACACCCAGACTCCACAGGTCAGAAACTAGAGCTGCCGGTTCACCCAAGACCAGCTCAGGGGCAGAGAACTCAGGGCTGCCCAGCAGAGGGTGGATGTAGGGGGCGCTGGAGAGATGAGCCGCATCACCGAAGTCCGTCAGTTTGACGAGAGGCTGGGTTGAAGTATGCTCGATCACAACGTTTTCAGGCTGGGAAAGATAGACAAGACGAATACATAATGAGCATTTATTTGCTCATAATAAAATAAACCAGACATGGTGGTCAGGACAGTAATGTGAAGCCGAAGGATTTTGTTTCAAACTTAAGGAATTCATTAGTATTGAATAATTGGTTGGCGTTGGTTTCACTTTGCATAGATTTGAGTTTGAACTATTTTTTTATGGATGAAGAAAAAGACTGGGGATCTATGAGTTAACCTATACACAAATTGTCTTAAATTGATATTTTACAAAATATTACAAAGCAAACTACAAAAAAATGTATGATCTCATGAGTGTTTCGTTGTTGTTTCAACAACGAAACGATAATAAAAAATAGAAAAAATATATAATTAATTAAAAAATAGTTATTTACGTTCTAAATGGCTTAAAAAGGGAAAATATAATCAGTGCATGTCCTATACGTGGACATCAGTATTTTTGGTATTATTTGTTAATTATTCATGAATTTATTAAGAATAAAGAGTAGGTCTCCTCTAACCTTCAAGTCCAGATGAGCTAATCTGCATGCATGAAGGTAATGTAAAGCTTCTAAAATATCCCGCAGGTAAAGAGTCACTTTCTCTTCAGTCAGGTTCCCCCAGCTAACTATGTAATCCAGAAGACGACCTTGATCGGCACTGAAAAATGAATTAGAACAACAGTACAGTTTCAAATTTTTCTGTTAACCATTTCATGCTTAGAAGTCGCTACAGTGGACGGCTATCAAGAAGTTTAATTTCTTGTGTTTACATTGGTTTGATGCATAGTTGCACATCAGCCACTACAGGGGACACTACTGTGTCTTCCTATACATTGTCACCTCTACCCATGTCTATTTAAATGGAAGTTAAGAAGTGAAAGTGTGTAAAGAAGTAAAAATCATTTTTTTCAACAAACAGAAAAAATCCAGAGTTGTTTAAGTCATGCATGAAAGGGTTAAATAATGTGACAGTACATCTTTCATTCCTTTATATGAATAAATTGTCACAGATAAACAAATGCAAAGTTCACATACATGTCCAGGATGAGAATGTAACTGGCTGGGGTCTCATAGGTGTCCAGCAGAGCCACCAGGTGAGGATGCTGAAGACACTGTAGGACGCCCAGCTCCTGAACCACCTGCTCTCGACGCATTAGCTTCTTATTTACAAGCTTAGCGGCCACAGACCGTCTGTTCCCTCTCTGCTCACACCACTTAGTGACAGCAAACCTGCCCCTACAGCCAGAGACAAAACAAACATTAGCCGGTTTCAAATATTGGCATGTGAATAGAGACACATTAGTTTGTTTTATAATGTCAACAAATAGGTGTAATGCTACATCATTATTACAAATAACAATTTATTGCAGAGCTATGACGATTTTTTTACAATCTGTATAATTCTATTAGTTGAGCTGAAAACACACGGTTCATGTCAACTTACTGTGTATAATGATTTAATGTGTTGTTTTTGTGCTTTTGCTTCTTTACAACAGTTTGCTCTTTGCTTTTTTTAGGGTTTAGCATCCTTAATTTCCTGATTTTAATGTTAAAATTCAGTTTTATTTTCCATTGACAAATCTTTTCAATTCCTCTTTACATACAGGGGTACACAACAAGTTGTGTGTACTGCGAAATTTTTATTAAAAATATTGTAATATCGTAAATCCATTATCCTACATTGCATCAAATGGTGAGTGTTTAGCTTCATTTATCTGAATCAGAATTTGACTATAAAAAATATTATATACATGTACACTAATGTACCTCCCCAGTTCCATGACCTCAGTGTAGAGGGACTCAAAGTTATCCTTCCAGAGGATGCCGTCACAATTGCCTGAGATGAAACAACAACAAGTATTATAAAAAGTATCAACTGAAATTAAACTTCTCTTTTAAACTTCTCTTTGGGCAAACTGTAGATTCCTTTGACAGATACAGATAAAAGATTAAATGTAGCTCTGTACATCAACACGAGACCTCAAATAGTGAATTTAAATAGCAAGTCATATTTCCTGGGTAAAATAAATCATAAATCTACAAAAAAGCTTTGTTGTCCAAATCAACTGACCGAGCACTCTGAGGTAGGCTGATGATGTCACTGAGCCCACGTCATTGGAGGCTATGCAGGTGTAGGTACCACTGTCGTCCAATGTGACAGGTGAGATATTCAGGGTCATATCACCTGTTTCGCTAAATATAAAGCAAACACATAGATGACAGATACATTTATCAGCTGTACCCAGAGGTCTGTCTATTTAAAAGATGAAAAACCGATTCTATTATGTCTCTCAATATCACATACAGGGGTACATTACAGTCGTGGGGCAGTCGTTGCCTATTAGGCACAGTAGTGGCCTTATGGTTAGAGAGTGGGTCTCGTGACCAGAAGGTTGCCGGTTCGCTTCTTAGGGGCGGCAGATACGACTGAGGTGCCCTTGACCAAGGCACCTTACCCCTACTTGCTGCCCAGTGTTCTGGGTGTACGTGTGTTCACCACTTGCTGTGCGTGTGTTCACTTGGATTGGTTAAACGCAGGGTTTCGGGTATGCGTCACCATACATGACAAATAGGTTACTTTCACTTCACTTCATTAATAAAAATCTTTTATCTTAAGAATACATATTAAATAAATATTTTACGGTCATTTATTTGTCAGTTCAGCAGGTGTTAAATAAGCAATATCATTTGTACAAATGTAATAAAAAAGCAACAACAGGACGATACAAGACCCATTTTCTGAGATTTGTGAAAATGACCCATTGTTACTTAGGTTTATTCATTTTTAACCAATGTATTGTTTATGAGCTTTACTCCTCAATATTTGATGTGTAAAAGTGCTTTGTTGCTGATATTTTTATACCAACAGTATTATTCATAATTTGTGTATCTACCTCTTGAACAGATAAATGATTTTTACCCACCGTGCACTGCAATAATAATTAAGTGCAATATAAATTATTACCTCCAGATAATACACTATCTATTTTTATACAACTTTTTCTGTAAATGATTTCTGTATATAGCACATATATGTTCTACATTTTCTACTTGTAAATATTTACATACACACATAGCTTAACTCTCTTTATCTTTATCTTCTGTTTATTGTATTGTATTTCTTAATTTTTTATACCCATAGGCCCTTATTTTCATCATAAGTATACTTATATTGTGTTATGGTCTCTGTGTACTGTGTACCTGTCACCAAAACAGATTCATTGTATATGCAAACATACTTGGCAATAAAGCTCTTTCTGATTCTTTCTGTACGAAATTGCTCAAGAATAAAATTAAAAGTTAAGTTATTCAAATATAAAGATGAGAATTAGAGATTTAAGAAATTAATAAAGCGTTATAATAAACTATATAATAAACTGTTTTGCATTTAAACCGACATTGAAACCGAAATGTGTTAAATGTTTCGTTCTCTAAGCACTTTAATGTGCAAAATTACCGTGTTCGCAATCCAAAAGAAAATTGGAGCAAAAGCACCCCCTGACTTCCAGATAGGTGCACTACATGTAATGCTGTGTGTTTGTGTTTACCTGTTCGTGAGAGTGTATCTGCTGCCATTGCTCAGAGTGCTCTGGTCAGGTCCTCTCCAGGAGACCGAGGCTTTTGGCTGCCCACAGATCTTACAGCGGAGAGTCACGCTGTCACCCCTCTCACACATCACCTCGCTCAAAGGGACCACAAACTCTGGGGGAACTGCTGCCGACCATTCAGAAACTTACAGTCATTCTCATCTTTCCCATTATGACTTCAATTCAAGATTCAAGATTTCCAAGAACAACATATTCAAACTTACCATCATATATGTAGTTGGGATTCAAAAGCTGCAAAAAATAAGATGACCAACATTGTAATGTCTCTAATTTAAACACTAAAGCTATTAAAAAATGTATTACAGAATGGATCACTTCCTGTTTAAAGCTGTACCTTTACAGAAACTTTATTAGCTTGTGCATCTCGAGACTTGCGATAGCCGTTTTCCGGTATGCTCTCCTTCCTGGCCTCTTTGTCTCTCTTTTCGGACTTTCGCCTGATGCGGAGGGCTGTGTGCCATGATGAAGACTTCCTAAATATAAATAAAATACAGCGTTTAGACGCATAACTGCTCCTAACATGTAAAAGAACAAAAAATAACGACTAGAAAATAAGCAAGCCAGGAAGAGTTTTTCACATATAACAGTTGATTTAACAGCTTGTTTTCCTGTTTAGTGGTTATGTGTAATACATTGTCAAAATAGCATTAACTGGCACTGACGGAGTGTACTGATGAAAAGGGGTAACATTAGGGATAGATCGCCCAAAAATGAAAATTCTGTCTTAGTTTACTCACCCTGAAATCTGTGTAAATGTATTTGTTTTGTTGAACACAAAGACAGAAAATATATTTGGAAGAATGTAAGCAATTTTCTTGGACACATGGTAATGTCTTGTATCACACTGAAGGGGCTTATTTCGCGATAACAGTCGGCTGCTTGAACATTATCCCACTTATTACACTGCTACTTGCCACAGGAGAAAAAACTGGACATGAAATGTGAATTTGAAATATTTTATTAGCTCATTTTTACCGAATGTCGACCTTCTGCAAGGAAAAGCAGTTTACTTTCGTTTTTAAGGTAAGAAATGACGTGCAAATGTCACAAACAAGCACTGGGGTGGTCTAGCATATTGTAGTGAGTATACTCAGATTTTCCCCTTCCAGCCTACTCACCCGTCCCAGATCAACAACCCATGAGCACCACCACACTCACGAATGCATAGAGTATGCCTCTATATGTAATCAAAAGCATTCTGAAAGATTTAGTGCAAGCTAAATTTAATGTGAAAACATATTTATAATGTCATTTATTTTTTTATATACTATTTCTACATACTTTCTACAAAACTCAGTGCGCCACACTTTCCTGACACAAAACGATGTTGTTACATTTAGTCACGCTAATAACAAATAATCTGTTCTGGGGCACCTTTGACTACCATTCAATTTTTCCTACTATGGTAGTCAATGAAGGTCCCAGAACTGAAAATTGTTTACATTCTTCAAAATATATTTCTCTGAGTTCATCAGAACAAAGTAATAAAAACAGGTATGAAATTATCATAATTTTCATTTTTGGGTGAACTATTCCATTAATGTTTCAAGCCTGTCATAGGTCATTAAATCTAAGAGTCATGTTTGGATTGGATAACTTGGGTTAGTGACCCCCTGCTGGTAGATACTGTAACAGCAATTACTTTTAAGGGATAGTTTACAATTCTGTCATTTATTCACCCTCAAGTCACTCAAAACCTATATGACTTCTTATTCTGTGTAACACAAAAGATATTTTGAGAAATCTCTCAGTGGTTTTGTGTTTATAAAATGAAATTCAATGAGCCCAATGTTGTTTGGTTACCAACATTCTTCAAAATATCTCCTTTTGTGTTCTGTAGAAGAAAGAAAGTCATACAGGTTTGGAATGACGTGGAGATGAATAAATGATGAAAATTCTTTTTTTGAGTCAACCATACCATAAGCAGTGCACATTTTACTAACCCAAAATGTTAAATGAGTGATGGGACACTCCAGGATTGTGAAACACTGATTTATCCATCATTAACAAAAAATACAATAACCAATCCTCACTTGAGGGTTCCGTCGGGGTAGTCAGGGATGATGGTGGAGGTGTGACCCAGAACGTAGCCGGGGATCCAGCCCTCGGCCGCTGGGCCTTGTTCTGTGGCGGCACGGAAAACCAGAAACATGTTCTGCTGATTGGAGGCCAATATCTGCACAACCTCTCCTTGATATACACTGATCTCATCCTCCTTTAGAGCCACATAGTCCTGAGTCACCAACATGGTGGACACACTGCTGCTGCTGCTGTTTTCACTCTGACAGAAGGAACACAAACATGACACACATTAACACAACACACATATACTATGCGTTATCATTACTCATATATTCATTTTCAGCTGTATAGAGAATATGAGTACAAGTACAAGATATTGAGTCAGTACGATGAAAACGTTCAAGCAACAATTAAAGCAAGAGAAAGCATTTCTAGGAAAAGCAGATTTCCATGTCAAAGTCATTGAGTTTGGAAAATCCTCTTTTGAACTAAAGGGATTCTATTTAAATATTGACATTAATCTATCTATCTATCTATCTATCTATCTATCTATCTATCTATCTATCTATCTATCTATCTATCTATCTATCTATCTATCTATCTATCTATCTATCTATCTATCTATCTATCTATCTATCTATCTATCTATCTATCTATCTATCCTTCCATCCATCCATCCATCCATCCATCCATCCATCTATCTTTCTACCTACCTACCTACCTACCTTTCTTTCTCTTTCTTTCTTTCTTTCTTTCTTTCTTTCTTTCTTTCTTTCTTTCTATCTATCTATCTATCTATCTATCTATCTATCTATCTATCTATCTATCTATCTATCTATCTATATGCCATGCTTTATAAGTTGAGATTTTATTCATAACTTTACCATTTTACCACCATATACATGTTTTAAACTGGGATAGTTCACTCCAAAATGAAATTCTTGTCATAAATTGCTCTCTAGTTGTTCTATACCTGTATAAATGCCTTTGTTTGGTTGAACACAAAGGAAGATATTTGGAAGAATGTAAGCAACTGACATTTATTAGGTGTCATTGACTACCACAGTAGATTTTTATTTTATGGTAGTCAAAGGTGCACCGGAACTTTTTGCTTTACTATATTCCTCAAAATATCTTCTTTTAGATTCAACAGAACAAAAAATATTCTTCCTACTATGGTATGTCAATGACACCCAGAAATGTCAGTTGCTAACATTCTTTGTGTTCAACAGAACAAAGAAATTTCAAAAGATTTGAAACAACTCGAGGATGAGTTAATGAAGACAGTATGTTCATTTTTGAGTGAACTATCTCTTTACTTCGGTCGAAAACCAGATTTAAACATACAGTAGCTTCTCACGTAAATCTATCTTAATTAAGGAACTTGAAGATTCAGTAGTTATATAAAAACAAGACAAATTTGAATTCTTGCTAAATAGGCCTATGGAGTTTCCTTCTAGAGAACGGACTGAACACATTTAGATTTTTACGCTAAAACTCTTTCTTGAATAAGAACATGAGTCTAGGTTGAGCCATTTAAAGAGTTTAAAGGGAACAAGCCCTTCTATATTTTCTGAACTAACTTCCTATTTAAATAAGACATGTGTCATAACAGGAACGAAAACTGCACTCGTCAAAGTTTTGATATCCTGAAAACTCATACAAGCCAGTTAAATAAAGTGTTAGTAAGTGTTAGTTAGCTGGATCACATGCTCCCAATGCCTGTGTATTAGAAAGAAAGTCCTGCAGGTTGACAGCAGACAGTCAGCACAGATGCTCGACCGTTCGGTCGAGTTATTCTCAAGTTAGTCGCTGAGCACAATCAATCCACACCGGTTAATTTTCACATCAGCCTTTGAGAATCCTCTTCTAGTTCCACGCCCAAGCACCCCAGCGGGTTAGTATGAAGCCGGACGTGGAGGTGAAGCAGAACTAGGCCTCGCTGGAGTTTGGCTCTTACCCCATTGCTGTGAGTGGAGTGCTCGCTGGTGGACGAACAGGTACTGATGCGGTCCAGCTCCTTACTGTGAGCCGAGTGCCGGCGGTTCTGACTCTGGACGCGACTCTGCGTATCGCTCTGCTCTGTGTACGAGCAGGGCCTGCCAGTGGGCGAGATTGGCATCGAGGCCCAAAACGGTGAGACCTTCTGAGCCGGGACGCTTGTCGTAAAGGATGTGAAGTTCTGATGGTTAGAGGGGGAGAGAACGGGCGAGGGCGCCCCAAGACGGGGCTTTGCTGGAGACAGAGACAGGGGAGCGACTGTGGCTCTCGGGATGGGGGTCTCCTCACGTGACTCCTTCAGAGGACTCTCGAGGACCCGCATTCTGGGGACCTCGCCGTTAACGTCCTGGTCAGGGAGGGGGCACGTACCTGATGTGCGGTCGTCTGGGGCGGGGGCGTGGTGGTGCTGAACATGCTGGGGGAGACGTGAGGATGGTTGAGGGATTCTGGAGGTTCGGGATCGGGAACCGCAGCCGGGGCCCATGGCTGAGCTGCTGCTGCCTCCGGGGAGCCCGCTGCTGCTGGGGCCACCCAGACCGCTCGCCCCAACATGGTTCCGTTGGTATTCAATGGGTGAAGTTAGTGCTGAGAGAAAATACAATTTAGAATCAGACATTTTGACAGGAATGAAAATTCACAGATTCAGTATGGATCAAAACAGGAACGATTCTCACATCAGGCCATAATTTCACATTTGAAGGTTGTGAATTTTTCTCAGAAGTACTGCTATTATGAGCACTATGGGTATTTATAAGAGATACACTTTCGTTACCATTGAGGAAGTTTCTCTGGTTCTCCAGGATGCTGCTGATCTGCTGGATCCAGGCCTGGCAAACCAGCCGGTTGGAGGAGTGGATGACATAGTGTTCTGTACTGCCAGACGATGATCTCGACGTCAAAATAAATTTACAAGGGTCATTGTCAGGACTCTCTTCTAGACCCAACCAACTGACCTACAGGGCAGACAGAGATTTTAAGCGAGGAGAGCGAGGAGAATACCGTGTATAGGGTTCACAGCTTGGCTGGTTAAAGCTGTACAGCCTGGTTTTGGCTGGACAGGCTGGAAGCCAACAGCTAAAACAAGCTGAACACCAGCTTGGCCAATCTAGAAACTTGCTGGTTAAGGATGGAAGTAGCTGGTTTAAACTGGTCCACACAGCCTGGCAAAACTGTTCAAGCTGGTGTTAAACTGGTGGGTTCCCATCTGTCCAGCTAAAATCAGTTTGACCAGCTTAAAAACAGTCCAAAACCTAAAAAAACAGCCGGCTAAACCAGCTAAAACCAGCCTAAGCTTTTTTCAGTAGGGTTAATAAAGTCTACATACTTTTATGCTGTTCTTAAACAGATAGCCTGGCATGGAGAATCCCTTCTTCTTATCCAGAGGTTCACTGAAGATAACTATCTGCTCAAAGAGGAAGACTCGCCTCTCCTTCATGCGGGCAAGAAGACCACCGTCCTGGTCCGAGACCATGAAAGTGTCCTGGAGAAGCAGTCGACCCTGGGCTACGATCTTACCCTGAGCACAAATATAATGGAATAATTTAAAACACACAAATGAAAGTTAAAACAAAACTAAAAGAGCACAGTTCAACTGTTAAAGGGATCCTCCACCCCGAAATAAAAGTTCTGTCTTCTTTTACTCACTATCAAGTTGTTTCAAACCTGCATACATTTCTTTGTTCTGTTGAAATGAGGCACCATTGACTCCCATAGTAGTTTTGTTTTCTACTATAACAGTCAATGTGCCTCGGAACTGTTTGGTTACAAATATCGTCTTTTGTGTACAGTGTAACAATAAAATGTATTCAGGTTTGAAGAAACCCGAGGGTGGGTAAACTACAAACAGTTTTTAGCTTTGCCTTCCTCACACAACAACTGCAAAGAAAGAAAATGACATCTTACATCGAAGCCCTGGAGGCGTCCGACATTCATCATGTCATTGCAGCGTTTAGGAACAACACACATGACCTCTACTGCTTTCTGTGAGAAAACACAAAAAACAACATATAGTTGACACGCACCAATACTATAATACTGTGGTTAAGACGTGTTATCAAATATACTTGCCTCTAGTTCTATAGTGTCCAAGCCAGCCTTTTTGGAGAACTTGAGGAAATCCTAAATAAATCAATCAGAGACAGTCGTTTTATGATGAAAGAAAACAAAAAGACAATCTCTTTTTAATGAGATTTTTACGAGAGCCCTGACCTTCAGTAGAAGCTGGTACTTCATGATCCTCTGCACGGGTTTGATCAGCAGATCTGTGATCTGTAGTCTGTGACCCAACCTCTGCTTCAGATCCTGAGGGAGAGGAGTATAGATGGGACAGTCCGGTTATCACAGTCTGTCTCTCTGTTTATGAGTCATTTTTAAATGTCAGATAGAAACTCTTACATCAAAATACGTGTCGATATACTCAGAAACAATGTGCTCTGATTTGGGCTTGTTTTGACAGTAGACAATGTACATGTGCAATCTTCTTTCCTGTAAAAATAAACACATCAAATTCAGAGACAGACATTATCAGAAATAATTTCGTAAATATTATTCATTAATGGTCACATTATGTTGCTTTAAAACATTAGTCTAACCAGAGCCCCCTGGTGGTTCAAGAGGGAATTGCAGGGGGTTCGTGAGTTGGTATATTGCATGTCTAACCGTGCATCATATACACTTTATTTCTATCACTGAGCTAAATTACAAATAAATGTTTCAGGTTTAGAAGAAGTTATGTATACTTCTGCTAGAAACTTTTAAATGAAAAAAAAATGTTTTTGAGGATAAACATGCATATGTGCTATTAAATGAAAAAGCAATTGTCGACTTTTCTGTATCGTGAAGTATATCCGAGTAAAAGAGCTTCTAAAATGAGAAAAAAAATTAGGGCGGGACTTGATTTCATCAGTCGAGAATTTATTGGAAGTTGAGCATTGTTAAAAAAATGGAGGCAGTTTTCTTTGACAGTTTGCAGTCGGTCATCTGAGACACTTGACAGGAAGTGAATGTTTTTGATTAAAGATTATAGGAGCACACAAATGTTAAAAATGTGAGTAAGTTGACAATTTTATTGTGTCTTTAAACAAAAATGTGAAGGCACTATGAAGTCAATATTCAACAACATTTTACTTTCCACATGACACGGTACGAGTCAAAGCTCTTAGAACATTCAGAGATTACAAGTTTTAATTACGAGTTCTATCCGTTCTATCAGGTTTTAAGAAGTTGGAAACTTATTAGTAACACTGGTGTGAGACTGCAGTATGTATTTATGCAGCTAATAGAAGATTAAGGGATAGTTAAAACGCTCAGTTTTTGGAAACTGATGTGATTATTTGCTATTATTATTTTTAAATCACTCTAGTTGAAACCACACGTGAAATGATTTCATACTTGTCTGATAAACAGCGGTGCGAGTCGATCAGGATCCTCCAAGCACTTTTCCAGTTCCGCAAGAAAAAAGCTGCAAAATTCAGAGTCACAACATAAGTGAGCGGACATGACCTAACTGGTGTAGAGCTGTGTGTTTTATTCCCACATACTCTTTATGCCATTCATAAATCTGGTAAATGTTTCCAAAGACGATCTTGTCTTTTCCCTTCATGTCGTCTGGAACACCCTCCTCCTTCATTCTGCTCATGTATCCCTGCAGGTGCCGGAAGACATGGACACGGTTACCACGGCAGCAGCCAAACATAATACGTGATCTCAAAGAGTCCTCGTTTTAAGGAAGCGGCAAATCCAAACACCTCTCATTTCCTGTGCGCGCCGTGCCAGTACAGCTGACACAAGACATTCAGAGAGACTCTTCAAAAGATCAATTCAGCACAAACTCCAAAAACAGATGCTTACTGAATGAACACAAAATAAATTTTGACGGCAGCCACTGTCGGCCTGAATGCTTACAAATCCATCATTACTGTCACCATAGTGATTTTACTGCAGGTTTTCTTTTTGTTGAATTAGAACTGAAAATATGCCCACCTCCACAACGGCACCAAGGTCTCTCACATAATCTCTCTCTGTTTCCACCAGCTCCAGCAGAACATAGCTAAACACAACGGAGAGAAACACAAGTCACGCTCAAATTCAAGCACATATTACTAAGTTCCAAAACTACTGTGCCACAGAATTGGAGGCAAACACATGTAAATGTACATACATTCAAATAAATGTATCTTCTGATACACACTTTAGTGTTTTATGCATGAATAACAAATACTGAATATTGACAATCATCTAAGCTTTCAATTAGGGCTGTCAATCGATTCAGAATCAGAATAATGTATATATAATACATGTCTGTGTACTGTGCATTTTACTTTTGTATTTTTGAACACAAAAACATACACATACATGTATATAAATTCAGAAAAATGTATTTATTTATATTTACCATTAATTTAAACGATATATAAACGTTTATTCATTTTTATATTTTTCTTAAATATGTGCATGTCTGTGTATATTTTTATAAATACAAAATGAACATGCAGCGTACACAGGCACATGTCATGTAAACACAAACCTATATTTTGGATGCGAATACTACAGTATATTATAGAAATTATAGTACACTATACTATAGCATTACCTACAGTAAATTGATATACAGTACTAAGCTGAACTATGTATTTTGAATGTTTATCTAGAAATGGAACTCAACCTTTTATTTTTTTTATTTTGTTAATTCTTTTATTATAATTCATAATCTAATAAAAGATCACATTTCTATTCATAGATTTTCTACATACTGTTAAGACAAAAATAGATGTTGTAATGATTCTTATCATGTCATGTCTTTCTAGGTCTTGTAGCAGGATCATGGCAGAACCTTAGGTTTTGTGTGGAGAGAAACATGGCGGTCACAACATATTATGTGTTCTCTCTGTCTCGTCTATGGCCCCGCCCCTCCGTTCCCTTGATAGCCTTCCATTAGTGTTTCATCCCCCAAACCTGTCCCTTGTTAACTACCCTTTGTTAGTTCCCCTATATTACGCTCTTGTGTCTTCTGTCCTGTGCTCGTTTGTTTTGTTTCAGCTTTCGATGCTGTCGTGTCATATTGCTCCTGGTCTTGAAGATGTTGCATCTTATTTTCTTGGTGTAAGTCATCCCAGTGTAGCTTTGTCAATTGTTGTTTAGTCTAGTGTTAAATAGTCTACGTTCCTGTTTGCTTGTGTTACTATCCCTTGTGATTATTGTTTTCATGGTGTGTCTTTATTTTAGGTTCTTAGTTAAATAAATCTCTTCTGTTAACCCCTTCACCGCTGCCTGCACTTGTGTCCAATCCTGTCAGGATGTGATATGTTTTTGGACGTTCTTAGCCGTGTAAAGGAAACAGGCATACTATTCCTTCATTGAACTATTTAGATGTTTCTGTCTGAATAAATATTTTGAAAATAAAGTGTTGTAAGGGCAGCACAGGAGGTTTGGCAACAGAGCTATTATATGAATGTTTGATGGACTGTCAGGTGGGGACGCACTGTCGTCTCTTGAGGAAGCCAGTCTTGCGTTCGTCCAGCTCATCGATGGGAGACGAGGAGGACAGGAGGGAGTTCTCTAAGGGGTTGCAGGCGGGGCTACTGCTGTTGCCCTGTTGGACAGGGAGAGAAATGGGCCTGTCCTCTAGATTCTGAGAGAGACAAAGTCAATTAAGAGACCAAAATAAGTGTCAAAAAGCTAAAATCACTTCTGAACTCTTACCATTTTACTCTTCACGAGTTCTTCGATGGCACTAACCAGCTCAGCCGCACTCGGTGTATCTGAGCTGCTGGGACGTCCGGACAGACGAGCCTACACATCCGAAAAACCAAACATTGATGGGAATCATACCAAAAAACAAAACAGCGAGCCCGGGCGGAGGACCACATAAACCTGCAAAGACCAACTTAATCTTTCTTTTTCATCAGAGAATCAATTGTTTGGCCACGTGAACTCCCTTCGAAGTGGGCTGAAAACTAGGTCATTATCACACCGGACACGTCCCTTGAGGTTACGCTTGCATAGCCGAGTGACTGATTCAGTTTTAACATTAGCTTCAGAGCTGAAGCATCAACCGCAAAGTCACTTTCAATGATGTAAATCTGCACTGATGCTCACCATTGTAGTGCCGGGTGGAAAGATTCCAGTCCAAATATGGTAATGTGGGTGGTGTCTGGATTAGTCAGCAAATCAGGGGCCATTTCTGATAGATAGGGAGTAATATGGGGCGGAATGGAAGTAGGTTTGAAAGATTTGGGTTTATTTAAGAGTAAGTGCGCCACTCATGACAACCAGTGCATGTGATCGCACGCACTCCTGAATACTCCGTAAGGGGGCACACGACAGGTCACGGACAGAAGGGCTTTTCTTCAAGCTATAACAGTCAAAAGTGTATATATTTAAAAGTGCTTATGAACAGAATGAGGTATTTGCCTCGAAACAATTGGTGTGGCAGGATGTGGAGTATTCAAATGACGTTTACAAAGAAGGAAAAGTCAAAATGAGGTAAAAGCACAAAATTGGACAAGAAGGAAAGACGAGGAAAAACTACATGGAAAGGTATGGAAACTGAGACAAAACAGAGGCAGAACAGAAATCAACATAATGCTGGAGAACATTCAAAACAAAGAGAAAACAAACAGCAGTTAGAAACATCTAAAGGACTCTTCCTTTAAAGGAATATAACACCAAAACAAAATAATAAACAAAACACATCCATATGTGAATAACTCATAAGATACAGAACCAATTTGAACCTGCACAACTAATGAACATGCAAAAACCAGGCGCTCTCTTCAAGCAGATCTGTGGCTGACATTTACCTTGTCCTCCTGTGAGTCCTGGTGCAGAAGACTGTGCTGTTGGATGGCCATTGGGGGCGGCAGGGGAACAGAATCTGGCCCTTCCTCTCCCTCCTCCTCACCACAGCTCTGCATCCCAGAGGAGGAAGACTTTGACAGAGTCCCGCTGCTCAATCCTTCGTTTCTCATCCTCTGCGAGGACAGGAGAACGAGACCAGAGAAACAAGAAGACAGAGATAGAGAGTGTTAGGTTATGAAGTAGCTTAGCACCTGTGGCCTTTTTCTACCTAAAAGGTTCCAGCGGAAACCGGCACTGTATTTATGACTGCTCTGTACTGGAAACCACCAGATGTAAATAATACACAGTTAGAAATCATAATGCGCAGCACTGAAAACAGACAGAACGCTACATTTCTCTCAGCCTACATTAACATGACAAATGATGCAGTTAGTAGGATATGAGTGCTGTGTAATATAAAATAACTTACATATTTAGTCATCCAGTACCTGTTTTAACCCCCAAAAATCTATTGTTTCTATTTGAAACCTTTTTTCATACTGCCCTACTTAATATAAAAAAAAACTTAAATGCATATTATGGTTATATGGCATAGCAATTATCTGTGGAAAGACATTAAATAATGTGAAGAAACAAAAATGATAATCAGAATCAGAAAGAGCTTTATTGCCAAGTGTGCTTGGACACACAAGGAATTTGTCGGAAGTGACAGAGGCTTCACATACAGGTAAAAAAACCCTCATTTTAATTAGGTTCACAAACTTCATCATATACTTACCCTCGAGTTGTATCTGTATAAATTTCTTTGTTCTGATGAACACAGAGAAAGATATTTGGAAGAATGCTTGTAACCAAACCAAAAAAGGGGTTGTTGGACCCCATTAAGTACCACAGTGGGATGTTTTTGTTCTGTTGAACCCAAAAGAAGATATTTTGAAGAATGTAGAAAATCAAGTTTTGGGGCACTTTTTAATATCGTTGTCATTTTCCTACTATGGTAGTCAAGGGGATCCAAGAACTGTTTGTTTACAAGCAAATATCTTTTCTCAAAACAATGAAGTTTATACAGATTTAGAACAACTTGACAGTGAGTAATTCATGACAGAATTTTCCTTTTTGGGCGAACTGTCCCTAAAATTAGACTTTAATAAACACAAATTCTCTATACACTTTCCGAACAAACCTGTTACTTGAGTTTTAGTTAAGTTATTGAAACAATCACATAATTATTTTATATTTTAATATTGGATCTTGCTCTTTATTAATTTATTGACTCTATATCATATATTACTTAATTTCAATTATTTCAATTTAATTTATTTAGATTTGATGTATGATACAGACTTTTTACAGAATTATTAGCCCCACTTTTTGACCAAGGTAGACGTATACAGCTATCAATTATATTGTGGCTTATGTTTGTGGAAGTGTGTCTTACACATTATATGGAAAATTTTAAAGTAAGAATTATTGGATGAAAGACTGAGCATAGGGGGAATAACAGTTTACATGTGTAGTTAGAATTTACTGTTGCAGGAAATGAAGATCAATATATTTTAATACTGATTTGTTGATATATTTTCGATCGTTAAGAATTTTTATACAAAATTTAAATATAGTAAAAATATAAATAAACGAAGAGTTCAGATGCAAGACTCTCTAAAAGACACCTCCATCAAAAATGAGAGTATGATGTTAAGTGAATGTTCTCCACACATTTTGCTTCAAAGCTCGCTAAATCCCACACTCTGCCCACTCTATAACACCTCCCATTGCAAAAAAAAATTCAAAGAAAAGTTGTCTGTTTAACTAAATGTAACTATTTACCATAAACATCTTATTTTCTATAAATACCCCCCCAAAAAAAATAGATATTAAAAATATATAAAAGACATAATTTTTCTGCATAAGCTATAGTTTGTTTTTAATTGTTACGGTCTGAAAGTGTTTGTGCATTGACTTTTGTTTACTGACCTCTTCAAAGGTCTCATCCTGCGGTGTGGCGGCGTTGTCATCAGAGTCTTTCTGTGAGCCAGCCTCTGTGTTCTTACGGACGTCTCGGCTTTTCTTGTGCTTGTGTGCAAGTTTTTTGACATGGCCGTCTGCTTTGCCGCTGCTTAGCCGTCTGACAGGGCTGGTCAGCCACTTGCGCAGGGTGTTTCCGTGCCTCTTGGGTCCAGGAGAGCTGTGCAGGTGACCCGGCTGCAGTGTGGCACTGCCTGACAAAACTCCTTCATTACTCGACACTGATAGAGTGTCTGCAGAAAGAGAGACAGAAATGTACAGATTTTGTTTGATTCACATTGAAAGTAATTCAATTTATTTTTATATGTAATCACTTATTTGAGCACTGACATTACAAAGTACAGTTCGTCATCCAAAGTAGTACGTTAAGCACACACACGCAGCACAAAGTCATCGCTCTGAATAACTTCACTTTCTGTTACATTTTTACCCAACTGGTGTCAAGGTCCCCGTGACCCGAGGTAGTTCGGATAAGCGGTAGAAAATGGAATGGAATGGTGTCAAGGTAAAGTTACTTTGGCATATTTCTGGGTTTATTTAAGTGTGCGACAGCAACTTGACCCTCTAAAGTGATGCAGATTGTTCTTCTATCTACTTCTATCTTAAGTGTAGGAAGGACGGGGAAGACAAATCTCATGTTATGGAACATATCATATCTTTATGATCTTTAGGAATCTTTAATGATATATATATTTTTTTATATCTTCATTCTTTAAATTATGTTCTGAAAGAACAAATCTGACAGGTGTTCATCAGATTACACATCAAAGTTTATGGCGGGATGTCCGATTTCTCATCTGTTGTTGATGTTCAAATCACCAAAAAAGACACACCCCAACCCCCATTTTATCACTTTCGTCAGCGCTCAGCTCGACTAATGTCCATCCTGTGCACCTAACTGCTGATTGGCTACAAAGTTGTTTAGGTACTTGGCCCGACCTTGTCTAAACAAGCGCATTTCGAAAATCGGACACCACGGCTTTAAAAAGTAAAAAAAAATATTCTGCCAGATTCTATCTTGACACACACACGCGCGCGTACGCACAAACAGTCCTCATGTTCAGAGCCCAAGAGCTACAAATAATATTCACAGAAGGCCCTTGACAGCTGTCATATCTGTATCCCTTGAGTCACGCTGCCCCCTGCAGTCTGGAGAGGATTACGGAGTAAATTAATGATTTTGAATGATGCGAAAGCGTTTAATATGAGAGCTTAACATTTATTTATGGTATCCTTTCAAACGCCCAAGACGGATTTAAATCCTAAATTAAATACAAACATATCCTGTGACAAGGTTCTAACTTTATTAATGTTAAAGATTACTTGTAAGTACTGTATGAGTTTTGTGTGCTGCCTACATCTGCAGTGAATGTGATGTGTGTGATAAAAATGCAGCTTTGCGAGAAAGTCATTCATTTTGCCCCATTATCCATCATTAAGTTCTGATCTGAACAAACCGAGTCTTCAGTGTCACAGAACTGGGCCATGTGTCGCCTTTTGTGTACACTGTGTACTAGTCCTACTGTCTCCTCATGTGAACCGGACAGAACTTTCTAAACTACACAATTGCTTTCAACAGCTGGTATACAAGCAGTATAAAGGTTTCTTGAAAAATGAACAGAACCTTTTTTGAAGAACTCTGAAAATAAATCTTAGATTTAGATAGAAAGTCATTATGACAGCTTGACAGATTTTGTGTTTGGATGAACCATGAAACCATTTCAATGACAATATACTAACAGAACCCTGATCCAAAATGTGTGAACATCAACCATAACATAAAAAAGGGATATTTTTATGCACTCCAAGTTATCACCCAAATGTCATCCGTGCAAAATTTCACTAAAGTGACATGAACGGCGAGAACTATTTATATAGACCTATAAAACTAACAGACCTAAGCAACAAATATGTACAAATAACGGAATAAAGGAACACACAGTCCAACATCCAAGACTAAGCTTCAACATTATCACGACATTATGCAATCTATGGCTAATAAATCATACAATATTGTATTCTATTGATCGATACATTCAATCCATATGATAAAATAATGACGAGCACATAAGATAAGGGCATACATTTCTAAATATTTATGACTCTCATGCTTAACTTTCCAAACCTACAATAACTATCCAAATTCCTCATCTCATTGAGTAAACCGTATGCATGTGCTGTCTTATTTATCAGTGCTGTTGTCCACATACCCAAATCCAGCAGCCAATACTTGCAGTTGTCTGAGCGTCCTGAAGCTGAACCCATGTGACAGAGCCGACTGACTGATACAAACGAATGAATCCCATGTGCCATGACAAAAAAAGAGATATCAGGAGCAAAGCAAACTTACTCCTGCGCACTCAAAGCATGTCACCGCATAACACTGAGAAGAGACACCGAGAGAGTGATGGACCATGAGAGAGAGAGAGAGAGAGAGAGAGAGGGAGGGAGGGAGAGAAATAGGGAGGTTTGGTGTTTCGAGCACAGCTGTGACCAACTTCTGCTCGGAATGAGGGAGAGAGAGGAAGGGACGGCCGGATGATAGGAAAAAAAGGAGACCGGCTGAGGTGTGACCAACATGCTTAAATATGAATGATGGCTTCCATGTAACGTTAAAGAACTAAGAATTTGAACTAAAGTGTTTTCAGTTGAATCAACAAAGTAGGAGGTCACATGTCACCCCAATGTGCAGATAAACAAAAAGCCCTCTTTTTGAACTGTTGTTATTTTAATGACGATTAAGAACATTTTACCGCCTGTTTCTTATCACCACAATGTATCTGAATGTTCTGTTTATTTTTCCTAATTTCCAACAAAGCTCATTTAAAGACTTTTATAACTGTAAAACACTTTACTGTTGATTACAATCTTTTCATCAACATCAAGACACTAAAACAAATAGCTACCACAATGATGTAGAAAAACAACACATTTTGTACACATTTTTTGTTGCATTATGGTAATGAGAAAGGGAAATAATCACAGATTACCTAAAGTAAGAACAGAGTCTGTTTGTGACGGTGCCGCTATAAAATGCCAGATGAATGACACTATTCAGAAAAACAACATCAGTCAAGCTTTGACCTGTTGGAGCATTTCTGAGATGCTTCATTGGGAGTACGGTAATCACACATGTCGATGGTAAATGACAGCTTTAAACCATACCGTAGGGCTGACAGGTACGGCCAATATCAGGTCACAGCATGAATATCACACACATAAACAACTGGCTCTGTATCACCTACACAAGTGACTGCCTTTCTAACACACCACAAAGATCTCCCTGTTCAAGTGTGTTTGGCTGCTCACAGTAGCTGGGCTGTGGCCAGCCTGACTGCTTCCTCTGCCTGCCTGCGCAAACGCACACACACGCAACACACACACACACATACACACGTTGGGCTTCCATGTTTTACGGGGACATTCCATAGACGCAATGGTTTTTATACTGTACAAACTGTACATCATATTTTCTTCCCGTAACAATCACACAAAACTTTCTGCTCTTTTAGATTTTCAAAAAAGTTATAAGCTTGTTTTCTCATGGGGACCTAAAAATGTACATTGGATATTGCCATCTTTGTGGGGACATTTTGTCCCTATACCGTATGGTTTACCAGCCACACACACACACATGCATATACATATATATGTGGGTCTGCAAACGCTCATTCCAGGACTGATCAACATTCTACTGAGGATAAGCTCCAGTCTCACAGCAAAAAAAATGTACTTCCTCTGGACACGCCTGCCTTAAAAATATACCTTCAGTTAACAAAATATCCTTGAAGAGGTTGAATACACTGGTCATCTTGAGTTATGACGGCTCCTTTTTCACATTCTATAAATACTGATTGTCCTCGCCGTAAGAGAACCGGCTGTTCGACATTTCCCATGACCTCTGCCAAAGCAAAGTTTCATGTCCACATTTAATGATGTCAGGAATATACATGTAAATGACAGGTATAGAAAAAGAATGGTTTGTAAGCTATGAAAGGATACCCATACTTTACTCATCTTATCCTTGACGTTCAGTTTTGGTATTTATTCAAGCAAGCACAAATTTAAGTAAATCGTAGATTGAACAGACACACAAACAGATGGATGTCATGTTTTCCCAAATTACATTTTAATTCAGCATTTTTTTTTCTTGTAGCATAATAAAGAGTCCATGTTAAAATACTGTATGTGGCCATTTCTAATTCCTAGGACATTAAGGCAATCCTTTCTAACAAAGTCAAGGGATAAAAATAAGTGGGTTTCAGTAACGCCTCAGAATTTCCCAGACTGAACACACGCCCTGTACACACTCATCATCTTCCTTCAGATGTTGCCCGGTCATCCCTGTGTGGGTGACCTCAAAAATCTCCGCTTGGGGATCGCCTAAGTTCAACCACATGCTTTTCTTCATTGTCAAATCTATGTTCATTCAACAGAACTGACTAACCGTGACTCAGTCCACATTAGACATCTCTGATAAGGGCAGAGGGGCGCCAGACGAGAGCCCAAAAACGCAACATGTGAACAGCTTCTTGCATCATGCTGTGATTATGATAAACTATGATTGATAATCTTTTATGCATGTGTAACGGAGAGCAGCTAGTGTGGTCGGTGCAGGTAAACTTCAATCCGCAACTTCAATAAATGCCCCCATAACTTACGTTAGACTGTGGCTTTGTGGTTAATACGACTGCTTCTTGTTCTGGACTCTTTGTCTGTTTCAAGTTCAAATCCCACTCGGAGCAGCTTCCTTATTTAGAACCGTTTTGTAACACTGACACTGCGTGCTGTTTTTGACTGCTTTAAACTAAGTTAACTGCAAAAAGTGTTTGCTGGCTCAGTGACTTGGCCATGCCAATTATTTTAGAAAATCCAAAACAATACAATAAGATTTTATTTGTGTCCCTTCAGCATTTGTGTAGAGCTTTACAAATGTCTTTAATTTTTTTTAAGAGCTTTAATTTTCAACTACAGTATTTTAGGGATTATTATTATTAAGTTTTATTTTACTTTCAGCGTTACAAGAAATTAGAAACATTTTTATTCAAAATCTTTTCTAGATTTATGTTAATCATGTATATAAATATAATTTTTGCTATAAAAAATGTTAATTTTAATGTTTTATTTATTTATTTTGTATAGTAGGAGCACAATCTAAAATCTTGCCTAGGGCACCAACATAGGCTGGGCCCACCCCGTCTCTGATCATAAATGACTCAATAATTTACATACTTTAGGATAAAGTTGAGGTTACGTTTTAAATTATTTTAACAGTTAGTATCGATATATTACTGCTCCAACTAAGTAAAAATTGCATCAATATGTAATAAGTATTCGAAAACTATTTAAAATATAATATAATATATTAATTTAAAATTCTTTTCAGGTTTTCTGAATTTATTATTAACAGGTATGTGTAAGGTAAAATCTATCATTTTTGTCTCTACTAAAAATACTTCTCCAAAATTTAAAATGTAAATGTATATATTGAAATATATTGTTTCTATTTGCATTTATTTGCAGAGAAAAACTGAAGAAACAGGTCAAAATAACAGAAAAGACGCTCTGTATTTTCCAGACCTCAAATACTGCAAAGGAAACAATAAGTTCATATTCACTTTAAAGCAATACAACAGAAATATTCATGCATTTTGTCATGCTGTAAGTCTTTTACATTGCTGTTGGATGACTTTATGTCACTCCTGAGGTTTGATTTTTATTGAAATACAACAAACAATGGACTGGAATGGAAACAGTACATCTAGAAATGAACATTTGGAATGGTTTCTCTTTGAATATTCTTCACGGCTGTATTTCATAATTGTCTCTAATGTTTTCTATTATCTTTATTAATATATTTTTTCTCGTCTCTAGTGACTGTTTAATATTTTCTGTAATGCTGCTCTGCTTCAATGACAAATACTGAAACTGAACTGAATTAAACTCAACTATTACAGCCAGTGTACTATAGCAGAGATAAAACCACTCCCTCAAACAATAACACTGTCCCAAAATACAATTACACCATTTACACTCCTTCCTAATAAATATTCCTGCTGTTAATATTCACAAATCATCTGTGCATGACATTATAATTTTTATTTCTAATGACATACTATGGCTATGTTCACATGAAAATGAGAATAATCATTTAACGTCCTGCTGGATAAAGAAATGTCACTTTTTGTACGAAAAATCTGTTTTGATTTTGTCGTGTACCATCACACGGCAACAGCACACATGAATTATTATGTGCATGAGACAACCCCCATGTTTATTACAGAAGACTGAGGCCAGTAGATCATTAACTGTCCTTTGTTCAGTCTGCATTGATACGGTCCTATCAGGGAAATCCCTGCAGCCTGGCAACCCTGCTCAACACCTGACTCAGCCCGTCACCATGGTAACCGCATGATCGCCGCACTTCAGGCCTGATAAAAATGAGCAAAGCTGGACTCCAATTAAAATTGATTTGGGTTCAGGGTGAGTCAAGTGTAGACGCTCACACCTGTATATAGCTTTGATCTATTATTCCAGACGTGCATGTTATGATAGGTTTTGTTTTGAGATTTAAAGTTTCAGCAGTCTGGAAGTTGAACTTTTAATAATCTGAAATTTCGTCTAGTTACATTGTCCAACACTCACTGCTTCTTATATATTCAATGACAAATCTTCACCATCATGTCACTTTCCTATTCTGTGTACTCATCTTTTTGTCGTAATGTTTGCCTTTTTTATGTTGCTCTTGTTCTTCACTGTGTCTTTTATTTTTCTTGTTTGCACAACTGTTTTTATAGGCATGGTCCTGTAATTCTGGACCATGGAATTCTGGAACAATCAGAATCTTGCTTGTAGAACAGTGATCATGTTGGAATAAGACTATGGGTTTTGCTTTATTCCAGTCCTATTACTTAATCAGCAACAAATTTCTTGAATGCTCACACTGTTTCTATACCGGACATGACCGTTTGTGCCGCATACAGTTTGGAGAAAACTTAAAATTATAATGGGTTCTTATGCGTTTTATTATCTTTCGTCGCGTCGCACTCTGCCGCGTCCGGTGTAGACACGGTGTCAGGCATATTGGTCAAAAAATGCATACTATTCTATTCGATTGCTACTATTCTATTGATTCACTAATCACTAGTCTACGTGTCTGAATAAATCGTTCAAGCATTTACACAGAGACTTTTCCCATGACAAACGCTACAAATCTCACAAAATCAAAACACTGCCAAGTACAAGATGCCCAGCCTCTGTGAAGTGTAAATCTAAAGGGATAACCTAAACCTGACCCCTCCATTCATTTAACTCAGCTTTTAGTCCGTGTCAATTTGCTTTTATGGCATCTCTATGAGTCTTAAACAGAAAATATTGAAACCTAATTTTGCACCACCAGACAAGTGTCCAATTAAATGCTGTATGAGAACATTGCTCTACAAATCCAAAAACATCATACGTCCTCCCTAAACTGCTTGTGTTAACAGGAAATACAGAAAATGATCCACATTAAGCTTACTATGGGGTCTTCAATGCTCAACTCAACCCAACTTCATCCAGGAAAATATGGAAAATAGGCCCTTACCTTTATGGTTGAAAATGCCCTCCATCTCAATGCTGCTGCGGGAGTGAGCGATGCAGAGCACCGAGCTGGGCACCAGGCCCTCCTGTGCCGGAGAGCGGTCGGTGGTGCGGACCAAACACCATTCGGGCTTGTCCTGGGGTCTTTCCACCAGCTCCACCGTCTGACCTCTACGTACAGTCAACTCTGATCCGTTGCTGGCCATAAAGTCATGGATGACCACGGTCAACTCAGAACCGCCGGACAACTGCAGAGGAAAGCGTAAACACCAAAATGAGTTAAAGAGTTAAAAATCTAAATACATCAAAATAAACACAGGAAAATAAGATAATACAAGTCTAAGGTCTGTACAAACACACCCTCTGGTAATGTGGCATCGCCAGCGAGCTCAAGAGGTGAGCCACTGACCCTGAACCCTTACACGCCATATTTCTATAGCAGATCCAGTTTGTCCTAACGTATATGTCACAAAATAAACAGAAGGTCTGGATCAAAAGCAAACAACTCCAATATCGTATCCCTCTCCATGGAAGCGTTAAAAGAAAAACCTTCTTTCTACGAATCTCAACCTCATCAATAAGCTCATAGAAAGCATTCGCGTCTCCAGTGAGGTAAAGTGGCAGCAGCTGAAGGTCTCTGACACATCCTCGCATTGCCACGGAGATGAAATCAGTCTGATGAAGTGACGCGCCTGGCAGGCGAAAGGGAGAGGAGGCAGAACCCGACACAACGTGCCAAGATTTAAAGGAGCAGAAGGCACATTAAAGCTCATTAGATGAGATGTGCGGGACCTCGACTTGTTTTGCAGTATCACCTTTTCACCTCAACTTGAACTGAGAGGGCACTGAGCGTTCAGGCGCTCCAAACGCTGAGGCGTTGTGAAAGGGGATTTTAGAGTGAATTAAGAGACAGTGAGAGTTTCTTTATGTGCGTGTTACATAAAACGGCATGAGAAAGAAAAATAAAGAAACAAGATGGTGTCCAAGCGTTTTTCATTTGTGTAATTGTAAATGTTGCTGGAGGGAGCCCACAATACATAACGATGACATAAACACGCACATGTGTGCGGGCGTGCGAGAGAAGAGTGGGAGCATGAACGTCTGTGCTGCTAAATCCAAAACAAGCAAAGACACCAAAGCAAGTTTCCCCTTGAGAAATCTTTATTACGTCCACTGGGAATCCGTTATTACTGGAATAGCATGACTACTATGGGTGACATAACAATTTAGATCTTTAAATGAGGTCTTGAAAATGTTTATGTAATTAATCATTATCACATAAATAATTATAATGATCAATTATGTGTTATTATTTTTATCACAAATAACAATGAGGGGACTTTTCTGTCCTAGTAAATAACAAATTGTTTCTTCATTGATTCAAAATTAGCCATGTTTTTAAGTTTGGAATTGTTTCTGTCCTTTCTATAATAATCTTAATCAGGAAATGGGTAAAGAAGATGTGGAAAAATCACTCTTCACTATAGGGGGCAATTCTCGAAAAGTTAACAAACCATTAACTATGACTTTTCCCCAAAAAAACTCTTAATTTGTTGCTTATTAATAGTTGGTAAGGTAGTTGTTAGGTTAAGGTATTGGGTGGGTTAAGGGATGTAGAGTATGTATACTGAAGTGTTACCGAAAATGTTTCATACACAAGCATATATTCATACAGCAAATTACATTTGTAATTGAACTATTGTTTACAACGGCTACTTGTCATGATTCTGCCGCATCATGTCATGTTTCTCTTGGCCTAGTGGCGGGATCATGACAGAACCCCATGTTTTATGTGGAGAGAGAATATTTTGGGACTTAAGGTTCGCCATACTCTCTCTCCGGTCTTGTCATTGTTCCTGCCTGTGTGCTCATTATTAGTTTATGCCCCGCACCTGTCCTCTCTTGATTTTGATCTCTTAAAATGCCCTTGTGTTTTCTGTCCTGTGCTGGTTCATTGTCACTCATTGCTTGTGGTGAGGTCCTGTCTTGTCAGTGTAGTAAAGGATTTGTAGTTATGTCATCTGTTATCTTCAGTCTTGTTAGGTTAAGTAAGTCTGTGTTCCCGTTACCTGTCATGTTATACCCTTGTTTGTTATTTAACTCCCTCGTGGGTTTTTGTTTTGTTTTATAATTAAAAGTCACCCGCTATCTGCGTTTGGGTCCTCTATCCTTGCACCTCGCCTAAACCCTGCCACTACTATTTTATTACAGTAGTACCAAACTAGGCCATTTACACAGTATCAGAATTATTTGAACAGTAAAAAAAAATTGCCAATGCCAATCAAAAGGGCCCTGAACTGAAGTATGACATGTGGCCTCTTACTTATTAAGCATTTTGTCGTGTTTTCTAGTAAAAACTTCAAACAAGACACACCAAGATTGTTCATAAAATGTTCTCAGATAATACTTGACCTTAGGTAGTAGTTCAAGTTTATTCTCTTACCCCATTGGTATATTTTGCTTGTTTTAAACATAAACTTTCTTAACTCTTTTATTTTCTTTGATAAAACTACAAAATATCTAAGGTCACTTTCCTTGTCAAGTAAATACACCTTGATTTAAGAATTTTTAGATGGATTTTAAAGTAGTAATTAAATATAGATTAGAGCTTGAAAGGAGAGTAGTAAGCGTTTAACATTTGAATTGAAATGGGACAATAATAATAAAATAATTTCAGATATTTGTTCCGTAAAAACAAGAGAAAAATGCTCAATAATATATTAATTTTTTGCAGTGTCTGAGAAAACTCAATTCTTGCCCTGAAATGATCGGTACTTTAAGTTGTGATTCATAATTAATAAGTTTTATTATAGGTGTTGGACTGTTGGACACAAACCAGCGAGGTGCGGCTTAGTCTCCACAGACCAATGGCTGAACGTCTGATGCATAAGGCACACTCTTCTGAACCACTACAGCAAGTTCAAAGTCTTCAAATGATTAGTTGAATTCTACAGGATTTCAAGGAGATGTGCCTGTCGCGTTCTTTAATGGTCCACTTTTGATCGAAGTAGTAAGAATATGTGTTTACATCGGTTGCAATAAGAATTCATCACGATCAATTAAACGCTAAATTTTAAAAAGTATGCGAAGATACGGCACAAACTTATAATCATTGTTGTTGCTGTTATCTTTTGACACGTTCCGGAATGTACAACAGTCTGTTACTAAGGGGACATTTCCTTGATTCTAAACATGACGCAACACAAAACGAAACGAGATTGGTTGCTTTACCTTTCAGTCATATGTCTGTGGGTATTTGCCAATAAAAGTGGGAAAAGTTCCCAGACCATCAGTATTAGGGTCTGGCTACCTCGAGACTAGCAGCACCTATGCATAAAGTCAGAGAGCCTTGAGAGAGATGAATGAAGCACATGCTTTCTGTCGGCAAGCGTGTACATATCTCTAGTCGCATTTTATGTCTAAAGAACACCGTATATGTATCATTTAGCTTTGTGTCTGACCTAAATAAAACACAAAAAGTACTAAGGCCTTATAAAAAATGTAAATGAGAAAATATGGGGGCAAAACACACAATGGCCATAAACTTTTCAAGGAAACCTGTTTGGTCACAGCGCCCCTGGTGGTCATGATAGAAAAAAGGTAACACTGTAACCAAAGAATGTAGTTTTGTCATGTTATTGTTGCATTGATGCAAAGATGTTCACAAAAAAAACATTTATATTGTTTTGTGGGACTAAGACTCACATTTTAAAATGTTTTTACAAATCTGTTCAGGAAACCTTGAAAATGCGATCATAGTTTTTAGCGAGCCATGTTACGTTACCATGTTAAAAATACCAGCACTGCTGGTCACCAGCATATAATGTTGTGTTTTAAATGCTTTAAGCTTCTCCACTTTCTAAACAACCAAGAAAGACCCATCTGGTTTACCAGACTAACTTTTCTGGTCCGCTTACCAGACCAGAGTCAACAAATACAATCTTTCATGGAAATGAACGATGGTCATCCCAGCTTACACCAATAGAACCATATTAGCATTATACTTTCCCAAACAATTTTAAACGGACTGCTAAAAGTCTACTATTAGGGTTAGGTTTAAACTTTAAAACACAGGAATTCAAATAATCCTCTCTTTGCCAGCCAAATGCAAGCTGTATCTGTTCTTTGCACCTTTGCTCTAAAGTGGTCTGATCTTCACACTCACCTTGTCGCTATCCAATGTGTTCTGAGAGGTACGGGAGGCGATGGAGATGGTGTCTGGCTGACTGCTTGCATCACCCTGGCTGTCTAAATCCTCTCCATCCCTGCAATCATATATATCAGTAAAAAAATGCAATAACCAGCTAGGCATCACATTATGATTTTAGTTCATTTGGGTCTATCGGGGTCAACATCTCCAAAAGTTTGATTTTTTTTCACAAGTCCACTAGTTGAATTCATATGAGCTGATCAGATGTTTTGTTTATATGATTGGTTAACGAACCGTTTGCCCTTGTGTTTGGCTGCAGAAGCTTTGGGAATGTGTATTGGCTCCTTGAGCGCCCCCCGTAAATGGATGGTACGTTCCTGAATGACTTCACGAACATGTTTGATCCACTCCTGTTTGTTTTCAATACAGGAAGCCTGCATTGAACACACACATAAGATCAATTACCATCTATCGTATGCAACAGATTCGATGTACAGATGCGAACAGCTTTGTAATTGCAAAAATACATTTTAAGAATTCATTTTTCCATTCACAAAATGTAAATCATATAGTGATCAGTGGGATCAATGTAACATGAAATCACACTTCAACCTATTTTACTTATGACTTCAGATTGATCGCATGACTTCATATCAATAGCAAATGCAAGCAAAATTGTTAAATGACTTTTCAACTCAGAAAATGACAATGTTACCTTTAAAACGATTTTGTTGTCTGAGGCAGGTGTCCGTCCAACCCAGAGTGCAAATTTACATGGATCCCCTTCCACATGTTCAGTCACTCCCAGATCTAAGGTCTAAACATGACAGCGAAACCATCAAATAAACATTGTCTTGTGTCTATCCTCGAAATCACACAGACTTTTGTTTTGTAAACAACTGTACCATGAGCTTGCTCTTATAGAGGTACTTGCTCCTGCCATTGGAGTCTTTGACATCCTTGCTGAAGATCAGGGACATCTCAAACAGGAAGAGATGCCGCTCTCTGCCCTTACGGATCAAAGTCTTGGGATCCCAAACATGGAAGGACTCCTGCAGGATCAACTCACCCTGAGACTCGATGTTCTCATCGAAACCTGACAAGAAATCAGAGCGTGAGATACAAACAACCTTAGTTTTAAATGAAGGCTTGGCTTTGCGTATGTTCCTCACCGTCCAGCATACTGAGGTGCATGGCATCATTGGCTCTCTTAGGCACACTGAGCATAACCTCCAGGCCATCTTTTATCTCTCCTTTACCCTCCTCACAACACGTCAACAGTTCCTACAAACAAAAAACATGACACGAAAACAACACGCTTAATAATGACAACATGTACATGTGCTGAAGATATTAGTGCTGAAACTATAATTCGTCTGACTTGGATGATTTCTGGTTTGATTAATGTCAGTGCCGAGTATAATGTATGGCAGAAGACATACCTTCAACAGTAGCTGGTATTTGGTGATCCTCTGAACTGGTTTAATAAGATAAGACGAGATGGAGTTGGCCAGTCGGTGCCTTTGTTGGATTTCCTGGACACGTAGAAACACACATGATTTTCAAAATCGGAAAACCTCACCATGAAAAACATAAACGACATCTCTTTTCTGCATTACGTATGTCTCGGTGCAAGGACTCAATGATGCAAGGGATAACGAATCAATTTCAGCACACAACAGTATAGTTAAATACACACCCACAACCTCTTTCTAAAATACACACCCACAACCGTTACATAATCACTGTCTATATATGTCAGTGAACTCTCTGGAGAGATAAGTGGGATATTTAAAAAAGAATCTTGTCTTTAATTGTGAACTCGTATGTAAAAGATTGTCAGTATTAGTTTGCTTATTACTCACATCAAAATAGTTGCCGGCGTGCTCCAGGATGAGCTGAGTGGAGTCAGGCTTGTTCTTACAGTAATTCACATACATCTGGAACTTATCCGCCTGAAGAAAAACATACATGCAAACTTATTTAAATTATTATTATAATAACATTATTTAATATTGAAAACAGTTCTTTCTACTCCTCGAATCGGATTGGCTGGAGCCTTGCGATATTCCACCAGTATCCACCGTATCAGACTTATGAAACTAAGTAAAACACGCACGTTTGGCAGTGTCTCTTTGAGCAATTTACAGGTGTTACAATAGGTGGCGGAATGCACAAGTTGGTTGCGACCCGCCATATAAACAGAGAGAGAGAACTTGCTGGTGAAAATAAGCATATGTTTACATTGAAAAACAATGGAAAGTGCTGCAGTGCAATGTGTCCTTTTACAGTCTCACTCTTTCATCCACATGTATGTCCTGTCTCATTATTTCTTACTAATAACTTCAAGGAAGATGCACTGCACTAATTTCAAAGATGTGACGGTTTGGTTTTAGTAACGGAGGTTTGTTTAACTCTATGCTGGGCTTGAATTCAGAGCATAAGAAAGTAGGACACTCTGATGTTGTTTTTGATTTATTTACAAATGCATTATATGCGTTTAAATAGTTACAGATATGATCTGGTTTAAAATCACTTTAATGTTTGCCCAGCGAAACTCACCCATGTGATGAAACAGTGACCCACATCTTCTGGGAGTTGCTCATATTTCTCCAACTCTTTGAGGAAAATGCTGAGGAATGGAAAGAGAGGCGACATGCAGATAATGAGAAAAGTAATTTTGTTCCAATTCGTGATCACAGGTCAGAAAATGTAACCAATCTCTACCTATTCGTAGTTAAGATAAGATAATGCACTTGGGAAATGCTGTGATATAATAGCTTTGTTCTAAATAAGGTCCTAACTAAAAAATTACCATGGTTACCAAACAGTTAAGATAAGATTTCCAAGTTACGATCTTTCTGTAATACGCCCCCATGTGCACATAGTTAGCGACCACTTACTTTTGGTGGAACTCGTATAAGTCTTGCATGTTGCCAAAGATGATGTGCTCTTTGTTGACGATCCCTGAGGGAATCTCCTCCACACCACTGGTCATCTCCCACAGGTATGTCTGAAATGAACACAAGTTTAGAACTCTTGCTAATAAATAGATTCGTGCTAAAGCCTTCACAACACATTTATATAAAAAAACATCTAAAAGTGCAATACGGCACATTTTAATACAGTTTTATATATAATATTCCCTGGAATTAAAAACATGGCCTTGCTGTTATTAGCATCAAGCTTCACCAAATTGAGGACCAGTACATGATAAACACTTATAATAATAGGTAGAGCCTATCTGAAAAGCATTCATAGAAATTCGTCCATGAACCAATTATACATAATAACATGTTCATTCCAGATTGTTTATATATTCCAATAGACAAGGAGCACTTAAACCATTTCTGAAATAAAGGCTTTACCATAATAAGGGCCTTAATCAAAAATGGTGCGTAAAATCGTAGCCAGTGTTTTAATAACCCTCAATCTTTTCATAAGATCAAACAGCAGCTATTCCAGGATAAACTGAATTGTTAGCTCTCTGCGCTGATGTGAGTTCATTTATAGCCTAGGGCTTTTGTCATCCATCCGAAGTGGACACTAGTGCACCACACCCTCGGAAACGTCCGTCCGTACTGTGCAGACCGTGACAACAACAACACTTACTTCCATACACTCGCGCAGGTCTCTCACATATGTCTTCTCAGTCTGAATGAGCTCTGCCATTATAAACCTGATAGAGACAGAAATACACCAGAGCCGTAGTGTCAACATTAGTATGAAAGCTTTGGGAGTGGCTTCATTCTGCTATAATACTCTCACAACATTCACGCTGCGAAAATCAGGCAGTAATATTCAGACATTTCTAGAAATAACAAGTCAAATAATGTTAAGACTTGTTACCAAAAATCTCTTCAAATTTATATTCATGGCCCATTGGTGGAAAACTAACTTATCTTTAACTTGTATAATAACTTGTATTCTGTGAAAAAACAAATATCTAATGCAAAATGTATGTTTTTTTGAGAATATATCAGATGTTATTTCTTTCTTTTTTACATAATTATATGATTTTTAGCAGTATATATTCTATGTATTATTTTGCATTTTTGCATGTTATCGTATAATCCTCTTTGAAGACGTACTCTTTCCTGCGGGCTGATTTGCGCTTCTCCTCATTGAGCTCATGGTTGGCATCTCTGAATTTGACATCCGCACCAGGAGCACTGGCTGGAATGATGTCCAACTGAAGATCTTTACTCTGAAATCCCAAAGAAATGTTGCAAGACATATTGTCCATAAATCATCATCATTCACAAATCACTGCAGACCGCACGAACCCTGCATCACACACTATCTCACCGCTTTGTTGGAGTCTGTGACCAGGCCGAGCGCTTTCTCCAGGCAGGAACGGTACTTGTCTATGCGGACGGAAAAGTCACGGTAGCGCTTGTCCACAGAGGCGACCCATTTCTGAATCTCGCCCGCATGGGAGTGGCCCTTTTCACAAAAACCATCGGCGAGCTGGATCAACAACTTCACCCGCTCTTTGGTTTGCTGGGGAGAGAGAGAAAGAGAGACCTGGGTTGATTTCACAGAAAGTAAACATCATGCGAGAGAATCACAGATGATAGGAATAACTATAAACAGGCTGGCCTGAATCTTGATGCAAACCGCCCGGTTTCTGGACATCTACAGGATTAAAGGATAAACTGAAATCTAGAAAGCAACAGTACCTTGGCTGTGATCTGGAATTCCTCATGTTCCTTCAGGAGCTCCTGTGTGTGGTGTATAGTTGATCCTGTGGAAGTGTGTGTGGACAGGTAGAATTCTCCTGTGTCGTGGATCCACTCCAAAGCCTGCAAGAACCACCATAAAGGGAAATTATATACACTAATTACATACATGTATTTTTTTATGTTTATGCTAATTTCTCATGCGTCCACTAGAGGGAGTAAAATCTCTAAAAGCACTCTTGGTCGTTATGAAATCAGTTTTCGTTTTCTCATTTTCCAAAAGCAAAAGTGCTAAAGATTAAACAAAATATGCAAAAATAAAAACTGTTTAAATACATTTGACATTAATTTTATATATTCACTACTTTGCATTAACGTGGAATCTGATAAAACAAAGCAAATTTGGCGTGTGGTCCAAGGGGAGGGCTCCGAGCTCAGAATTAAGCCCCAAACACAGTGTACCCCCCTCTTTAACTTGGATATATTCCAGTAGAGAGTGAGGCGATGGGGTGGAGGAGGGATGCTGTAAAAACGAGGGACGGCTTTATGTAGCGTCCTCTCCGCGCTGATTGGTCGGATTACATTATCATGCTCCTTCCAAACTTAGAAAAATGACTTGCCACAAACTTATTTAACTATCCACACTAAAAGTGAAAATGCCACAGCCAATCAGAAAAGTGCTGTTAATTATACGTGAGGATTTTGGTCCAATCAGTTTCAATGTGGGCGGGGCTACATGGCAAGACTGAAACAAAATCCTATCGACCACCATTGTGTATTATTGCTTGCTGCAGTGGAAAATTATTTCAAGTAAACACTGTGTTCCTCATGAATATTTCCATCAAAACTGTGGGTTTTTTAAAGATCTTAGAAATGAACTTTATGAGCATGTGATAGATCACAGTTTAACTTCCACTGAGTTTTCACAGCAGACGCACAAACCGCCGAGTGCTTGACCCGATGTGATTCTGGTATTTTAGACTCCAAAAATAGTTGTTGTGGTCTGAGGCCTCTAGTCTTGAAGTCAAGTGTACAAGACATATAAATAAGATGATCTGGATTTAAAGATTCGCTCTGAAGAACATCTCAAGCTCAGATGTCCTCAAGCACAACTCAAAACTCTGCTTGTGACATCCGTATCATGACCGGTCCCTTAATCACATTTCCTTTTCTTATTTTATCACTTTCTTCCCTAACTGTTTATAGAAAAAGTTGCATTAAACTAATTTTTCCACAGGCGCCTTATGTTTCAGATGCAATCGTCTCTGTTTCTGTCCGGTTGCAGATTAAGAGCAAAATGAAGCAGACTTCACTCAATTATTTAAAAGTCTTGCTCTGTGAATCTGTTTTTTCATTACATCTGTCCTAGTTCATACATCTAGATTGACACTGACCTGTTTAACGCTTCTTTCAAACACCACATACTGCTGACACTGGTCAAGTCTCCTCTTTCTCATGGTCCAGAAGTGCAGAACCCGGTTCTCCCTCTGCAGCAACTCATTTAAGATGTCTGCGGCGAGACAAGAACAGAGATTTAGAACCCCAAAAAATATACATGGTAAAGTGACAGGGCTTTGATAAAAGGAGAATGTGTTCGTACTTTTCACTTGTTGTTCAGGTGCTTTGACGTGCGCGAGCATCCCGGCATATTCACGCTGTTTCTGTGCAGGTACTTCAAGAAGACGTCAGCGTTGCGTCTGGCCAAGGTACACGCCTTCAGAGAAAAGCACATTGAGTGAATCCATGAATCCATATTAAAGCAGTGCATCAAGTGACGGATGTGTAATTGTGCGTTCAGTACCTTGAGGAAGGCCTCTTTCTGCTCCAGGTGTTTGCTTATCATGGGGGTCACATGGTCAGATTCTGAGTTTGGTCCTAGTTTATCGGTGCCTCCGCACCAGTCCTCCTCTCGCTTGTATTCCTGCTCTAAACTCTCCAACACACTACACACCTGCGGAACACATACACAATATACAAATATTTAGTCACACACACCAATACAAATATAGACATGGAAATTGAAATTTGTATTGTCGATATGTGTATTGTTTTAAATACGGGCTGCCAAGCTAGTAAACGTTGTAATATGTTAAAATGACACAATATGCTGACGAGTAAAATCACCCAAATAAACAATTCAATATAGCCGGGTTTCCATTCAAACGTAGTGTGAATCTTTGCAAAGTTCGCAATAACAGGAGGAAAGACTAATGGGAAATTGTTGCGTTTCCAACAAGTTCCTCGGGCGCGGTGGCATTGATATCCTAGCAACCAACATTAAATAAAAAGATCTGGAAACCAGAAAGACACCATCAACTGTAACAGCCGCTTCATCTCGTCATTTAATGTTCGCTACGTCAGATTTTTTTGGGCAAATGTGTTTCCATCTCTCACTGTATTTCTCAAAAAAGAAGAAGCCCCTCAAGCGAGTGTAAAAACATTTTTGCGAATCAACAAGTTTTTTTCCAAATGTGGCATTTCCATCACTCACACCGTAAACCAGGGTGACTGAAATCCGGCTACTGACACTGTTGTTCAGGCGATGGTTAAACAAATTTTGAATAACGTTACAGACATATCACATCCTTAATAACACTTTTTTGTGATAAGACCGTTCGGAATTCATTAAAAAGCCGCATTAATCAGATTTGGATTGACTGACTTTAATCTGAACACTTGGTTGTGGATTAGATCAGGTTTGTAAAAGATTGTATGTGTTTCTTTGCTAAAGACAAACAAATTGAAGTCCCCCTGTGGAGAAGATCAAGTTTTTCATGATGTTTACATGTGGTGTTTTTATTATGCTTTAAGATAAACCACGTGCAAATCATCATTTTAAACCATTGCCATTGCCATTTTTTAAACCAACCATTTTCTCCCTTTAAAAAGTTTACTAAAAACTGTAAAAAAAGCAGTTTGAACCTGCCTCTGTTTATGAAATCACAACCCTGTAACCAATCACGTTAACAGATTTTAGCTATAGATATAGGATGGTGCATAGACTCAGCACTGAAACGATCGCTGGTGTTTCAGCTCTGCTTCTGCAACACGAGCACGAGGTGCTCAAACATCGAATAATGTATCAATAATCAAGGATCTGAAATGGAGGCGGAGACAAATTTCCATATTCATGAACTCACGTATTATAAATAAAGCAAGGGTGTAGAGTTACATTCAAGTCATTTTACGGCATAAAGAAATTATTACCACACTAAAAAACTTTACATATATGATATTTGAATGCTTAAATACGAGTTAAAATTATGAAATGCATTGGGACGTTAACAATATCAAAACACCAGAAGGTCACTTTCAAGACAAGAGAGCTGCTCTGACCTGCTCTGAGGTCTTGTAAAAGGCTACTGAAGCATTGACCAGTTTGAGCCGGTCCTCCATTTTCAGCATGAGCTGCTGCCAATGAGACGCCACCTTCTCAGCGCAGTCGCGGATCATGTCCATGTCATAGTGGTTGGCCTGTAACAGAGCCTCGGCCTTCTGTTGCACCTGGAGAGCACTCTGATGGGTCTTCTGCACAGAAACACCAGCACGACAGAAAACATGAACGTGAAGAGTACTCACGAAACTGATACAAACTTTGTTCTTGTTTTTTTAATAATGCAATTCATTTATTGTATTGTTTGGTACCTCAATAGCATGTTGAAACTGCTCATGTTCCCTCTGTAACTGTTCTGCCTCCTGCAGTGAGCTGGCTGTGATGAGTCCTGCATTCAGCATCGATTCTCCATTACGAATCCAACCCAGCACCTGAAACACACACATTCATGTATTTAAGAAACTAGGTCCTGTTCAAACATTTTTATTTGTTACTTGATGTTTTCTTTTTCTAGAGAGCATTTGACTGGATGATAGGATCCAGATGAGGTGCAAGATGAGTCATCATTATGTTTTTTTACAAGTTGTTTTTACATAATTTGGAAAATGAAAGCAACTTTGCTGAGGTTTCTACTTTTTCTAAAACAATTATAGGATAGTATAGTGTTAATGTATAGAGGTAATTCACATAAGGATACCTCAAAGGACAGTAGCACAAAAACATATTGATTGTAAATTTCTAAGAGTTCAATTCAAGTTCAATTCAAGTTTATTTATATAGCACTTTTCACAATGTGCATTGTTCCAAAGCAGCTTTACGGGGGCAAACAGGAAAAACAGAAAAGGTGAAACACAGCACAGTGCATGGTGTGGGTAATGTTAACAGTAATGTTAAAAATTAACTATTTTTGGTTCAAGAAACTAAAATTGATTTCATTATTTACTCTTGTCATGTTAAACCTGTATGACTTTCTTTCTTTTGCACAACACGAAGGAAGATATTCTGAAGAATGTTGTTAACAGAGAACCATTGCTTTGGTTAAGTGCCAATACAACAGAACTGAATGGGGACAAAAAGTATTTTGTTTACCAACTACTTTTGTGTTTTGCAGGATAATGAAAGTCATACAGGTTTAAAATAATAAATGTAATAAATGATGACAGAATTTTAATTTTTTGGGTGAACCATCCCCATATTAAAAATAACATTAAGGCTAGAGAAAGAATGTAGATTGTGGCTTTTTTATGTTATTATCAATTTGAGTTACTTTATTTAATAACAAGCTGCTTTTATCTGTGCTGAAATCTAAATCTAAATTCCTCTCTGTCCGCTGACACATGCCTCACTCACTTTACACACCTGCTTCGGTGCTGATGTATTGCCACTGACATATTATATAATGTAACTGTGCTCCTGCATAAACACATATATAAACACTGACTGTTGTGACATAGAGGCACACATAAGCAGGATCACACCTGATCACACGCCCACTTAACACCACACACACCCACTCAAAAACCCTGTGGTCATATCAGGTCTTAAACCCACAAGGGGTCCTGCCTTCTTAACATTTCAAATTGTTGTATTTTCTCTGGAGCAGTGCAGAACATAAAATAAATATATAAATGACAGGATGAAATGAGATTACCAGCTGCTGCTCCTGGCCTAGTTTTCAATTCAAGCATGCATAGCCTTGTTTCCCTTAATCCTCAACGTGTCACTCAAAAATGATCCAAACGTTATCACAATATTAATTAATGAATAATAAATATTTTATAATACTTAACATATGAGTAGTATGAGCGAAATTACTATCAATAAAAAGTAATGAAATAATAATAATAATAATTATATACACCCTTTAATAACTAAATGTAACAATATGAAAAAAAATAAAGGAATAAATAACTTAAATAAACAAAACAAAAATTGTAGTTATTTCTTTATTTTGTAAATTTTTCCCTTAGTGATTATTTTCTAGGGATGTAACAATATTAGTGGTATCGAGCTATCACAATAATAAAATCGTCTCAATATATCCGTGGTCACTTGACTGTATGAAACAATAGGTCTTCTGGTCCTAACATAGAGAATGTTAAAGAAAACTAGATGTTACCTTTGGCTCTGATGCAATTGTTTTATTTTCTAAAAGGGATTTTTAGGTAAGAATTAGAGGATAATGAAGAGAGGATGCTTACAGCACATTATCATTTGTCATTTTAAATAATGCAATAAATAACGTAATGTGGACTTTATACCAAAGAATTATCATATAGTAAGATTTTGATATTGTTACATCCCTATTATTTTCTATATATTTTTATTATTATTTATTATGATTATTTTCTGTATTTTAAACTGTTGATTTAACTGTTTAGTTTTATTCTACATTTATTTTGTAATTCAACGTACTTCTGAATTGTATAGCTTTTATGTGCATTTTTTTAGCGGTTATTTTGCAACTGTAACCTCGAAAGGACATTCATTTCACTTACGTTGATGCATTCATTTATTTTTCTAAAAGGCACGTCTGTTGTTGTAGACGATGTAGTGAGTTGTCGGAGGCTTTACTGTACTGTACAACACAATGTCTGACTGTCAGCTTCGGTTTAGCCCACATTCACTACCCATGAGTCATTGCTCAGGTACAGACAGAGAAAACTCCCAGCTCGCAAATAAAGTCTCTATTGCTTAATTAACCGTGACACATATCCAACACGGCAGTAAGTGAGAAAGTAAAGATCAGACACTGGAGTCAGATTGGTTTAAAAGGGTGGGCGTTTCGGAGCTATTGTGGTAATTGTAGTGCAGGGCCACAGCGAGGAATAAACGAAACAAGCAACATTACAGTATTAGAGTTTAATGATGACCACACTCTGCTGGTCGGCTGGTTAAATGCTGCTTTAATGTCTGTTGTGAACTGTGAAAGTGAAGCAGTAATTTCACCTTGCAGTTGAAGTCAATGAACTGTGTGCATGGAAATGTTTCTGGCAGCCAGATCAACAGACAGATGTGGTGTGCGTCTTACCTGTTTGACCTCGGCCTGCAGGTGACGGAGCTGAACGCACTGCTCCAGGTGACGTCTGTGCTGCTCTGCGGCTGCGTCCAGCTCCTGCTGTTTCTCATGCAGGAAATCCAACAGGTCCTGCACCCGTGTGGCCATGTCAACATCACGATCACACAGCAATTCCACACCTTCACACCAAGACAGAGAGAGAGAGATGACAACAAATTCCACTGTAACAAATTGTATGAATCATCATATTCTTTGCTGATGTTACCATGTATTTTTGCAGTGTGATTTGTCCATTAATTATATCACAATAAAGCACATTTCCCTTTAAATTCTAAAGCAATTCTATATCAGGGTATATCATGGAACGGTTCGGAACGGAAAAGCGCTCTTAAACACCATGTGAGGTCTTGTTCACACAAGGTTTAAAAAAGTAAATTTATAGTTAACATTATTGGTGTTCATGGGCTTTTATTCAGTGGATAAATAAGACATAATGTAGTTTCATGTGTGAATGACGGGTCTAATTGAACTTTACAATAGATCAATAGCACAAGTCAACAATAGATCAATGGGGAAAAACAAAGATCTGATTCAAGAACACAGCCCAAACTAACCAGCTAACACAGGAGGAATGTGGAGGACTACACATATTTAAATTACTATTGAATTGGAAACTAATTATGAGAACTGGACCAACAGTTGATTATTTATTACTCTAAACCTGGAGACACAACTGTCATACTGACAGTATTCATGATGACATATTTCAATAACACAGAATAAGGATTTGACTGGATAGTGAATCATTGTAAATAATACAATTGGTTAATATCAGTTGAGCCCACCCACACAGACTTACATTTAGCAAAAAGTGTAAAGTTACTTAAAAGAAAAAGTTAATATTTTGATGAACCAAACAAAAAAAATTCAGAATAATGTGCAGAAATGAATTGTGCATGTGCAGAATAAAACTGAGACATTAATTAAGAATGTAAACGCGGCAAAGTGACGCTTAAGTGAGTGCTTAAAGTCCAAAGCAAGACACAAAACAAGCACTAAACAAAATCACCAGTGCAAAAGCAAACTGGTCAACAGTAAAACACAACCAGCATGTGCAGAAGTGCAGCAACCCTCCTCTTAACATTCTCATAATACACAAACCGCATCACACACGCATACATACTTACATTTTACACCCGCAGCCCAGAACTGCATGGGGCTAAAGTTCTGTGTGTTCTCCAGCTTTGCGTCTGCACGCGTGCGAACTCCACAGATGCCGGGAGAAAAATGCGGATCGGTTTTGCTCTCTGCTGCCTGCATGTGTGTGCCGTCAGATGTCAAATCTCATGTGTACGTATGTCCAGTGATTTTGCTAGGCAGGCCTATAGGATTACAGGGCCGGGACAGAGGAAGGGAGGGGTGCTGGATGTCTGATTGGACCTGCTGTGTTTGGCATAAGCGTTTAGCGTTTAACTGCGGCCACTCCTCCCCCCTTAAGCCTGTTCTGGTCTAACTCTCTATCCCACACACACACTCATCCCTGATGCTTTACGACAGTGATCTAGTGACCGCCAACGTTCGGTGCACAGAATAAGCATGGCGCCTGCATGTTCTGAAATGCATATCGGAGCACAAACACAGGCTGTGTTAATACTTGACCACTTTGTGCATGCACGCTTACAAAAAAGCAATGTCGTGTATCATGGTACAGAAACAGCACAAGATGATGATACCATGGTTCTGAATTTTAATCACCCTGATGCACATACCATGGTAGCTACACTGTATAGAGGTACGTACCTGTGACTTAAAAAACAAATATGACCTCTAATGACCATCTCCAGGTGTACTCACCTGAGGCCTGAACCTCCGTGACATACTGCAGCAGCTCCTGTCCCTGGTGGATGACGTGGAAGGTGAGGTTGTTCATGGTGAGAGCTTTATCAGCGTGATGCTGCAGTCTCTGTTCGGCTAGCGTCAGATCTTCAGTGTCGAAGTCATTCATCTGTTGAGACAGCTCTTCATTCCATGACTCCAGGTCTGAGATCACCTGCACAACACATCCACAAACATGTCATGATAATCTGGGGCTATATCGGTATTGGACAATATTACAATTTTTCATTGCTCATATTTTGCACAAAGGTGACTAATGCACATTTAGAGATATAATCACTGAATCGTAACATCCCTAAAATCGCAACACTATTACTTTCACCTACATAACAAACAATTTATTATAAATTATTGAAAACCCAGAACTGGTTGACCAGATTTAAAAATACAAGCGCTAAAAAAATTGTCGAACATGCAAAAAAATGTAAATGTGAGATTTAATAAATAAATAATGAGTTGCCTTGACAACAGATGGGTGAAAACCTGATTCAAAGAACAACCGGGCAATTTCACGCAAATGTCAACCTTAAGATGAAACAATCCTTTTTTACAAATGTTTTCACCATATAGGTCAGATATAAATATTTGGTGGTTTAAAATTCCATGTGACGTCTACCTCAGTTTTAAAAGCATAGTTTTGTGTTTTTAAAGTCAATGTTTCTGTCGTCTGATAAGTGAATTGTCACATCCACAAATATCCATATTTCTTATAAATGGCAACAAGAAAATTTAAACAAAATAACTATCTCGTGGTCTATGAAGCGCCATCTCTTCTTCACTTGTTGGGTATTGCTTCTGGTTTACACATTTTGATTCACAGAAAACCTACAGGTATTCCATCTCTTCTTTGTCACATCCATAACTCATGTTTATTTCTATCATCTTAAATAGAAAACATGTGCATTTTTCTATGTCTGGACTCTATTATCAGTGGTATATGTAGAAAAATATAAACAGATGATTCTATATATCCGTAATAAATAAATTCTCTGAGACTTTATAGTTTTGAGAAAAATGTGACATCCATTACACTGGACTAGCCCAATTTAGTTCATCACGTTACTCTTTAAAAACAACACAAAAGACAAAAAAGGTAAACATATGAAACTTGATACAGCGAAAAATAATGTTTACATCAAGATTTAAACGGTTAATCCTCACTTAATCCAGCTAATTGAACAACGGTATGAGAAGTCTCTCAAAAAGCACTCACTCAGCACCGACGTGTAGTTCTAAATTCTTCCTTCTCTCATAAACACAAGCATCTTTTCGCGTTTGTCTTAAGTGAAGATAACTAGAGCAGGAACACAAGCTTACTCTCGAGAGAAGGAGGCTGGACTCATGTGAGCGAGAGGAGTGTTTGGGAAATCACACACCCACTGTTGTGCCCTCTGGCGCCCGGCAGCTTTGAGTAAAAGCGCGACCCACCCTGCTCTGAGTAATAATATTACATTTAATGTACTAATGTCTGATGTCTGTGTTGTGTAGGTGAATGTTTTGTTCACCTTCCATTCTCCACCTCCCAGACACAGTATACTGGAAATTACAACTCAAATCCACCTACGCTGTCTGTGTATAGTTTTCTTAGGATGTGGTAAGATCCATCAATATTTACATGCTCTTTGTGTAAACTATCAACTTTCCCTTATCTATCAGCACAGTACGCAATGCGAGCGGCCCTAAAAACCACCCTGTGAAACCTTACGCCCCGTGATCTGTGTTGGGTTATGTTACAGAGAGCGATATCACTTTTACTACCAGAGCGCCACTTTGTTTTGTGTACTCTGATGACTTCATATAAGGTTTCCTACGAACAAAACATTCATTTAGAATCAATGCCTTCAGAGGTCATTCGCAAAGCAATTTGTTATAATAATGGCAGAAGTCCTAAAGAAGACCCCCATTGACTTCTATTGTATGGACATTTCTCAAAATATCTGAAAGGGACAGTTAACACAAAAATGTAAATTCTGTCATAATTTACTGACCCTCAAGTTGTTCAAAATCTGCATAAATGTATTTGTTCTGATGAACACAGGGAAAGATATTAAGAAGAAAGCTTGTAACCAAACAGTTCTTGGTCACCGTTTTCTACCATTGTAGGAAAAATGTCTTTGTTATGTTGAACACAAAAGAAGATATTTTGAAGAATGAAGGAAAGCAGTTCTGGGGCACTTTTGACTACCATTGTCATTTTTCCTACTAAGGCAGTCAATGGTGCCCCACAGCTGTTGGTTACAAGCATTCTTCCAAATATCTTTCTCTGTGTTCATCATAAGAAATTAAGGCTAAGTAAATAAAGACAGATTGTCCATTTAAGAATGTAAGCCAAATACAGTATAGGTATTTTAAACGAATAAGAGGTTTTAAGTTTGGGGGAATGGTCCATTTAAATGAGTTGAATGACTTTAAGACCCGGTATCACAGACAATGCTAAGCTTAAACCAGGCCTATGCCTTAGTTGAATTAGGATATTTGAGTCACTTTTATAAACATACTTTAGAAAGAAACTTTACCTGTGTGCATCTTTAGACAAAACAATGGCACCGACATATTTTGCGATATGTTAGGGCAAGTTATTTTCAGTTGAGACAGCTCCAACACTCATTTAAGTCTGGCACTTGCCTTAAGCCTTGTCTGTGAAATCGGGCCTAAAAGTTTTAAAGTGACAGTTCACCCAAAATGGAAAATTCTGTCATCATTTACTCACCCTCTTGTTATTTCAAACCTTTATGACTTTCTTTCTTCAGCAGAACACAAAAGAAGATCCTTGATCGAAAATTATTAACGAACAGCACTGGCAAACATTCACTTCTATTGCATGGACACAAAACCATTGCAAGTGAATGGGGTCCAGTTAACAACATTCTTCAAAATATCTTTGTTTGTGTTCTGCGGAAGAAAGTTATACAGGTTTGAAACGACAAGCGGGTGAGTAAATGATGAGATGTTTTATTTTTGGGTGAACTATCACTTTAATATGGCTGTTCTACATAAGACTTGTGAAAATATATTAACGTTGTGAAGCTGTCGCTTTTTAAACACCCTCTCGACAAAATCGTGACTAATTTTCACACATCACTCCGTGACTCATGACGCATGATGGAGCTTCACTGTTCTGAGCTTCTGATCACAATCTCTAAGATGAAATCGATGGCTTTCGGCTTTTAGCTCTGTTTCATTGATCAGCTCAAGGACTCGACAGAAGAACAGAAGTAAGACCTTTAGCCTAACTGATGCGCAGCCAATGCACATCAAAGTCAGCAAAGATGGAAGTACTAGAAGTGAAAGCAAGACCAGACTCAAAGCTTTGAGCTGATGGACCATTCACCACTTACAGTGAATGTTAATGGTTTGAGAGGACATTGTTCATCAAATATTGTCAATTACAATGCAGATATATGTGAACTAATTCTTTTACAATCATCCACCCTTACTCTTAACATTTAGAAGTGCTGGAAGGCAACTCTATGAGTGAAAATGACCCTTTCAACACCTCCCTTTTAAAAGTTTATAAGCCTATGTGTTGTGCTTAACTAACTATGAATAAATGAATTTGTTATTTGTATGTTTTCAGAAAAGAGCCATCAGTTTAGATGGCCCATAGACCCAGTGACTCTTCATCTTTTATTGACAAGTGAACTGTCAAACATGGGGCTCAAAATGAGTGCACTCACATCAATCGCATCCCGTTCAAAGATCCTGAGCTGCAGGAAAAGCTCCAGTTTGATCTTGCGTTCCTGAAACAGTTCCTCCATCTGAGCCTGAGCTTCATCCAGCTGCTGCAGGACGCTCTCGATATGAGCCATAGAGCTGTTGTGAGGAGTCTTATTGCTGGAGATCGCTGAGTCTCTGGGATTAAAAAGATCAAATTTATGAGACACAACACTTGTGGCAGAATAATCTACGGGACGTCAAGTCAATTTCATCTTGTTTATTGCATCACATTTATTCATTTTGGTTGCTTTTATCCAAATGAATTTACAGTGCTTTCAAGATGTGAGATTATCAGTTTGTGTGTTTCTCTTGCAGAACACGAAGATATTTTGAAGAATGTTGGTAGACAAACATGATTGTCCCTATTGACTTCCATCGTATGGACACAAAACAACATTTCTCAAAAGATCTTCTTTTGTGTTTCTTCAGAAAAAATAACATTTTTATAACCTATCCCTCTAACTCTGTGGTTCTCAAACTTTTTTGTTGTGAGTGCATCGCAATGTGATCCCCCAGATAATGGTTTATAATCTTAAACTTATATTCACAAAAACATATTCAGTTATACAATGTCAAAACATTGATTCCATTGGCAGGTGGTCTTATTTTTCTGATGTTTGATTACACAAAATCTATGATCAACTTCTATATTTCAAAATATGCCACAAAATCTGTGGCCCCCCGAAACCATTTTGGGCCCCCCCAGTGGGCCACGGCCCCCAGTTTAAGAACCACTGATCTAACTAATGATGTACGTTTGTGGTTGGGCTATCTGTTAACTGCCCAAAAGCAGGTGCATGTAGTGTTCTGGGAAACCTGTTTGAAAACATTGTTTATACAATTCATGAAGAAATGTAATAAATCCCCCAGATTACAAAAATACTTATGGGGCAGGGTGTAATAAATAACAAATTCAACAGACGTCAATAGGACGTCCCACATTAGAAATGAGTGTTACATAAAACATGACTTGGTGTGTATGTTTATGTGAAAGTTGTCATGACAACCAGTGCTGTGTTCTCATTGGTCAGTACCTGAGCTGCTGGATGAGATCCTCGCCCTCTTTAATGACATTGACGGTGACCTGCAGGGTGGTCTGCTGTTGCTGACCGAAGCGTTTGATGAGCTCCTGCACCGCCTCCACTGATTCAGCATAAACATCATCCAATAACTCCTTCTGAAGCTCCTCCAACCACGTCCACAGCTGCAGAGCAATGTCATCATTACCGACCAATCAGAAGAGAGATTCGACAACCTTACACAACGGCCAGTTAACTACTGGACTAGATCTACAGGAAACATTCTGTGACTAAATATAATTTGATCTTTTTATAATTATTTGTAGAATTCAGGCGTCTGTTGGGTGCATGTGGTCAGATTTGAGCATGACAGTGGCCACAAAAAGTACTTGGAAACCCAAATCCACACTTTAATATACTTTAATACATTAGATAACAAAAGTTGCAATTTTAATAAAATGTTATTTTATCATGTGTTTGTGCCACCTTTCTTCAAACAAATTCACTTAGAATGATATTTGTAATGCAAACAAAATTATCATTATCATCATAATGTAGTACTTAATTTCACAATGTTGCGAAACAGCCTTACCGAAAACATTTTCGAAAGAAAAACTTGATATAAAGAAAACAAATCACAATATTGATAGAAATGGAAAAATTATATAAGAGAAAAGAAAAGATGCTGAAAATATAAAGCACTTTTTGAGTCGCTGTATTTAAATGCACATAAACAGGTAGACTTTAGCCCTATTCGCCAGATTAGTTTTATCTTGGGACCTGGTGTGATTTATAAATGACCTCCCCACATCTGTATGCCACGTGGCGCATTCGCACGGGATAAGTGAAGCCTGTGATTTTACTCAAATTTCCTGACTTGTTTCCCGGATGTGATGGCAATGCATTTGCGTAGAGTTCGTAAAGCCTATTGCTGTATAGGGTTTAATTATATATGACCACACCTGTCAGCATTGAGACCCGTGATCGCGGAGATCTTCTCAAATGCTGACAATGTAACAAGCGTTTCCATGATAAATAAATAAACGGGAGACTCCTGGTCAAAACAATAATTTTGGCAATGTATGGAAATGACCCAGCAACCAAATTAATATCAAAACACTTCAAAACAGCCTTCATTATTCGCAAATGGTGGGAAATTACATTTGAGCATGCCAAATCACAGAGATGCCGATTCGCACGGGACTAATATTATCACAGGACCTCTGTGTTGGTCAAAATATGGTAGGTAACTTTAGGGGGAATTTTTACATTACAAATTACAGACATAGCTGATTCGCACGGAGTTAAGATCACAGACAATCTCTGCAATTATAACAAATGACCAGAGGTCCCCAGGTAATACAAGGTAATACTGATATCCCATGCGAATAGTGCTTTAGACTTGCCACCACTGTGCTGGTGTGGTTATTGCCTGTGAGACTCTCTTGCATAGGGTGATCTGACAGGATTAGCCATCTGCCTGTGTTGGCATGTCAAAGACTGTATCTCCCGCCACAGCAGGTCATGCCTCCTCCTTCCACACCTCCCCATTGTCTTTTTCCAACTCCACCTTAGCTGTTTCCAAAACTCAAACCTTTAACCCGTTATCAAAATACACCTTACTTTCAGGAAAAGAGTTGTCTGTTACCCAGCCTTCACTTTAGTATGGAAAGTCTTAATAATATTAACATGGGTCCTAGCTCCTGCCTGACTTTTTTCCTTCGTTTTACCCTTAAAATCCACAGATCCTTTACTTTTATGTAATAAATAAGTCATCGCACTTTCTACAGTCTTTCACTTACAAATGTGTTTCAGTACTCGGCCCGACTAAAGAAATGCCTTTAAAGTGAAGGTTGTTTTGTCATATTAAGTGTAGCATGAATCATGTGCACATAGAACTCATGATCACCGACTGCTTATGGAACATACACTAGAGCTAGGAGGAAAGAATTTAAACACCTTTATGAAATACAAATATAGGGGAATGATCTTGAAACTACTGTATAATGCAATTGTTAAATAATACTTGAACCAAATGCTTTTATTTTTCAATATATAAAATATAAATACCACAGCTGTACCCTGTCTCAAATTTTGAAACTTTTTTCCATAAAACCTAGTCTATACAGTTAAGGGACTGTCCCCAAATATGTCTTGTCATGGTATGTAAATGTATATTTAACCATGCCTGTTTAAACGTAAATAATAAAGAGTAATGGCAGCATTTCTAACCTCTTTGCTGTGAGTATGGAAGGCCACCGACATGTCGAGTAGGACTTTACGCTGCTCCACGCGCCTTACGAAGTCCTGGATACGGTCCTCCAGCTGATGGGCCGCCTGATAGATCTCCTCGGGGTCACACTCGCCCGTCTGAGCCAGCTGCTCTGCCGCCTCCAGGAGTTTATCAGCATTGGTGTATGTGTTCTGAGAGATGTGCACAAAGAGTTAGATTAGCTGACCGTGGAGTTCAGTCGGAGCGAAAGAGAAGGTTTGTGGATGTTGAGATGCATTAGGCTGATTCCTCAGATAGATGCTCTTGTATGTGTTCCTCATTACCTGAGCCACTTCTTCGAAGTCCTCGTGACGTTTCTGCAGTGCTCGAGCCCTGTGGAGAGACTTCCCCACTCCTGTGTGTTTACTGAGAAACGCCTCGCCATGGTTTTCAATCCAATCTAGAACCTGGCGCGGGAAGACATTTAGAGGGGAAAGTATATTATTAAGTAATAGAATAACATATAACTATGAATACAACTGACAGGAGGGTGAGTTAATAAACGACAAATTTGAATTTTTGGCTGAACTATCCCTTTAATCGTTTTAAAAGAATGTTTTTTCCATTCCCTGAAAAAATGTAAATTAAAAGTTAATTTGGACACCTCCATTCAGGGTTCCTACAGGCTTCCTAAACCCTAATCTATGAATTTCCATTACATTATCAAAATAAACAACAGGTTTATTATAGTATAATTAAAGTGATAGTTCAGCCAAAAAATAATTTTAAAAAGAATTCTGTCATCGTTTACTCATCCTCTTGTGATTTCACACCTGTATGACTTTCTTTCTTTGTAGATTTGATTCTTTATTGTAATTACACATCCACAAGTACAGGTCTATGAAATGTAGTTTTGTCAAACCAGAAGTGCAATAGCAGGATATACAGCAGTTGAATAAGTGCAGAAAAAAACAGTATTATGGAAGTAGTTAACAGATGGGTATGTATAAAGAACATAATATACTGGTGGCTATCACTATAAACTGGAAAATTACAGATGGGTTTATACAATGATAAATTATGTTAATAACAATGTTGTTAACTGGACCCCATTCACTTGCATTGGTTTTGTGTCCATACAATAGAAGTGAATGGGGTCCAGTGCTGTTCGGTTACCAACATTCTTTAAAATATCTTCTTTTGTGTTCCGCATTAGAAAGGAAGTCATAAAGGTTTAAAATGACAAGAAGGTGATTAAATCATGACAGTATTTCCTTTTTGGGTGAACTATCACTTTGCAGCATATTTTTGGGAAAGATTATTATCATTATAAATTATTACCATGGTCTTACTAAAAAAGCATGGTTCCTATACCAAAGCTTTTCCAGTTGCTTGCAACCATTTAAATTTCTGAGCTTCTAGCAGGTTTTTTTGCCTGACAGTACAGTGTAGAGAGACAGACCACCGGCATCAGCTGCTTGAGACCATTTTATACAGACTTTAAAAAAATATTAAAGCCATTTCTTACCAATGATATACAAAGAACAAAGTATAACCGTAATTTATATTCATTTAAAACTTATAAACCCCTTAAAAAACCTCTAAGCATTGCAAATCACTTAAATAGGCTTTCAAGATTAGAATTAAACAGAATTATAGCAACAGCATTATAATAAAACACCATAGTTAATCACTGCTCACATAGCAATGTGCTTAACCATCATTGATATTCACTATAAAACTTTCCAGGAATCTTTAAGGTACAGTGCAGTTTTACAATTTTCTGATATATGAGCATAGAAATATATACCAGTGAATTTCTTTCCTAGTAGCTATGGCTTTAAGCATCTACTTAATCAGTGTTTCTCAAACGTTTTCTGCCATCTCCCACTTTAGAGGTTATAGGAAGGGTTTGGTGTCCCACCTGCATAAAGTCAAATTTCCTCCCCTTTATCATGCACCACTTGTCATGTCTCTATTCCCCACCATTGGGGCCCGCCCCACACTTTGAGCTCCACTAAATGTACATGAAATTTTAAGTGAGTTAGCTCAAGTGCATTCTCAGGGTATCACCAGTAGGTGTCACCTCAGAGCGGCAGTATTCAATGCGACAGCTCCACATCCCTACAAACATCAGCACCATAAACGCAGTGAGGTCATCCTGCAGATTAACAGAGCAAGACTCAATCATCTCTGTCTCATCTAGCTGTTTCTCAACATCTCATTATGTTTATAAAAAGTATTACATTATAGAGATTTTAGCTTTGCAGACTTGCATTAGGATCTAAATGCATACATTAAATTTAACCAATATTTTATAAATTACAATGCAGACATGTTACAAAAAAAACATTTAAGTTAGTATAAATTGTTTGTCGGTGCTTTCAAACTCGGATTTTACCCCTATGAAGTCAGACGGCTCATATCTGTGTATGAAAAGCTTCCTAGCTTCCTTTTTAAGACGCCACAGCAGAGAGCAATAAACACATTGAGATCTCTCCTCATGCATATTTCATTATGACACCTTTGATCTGGCTGAACGTGCCACACGCAGGAACATTCGGGACCGTGTGTGTGGTGGCATCTGTCATGACACGTGCACGTGTGTGTAATTTAAAGTAAATCATTTGTCGTGCAGATGTTGAGTCTCCAAATCACGGGTCTCTAGTGTCTGATGTCTGGAAGCTTCAGAGGTCCCCTATGCCTGCATCATTTTATGGGGCAAACCCTCAACATAAGGCTGCCGAACACGGTTACCATGACAACTGATTCCGAACCTGAGAGAGAAGACCCGGATAAAAAAAATCATGGCAACAGTGTGGGACAGAGTGTGAAAGAGAGGGGGCTCTATTTGTTAAAATGGAGAACATTTCTCATTTGAAGAAGTCTCTGAAGTGGCAAAATATAAAGATTTAATGCAGCGTTGCCTAAATTGTCACTGTCAAATTTATATCCTGTTCTCAACCGAGCAGTCAAATCATATTTTAAACAGATAGGGACTCACTTTATATTCAACATAACAACCCCTCACAGGCATTCTGACTGCGCCATATTTCACTGAAGATATTCACAGAATGAGAAAAAGAGATTTTAAACCAGATACACCTCATTTATGAGCCGAGACTTGGGGTTTGTTTTACAATGTAATTTGCAAATCATAGTTTCAATGTATCTGTTTTTTGTAACATTAAACCACATTAAAGTGATAGTTATATATCTCATATTTCTCCCCCTCTTGTCATTTCAAACCTGTGTGACTTTCTTTCTTTCGCAGAACACTAAAAAAGATATTTTGAAGAATGTTGGTAACCAAACAGCGAAGGCACCCATTGACTTGCATTGCTTTTGTGTTCATACAATAAATGTAAATAAAGCTGTCCGGTTACCAACATTCTTCAAAACATCTTTTTTAGTGTTCTGCGAAAGAAAGAAAGTCACACAGGTTTGAAATGACAAGAGGGGGAGAAATATGAGATATATATGTTTTGCGGAAGAAATACAGTCGTGCATGTTTGAAATGACAAGAGGGTCAGTAAATTATGACAGAACTTTCACTTTAAGGACCTTTTTGATAAGAATACACATGAGATGACGCAATAAGTCTCTAGACACCATGCTTTGCAGGGATTACATCGATTTTACCATGGGTAAAGGATTGCCCCACACATGATGCGTAGTTATTTTATTTGACTAAAATTAAAACTTTGAAAAAGTTAAAAAAATTGACCTAAATATGATTGGACAAACTTAACTCAAGGAAAAAATGTATGTTGAAAAATATTTGAAAAAAAAACTGTAGAAAATTATAATAATAAACAAAAACTAAAATGAAACTAACTAAAAATGACAAAAAAAATTATGCATGACAAAAGCATTTACCAAAATTGCTAAAACTTTAACAAAAATGAATACACGAAAATCTAAAAATAAAAGCTTATTTAAATTATTAATAAAACTAAAATCAATACTATAATAACCCTGGGATTATGTAACAGAGAATACTTAAAAAAAAACGAAACGTGTTAAAATCACTTAAAAACATGACTGAACAGGATATACAATGATAGAAAAAGTATGACGGGCCTTGATTTTATCCCATAGGAATTGGATTGAAAAAGATCCATACAAACCCATGGCTGGAGGGAATAGATTGAAAGGTGAGAAGATTAAGTGGTAGAGAAATAATGAATTTAAAAAAGTTAAAATTATTTACATCTATTGTGTAACTCATTAGGAAGTGAATGTTGATTGCCATGCTGATTTAATTTTGTACAAAAAACAGCATTCGAAGTCAGAGTTTTGCTTTCATCAGTATTCAACCATGAGACTGTATATGTTAACAGCAGATGTTAAACTGCGCTTCCTCTTCATAGAATAAATTCAGGTTGAAACTGAAATATCTGCTTCATTGAGCTCCCTCCATCAATTCTCCGACAGCCCATAAAAACTGAAATCTCTCACTGTACACAAAAACACCTACATAGTTTACATATGAACAACAGCAGGTGTATTAAGTACAGTTAAGTAATGGATGTCTGACCTGCTGGACGTCCTGCTGGAAGACGCAGAGCTGCAGGCGTTGGTGAAGGCGGAGTTTGCGGTGTTGCCAGATGTTTTCCAGCTGCCTCTGATGATGCAGAACCTCATGAATGATGTCCAGAACGTGGTGTACCGCCTTGGAGTAGTTAGTCGAGGCCGTCAGCGAATCGGCGCTGCCTGGGGTCAAAGGGCGCTGCAGCTTATCTAGCAGTGCTTTGCCATCCTGACTCACCTGGAGAAATACAAGTGACTCACGTTAAGGCGTGAAGATAATGCAACTTCATGTAAAAATGAGTCTCATGTCCTGATGAGATAGCCGACATGTGGGCAAGCACACACGTGTGGTTTTCTATGTAAAGGGGACAGGAGGGACATACCTCAGAATAGGCAGCATTGATGTGTTCATAGAGACCCTGGTGGTGATGGATGGTGTCCTCAAGGTCCTGCAGCTCAGAAGGAAGGTCTCCCTCTCCGCATGCCTTACACCACGATTCCATGTTGCTCATGTACTGGTAAATCAGACAAACCATAACTAAACCATAATGACACAACAGTCAAAATCTAATCTAAGACCTCCTAGAAATGTAGGTATTTGCAATAAGCTACACACCCCTTCTCGACAAGCTGCATGACATTTTTTTTTTTATTATCTTTTTGCTATTATTTTAACAGTGCGAGAGAGGAAAGAAAGCGAAGCGGGAGAGAGAAGGGGTGGGGTAGGGAAAGGACTTTGAGCCGGGACTCGAACTCGAGTCACCAGATGCCCAACATGACACATGTTGGAGCATCAATCACTAGCTTCAACCACAAGCTGCATGAGTTTTAGAATTTCTAAGCTTAATTCTAACATAAACAAACAGGCTAATGTTTTCTTATAATACTTATTAATATGTATAACAATATTTACTGTATATGTAACCCTCTCCGAATAAATGTAGAAAGCATTTGTGACCCAGAGTAAATGTGAAAAGGCCTCTTTAAGATTTCCAAAAATGAAGAGTAAATATTGGTCAAGTAAGGTGGTGACCAGATCTTTGTTATATTATTATGAAAAATCTACATTACTTTTCTTTGGAAAGTCAAAATAGCGATTTTTGACAACACTACACATGTCATATTTGAAACAACAGAATACAGTTGCAAGATAAGGTATGTGAACCTTTTGGAATTTCATGGTTTTCTGAACAAACTTGTCATAAAATGTGATCTGATCTTCATCTATGTCAAGGGAATAGACAAACATAATGTGTCTAAAAATACTAACAGAACATTTTTTGATCTTTCATGTCTTTATTGAGAACAACCAAAAAACCTCATAGTGCTCGTGGAAAAAGTATGTGAACCCTTGAGTTAATGACCTCAAAAAAAAGCTAATTGGAGTCAGGTTTAAGCACACCTGGAGTCTCGTTAAGATAATACGTTTGGAGGTGTGGACTACAGCTACTTTGACGGATAAAGCCCTTCAAACTTTTGGAGTTTGCTCTGCACAAGAAGGACACGCTTATGAGAGCCAAGCCTCGCCAAAAAGAGATTTCAGAGGAGCTAAGATCAAGCAATGTTGAGATACATTAAGCAGGCATGGGTTACAAAGTTATTTCAAAGACTCTAGAAAGTCACCAGTCTACAGTTAGGCAAACAATCTACAAATGGAGACACTTTGGGACTGTTGCTACTCTACCAAGATGTGGCCGCCCAGTCAAAATGAGATCAAGAACACAACGAAGACTCATCAATGAGGTAAAGAAACAACCCTGAATGACAGCCAAAGATTTGAAGCCATCATTGGAACTTGCTAACATCTCTGTCCATGAGTCTACAATATGTAAAACACTGAACAAGCAGGGTATCCACGGCAGGACACCACGAAAGAAGCCACTCCTTACTAAAAAGAACATTTCTGCACGCCTGAAGTCTGCAAAAGAGCACATTGACCCTCCACAGAGGTATTGGCAAAATGTTTTGTGGACTGATGAAACTAAGATTGAACTATTGGGAAAAAACACACAGCACTACATCTGGCGTAGAAAGGCCACGGCATATCATCATGAAAACATCATCCCAACTGTAAAGTATGGTGGAGGAAACGTCATGATTTGGGCCTGCTTTGTTGCATCAGGGCCTGGCCAGCTTGGAATCATTGAGGGGAAGACGAATTCCGAAGTATATTAGACAATTCTTCAGGATAATGTGAGAATGTCTGTAAGTCAGCTGAAACTGTGTAGAATGTGGGTGATGCAAAGGACAACGACCCAAAACACAGGGGCAAGTCCACAACAGAATGGCTTCAGAAAAAAACAAAATCCGCCTTTTGTAGTGGCCAAGTCTGAGCCTAGACCTCAACGCAATAGATTGACTTAAATAGGGCCATACACATGACACTTCCAAAGAATATGACAATTCTGCCAGGAATGGGCTAAAATTCCTCCTCAACGATGTGCAGGTCTGATCCACAGCTACAGGAAGCGCCTGGTTGAGGTAATTGTTGCCTAAGGTCAACCAGTTTTTAATTCTAAGGGTTCACTTACTTTTTCCACTGCCATTTTTAATGTTGAATGAGTGGGTTCAATAAAGACATGAAAGATCACATACTTTGTCTTGCCATGGTAAATGTATAAAACATCTAACCTTGTGACTCTGTACAAACGTTGGGTTATCCTAACTTTAAACTTTAAGCGTTTCTTTTGGGAATGTGAATTCCTTAAAGTGATAGTTCCCACAAAAATGAAAATTCTGTCATCATTTACTCACCCTCTTGACTTTCTTTCTTCCGCAAAACACAAAAGAAAATATTTTGAAAAATAATGTTAACTGGAAATCCATTTATATAATTTAATGATGAAAGCAAAGCAAAAAAGATATACAAATTGATACATTTTGTTATCTTCACACAATCATTTTTTGAACCCCACTAAAATATGCATGATAAATTAATCTCATGCAATTCACTTCAGTTGATGCCTAAGTCGGCACAATTATCGCTATAAAATAAATCTCAAATACCTAAATATCCATGAGGAATCTACAATATTGGTCTGTTAATAGTTATAATATTAGACTATCACATATAGAAAGCATGTGCAGGACCCAATATAGCAATCTGAATGACTGCAAACCTACATTTATAATGAGAAATATTGGTATTCAATGTGAGTTTAAATAACTCTGTAAAAACTGACATAGACCTTCAGCTGAAGTAAATTTTGTTCTCAGCAGTTACTCTACCGTAGCTCTTGCCGCCAATTGCTGAGCGTATTAGAAAAGTGACTTACTTATACGAGAAAGAATAAATACATTATAATTTGTATGAGGAGGACCACAAAAACAGATCCTCTATTTGTACCATCTCTCACCAGAGGAGAAATACAGAACGCATAGAGTAACAGCCTTTTAATAATACTGACAGAATGTAATAACTGTTCAAAGAGAAAAATAAAGATTTTATTATTTTCCAGCAAAAATCTGCATAAACTGATTATACAGCAATATTTACAGTAATACATCTTTAGTATCACAGATTTAATACACAGTCAATACAAAGCCTTATCTGAATATTAAGACATGTCTGCTTCTGGCTTAACCTATAGCATGATTGGGTTGGGAGACTGTTTGATGAACAATGGCAGACAGGACGTACCGGACTGAGGGGGTGTTGGAGTGTTTTGGAAGTATTCAGTTAGTTTGAAGGCACAAGAGAGACAACAGCTTCAGAATTATGTTTCGGAGGTGTTTGAAATCTCACCTGGTCTGTTTTCTGGTGGAAGTTAGCAGACATTTCCAGCAGCGCACTCCTCTCGTCGAGAGCAGCGGCAAACGCTTTCCACTCCTGCTCCAGTTGACCGGAGATCTGCTGGATCTGCTGCGTCGCATAATGACCCCCCTCCAGAAGCCTGTTCCCCACCGACATGATCCGGCTGATGTTCACATACACATTCTGCAAGAGATAAACACTTGCATCACTTCCTGAAGAGAAGTTCCCAAGACAAATGGCTGCTTACTACCAATTCATAATATTCATGTAAAATGTTTAAAAGCAGTTCATATTATCTATTAAAATAAAAACTATGTGTGGCTGTGACGGATCAGAGCAGAAGCAGTATAAACAGCAGTTCAATCACAGCAGGGAGGAGCAGATCTCTTCTGACCACAGACGCACACATGTCTACAGCCTCACCGCAGCTATAGAAATGTGTGTGTCACTTTGTGTGTGTGTGTGTGTGAGAGAGAGAGAGAGAGAGAGAGAGAGAGAACTACACATTTCTTGGTATAAACATTAGTAACACTAGAAACTTAAACAAGGCTGTGAATGACCTGAAAGAAAGGCCACAAAGATCTTTTTTAACTATCAAAAAGAATGCAGAAATTGACATCCCAACTGTAATCTCACTGAAAATAATCCAATATATGATAGAACCAATCGCGCTGTATGGATGTGAGGTTTCGGGCCCTCTCACCCACCAAGAGTTCACCAAATGGGTGAAACACCCAAAAGAGACAGAAAAGTGTAAAAACATTCTACAGGTACAGCGAAAAACTCCTGCAGAGCAGAATTAGGACTATATCCTTCAATAATTAAAATACAAAAAGAGATATAAAATTCTACACTCACCTTAGCCATACAGAGACACTCCATCACAAAGCCTTAAGCCTTTAAGAGCTGACTCAGAGAGAAGCCCATTCATCCAACTGATCTCAGAACTAACTCTACAACCCAAAACAAGCCCAAGCCAACCCAAAACCCCAGCCAGACCAAACCAAACGATACAAACATAAAAAGAGAAATATCTCAAACACTGGACAGAAGCAACAGCTCAGCAAAGTCAATTGGAATCTGTCATTAAACAGAGAATATAAACTGGTAGAATACCTCACAACCGAATCAGACCCTAAATTAAGAAAAGTCTTGACCGTGTTAGGACTCAGTGATCACAAGCTCACGGTAGATACGGGCAAACACAGACAGACATGGACACCCAGAGAAGAGCGACTGTGTCAACACTGCATACGTCGAAACAGACCTCTACTTTTCTAATCTCATGTCAATACTATACACACATCAGAGAAACATTCTTCCCCAGTTTACAAACGTCCACAAAGACTTCAACAAAGGACAAGATTTCATACATACTGGGAGAAAACTCAAAAAGCTCAAACCTAGCTGTAAGATATGTCAAGTCCTGCCACGACAAAAGAACAACCAGCACAACACAACAAATCAAAACACTGGCATAACATACACAAACTGACACTATGAAAGGATCCTGATACTTTGCTCTTTTTCTGTTTATATTGAGATGTACAGTATACGGGTATATAGATACCTATATACTTTTACCTTAATCAGTATTTGTGCATGTTTTAATTTAATATTTCTGTGCTTCGGCAATGTAAAAATTAGTTTATCATGCCAAAAAAGCTTATTTGAATCTTAAATCTTGAGAGAGAGAGAGAGAGAGAGAGATATTATCGCGCATCACTCCGAAAAGTTGAACTATTTCCATCTCGATGCAGTGCCACATATGTGTCGCTCCCTATTTGCACGCGCCTGCCACGTATCTACATTTAATATGACGAACTTGCGCGCAAAAACATGACATAAAATTGACCATATTTACTTAATGAATTACACCAGTTTTACTGTGCAGCATGTTATTATAAAGTAAAATGGTTTTCATATTTTTATTCAAAATGAGAAAACCTCCTCCACTATTGAATTGACTTTCTGCTGAATAATCGATAACATCATAACCTAACTTTTCACTTTACAATCACATCCCGACAGATAAAATCCCAGCCTACATTATTTACAGGCTTCACATTGAAATACATCATAATCCCGAGACTGAAATGTCTTGCGGCTCACGTTTCATGTCGTCTTTTAGTAAAAGTGTTCTGTTCCCGGATCAGTTTAGTTTCTGCTCCTCCTGTAACCATGATCAGACCTTCCACACTGACAGACTTCATGAATAGAGAGTGCTCTCACTGATGTAATGGGAGTGGGTATATGATGTGTGTTCTTTGGGGAGAAGTCAAGTCTAGTGCAGGAGAGCTCGGGTTACCACGCCGTTTCCTCACATGGGGGTAATTACACAGCCCAGAGGCATTTAAAAGGCTTCAGGATCAATACACAGAGAGCTGTCAGATGAAAACCTGATGGGGGTTTATCGGCCTGCGCGCAACAATGCACTGCTTCAGTCATGCCCGTGCACGTGAAAACCTGCGGCACAATTACACAGTGGAATATCGAAATACACACACAGACCATTGAATTCAGTCGAACACTACCAGATAAAAAATCCAGCAATACTGTATATATGGAGGGCCTGACTTTCTCTTATTAACTCCATCATAACATCCCAGATGCTTTGTTATAAAAATATCTTTCACTTTATGTACATAAAAACTACATACATGTATCACAAAAGAAATCGATGTTGTAAAGCGACTAATATTTGAGTTTGTTTTGTAAAACTGAATTCAAAACAAATACATCAGCACCAAACCCAATTATGGAAAAACAAAGATAACATCAGATCTTAATTTTACATGTTTTGTGACATTTCATGTAATTCAGGGCATAACGAACAAGATTTCTTAAAATACAAAATTATTAACTCATTATCAACTAAGTCAGTCAAAAACTTTTGGGATGGCATAAGGGTGAGTAAATTATGAGATTTAGGCTTGTGTCACTTACTACAAAATTCATAGTGATCTCAGGGATGAGGTTTGAGTTATAACTCTTAACAGAAAGTGTGAGATGAAGTTAGGCTGTGTTCACACTTGACTTCTTTTTTGACAGGAAAAAGTTGACATGGGCCCTTTTTTATGTAAGAAAAACACTTGCAGCGTTGAGGTTACAAATAGCAGTGTTCAAAGATATAATTTTTGCACGAAGGCAGCTTAGAGAGACAGGCTTCATAGGCAGTGTAAAGGAATTCTATTTGAATTATAAACTGAGAGCGTCTCCGCAATAACCAATCACATATTTAAAAACTATAATACTTGTTTCTCCCTAGAAATGCAATAAGAAGTAATTGATAGTGAAAATGAAACTTACATTTGTACAAAACTAGGCTCCAAAGGGCTTTCAGCCGGCATTTAATATTGAGTTTTTTTTTTAGTTTAAGCCTTCTCGACCAATCACATTACTGGCATGTTGTTTTGGAAACGACAGGTCTCTGTCATTGGATAGCTGTGAAAAAGGTGTTTGACGTAGGGCGTCTTTTTTCATACAATGTTCTTCAACCTCAAAAGACGCTCTGAGCTGCAGAAAAAGAAGCTGGCATTTAAAAAGGCACTCAGAACCTACTTTGAAAACACAGTTTACTCCATAGGATTACAATGTAAAACAGACGCAAGCAGCTTCAAAAAAGATGTCAAGTGTGAACATGACCTTAGGTTCCATCTTTGTTTGAATCCCTAAACCCGAGAATAACCAATAGTAACAGCGTGTTAGTCCCACATATTACAATAGCTTATGTTTATGGAATCGGCACTGGCTGATAAGCTTTTACAAAAGGCCGATAATTTTGTTTTCCGTTCGGTTGCTATGTTGCACACTAGGAAAGGGCCACTCAGATGTAAACCCAGCATTCAAGTGTAATTCAAATACTAATTAAAATGTCCACAGAATAATGGCCTATATGAGGTGGATTGTATGGTAAGTACTATTACCGATATTTAGTCGTATTCAGCTTCCCGAGATGTAACGTTTGTACCTTTTCATGGTTTCGAGTCTGCTTCTAACTATCCACATAATACAAAATACTTGTTCTTTATGTCTCTCATTTAATGTAACTGCATTTGTGTTATACCGGCCTCATATCGGTAAATCGTCCACATTGCTTTTTTAATATTGGTATCCGCCATACAATATTTTATGTGATTTCTATGCGATAACACCACCAATATTTATTAGTATTGGGCAAAATGTCTTTATCATGAACATACACAGGAATAATGTAATTTAAAGATTACCAATTCTAATTAGTCCTGCCTGTATAGATAAGCCAGTGCTTCCTACACCTGTATCAATTTAATTCACAAGTCAAATTAAATGCTTTTCTCCCAGATGAGTTTAGAATGGAAGACCGGATTACTAACTCTGTTTATCATTACCTCAAGCTTGGTTTCAGAGCTGCTCGGAGGAGATAGACATGCACCAGTAGACGCAAGCCCCTCTGTTATATATCAAAGGCTTTGTGGATCACATCATGGAAACAATTAAAAGCTTCTGGTGTCTCATTTTCATGGAAATCTAAAGCAGCTTAAAAGTAACTGCTGGCTAAACATTGCTAAACATAATGGCTACTATTGTAATGACAGAAGCCTGCATGTGGTTTATTTGCAGAATGTTGCTTTGCTACTTTTACTTATATGGAGGTCATAGAAAATCATTTGGTATAAGTTACAATAGTTGGTTTTTGGAAAACAGTTTAAAAAATGTGCATGGCAGAGAAATTACACCTTTTAATTACCATCTCACCACAAACCGCAGGTTAAACTTCTATTCATTTTGGATACTTATCTCTTAAAGTAGCAGTGTGACAACTTTCGGTGTGTTTTTGTATTTCACTGGTAATTTACCTGAGCAAAGAAACTGTATTTTGAAAGTGTATGGTTGTGACAATGCAAATTACACCTAAAGCTATTATCTGGCTCCTTAAATAGAAATAAAGAAAATATACAGAATGACTGAAGACTAAAAAATAGCTCAACCCATCTATCCATGGATCACATTACAACACCTGAGTACAGCCATAACATACCACAGAACAAAAGCCTTCCACTCATGAGAAGATCCCTGACACAACCCTATACCTGACTCCTAAACAAAGACAGTCATGCAAAGACAGTGAATGTACTAGTCTGTTTACAAAACATATAAATAAGCCAAGACTTAAATTAATAGTTCTCCCCCAAATCCTTGTTTGTTCATCATTCATATGTATCATCTTCTGTTATTCTTTGCCATAAGAGAGATGTAATTATCATTACATTTATGTTATCGTTCAAGAGCTGATAACTCTAGTAAACACTATAATGAGACTAGTAGTGAAGGGAACATTATATCTCCCTATGGATTTCTCTGAGACTGATCAATACACCACCATGATGAGAGTTTATCCAACCATGTGTACAGTAGCACGAGGAGGTTTTTCATATGTTGTGTTATTTTGAAAAGACTGGATGCGGTGTTCATTTCATGACAAGAGTAACGTTCCGCTCAGGTGAAGTTAACCCTGCAAACCAATGACACGCAGTTCTTGAGCATGTCTATTGCCCTTGGGACGCCACACTATGGACATCTCCATAAAACACCTACTGTCAATAATATATCAGTCAAATGCCACACCACCAGCAGGCCATCTAACCGTAGGGACTCTTAAATCCTCTAGGGGGCGTGCTATCAACAAAGCATTAATGTTTATTAAAAAACAAAAGCTTGTAGGTGATCATATTATCAGAAAACGGACCTACAAAATGTAGCATTACAGAAATGTAACGCAGGAAACTGCCATTAAGTGTATTCTGTACGCTGAAATTCCCAAACCGACTTGTGATATTCTTGGAAGTACACCAAGAAATTCTGCATCTCTGACGGACACTATAAGTTAAACCACAGTGACATCCATTCATGCCCCAGGTCAGACAGGAAGTAAGGCTCATAATACTTCCAGGGAGGTGGATGTAGAGCCACGCTAACACAAAGCAAACAGTTGACACAGCATTCAATCCGTTAAGTTGTGCACAGATATAGCGGCGTGACATGGGGTGGACCGTTCTCACAGCTCAAACAGGACATGTGATTTTAACATGAACAGCCAAACAAAACAGACCAGAAAGAAAGCAACAAAGAGCCCTGATAACAAACTATAAAAATGTTCAATAATTTTTTTTTTATTTGTAAAATTGTTTAAGAAGCGGAATGCACTGTTGTGAAAAAGGCAATAATCTTTCATGCTGTTGAGCTATTCTAGCATTAGGGATGTGACATATGCAAACAAAACTTATAATATAAATTCTCAGAGAATGTAATTATTACAGTAAATTAAATTATCTGTTTATATTATCCTAAACTCCTGGGCCCGGTTTTTCAAAAGTAATCCACTAGGATTTTGGATAACGGATTGGATCAAATCTTGAAAATGTGTTTTTCAGAAGAAAAAACGGCTTACATAATCGGATGAGATCACGTAATACAATCTTGGTTTTGATCCGGATCAAACCTTTAGTTTGTGTTTTTCAGAAATTTTTTGTAGGATTTGGATCACTTTGATCCAAAAAAATCTGGATTAAACTGATCCCATCAGAAGGGTGGATTCAGCGTGGAATCAATGCCCAAAATGTTATGAAAACTTTAAAAATGTATAAAATAATACTATATTTGGATCATGCAGTATCTTACAAGATATCGTATTTATTCATAAGGTTTTAATTTTATTTGTTCATCCGTCAGGCTACAGTGATTGGGTAGGCTTTAACGTATTCAGCCTTTCAGTATAGGCCTACAGCAAAGTAGAAAGAGTTAAAGAGTTTGGCCTCATAAAATAATCCTCCAAACAGCTGTCAAAATTGACCAAAAACAATACATTTTATTCTGTCACTAATTGATATATATATTCATCACAATCGAAAATATTTTTGTTTTTAGAATATGTATTAGTGATGCATGCAATGATTACAGAATAACCAAAAAAATGCAAAGAATGGCAATCACTGATTTTTGAAATCCAAAACAAATCCAAATCAGAAATAGTGTCTAACTATTTCGTCCCTTGTTGCACGTCCTGTTTGCTCGTTCTGGCAGAATGCAGGAGGTTGGTTAGGGTCTCCAAGGGGCTCAGGTGCATCATTGTCAGCAGAGAGAGGGACATTGCGCTTAGTAGCGATGTTGTGCAGGACAATACAGTTATGTTGCATGCTTGCTTTCTGTGTTTCCACTCTCAGAACTCCATTTAAACGCTCAATTGCTCAATTGTTTGTGTTCAGATAAGCGGACTGCTGGAAGAGGATGGGGTGGGGTTTTTCGTGTTTTTAGTTTTTGTTAAATGTGTGTCTTCATTTCAAATAAAAATAAACTTATATTGACCCCACACTGGCTATTCTACTTGTTGCTCTTTACATATCTATAGTTCTACATTGCGATTTCCTATCCTGTTTGAGCACTGGTTATCCAGCACTGGTTATCCAGATTTGGTGATCCTGAAAAGTTCCTATCCGGATCAGATTGATCCAATCCGATGCTGCTTTAAAAAACTGGCTTCAAAAGTAAGCTGGATAACGTGATCACGGATCGCAAAAAAAGTCCAGACATCAGAAAAATATCAGTCTATGCACAAGTTTTCTTTTATAAAAGAGGGGAAAATGAATTTGTTATGTATGTGACAAAAATGTTTTTGAGAGACAACATACTTTGTAGGATTTCTGTGAATTGAAATGTACAAATCAGAAGCAATCTTTTCCCAACAAATGGATAGGGATGACTCTTTATAGTATATCAATTTAGTTACTTTATTTTAATTTTCATGTGCCAGTACAGACCGTTATGGATGTGACTATTCTGAAAGTAGCTAAGTTACATGAATATTAAGAAATAATGCTTTAAAAATGTTAAGATAAATCTTACATGGGTATTTAAACCACCAAATGTTGAAATCTGACCTATCAGTGTGGTGAAAATATATATATATATGTACAGTGTATACATATTGGTAAGGTTGACATTTGCATGGAATTACCCTGGTAATAAATCTTAATGTTATTTAACATTATATATGTGAATGCAATTTTATTTTAAGGCTTTAAGGCTCCAATGCAGTATAAAGGACTAGGATCAGCACTGGGGCGCTCTACCATTTTGTCACAAAAAAAAAATTATATTCGCAATTGTGCAGCTAATGCTGTACATCATCTTGCTGTGATTACTTGTTATACCAAATGACTCTTTGATTCCAGATGTTTCCAAAATCTGAAAGCACTTGAACCTAGATCTGCAAGAAAACCCACTGTGAGACTATTTCTATTGCAAGATAAGCATTAACATCTGAATACGAAAGGGCAGATGGCGAATGTGACCATGTCATAAAACGTGATTTAATGCAGAGCACTTTTCTTGTAAATATTCTCTTTGAAAGTAGGGGGAGGGAAAACAGGCTGCCAGGGTCTTGCACATACACATGCACACAGGGACGATATATGTGTTCTATTTAGTTTCAATGTGACTCTGTGACCACTGTGGCATTACAGACCTTCAGGCTTATATTGACAGAACTATTATATGACATCAGATAAAGTCGGGTCACGTGTGCAAACACACATCACTGTAATGATGTAACGTCATTTTGCCTCAGGTCGGGATGCACATTAGTGCTGGACCAGCGGAAACAGTCTTACCATGCAGTTCATTGCGAAGTGGTTGTGCTGGGTCTGCAGCTCAAGCACGTGCTGATGGTTGCTTCCAATCTCTGTGTACGTGTTAAGGAACAGACCTTTATTGTGGACGATCCAATCAAACATCTGCAGAGAAGAGAATGACAAAGTGTGAACTGAAAATACATTACCATTTTTTTGCCTTTGTTCATAGTAAATGATCAAACCTTTTCAGCGTCCTGCTGGAAGAGTCTTAGTTGGAAGCACTGATCCAGTTTGACCTTGCGCATGTGCCAGGACTGATGCAGATTTTGTCTTGTGACGTGGAGTTTATCCAGTAGTGCCTGGACTTTAGGAGCTAAACCCTGGATATCTCCTCTGCCTTTATCCCCACTCTGGATCCGCTGGAGGAGACGTTGGCCCTCCGTGTCCAGCTCCTCCACCGGAGCTTTGGTAACCTTCTTCTTCAGCGAGGCGTGCTCGTCCATGGCCCGCCGAGAGCCGTCCAGGTCGGACGGCAGGTCTCTTTGGGATACCATGTCCTGGAGTTCTTCCAAACGGCCCAGGACACGAGCTGCATTGCCCGTAAACTCCTCGAATGCCACTCGAACCTCGATCCACTCCTCGTGGTCGTAGTCCAGACTTCCGTCGAAATCTGGAGTCAGCTGGGAGGGATCAACCACTTTGGTCAAACCCTCAAGGGACACCATGATTGTCTAAAAAGATAAGAATAGGAAACTTGGGTTAACTTACTGTAGGAGAAAAATCTTCCAAATCCTAGTAAGCTGCTCCCTACATACACTAAATATAAGGCAGAACCAAGTGGAAACAAATCATTTTATTGTTATCCTTACTGTTTTGAGTAACTTCAGATAAAAGTGTCTAATAAATGTAAATGAAACCACATAAGTTACTGATTCAGAGCAAGCACACCACACATGAACATGAGAAGACTCGACAAACCAAAATTCATTTTATAGAGCAGTGCAGAGATGAGGTATTTTTGTGTGTAAATCCTGGAAGTGGGTTAGCATTTTAGCACTTCCGGTTCCATCGCCCCAAAGTCAACAGGTTTTGAATAGTTTTTTGGTAAATTGCCTCAAATAAAATGTGTTTTAATCAATGACATAAAACACACCAGTTGTAACCAGCTCGTGAGTTTTTAAGCTTTATTGTGTCTTAAAAACGGCGGTTGCTAACAAGTTGCTAAATGCGACAACTTCCTTTGTCGTGGACGTCAGACGCCATCGCGCATTTAAATGTTAACTGTAAAGCCTCGTGTTAGCTTTTTACTTTTGCCCGATTGTATTTCGGCTTCAAAAGTAAAAATTGTTTTTAAGGTTTGTAAAGACAATCTTGATAGACCAAACATGTAAACTTCATAAACTGTTGTTAATCAGATAGCATTATCCAAAAGTGCTGGGAAAAATGCAACGAGGTACTATATTATAGTTTGATATTAGCATTATGCTAAGCTAACAGTGCAAAAATGCACACAATACCTATAAAACATTTATCATACATATATATAAAATGTTTAAAGATCGGGTAACAGACTATTTTATGCATTCTGCCTTCTTTACACTGGTAAAAAGTGCTGGTTTCTCATGCTTATCATGGTCAACTTGTTAAAAAATTTGTTGGAGATATGACGTAGTATTTCTGTGCTTGATACATTCCCCCAGCACTTGTTTTTGGAAAGTTTTTTTATAAGATTTAGACCTGTTTTGCAACAGGGATCCTATTCCTTTTATTGGGCAATGCTCCTCGACAAGCACGCCCACGGCAACCGACCAGCGATTAGTGCTGGGTGATGTGTTTAAAAATAAATTATTGATAATAGACTTTAAAATCATCGCAAAATCTGATAGTATCATGTGAGTTTGACTTCATGAAACTTTGCGCAGAAGATCGGCGTACCGATGTCATGATACCGACCGGGGGGTAATTCATTCCGGACTCGCCAAGTGCCAAACAAACAGGCGCGCCACGTGCACAAACCAGTGTTGCAGTGACTTCTTTCATGAGGTAAAGCGCGTAGATAAACCATAGCTTTTATGCAGTAGAAAAAGGTTGCCGGTACAGCCCTGCAAGCGTGAGGTAAAACAGCAGCACGTTCAACTGACCGAAAAAAACAGCGTTTCGAAAATTCTGTAACTGTTACTGACTCCATGGGCATATGAACATGAACGTTCAAGCTAAAGCCTACATTGCATGATAATGTTATAACACATATTTTTCATTATTATCGATTATCATCTGGTATCTGTCTGTAGGAATCGACATCGGGATATTTGTGAGACATTGGCTATATACGATAACGTTGTCACATCGCCCAGCTCTAAGAGCGATATTAAGACCCGTTAATCAAGATTGGCTGTGCTGCGTCAAAATCGGCTGCGCTGTCTGCCTGCAGCTGCAGCTTATTACTCTTGCAATAGTGAGAGAATTTATAGTGTGTTTGTTTGTTCAAGGCATTTCAATGACGAATGTTATATTATATAGATACAGTTGTGTTCAAAATTATTCAACCCCCACTGAAATTGATTGTTTTGGTCGGTTTGACATTGATTATGATCATTCAGTCATCCTTCTTACAATTAAATCAAAGAGGCACGTGTAGGTCAGACAAATATAACATAACATTTATAATGAAATAACCACAAATGTCTTTTCTGAGCTCACATCATTATCAGTTTTATTCAACCCCCAAGTGACATTCAATCTTAGTACTTATTACAACATCCTTTTACAGTTATAACAGCTTTTAAACGTGAAGCATAGCTTGACACAAGTGTCTTGCAGCGATCTACGGGTATCTTCGCACATTCATCATGGGCAAAAGCCTCCAGTTCAGTCACATTCTTAGGCTTGCGCACTGCAACTGCTTTCTTTAAGTCCCACCAGAGGTTCTCAATCGGATTTAAGTCTGGTGACTGCGATGGCCACTTCAAAATGTTCCAGCCTTTAATCTGCAACCATGCTCTAGTGGACTTGGAGGTATGCTTGGGATCATTGTCCTGTTGAAAGGTCCAACGTCTTCCAAGCCTCAGGTTTGTGACGGACTGCATCACATTGTCATCCAATATCTCCTGGTACTGAAGAGAATTCATGGTACCTTGCACACGCTGAAGCTTCCCAGTACCTGCAGAAGCAAAACAGCCCCAAAGCATGATTGACCCCCCGCCATGCTTCACAGTAGGCAAGGTGTTCTTTTCTTCATAGGCCCTCCTCCAAACATAGCGTTGATCCATGGGCCCAAACAGTTCTAATTTTGTTTCATCAGTCCACAGAACACTATCCCAAAACTTCTGTGGTTTGTCCACATGACTTTTGGCATACTGCAGTCGACTCTTCTTATTCTTTGGGGACAGCAAGGGGGAGTTCTGGCATGGAGGCCTTCATTACGCAGGGTGCGCCGTATTGTCTGAGCAGAAACTTCAGTACCCACATCTGACAAATCTTTTCTCAGTTCCTCAGCAGTCACACGGGGGCTTTTCTCCACTCTACGCTTCAGGTAGCGCACAGCAGTCGAAGTCAGCATCTTCTTTCTGCCACGACCAGGTAGCGTTTCAACAGTGCCCTTTGCCTTGAATTTGCGAATGATGCTTCCTATGGTGTCTCTTGGTATGTCTAACATCTTTGCAATCTTCTTATAGCCATTGCCCTTCCTGTGAAGAGTAATCATCTGTTCTCTTGTCTTCCTGGACCATTCTCTTGACCTCACCATGTTTGTAACCACACCAGTAAATGTCTAGAAGGAGCTGAGTATCACAGTCATTTTAAAGCTGCCTAATTGGTGCTTATTAGGCTTTATTGCTGCTCCCTGATATCCACAGGTGTTTTCAATACCTGATTGAAAACACTTCATTGAACATCTGTTCTTCAGAGTGGTAGGGGGGTTGAATAATTAAGGGGTTGAATAATTATGTCAATGAAGAATTCACAAAAGAAACATTTACTACTGTATTACAAAACTAATTGATGTCATTTTAGTTGCATATGGTTCTTTAAGAAGTCCTTGTAGGATTTCATTCTGAATACAATTACAAATGTACACTAAATTCCCTAAAACCATTTACAGCATTGGGGGTTGAATAATTTTGAACACAACTGTATAACGCTGGATTTGGAGATTGTTTGAAACTGATAGATGGCTCAGCCCCGGTACTAAAATATGCCGGACATGAACTGCAAGCAGTAATTCAAACTACTGTAAGTCATATATCTGTGTTTTTTTTGGCAATCGGTGCTTATGTGCATAATGTAAAAAACACTCCCACAACCTGCCTCCAGCAGCTAATTTTTTTCTGAAAATAATTGTACAGCTGTATCTGTATTTTTAAAATGTGATCAAACTAAATACTCTTCGAAGATACGAAGTATGCAATACTACTGGATAGGTACTCAAGTTTAATATGAGATTGGCAGAAACTGCGTGTGTTACCTTATCTTGAAAATATTTTAGGTATAATAATTTGAAACATATAATTTAAACAAGTTTTACATTTTATAATATTTATCTGGTTTTGATTAAAAAAATCATACACATTAATAAGCAGTTCTTGTCAGCTACTTTCAATGGCATAATGTTTGATATTTGTTGTAATATATTTTGACATCCGTTTCATATCCTGATATCTCTTAATGTTACAAATGTGACAAATGTTCAATAAAAAATGTAAAAAAATTATCTTGGCCTTTTGCATTTCCGCAATATAAAATAGAAATGCCCTGTTACGTGTGGGCATATACAACTTTATTGTTGTTTAATTTGGTGGCAGCCTTACAACAAATGAAGAAGATTACTGAGACTTGTGATAATATTTTGACAGCTCTTGGTTCTGAATAGATCGCTTCTGTCTGTGACTCAGTGGGAGGTTTCTAAGAAGCTGAAATGGGTTTTTAAAACAACAATGCAATTAAATGGTGTCTGTGTGATGAATAAAGCCTATCAGATCAGTTACACTCAACTCTTCACTCAAAGGGAACCAGAAAAACATTCCAGGGATTGCACCTCAGGTCATATTATTAGAAACAACAGTGGACACTTGAAAATACTAAGACTGTGCACTCTAAATTACATAGATACGATCTGTTTACCAGTGCTTAGCCCTAAAATATCACTAAATATTTCTAATTAAAACATTAATGCTTGACCATGCAAAACTCAATCTTATACCATGGTCTGTTTGAATACTTCATTCTGATTGGCTGGAAGGTTTGTCTTAATGCACGGTTAGTTTCAATAAGTTTGAATACATTTGAAATTAACTGACAAAAATAACTGGCATATTAACCTCTCTGGTCAGAAATTACACTATAAACATCATAAACAGCCTGGCAAATGACCATGGTATAAGTACGATAAACCACAGCTTCGCGTCGGGTGGTTCTAAGCCTCCGTGCATTAAAACCTTCTAAACCTTTAGAACCTGAAGCAAAAATAGTTTGTTTTCACACATTTAGATTTTTGACTGTCAAATTCTAACAAAATGTGCCATCATCATGTGCAAGGTATATTTTTTTAACAAATGTCTTTAAATAAATTGAGGTTACTGACCATTACTGTGTGTTGTGAGATTCTAAATAGAATTTAAGGAAAATTATGTTTTACAGATTTTTATTTAGAAATTCTCAAAAACGTAAGAACGAAAGAATCTAGCACTTCAGACTTGACAAATAAACTATAGTACATGCATAAAAGTATTTTTAGTGTCACTCATGTAAATAGATTTTATTCATGAGCCTTTTTTACCCCAGTTCTCCGGGTGTATATTTTTGCACTATTCACTCAAATGTGGTGGTGTCTGAAGCAGTTCCTGTCTAATTGCAAGCACAGCCCCACATCACACGTGTCGTTGTCAAAAATCATCTGAGATACACATCTTCTGTTGTGTATCTCCTCTTTGAAATGTTTTGTTTCCTAATTTTATTAGAGCGCTCCACGAAAACAGCAGATCAGTAACTGATCATATTCGCCACCTGCCACTTTTCATGAAAAAAGCAGCTATTGGCTGACAGAACGCAAGACATTACTATAATATACCTTATGTTCAAAAAGCACAGTTTGTCTACTTTTAGGAGCACTTCGAGTTTTTTTGAGAGCACAAATGTTTGCAGAGTTATGGTAAAATAAATACCGCTGGGTAGAATGTGTTGGCGACGACACGTCCGATTTAAATGGTTAATGCACGGCTAGCGGTGGTTTATCCATTACTTGTTAAGGTTTTCAAAACAATTCTATGAACAAGTCTTCAAGATGGCTGCCCAAATAAAAGGAGTTATCGCTATGATAATGAATCTCAGGTCTAAACTTTAAACAACTGTGATTTAATTCCAGGCAGTCATGAACTTTTATTTTGGTAAAGTAACAGCACAACATGCACAATCAGAGGCATCAATAAAGTCTATAGGAGAAAAATATAATCCATATAATATTTTAATGGTAAATTTAAAAGATGGTAAATAAAAGATGAGAGAATTTTCTTTTTTGGATGAAATATGCCCTATCTCATCTCTATTCAAATGTGTTGGTATGAGCAATAGTAAGAGGAATGCTTGGGGACTTTTAAATGCTTGGAAGAGTATATGTGATTCAATGATAATAAGCATTTTTTAATCATTTTCATTTTTATGCCCTCGATAAGTTTTTATGACAGTGTAATAACAATGTTACTCTTCAGATGTGGTGGATGAGTTAATTTAAGAAACCTCCGTTGGGAGATTAAGGCTAAAGATTAAATACGACCCTACTGTGGGTGTCTTTCTCTCAGATCTTTGATGAAATAGGTCAGAACTAAATTTGTCAGCTCCACTTTCATAGCAGCAACGTGGAATGATCCAGTAAAACATATGTCAACCAGGTTATCTACTCTATTTAAGGAAACTCACACAAAATCCATATGTATTTCTCATACACATCCCAAGTACGTTTCCTCCCAAAACATAATCAAAAAAATGTTGACTTGTTGATCTTACTTATTGTCCCCAAAACAAATCTAATAAACTGCCATCTTGTTAATTCACATAACCCGCCTTACTTCAAATTCAAACTTGGAACTGCCAAAGTTCGTCCTCTGCTTCTGCCAGAAGTTGTCTGGTTTGATGATGAGCGCGACGTGGATGCAGGAAGGAAAGGATTCCTGAAGGATCTTCAGCAGGGGTTTGATGGAGTCCCATTTGGATCCTCGCATATCCACGATGACCGTGAAACCATGCCTGCTCACCTCCTCGCTGCAAACAAACACAAAACACAGCATCAGCTCCTCTGTCAACCGCTGATGCTCACAGCATCAGAGAGAAGAACATGAGCATTGACGCTTAAAGAGAAATGTACAAAACCCCCGCTGATTAAAATACACTTCACACCATCAGAAGTACAGTAAAGGCACATTGCATGAAGAACAACACTTACCCAAATATGTGTAATGTGTAAAGAAAAACCTTTCCGGTTAAATTGAAAGAAAACAACTGCTAGACGACAGAAATAAATAAATGAACGTCAAAACAGCCTTAGAGCTCTTACTCGAAAAAACTAAGTGTTTTCATAAACGCAGCTGCACTCCTTCACTGGTCTGAGTCTTAAACAGAAGTGAGCGCTGAAGAACTCTAAATCATTCAGACCTCACTCTCACAGAGACGGGGAGAGAGAGAGAGAGAGAGAGAGAGAGAGAGAAATGAGGAGGGGGCTGAGCGAGAAGCAGAATACAGTGGAACAGAGAAAAACAAGAGCAGTGACAGTGACTAGCGAGTATGTCAGATTCAGTACAAAATGCAGAAATAACGTAGAATTCAAATGAAATAAGACATTTTTTTGTCTATCCTTTATGTTGTTGTTAAAGTCACAATCCAAACAAACAGGAATATTCTAATTGTTTTACACCTGTGCACACCATTATATTTTCAAAATGTACTTGCACTTGTAATCTTTAATCAAAAACGTAATGCTCCTCTCGTCCTCTAAACAACAACTCTTTACCAGATGACGTCAACATCAAAAAAGAGGTTGGACTATACTCACTGTCCAATGGCCAGGCATTTTTAGCCCTCCAACTTACAACAAACCAATCAAAAAGGGAATGTCAACATAAAGCCCCGCCCTACATTTTTTCTAATTTCAGAAGCTGTTCCACTCGGATACATGTCAAGGGAACACGTCACTGTCATGGCCCTGTCTGCCCCCTTGTGTTCCCCTGTCTCTTGTTAAGTCACGATACGGGAAAGAAGTCAATCGCAACTTCAGTTTCATGGTGACTTTAAAGCATTTACATAAAATCTTCCAAGGTCTCACTTTTTGAAGTGTCAGCCTAGTGTAGGCAGATATACATTTGTTTACGTTTTATCTGCATCATTCTTTTAAACAATGACTTTCTGCTATATTTGCAAATATTATGCTAAAAAATAAAAACACAACAGAAAATGTAATGGATTTAATCGTTATAATGGGAATTGTATTGGTTTTAATAGAAACTATAATGGTCTCAACTGGTATGTGACAGATTCTTTTAGTGGGACGTACCAATATAACACCATTAGAAACACATTACAAATAGGAATTTTTTAACAGTTTTAATGGATGAAAGCTCATGGTTCATAATGGAATTTTTATGGAAACCATTAGAAAACGAACAAATGAAGATAGAAGAATATGGTTTCTTTTGTTTAAAAGCTGAGACTCTGTTCTTTCATTTGACATATTGTTCGTCCATATATTCTCTACAGAAAATTTAATGTGAGCCATTAAAGTTGGGTGAAAATGTAAAAAAACGCTGGCGTAGGATGGCGGCGAATGAGTTAAGAAAAAAATCTGCGTTTACACAACTCTACTGAGTGAAAAGCACATCATTTGACCATTCAGACACGCTGGGCATGCACAAACAAATGTAAACAGTTGTATGGGCATACAAAAGTTGGTTGTTGATGACAGTTGGTTACTAATCACAGATCGGCCAGTACAAAATTAAGATGATGGTGTACATTTGATGAACATTTCTAATGTTAGATGAGGTAATCCAGGTTATAAGGGTTGTTTGATTTCATTCAACGCAACGCTGGCCGATCGACGGATGACAACGAGCGGATGAGCTATTTAAAATAATACTACTCTCGATTCTCTCTCGCGATGCTATGTCGCCGTGTCGATCCGTGTACGCAGCGCAGCTTGAAGTAAAACAAGCCTGTTATTTACACGGTCCTTGCGTGGCTGGTCATTGTCGCGCGACTTCAGTTAATGTAATGGCTCATGTGACAGGGGCTTAAAAAATCAGGAAGCAAACACAATGGTACAGGCGACCCAATCAGTAAGCAAATGTGGGCAACGACGCCTGTGTATTCTAAAGTCTCAGTTTTCGTCCGTTTACACAGAAAGTTTGCAAACTAAAATGGGGTTGCAGCGTTTCTGGTGTCGAAAACTCCGGAGTAGTGTAAATGCAGGCGTAACCGTAGCAAGATGCAGTAGTATAAACGCCGCCTCAGACCTCCATTTTAAGTGCATGATGCTATTTATATGATATCAATAAATCTTTTGTATTGAACCCTTCCTGGAACATTGCTTTCAAAAAGTGTAAAGGAAGCAAAATAAAAGTAGATAAAACAATCACAGGAGTAATGAAACGAGGAATGGTATGGTCCAATAAATTCAAGGCTAAAGAACATACAATATCTGAAGCCCTGATTATCTGACATACACCAGACACCAAGATTCTATACACTGCCTGTCTCACTAAAGCTATTGTTTTCCTGAGCAGGGGCCACGTCAGGGAATCCAGCAGTAGCCTACTCTGGAAATCTGCGTCTTCTGATACAGCGGGTCGTACGGGCGTTATTTATTGTGACAATGCTCACGATGTCAAGAAGGTAGAGCCTAAAATCTGTACTCCTCTAATGTTGTCTATAAACACCCAGTTTGAGCCCCACTGAGCAAAGTTTGAGCAAACCCAGAGGCAGATGCTAACCTACATAAAGCTTTGAACAGTGCAGTTCTGCAAGCCTCTGGCTGAAAGCAGAGATTCACATGGAGCCGGGTGAGTTTCGAATAAAGTCAAATCAATGCAAACAGGGTGACTGATAGCACATTTTTAGAGTACGAGGTTGCTAGGATCTCCAGTGTGTTTGCTAAAAGAAGCTCAGAGTTAAAGGGATATTTTGAGGAATATGTCATTGGTTTTGTCTCCATAAAATGGATGTCAACGGGGTCCAGTGTTGTTTGGTTACCAACATTCTTCAAAATATCTTCTTTGGTCAGAGCCGATAGCCTAGTGGGCAGTCTTTCGACATATGGCGCGGTTGCGTTTTGCGTTTGAATGGTTATTTCCCGAACCCACCCCCCATCTCTCTCCCACTTAACTTCCTGTCATCTATTCACTGTTCGACTAAATAAAAAAATGGGTGAGCTATCCCTTTAAGAGAACTGAATGTGGTTGCAATTGTAACTGCACTGAAATTTTCCATCTCCGCTACTGGCTGCCCTCCACACCTGTACTCTCACGAGTTCAATATCTCACCTGCTCCACTGACTGGATCTGATCGATTACAACCACTTTAAATATTTTTCGCATAATAACACAGACAGAAGGTGACACACACGCACAAGTAGTACCTGGGGATGCCTGCGAGGTACGCAATAAGCCGCCTGAGGTCCTCTTGTCGTATTCTGTCATGGTTACTCCTGGCAGGAAACGTGAGGACTGGCCCTCCCCGGCGATCTCGTCCACCTGAAAGAGGTTAAAAAGCTATATATGAGATACTGGAAGAACTCCAACCAAACTGTCTGAGAACTCGCCAGAGCCTTTTTGGCTGGAACAACAACATCTCCAAACATCTGTCACTCAAGCATTAGGAAAATAGGACAACAGCTTACTGTCTCTTCAAGAGACACCCAACCTACTCTATATACAGAGTGTTTTGGATGATTACAGTCAACAAAAAAACAACAACACATGAAAGAAGACAATTCTGACTAAAATTGCGATGAATATAATTAATTTGTCGAAAACAGAATATAATGCATTATATTTTTGCTCCCATACTTGCATTGCTTCATATAGTCACTGCATAGCACCCATTGAACTCCTTCTCTTAAAGTACAGAATTTGAAATGAGTTATATGCAGGGCTGTAACAATATTGAACTTTTGCATATTGCAATATACAAAAATAAGATATGTATCCTAGAGTGATGGCAACTGTTACAATACAGTGTCTGTTTAATCCTATTGGTTGAGCTGCCAACATGTGACCTGAGTCAAGAAATTTATTGTTTTGTTTTTACTGCTTTAAGAAATTTTCTTTTTGAGTTTATTTTACTTAATTCCTTTCTTTTTATTTATATTGTGTTTAAATTCATTTTTATGTTTCAGGTTCAATTAAACCTTGAATTTTGTCTGTTTTTTAACAAAAAAATGTATAAAAATATTTGTAGTATTTCGGAAATAAATCTATTTAAATTTGAGTTTCATTTAAGATTTACATTAATTCATTTGCTAGATGCTTTAATTCAAAGAAATACAATGCATAAGTGCTGTAAAGCTGATCTCAGATTACCAAACGCAGATCAGAATTATAATATATTTATTTTTTATATTATGAAATAAAGATTGAAACAGAAAAGAAACAGAAAATATTAGGTCGGTTGTTGAAAGAAATAAAAAAAATGGCTACAGGTTCAGCTGATCTTGCAGAGACGAGTAAATCATTACAACAGCGTGGATCCATAGATATAAATAACTAGATGCCCGCCATCTTGAAAGAGTCAACTGACGTCACTAACAGTTGGCTAGAATGCCATAACACTGTGCAGCCCTGGCTGTGAAACCACAGGGATTTAAATTCACGGAAAAATGGAATACCCTTTAGTTGTTATGTGTTAGTTTAGAAAATATAATGTTTTCATAATCACACGCTTACAACTAAGGGTTGCCAAATCTGTCAGGTCAAGCCTAACGTCCCTAGTCGAAATAGCAGAACTTAAAGGGTAGCTGCAACGATGTGATATGCATTCTGACTTTTTTACTATGTTAAACATGCTGTCTTCTCATGTTTAACATGGCCAACTTGTCAAAAACGAGTTGGGCGTATTACGTAGTATTTCTGTGCTCGCAACAAGAAGAGGAGGAGAAGGAGCATACGCAGACACCACTTTCACTTGTGTGCAGGAGAGAGAGAGCATACGTTCACGAAGTTCAGGTGTTTGTTTGTTCACTGCATTTGGGTGATGAATGTTATATAAACGGTGGATATAACACTAGATTTGGAGAGCATTTGAAACTGATACATGGAGCCGTCCCAGCGCTAAAAGATGCCGAACATGAACCGCATGAGGTGAGTGAAACTGATGTCTGTGTTTTTGCTACAATGTGCTTTAGTTCAGCCTACCCCTCTTTCCCGCACGGGCCATATGATTTCCGAAATAATCGTACAGCTGTATATATCTTTTATAAATGTGATAAAAACAAAATACTATTTAAAGAAACCAAGTGTGCAATACTACTCTATAAGTACTCAAGATTAATATGAGATTGACAGAAACCGCGTGTGTTAGGGCCACTTTAACATTCATAAATAAAATCATCCTAAGATTGACGGCTAAATAACAAAATTCTTCCACTCCAAACCTGCGTTAAAAAACACCCACAGCAACAGTTAAAAAGTAACTCAATTCCACTGGAAAGCCGCAGACTTGGCAACACAGACTGACTCACACCAATCCAATATGGCGGACGACCTCCGTATAGCGGCCCATAGAAAAAGATGCTAGTGCAGCATCTAGTCATTTATATATATGCGTGGAACAGTCCCAGTGGGATTGCACTTTGTGAGACACCATTTTCTAGCAGAATGCAAGGATCTGGAGGGCACATACGTCTTTTAGGTTTAAATGTTGTAATAAAAATTCTAAACATGAATCCAGTATTGTTCATGGCATCGAATTCTGAGCTGAATGCCAAAAGAATGTATCATAACTATTGTCATGATCCAGTCTATGTTTCCCCTGTGCATTTTACTTTTATATAACTTCCTGTTCTGTGCCATGTTTTGTAGTTTTCGTGTTAATCTGTGTTTCCCAGGTGTTTCTTTTCATCCTGTGAAGCTTGTTCTTCCCTGTGTATATATATAGCCCTTGTGTTTCGGTTGTGTTTGGTCAGTTGTTGACCTTTCATGTTCTTTGATTTCCTTGTGACATGGTTGGTTTCTTTTGTATTTCTTTTTGTCTTATTTAATAAATTTAAACTGTATGTGGATCCCATCCCCTGCCTAGTTCATGCTGTGTTACAACAATATTACAATGATATCTATTGAAAGTGTTTTTAAATAATACAATAAAGTGGTCAAGTCTATCTTTAATTTTATTAATTATGTGTTCTCTCTTTTCTGGCCAATGAATCACACGAACAATTTGCAACGGGTGCTGAATTGTTTACAATACTATCATGTGTAGCAGGTCTAGTTTAAGATAGATAAAGATATGGTGGGTTATCTGGATCTTAACATAGACTGCATGTCCCCAGTGATGCTTCTCTGCCTCTCAGCTCACATACATGAGAGTGTTAATGACTGTCACTGCAAATAAGCTTCCTCCTGTTAATATTCATTAAAAGTCAAGCCTTTTGATAGGAGGGTTACAAATCACTGAATCGATCAATTGCTACAGAACAGACAGTAGCTAAACAAGTAAAAACCCCAAAATGTTTGAAGATTACACAAGATCAAATCTTTTCTCTACAGAATCAAAGTGCTTGTTGGCTCACCTGATAAGAATGCCACCTTCTCCTTAAGAATGGGCAGAACTTCAATGGCCTTCATGTCTTCATTCCTGTGGAACCCTGGAAGAGTTAAAAGCTGATCAGTCTTCGGCTCACATGACAAACACGCTTATACTCAAACTTGAAAATGCAACATTCATTAACAGATTGGATTCAAGAATCACCATCGCCTGGATACTAAATGAAGCATACTGTACGCCATGTTATCCAACAGAGCACAATTAAGATTTCATGATTTGCCTAAATGTGTTTAAAAGATCTTTGATTGGATGATTTGCTGTTAATAACATATTTACAACTCTGTGGCACAGACTGCACAGTCAGAGATGTTTGCCGGCTCCACGCACAGTCTCCTGCTCAACCCTGATCCTCATTCTCTCTCCCTCTCTCCCCCACCTACTCACCAGATGGCAAGATCTTAATTCATGCACAGCCTGGTCAATGCATGTGCACACGTAACATGCAAATGAACACTCAATGACACCAAAATCTCTCTTGTACAAAAACATGATTGAATATGATTAGATGAAATTGAATTCCTATGTCTTCAACCTATAAACTTCTGTAGTATAATGTTATAGGCCTTTACCACGAAAAAATAATTCGGTCATCATTTAGTCACTCTATGGTCATTCAAAAACTGTATTTGTTTCTTTATTATGTGTAACACAAAATAAGTTATTTTGAGAAATGTCTCAGTGGTTTGTTCATATAATCAAAGTCAATGGGGGTCAAATTCTGTTTGGTCCACAACGTTCCACAAAATATTTTCTTTTGTGTTCGACAGAAGAAAAAACTCATACAGGTTTGTAATGACATGAGGGTAAATAAATGTGAAAGAATTTATATTTTTGCCTGAACTATCCTTTTAAACGCACAGACAGTAAGCTTTAGTCAGTAAGATAATGTCTGTAAAATTACTTTATGTTAATGTGACAAAACCGTATATAGCAGGGGTGTGTTTCACAAACGTCAGTGTATCAAATTCAGCTTATCACAAAAACAAATGACGTTCTCCGTCATTTGAACCCTATTGGTTCTGCAATATATTAAATGATGTAACATAGGTCGAATTCATGTCAGATTACTGTCATTAATAACAAGGATAGTTTTTACTATATACTCCTATTTTTTTCTGCAAACTAAAAGGCAAAGAATGAAATTTGTATATATTTGGAATGTTGGCTAAAGAATTCAATGCATTCAATAGACATAATAGCAATGAAAGAATATAGTCACTTAGTAAAATCTGTGTGTTACGGCTGACAAAACATTTATAATGACTGTTGTTTTCCTGAAGTAAACAAAGCTAAAGCTTGGTAAATGTATTCATGGTTTCTGGGTCAACATATTGTTATTAGACTTTAAAGGCTAATGTATTCAGTTCCCCACCCCAGAAAAAAATCTGTAAACATTTACTCGCCCATACATTGTCTGGCTCTTTTAGTTAGTTATAATGCTTTTACTTGTATTTCTAATTCTTTATACAGAGAAAAATAAGGAAAGGCACAGAGCTGTGTAGAAATATTACATTACTTTACAGATCCTGCTGAACGGCATACAGAGGTTGAGCACATTTCCACACTGCTATTGATTTCATTAGCGTTATGAGCAAGTCAGCAGTAGTCAAGCCTGATTGCCCATCATAACACATTATGTCATTGGGCTAAATTGCCCACTGTTTCCTGGCGTACGGTTAGGGTTGCCTGCAGAGAGATATTGGGGCTGGGGCATGTGCCATTGTAGTATCAGGGGATTTTATGGGCCGTGTTGTATATGTGTGTCATTCTCCTAACTTCAATGACCTCATCACAATCCAATATTCACATAACCGGTACACCGTGTTATATGCGTCACTCCCCTTTTGTAGTGACCTATCATAACACAGTACATATCTCTTACACATACACACAGTGTAAAATGGCACTCCCACAAAAACATAAAAAAAGATGTAGAGATTATCCATTTACCAACATGTTTTAAAGGCCAAGCGTATGCAGCTGAATGCAGCTTTAACGTAAATGTTAAGCGGAAGGACTATTTCTTTACGAAAAATGTCACGTTTCATATTTTAGTGATTTTTGTAATCAATAGAACAGCTATAACATCATTTTGGAGCCCCAAATGTATTGGCAGCCCCCCTGGCAGTCTAATGAGAGGCTTGGGCATCTTTAATTCACACTGCAGCTTCTCCGAGTCTGACATTATAATCGAAAGTGTGCATCTCATCCCCTTTGTGACATTCAGCTCGGATCAGTATTTGTTCTTGATGCAAATAAGAACGTTGAATTCTACCTTGCACAAACACAAAGTGCTTGCAGACGATACCAGCATTTTAAGGGCGCTCAGTTGGGCATTTTTATCTTTACCATTTGTGACCCTGGATCACAATACAAGTAATTTTTTGTAATCGACAAAAATACATTGTATGGGTCAAAATTATCGATTTTTCTTCTATGCCAAGGATCATCACAATATAAAGTAAATATCATGTTCCATGAAGATTTTGTAAATGTCCTGCCTTAAATATATAAAAAAATATTTTTTGTGAGTGGATGGCCTGCAACAGTGTCCCTGATTAACATATTAAAAGGCAATTTTCTGAATATGTAGATTTTTTTGCACTCTTAGATTCCTGAGTTTAAAACAGTTGTATCACAGCCAGATATTGTCCCATTCTAACAACTCATACATCAATATAAATCTTATTTATTCAGCTTTCAGATTATGTTAAAATCTCAATTTCGAAAAATTGACCAATGATTTAGTTGTCCAGTGTCACATTTATGAGAAGAACTCCTCCAGATATGCATTCAAATCATGCTGCCTACTTCCACAATGCAGTTTACATTTCACATCATGCTTTAAAACAAACCAGTTACCAGGTTATTATGAGGTTATTACCAGGTTATTACTATGTTCTTTGTTTACACTATTCAAACAGATGATTCAATGCTGTTAAAGTGCCCATAAAATCCAAATAAAAAATGCAAAAGGTTTTTGTCTTTTAGTATGAATATGTAAGCCTTAAGAAACAATAACTAGTATGATATTTGCCCATATTTCCAGTTTCAGAGGAAATTACATCAATGCACTTAACAAAATGGCAGATTTCAAGGCACTTCAGTGGGTCTTTAAGTAATATCAATAATAGTTATTCAGTCGTCACTAGTTTGAGAAAGAGCATATGACATTATGTGAATGATATGTATTAGTTTGCAGAGAAGCTTTGCCAAACCGCAGTTTAGAAATACACTATAATGGACATAACTTGGACGTCCCCTTCTAATAAACATATTATTGCTATACCATACAAAACCATATTAAAGAATTGTGTTGCAACAGTTTTGAAAGGGCCTACTTCCGTTCTGGAATGACTGTGCCCATGTGTACAAGTCATTGATGGGTTTGGGTGATGAGTGTTTGGCTCAAAGCTGTTCTGCTGGGTTCAGGTCTGGGACCTGTCAAGTTTTTCCACACTAGACTGAATCAATTTCTTTTTAAAACTTGCTTTGTGCACATTGGTATTGTCATGTTGGACTAGAAAAGGCCCTGCCCAAACTGTTGCTGTAAAATAACAAGCACACACTTTTCTAGAATATCATGTGCTTTGTGGCATTAAGATTTGTGCTGACAGAAAAAAATTAAACCTTTTCTTAGGAAGGAAGGTGTTCCAATACTTTTGTCCAAATAGTTTAGTTTGTGTAGCCTGATGGAAGTAAAATGTTCGCCACTGTCCAAATTCCAATACAACAGAACTCTGGGATTAACATCACATCACACAAAGCCGATCTGTTTTAATGAAGAGACACTCTGTTCACAAAACACAAGACTGTCCCACAGACTGAGGGGGTGTTCGTAATATATAACATCTGAATGAAAATAATAATATCAGCAATGCTCCCTAAAATTACCAGGTCCACCAGCCATGAAATACCAGCTGCCAATCAGGAGTTCAGTAATGCATTATTAATGACAAAGTCCTTTCCTTAACAGTTCAGACTAATGAAATTTTTTTTTGTTTTTAATACATTCCAAGTAAACCTATTAACTTTGAGCGCATCTCCTACAAGTGTACTTCTTTATTAAAAGAAGTTCAAATTTAAATTTGATGCGTGTTTTCACAAGAAATTAAACATATTGTAGCCTATCACAAAACCAATGAAAAAACACACACATATTTTATCAAATGTTTTAATAATGCTTCACATTATACCAGTAACTGAAATGGACAGAAAGAAGCAAATCATGATAAATCCTATCGTGATATTACAGGGTCTTTCCAACCCTGCCAAATAAAATCCAATTTAAATCCTGAAGCATCACAACCCATCAAATGAGGTAATACTGGATCTACGACACATTAGTGTGCAAGGACTGAAGCATAACATCTAGAGGAACAATGCCTTCTCTCTTTAACAGGGCAGCAAGAGGTGTTTTATGGGGCACAGAACTGGTCATTAAACTTCTCTTCCCAAAAGTGCCACATTTCCACAATCTCACTCACTCACACTGTCGGTAAGAGAGAGATGAGAGAGGCTGTTGATATGCAGTTCACAGGATAAGTGCCTGACTGTGGACTGATGTTACCCGAGCGATGTGAACTAAAAAGCATTCAAGCAAACAAAAACAAACGACACACAATGAATAAAATAGGTATATAAAAAAGCACTTCATCAGACGACTTGACCACTTAAAGCTAGAACAAAGCACAATTAAGAAAACTTGAGCAGCCCTGGTGAAATTTCCCAACCTTTCCCAATTGAAAAAAAGCAGATGCTGGGTTAGGTAGGTTTTGATGCTGGTTTGACAATCTTAAACCAGCTAAGGACCAGCACACGATCAGCTTAAACCAGCACAAACCAGTAGACCAGCATCAAAACATTCCAAACGACCATATGCTGTTTTTTCAACAGGGATGTTAAGTTCTGGTGAAACACACAGGCAAAACAGGCCTCCGCTTTAATCGCGCAGAGCTGGAAACTTTGGCTCTTGAGTGTCTCTTGGCTGGCGACATTTTCCTTTTTTTGTCTCCTGTCTAAATATAGGCCAGCCTCAGAGGTAAAGATGTGCCACTTTCTCAGCTGTGAGGATTGTGATAAAGCAGGCCAGGCCAGTCCTCGGCCATGCCTCCGTGCACCGAACCTGATTCACATCTCATTCTGTCAATCCTCATCCGTCATCTAAAACCATGGATACACTTGGGGGACTGAGGTGATCTGTAATAGCAGGCAACTGATGGGAGGTCTATGACCAAATGAAGGGTTGCAGGTGAAGATGTCAGTACACGTAAATTACAAGTAAATAAGGAGCAAAGCCTAGTGTAACAATCTCCATAAAAGGGAAGGAAGGAGGAGGGAACCGGAAGTTATTTTAAAACATTTAATAAAGTAATATAACAGCCGGCGGCCCCTCACGGACGACCGCCGGTGAACAACAACACAGTAAAACATAAATACATATACAAACACTTCGGGCCCGGACCTCTCTCTTCGATGGTCCGGTCGCTCGTTCCTTTTATATGCTCCCAATCTCCTACGTGATTCGAGCCCGGTGTGCGCTCAGCTGGTGCTCATTCACAATTACTCACCGGACTTGAACCACGGTCTCGCGCCGCCTACTCTACTACACCTAGATTTGAAGGAGGATTCCTCAAGAAACATTACAGATTTAGAACAATCCATAAAGGCACCACAAAACGTTGTGCACCACACAAATACACAACAGACAATACGAATAGGGATTCAACACTTTATCATTAGTATTCTGCTAGGGGGATATATTGGGATTTGTTATGTGGGTGGGTCGGGGGCTCTGTGAGGAATTTTGAGGGGTCCGTATACAAAGTTTATAATCTTATTAAATTACCAGTCAACTGTAAATTTAGAGAGCCCTCTGCTATGAACAATAACATCATTCTAGATGCCAGCAGTGTACAAAGCTTTCTGTAAAGGCCTGTGCCTTTTGCTTCAGTCAATATCAAATATCTTCTTAAATTAACGTCCACAGAATTGTACGTATGACCTGTGAATTTCCAGTACTTTCTGTCAAATCTTCACACAACATTCACAATGATCGAGATGACCCATTAAAGCAGAGCGAGACCGTCAGCCTAGGTGTCGGGGCTCCACCCTGAACGGCCCAATTTAAAGACTTACACGGGCAGTTCACTAGGATTTGCAAGAAACAGTTGTGTTTTGGATGTTCCCAACACAAGACGCTGGTATTCTGGGATCACAACCTTATCCTCTTTATCGTAATAATCTTTACCATTTATTAATCTCTATATATATAATTTAGTATACTGTATATTTTTGAAGATATATCGAATAATACATTGCTTTTCTATTTTTCTTTTAAGTTATATTTTAAGGGCTTTTGCCTTTATTGGTAGAGGACAGAAAAGAGCAGACATAAAACTGTCAGGCAGAGACAAGGGAGTGGCAAGGGACCGGAGAGACGGGAATCCAACTCATGTCATCATGAGCGCACTGGTCCTACATGCACTTAACCACAGGGCTATTGGCGCTGACACGAATAACAAATTGTTAATACATTACAATATATCAAAGAAATAAGGAATTGTTGCTATTCATATATAAGAAATAAAAGCACTTGGTTCTAATGGAAATGATTATCATTACTACCCTCCTGAAAAAAAACAGAACCCTGCCCATAACACAATAGATAGTTTAATTGGTTTACTAGTCGTAATGCTTGTCTTCACACCAAATTCGAAATAAGCCATTAGCGCAAGAAAATACAAACAGAGTCATGGCAAAGATGCGAATAGATGCAAACTTGAGCCGGGGCGATGTAAATGAGACGATATAAATGGTCAAACAGAATTATCTCCCGAAACACTGATGGAACGTCTGCCAATTCTCTCAATTCGCTTAAATCTCTATTTATCGCTTTAACATTTGCCATAGGCCAACCACACCTTCAATAATCCAATTTTACCCGACATCCAAGGTAAAGACAAAACCCCCGAAGTAATTCTTCATTCTCAATGTAACCACATTATTTACACTTAAAGACCACCAAGTCTAAATCAACAACAGAGTTGCGTGCCAACGATTTATAATACTTTACATTCGTATTTTGGATGATTTCCGTGGATGTGAGAGATGGCCGAGAGCGTGTCTGAGCTACTGCCAGCTCATTTCTCTCACACATCAGCGCTTCTCAATACAGTCTCCACCTCACTTGAGTTATGGATCCCCCGGCTCATTCTCCCGTTTACAGCCTGCATTTCTCCCCCTCTCTATGCCTCTCTACTGGCAACCTTTGCTGACCCATCGCCATATCTCGCTTTTATGGGCCGTGTTCGCAAGTCTTGATTGCTTGTTGCTTTACAACCGGTGGGACTACAAAACCCCACTGAGACTCTTGAGGGGAGAGTCAGGCAAGTTGGGACAGAGTCGCACGATCGCAAACCCCTTAGAAATGACACGAGCGCTAAGCTAAAATCCCCCAAACGTGAATTCATTTCACACTGCCATCTTTGTGATGAATCGACATTTTTCAGTGCTGAATGAACTCGATTTGAGGCTGTTGTAAAGTCATGTTTGATAAGCATGTTAAGCAGCAAAGAAAATGAACAGAAATATATATTTTTAACTGATTTCAATGGAAAACAAATGAGGGTTTATTTATCTGAAAAACACAGTAATAAACTCACACATATCTTTTGTGTTGATTTAAAGATCTAAATAATGTCTTAAACTGTGCTCAGGTTGCAGAGATGTCAAAGTCTGAAATCATAAACTCGAAAGTTTCATATAGAATTCAAAAACAAATGATCTGAGTTATCCACAATTTCATAGCTCAGTGCTCATCTGTCAATAATACTTCTATTGTTTCTTAGAAAAACACAACAGGTCATTTTGCTTTATCAATTCATTGACTAAAGTCAAATTATGATGTAATATAATGTTCCCATACGCCTCAGTAACCTTAAAAACAAACAACCGTCATATTTTAGCCTCTGCACTAGCAAATCACATCCACAAAAGCCCTTGAACTAAGACAAGCAGTAAAGAGTAAGAAATGGGAATACCTGAGAGCGGGATCAGTCTTAATCCTGCCTGAGCGTACTGCCAACAGTGGCTTTGTACAAGTGTTACCATTATACAGGTGCATTAAGAGCTCTCGAAACTACAGAAATCTGCTCCCTGTGTTTCTGGGAAAGAAAAGTGAACTCTGGCAGCTCAGAGGGGAGGTGAAAACAGGAATTTTAACACTAATGGTCTGAAATAAGTGGGTGGCGCCAATGTAATTCAGTTCATTTACCAATACAGCTATTCGCTTCACACCCTCACACGAAACAAGATTTAGCACCGTGACAGTGTGTGTTCAGGAGATCTGAGGCTTGAAGAGAACTTGTTAAAGGTATAGTTTGCCCCAAAACGAAAATTCTTTCATCATTTATTGACCCCTGTGGCTTTCCAAGAGCACAAAGACTTTTTTCTGCAGAGTACAAAAGGAGATATTTTGAAGAATGCTGGTAACAGGGGACCATCAAGTTCCACTGTATGAACATAAAACCGTTGAAACATTCCTCAAAATATCTTCTTTTGAGTTTTCCAGAAGAAAGAGACGCAAACAGGGTTTGAGCGACACGAGGGTGAATGAATGCTGACAGAACTATTTCTTTAATGCACTTGTCATACATCACTGCCAATTTGTGCATGTTTGCTTATTAATCTTTAAGCTACTATGAGTAGCTATGTAACAATGTTATGAAGTACTCATTAAAATAAGATACATTTTTATTAAGAAATAGGGACATGTCTTAAATTCTCCATTATGCGTAAATTTTTGTTAAGTTAAATGTTTGAGGTGCTGAAATCTGTCATGAAATCTTTTCCAAAGATTAAGGAAGAAGACAAAAGTCCTGAGAATTTAAAACAATCTGCCCTCATTCACAACAAACAATACCTGTGTAGAACCTAGACAATAATAAATAAAGCACATTGTAAAGTGTCTCATTCAGGCTTGTGTTTATAGAAACAGAAAATCAGACAAGACACGAAAAGTCATCATGGATTGCGATTTAAAAAAATAAAAATCTTGGTACAATAATGTGATAGTTCTCCCAAGAATGCAAATTCTCTCATTATTAACTCACTCTCAGATTGTTTCAAACCTGTATAGATATCTTCGTCTACTGAACACACAGGAAGATATTTAGAAGAATGTCAGATCTTATCCCCCATTTACTGCCATATTAGGGAAAATAAATACTATGGAAGTCAATGAGGGATGGGATTTGTTGGGTTACTGACAGGCTTCCAAATATCTTCCTTTTTTTAATCAGAACTAGGACAATTTAAAGAGGTTTGAAACAATCAGAGAAAAGATAGAGAGAATTGTACTTTTTAATTACGGTATATTGATTTACAGTACCAGAAATATCATTGTTTATGCATTTATCCCTCAAAAAAACCTCTTCACATTCCAAGCAGATTTTTAACTCCGGTCCCCCAATAGCATTCTCAAGACACATGTGTAAAGAATTCCTTGTTACAACAACATATTTATGCAACGTACCTTTATCTGTCAGATGTCCTTGCCTGTTTCGTACAAAGCCCACATAGAGAAAGCGATATAGCATCGTGAGGCTTGCCATAACTGCAACAAGCAATCAAATGTCCCCATAAATCATATCATTAATATAAAATTGCTGTTTTGATTCCACAGTGCAAACTTTGCATATAACCCACTCATGGTTGTCTTCATAGGAGTCCTGTGCGGTCTGAGGTCACGATGCGCTAAAAGTCCCCAGTCCAAAATAACCAAAGACGGCTGCCGGTCACAGGCAGAGGCAGCTGTCCATCAAAGACTCTGAGAGAGGTTACAATGTGATTGCTCACAGCTACTATTCCATAATGGAAAGCCAGTCTGGCCTTTGATCCTAATCCCCCAAAATCCCCCTGGCCCACTTTAGTACCACTTCAGAATGACACTTCTGCCCCCCTGATCAGGTGATCAGGTATAAACCCAGTGTTGATTATTTATAACCCTTACTGTGTCACGATGGCACTTTGTTTGTCTTTCCACACCCGAACACCCTCATCACATGATGATACAGTTACCCTCCTTCCCAGAAGGGCTGTTGGTGATTGAAAGCCTCACAGTCAGAAAACACTGACCGACTCTTTCTGTCAAAGAAGGCTCATTTGTTTCGCTTGACTTTTTAGCCAAAGGCAAAACATGGAAATTGACTTGAGAGTTTCCCACAACTCAACTCAACTCAACTTTATTTATATAGCGCTTTTTACAATTTTCATTGTTACAAAGCAGCTGTACATGAGACACATTTAATACAAGTATGAATTCTAAAGCAGCCCCCCCGGCCAGGCAGATAGTGCAAAACAATATGCAAACGGTGGTGAGGAACCCAAAACTCCCATCGAGAAAAAAAACCTCAGGGGAACCCAGGCCCAACTAGGGGATTCCAGTTCCCCTCTGGCAAAAGCTGCTGCCTCTGCACAAGCTCATCAGTGCTTGCACAACAAGGCTTAATAAAAATATAAAAATTAAAGATTATCATTAACAATCTAATAGCATTTGAAATGTTGTAGAAAAAAACAAAGTTGTCGCGTCCTTTATCCAGCTCTATCCTCTTAGCACTTGTCAGGTCACCGCTTCCCATTCTCAGCTCTGCCATCAGGTCTGGGCATGAACTGCATCCTGCGGTAACCTTGGAACAAAGAGACAAGACTGGCTGAGAGTAGAGTACTGTTCTGCACTCTTTGATGCAACAAGTACATCATTTGTTGTTGGATGTGTTCCTGGTTCCGGTTGATCTAAATAATGCAGCCTAAATCCTCTGAGGATTAATATTATGGAGGTGTAGTGTATGCAAGATTAAAAAGATGAGTCTTTAGTCTAGATTTAAACTGACAGAGTGTGTCTGCCTCCCGGACCGTGCAGGGAAGAATATTCCAAAGTTTAGGCGCTAGATAAGAAAAGGATCTACCACCTGCACTTGATTTTGAAATGCTAGGTATTACCAACTGACAGGACCCCTTAGAACGTAATGTACGTGGTGGTCTGTAATACAATAGAAGTTCATTCAAATACTGCGGCGCTAGACCATGTAGGGCTTTATAGGTAATAAGCAAGATCTTAAAGTTAATGCGATGCTTTATAGGTAACCAGTGCAAGGTTGACAGAACCGGGGTTATATGCTCATACTTTTTTGTACGTGTAAGAACTCGAGCTGCCGCGTTTTGAACCAGTTGCAGTTTTTGTAATAGGCCCGCAGGGCAACCACCTAGAAGTGCATTACAGTAATCTAGTCTTGATGTCATGAATGCATGAATTAATTTCTCTGCATCTGACAGTGACAGCATATGACGTAATTTAGATATATTCTTAAGATGGAAGAGAGTACTGTCAAATACAACGCCAAGATTCTTAGCTGATGACGAGGATTTTATGGAGCATCCGTCAATCGTTAAGCAGTATTCTTGGTTGTTACGCATAGCAGTTTTCGGTCCAGTAAGTAACACTTCTGTTTTGTCCGAGTTTAGTAGTAACTAAACACAAGACTCTGTGTTTAGAGCCTCTGTGAAACCTCTTGACTGTCAAACAAACAACAGTATCTCTGGATAAACAACTTAAGCACAGAGTCACAAAAGCTCATTCTGAGAGGAAGAACATCAACGGAGCATAAATTTGGGAGAACACCAGGCCATTGACACCACAGAGCGACTCTGATTCTAACAAACCGTCAGCTGCGTTCAAAGGGACGCATTCAAACAACAAACATGTGGATTTTGTTTTTGCTATTCTTTGCGATTTACTTTACAAAGTTCTTCCTGAGGAGTTAAATTGTGTTATTGCTGGTGTGACTGGCCAAAAGTGGAAAGATCTTCTAACTAATAAGGTGGATGATAAATATTCAGCAGTGTTGACTGCTCACACTCGATTTAGAAGAAAACGCTTCAATGCTTTCAAAGAACATCCTAAATCATTTTAATGATGACCGTTAATTAAAAGACTTCGTATTAAACAATTATTAACTGTGTTAGAAATTTCATAATAAAAGACTTGGATCTTTCATAATAAAAGACCTCAAATAAATATATTATCACCAGTAGAAAAGAAGAACCACATCTTAAATGTTTCTTTTAGTAGGAATTGGGATATAACAGCTAGTAAGTTGAGACTTCTGTTTAAATATGGCCCAAAAATTACTTAAAATAAAATATTTTGTTTGTTTATTCCTTCAGGAAACTTAATACAACACAGGTCGTGTGGAGTTTTTAATGCCGCTTTCGCATCCTTTTGAAGCGTGAGAAGAGGCAGTCATAATCTACTTGCAAAACAACACTTTCAAGACATGAAGGTGAATAAATGACAAAATTTTCATTTTTGAGTTAGGTCTAACAAACCAAAAAGTTTGTCCAAAAATGTATATCATCATTTACTTGTCAAATGTCATAGCAAACCTGTTTGACTTTCTTTTTTTCTACACAAGAAGACAGAAAGAACACAAAAGAAGATATTCTGATGAATGTTGAAGAAATTCATATGTCCATTTTTATTCCTTATGAACGCAAATAACAGCAACATCAAGATCAGCACTGTTGTGTAGCTTTTTTTGTTTTGAGAAGATGAAGTAGTCACCCCTTCAGGCTAACACCCAATGATGAGGATGAGGTGTATATTTACATCAGAATTTAAGGAAATTATAACACGGGGAGGATATAACATCACACTAAGGACATATACAGAAAAAGCCACTACAGTTATTTCTCCCCTTCGGCTATTTGTATCTTTTAACATCAAATTGTGTAAATCAAATTACACAAAACCACAAATTCCCTTTGTAGTTCAAACCAGTGTTTGTTGCTGTCTCCTTGCAGCTATGCATTTTCATTTCTCCCTCACTTTTTCATTTGTCCATCCATCACATGCCACCAGTGCTCCTCTCATGTGTGTTCTTGCACATCACAAGCTGCTTCATATTCTTTCAACATACACAGCTGTATATGCACAGAACACGTTTCATTTTATATCTCTCGCTTGTCAGCCATATTTGTAACACGGCCCTAAGGTCATGTCAGCCAATAAGATCAGTGATGGTGTTGAACATGCTGCTGCCCTGGGAGAACAACACGTTACTTCAGCCTGACTGAGCAGCATGTCATTGCCGTGCACTCAGAGAGGTCAGAGGTCACAGAGCATGTGCGCATTGATGTCAAGAGGACAAATATAACAGAACGAAACTTGAGTACAATGAGAGAGCAGAGATGATAGACGATACTGCCCGCTGCACAATATATAACACATATGGCTGGAGGCATTATACAACAATGACAGACCACCAAATGGGAGAAAATGGGAATGCAAACAGATTGTGGTCCCACCTTACAGACACAATGGTCATTTAAATAAAGACATTGCAGCACTCAGAATGGTGGAAAGAAGGATTAAAGTCTCACCTAAAAGTTGAAAAATATAAATAAAAATGTATTTAAATAAAATAAAATAAAATTTTAATAATTCTTACATACAGTACTTTAAAGGTTCTGTGTGTGATATTTAGGAGGATCTATAAATATAATATAATATAATATACATAACTATGTCATCAGAGGTGTTTAAGGACTTTACACAATAAAGAGTTATTACATTTTTTTTATTACCTTAGAATGAGCTATTTCTATCTACACACAATGCGGGTCCCCTTGCATGGAATTTAACATGTATGTTGTTTCTACAGTAGCCCTAAACGGACAAACTATTCCACAGAACGCATTTCCTAAACACGTTATCTCCGTCGGCAAAGAAGTGAAAACATGACAACATAATTCTGTGTTAGCCTCCTCAATGATTCAAAAGGGGGGGGGGGGGTGGAGGAATGAGCTGCTGGTTGCAAATCGCAACATCACCGCTATATGTCGCTAAAATCTCCACATTGCACCTGAAAAACTGCAGCAAGGATGGTAAGATAATTAAGATGTGGGCTTTAAAGGGATTAAAAGTGGAAGAAACTAAGCAAATGTTGTTTTATTCAACACTAATGTCAGTGAATATGAAAGGGTGTTAAATATAAAACCTGTGTGCAACCTACGTCACGTTCATGATGATTCATTCCTAGCAATGACAAAATTTGTTTTGTAAGGATGACTCTTTAGTGCTGGATTTTTCAAGAACTGAGTCTTTCTGCATCAATTTCCCATCTCAAGGGCAAACATTAATGCAATGTATCCTGCCCTTCATAGTTGAACATACACCTCATAAATACAGAGGAGGCTTTCACATCTTCAAAAGTTTCTGGGCTAAGTTCAGTTTAAAAAAATCTAAGGATTGGAATAAATAAGGGTTGACTTGAGGAGGCTTTCACGTCAAACAGTCAAAGCATACTATACATCACCTCAACAGCACAGATGTGGTGTGGCGAAGTGCATTTTTACAATAAATCAGGATCACACTCAGGATTATAGATGTTTAAAAAATCTGTGCATACTTAAACACAAATTTGATAACAAATGTACACAAAAAGGCAGTTGAACAAGCACTTTTAATATTGTCCATGTTCTTATCTTTTGTCAGGATGGTCAGTACATTTTGGCACCGGCACATGGCGAAATGACCTCTGCTGTTAATCACGTCTGTTATAGAGGACGAAGCAGATCACTGCAGTCTGGCATACTTCACTGAGACTGGACAGCTTCATTTCACTACGCTGATCTACGCCTCTGAAATGGCACTATAGTACGGCCAAAATGTGATCGAACACAAGGCACCTCTGAATGTAGTGCATTTTTCTACATCTATTAATACAGTCATTGTGTCACAATCTACATACTGCACGACTCTTTTAAACTTAAAGTGATTGATCATTTCAAAACAAAATGCTCCATCAATGCAAGTCAATGGGTCCTTTGTGCGGATACAGACATTCTTCGAAATATCTTCATTCGTGTTCTGCATAAGAAATTCATACAAGTTTGAAATGACAAGAGGGTGAGTAAATAATGACATGAATTAAATTTTTGAGTAAACAATACCTTTAAACTAACAAATCAACAATAACGGCACCAACACGTCAGAATCCATGATGTTTGGATGAAACATTTTTCTGGTTGCTACCCATATATATTCAGGGGTCTGTGTAAAAATGATTGAAAAAATTCTGCATCTGAAAATTTAGTGAGATAATTTTGTGCGTAGAGTTACAGTACGCAATTTGGGAAAGACTTCGCCAAATATGCAAAAAGAAGCAGGGTTTGGGATGGCATGGTTTTTCTAAGCCAGCTATAGGGTGCTGAACAGATCTATCCAGCTGACTAAAGCCTTAAATCCTGATGCCTCAGCTTCCACAGTATTTTCAACTATAGTTTCACAAGTGAGCAGAGAAAAATGATTGGATGGCTGAGAAATTGTAGGGCGCAGTAATTTTATTCATGAAGCCGCAAGTCCTCAGGCTGTGCACGGAGATATCCTATCGAAACTCACTGTGAATAGATCCTCACTTTCAAATGTCTCTCAAAGACACTCGCAGTCTCTATTCCAAAAACAAACAAAATTTACACCCTACCCAAATTCACATGTATACACAAAATTTCACCAGACAGAACTGCGTTGTCTCCACTTATTGAATTCTCTGTACAACCCCTTCACAACACTCATGTGATATTGATATTATCCACACTCATAGGTCGAACAATTGTTCCTCTTGAGCACGGAGGCTACATTTAATTTCTCTGTTGTTTTCAAAAGCACACCGTGCAAAATCAAAACGATACCTTTAGACATGATACAATAATGGAAAATATTCCATAACAAGGAAACTACAGAGTTTAAATCATTCATGAACTTCGCAATCCTTTGAAACTCAATCAACGCAAAACTTCCTTGTGTTATCCAGAATTCTGAGACTAAAAAAAATAGGACGAGAGAGGAATGTGGCTACTGCGACTAAATTTGGCACCACTGCTCTTATTTTGCTAATTGCAGGTCTTTCAAAATGGGCCTTCATGCAAACATACAGGGCATGACCACAACTGCCCAAGCTCCACCCCAAATCCATCTAAAATACAGACTACAGGCACGGGACATTCCTTTAAAACATAAACCAATGTAGACACCACAATGGCGTTTGAACGTTGCTCACATTTTTTCCTTATTTTTAAGTTCTATTTGAATTCTTTTCTATTTCTATTTACCATTTATTTCACACAACATAAAACAATGAAATGTCCTCCTCTGATGTTGAAAGATTTTGACTTTCCCATTTTTTAGCACCATCGCAGACAGGTGCGCCTCCCAGTAGGTGTCAGTGTGCACTGCATACTGATCCATATTTTAGAGTACAAAACCCACAAATAAACTACACAACCAAAGTAATGGAATATGCAACCAAATCTCTGGAGTGACATCATAGATATAGTAATATGAGTGATATACTGCGGTAACGGTTGTAGACAGAAGAATATTCTACCAGAAAAGAGTCTAAGTTGTGTCACATGCTCTCTAGAGGTTCAACAAACATGACTCGAAATTGAACAACACAAATTCTCAACATCGGTCAGAGAAGCACAGTTTACATCACACTCTGCTAAGTGGCCTGATCTCAGGTTAATCATACCAAAGTCCGTTTACGGAATTCGTGCCACTTGGCGGTCATATTTTTAACACCACTATAATGTTATTTACATCATAGCAAGTAAACAGTTCTATCTGTCAGGAACAGGGAGGAAAGATTGCAGGCAGCCAGGTAGACAAAAATCATTTCTTTAAATAAGTATCCCGCAGTGGGGAAACAGGAACTTAAACAAGGGTTAAACATAAAACACGCCATGAGCTGTATTTTTAGATGGCCCATCATGGCGTGTTTTATGTTTAACCAAAAATAAAACACTGGGAATAATCCAAACAGGAAGAGAAACAGTAAACAAGCATGGCCACAAAACAAGAAACAAGTACAACGCAGCAGCACAGGACAGAAAACACAAGGGCATTAAATAGGGAACCAAATCAAGAGGGGAAAAGGTGTAGGGCGTGAAATAATTAACAATCAATGAGGAATCGAGAGGGCGGGGCCAAGAAGACAACACCGGAGAGAGCGCATGGCAAGCCAAAACCCACAATGCCTTTTCTCTCTCACACAAAACACGTGGGTCTGTCAAGATTCTGCCACAAGACTAAGAAAGCATGATCAAAAGAGGCAGAATCATGACACCTATCTACTTGAATGGGGGAAGGCAGATATTTCAAAAATCACAATTAAACAGAATATTTCCTATCAATAATAAACCATGACATGAAAATATCATAACTTTGGTTTGCTCAGTTTAAATTGTGCAAAAAATCACCCATTTCGAGATCGCTCATCTACTGCGCCTGCGCACAGGCTGGCAAGCGCCTCAACAGAGCCCTACCCCAGAGAATCGTCAGTCTTTTGTGATTGACAGGAAGGCGGGACTTCCATTGCTAGAGCGGCCATATTGAGGGTTGCATTTCTCACCATTCATCATAATGGCAGTGGTGCATCTTGTTCAAATTAATATCTTTGCTCATACTGTTCACGGAAATAACACAGACACAGATGAATTTCCTTTGTTTGTGCAGGAAAACACAGCAAACTATGTGATCTTACAGAACAAGCTAACAGACAGCTACTTGGGGAGCTTTGCTAGCTACTCTCTCTGATTTATACTATTTTCTCTAAAAGATGGATGACTATTGACATCTTCCTAAAATATTTAAAGCCTGTGAGGTTGTTGAGTTACGTGAGGTGAGAATTCAAACTTTCCTGAAACATTTGCCCCTGTTTAGTCTGAGAACATGTAATGTAGGGCTACATGGCCGGAATCCAGGAATAAAAACTAAATTTGCTGTTTTGTTAGCTAAATCTAGTCTACACCGCTTGCATCTCACTGTTGTATATTGGGATGCGCACACATGAAATGCATCACCAGACCTAACCTCACACCGTGTCTACACCGGACGCAAAGTATAAGAATCCATTATAATTGTACATTTTGTCCTCACTAGATGCTACCGGTGTGAGAGTTTACCTCATGAGGCATTAACAGTTTAATTTGAGAAAAGCTTCAGTCAAACACCCACAGAAAAAAACAACCTGTTAAAATAAAAGTCTGGTTTACTCGAAAAACCTGTGACTAACCACATAAAAACCTGTACTATATTTTACTTCAGGAGATTGCAATAAATTAGCTAGTTAAACAACAAAAATGTAAGTAGAAAACACAGAACATTCACTGGTTTATAGTTATACGTTATGCCCTATTTTACAGATTACAGGTTCAAAAACACTGTCGTATTTATGAATTCTACTATAGTTCATGAGTAAATACGGTACTATACCAAAATTGTCTTTTTTCATGTGTGCAATATATTTCACTATTGTAGGCTATACATTTTGGGGAAAATAGACACAGATTTTCACAGGGCCCTAGCGTTCCAATAGCTCAGTTGGTATAGTTATGTGTTACCAGTGCAAAGTTTGACTCCCAGGAAAAAAAACAGATCTAAAAAAAATGTGAATGCACTACAAAGTCACTTTGGATAAAAGCGTCATCAAATGCATAAATGTAAACGAATGTGAATGAAAGTACATGATCATCATCCACGAGGGGATGATAACTTCAGAACTGACACCATGGTTGTAACACTGGAGTTTTAAATATCATCTGATGATATGGTGAATATTTTATTGCAACTCTGGTCTATAGACAACCTTTAATAATCTGTTTATTGACTGAAAGGTGTTCCATTAAGTCCCGACCAGCATCCTAACATCTTCACATGTGACAGTGTGTACAGATGGATGCGCCATGTTTTCAGCTGATTTGCTCTCTGGGGCACATTAAGCTTTGCCAAGACATCGCTGCTGTCTGCTAGGAGTTGGAGCGTCGCCAAAGAAACACCTTTAAGAACAGGTGCCAAGATAAAGGTCTGATTTCAAGAAAACCTTACAGACCCTGAGCCTTCATGCCATTATGTCTAAACCACAACTAAGGAAACTATTTGTTTTATTTCATTGGTTTATTTTTTTATTTGCTTTGAATTCTTAACAGAATTCTTGAATTCTGTAGATTAAGTTTGTTAAGACTCCATGATATGAAATCTAGAACTTCTAGATCTAGGTCCATCTCTGCCAGCTTTGAGGTTATTGAAACTACGTAAACTAAAGTCTTTTGGCTATTTTAAAGAGACAAGCCCCGCCCCCACTTCCTGTTTTCAACAGAAAGAATACAAAGATAGTGCCTATTTCATGTGCTCTTAAATGACCTTCATTATAGAGGTTTTTTTTTGCTAGAACTGTGTGCATGTGGTACTGAGAAAGAGGAAATCATATAGGCAAATTATAACGGTCTCAAACCACACATGCACTGTATCGTACAGGGGTCTGAGGCCTGAGCCAATGAAAACACAGAATCAAGCAAGGACACTTATTGCTGAGGGAACAAGTTACTGATGCTAGACTAAACGCACTGATGTAACTGCAACATCACCGTTTATAACCATAAAGACAACTGTACAAAGAGCAAGAGTTAAACGTTTTAAAGGGACAGTACACCAAAATACAATTCTTTCATCATTTACTTACCCTCATGTCATTACAAACCTGTGTGACTTGTTTTCTTCTACAGAACACAAAAGAAGATCATTTTGAAGAATGTTGGTAACTAAACAATGTTAGACCTAATTGACTTATATAGTATGAACACAAAACCACTGAGACATTTCTCAAAATATCTTCTTTTGTGCAAAGTCTATAATAGTGAATAAATAATTATTTACCCCTTCAAGTAATCATTAAAAAGCACAAAATCTCTAACCAACACTACACACACAAAACATCTATAACAGGGAAATCCAGTATTTAAACCGTTTTTAAAACACGATGCAATTAAATCACAGCACAAGACACAACAAACTGCACAGTCACACCAGGAATCACACAAACATCACTTACAAATCCCAGCAGAGAGGATCTGCAAGGCCATTATTCCTTAACTGAAAAAGTCTTCATCCACGCACACATTCAGCACTGCAGGAAGGCCGAGCGTGATGGGAGCAGCTCGTACTATGCTACAATTCCTCTCCTCCCTTTTCTCTCCCTGCCATCTTCCCTCTCATCCCTTACAGTCAATACATAGGCCCCTGAAAGCAGCTCTGTGACAGAACCCATTATCATCTCAGGGCTCCCCATTGGTCGAGAACTACTCTCAGCGGGACGTGATTGGTTAGTGGGATGGTTGGGGGCAGGGCCGATGAGACAGTGGGGATCTGAGAATAAGAGGCATGGACCCAGCTTGAACGCAATGGATGCTCATAAGAAAAGCATAGGATTTGCGTGAGGTAAGTATTTCTGACACGCTCGTAATTGACATTCTTAAAATATCTCCTTTACTTCACTTGATCATTTCGGTTGGTATTTAAAACTCACAGAGCACAGATGGTCTAATTAAATTTACATTGAACAACTTGAAACTAATCACAATTTAATTGCATTTTACATTAGCCATACAGAAGAAAATATTCAACATGAAGCTTGACAAAACTGCCAAAAAACGTCAATAAAATGTGTCGATGCCCTCAAGTCTTAAAGAGAAGGTTGTGATATTCCACAGTAAGCGTGAATTCCTCGGAGAACAATTATATGGCCTGTTTACGTGGAGTAAACACACTGGAATTAGCCCACACTGTGCTAACTGCAGGCTGCTATACAAACAGCGGGGAAGGCCATTTACATAATGTAATTTCATGCATAAACTGTCCGGTAGGGCTCTTATCTGTAAATATCTCAGTATTTTCTGTCTGCCTTCAGTACGAATCCGGGAAATAGTATCTTATATATAGTGTATATATAGGCTATAGGTATGTGATTGAAATATAATATGATTTAATGCATGACTGGTGAAGCATTCAGTGTGGTGTTGGTGCTGGCAATCTAACACCCTTAAATGAAGAGCCGGTGGACTGACCAAATAATCATCTGAAAATGATGTTCGGATTGAATTATGCAATGTAAATGGATTCTTTTGAGTCGTCGTCTGTGCATTATCAGCGTTGGTTTAATTTCAATCATAAAAGCATTCAAAACGCTTCTGTAAACATCACTGATTATTTCACACGCAAGTCTACACAGCAAACGATTAAATATCTGTCCTTTGACTGACACTAACCTTATGAACATGTTTTCTATTTAAGCTCAAAAAGCATGAACAGTGGCTCTGTACTATGAACAAGTCCTAATTATTAAATAAACGTCTAATCCCAATGATTTGACCTAACCACAATTATTTCAGATAAACACATTGCACACCTTACAAGACAAGAAGGAAGATCTGTAGTATTCCGACATCCACCATTCTTCCTCTGTTACATTGAAAAAAAACATTTCTCCATCATTCAAGCACATCAGCCTATTTTTTGTGTGTTGATCAGTATGTTCAAGGTTATTCTAAACATCATCGTCAGATAACATCATCCTCATATGTCAGTTTAGTTTAGGTTCTAAAGAAAGGCTTTTCTGTTATGATCAAGTTATAGAGGTTTGGTTGTTTACATCATTTCTAGATTGATCAAATAAATCTATATATTTGCACTAAATACATTTTTGGAATGTTTAAAGATATTTCGTATAAACCGCAGGTGACAATTTACGAAAGATTTAATTAAATCACAGTAATGTGTTACAAAAATGAAGCACACAAAAAATGTTTGACAATTCATTATAATGATTGTTAAAGCAACAAAGCCAATTAATCAAAAAACGAATGGTCACAGACGCTACTGTATTTCAGAGGTGTTCTAGAAAAAAGATATTAGGTCAGTTATTTATAAATGCTGAAGGAAATGTCTCCAGCTGGTGTAGTCCAGTCTTTTATTATGTATATTTTCAGTATAGTATAGGTATACTATAGTTTAAAAAAATACATATTTATTTTACACCATGTCCACACGTGACACAATGTGACATCAGTACCTTTTCTATCTAATTTAGAGTTTTTTGTCCATATCTAGTGCAAACCGCAAAACGTGTAAAGCTACCATGAATTATATACTCAATCTTTGTATGCCTCTTGTCACGTCTGGTGTGGACACAGTGTTACTTTCCCTCGTGACTCTATTCCCTATATTTCCTGACTGCGCATCTAGGTAACAGCTCCAGTGGGTGCATATAGAGGCACAGAAACGGCACACTTTCCACTTTACCAAACAGTTGTGACCTTGCCTCAACAGAAAGAAAACGTTTCAAAATCCTTAATTCTCAAAACATTTGCACATTCAGAAACGTATAACCTCAGATGACCCCAAACGTATTTAGCGTTAGGCCACGTTCAACCCTTCAAAACCCATTGCTTTAGATTGGGCACCAAGAGAACTACAAAGGTCTTTTGAGAACATCAAAACATCTTTGTATAGGAGTTCACCTGCTTGAAAGCTGCTCTGGACACAAGCCTACAAGAGCGTTTGGATGTGTATATGTGAGTCTATCTGTTTGAAAGAGGCTATTTATTCCCCGAACGTTTTGTAGAGAGTCTTTGAAACTTGTTCTGGTACAGGCCACGGCTGTGGTGGGACTGATTGGCGGTGACGGGCATGTCCAGTACTTTGGCAGACAGCACAAAGACCACCTCTGGAGATATTCATTGTGCTAGTGTCTCACACCGGACCTGAGAATGAACCAGATTCCGGCACATCTCTGCATGGGTTTAAGACACTTCAGTCCCCAATTAGAGAAAAAGTAATCTGGGAACAGGGCAAAGCTCGCTTGCCTGACAAACAACAACCAGAAATGTATATCCATGTACATTTTCAACATAGAAACAGTTTGCTTGTCGCATTTAGAGATGTGCATGTTTAAACATCTAGATCTTAATGAAACAAACAGCTAAAGATAAAACCTTTTTGGTTACTGAATATTTTTTTTTTTTAAGAAAACCCGGTTTCTTTGTTATTGGTTATGTAACGTTGTGAAAAAACACAAATGTAAGAGGCTGGGACTAATATGCATATTTATGAATCCGTGAATACTAAATGAGGCAGGGGGGTAGAGATATATTTTAAGGCATGCAGAAACTTTAACATAATGCTATTTAAATGCTCTGTGAGCTTTAAATAACAAAATGATCAACTACAGAGCGACTTTTAAAAATCCTGACAAAATAATTAAAGAGAAAAACAAGATTTTAATTTACCATGAAAGGACATTGTTATCAGTAGTTATCAGGATGAGCAGTCATTAGGAAGCCGATCATAAAAAGCGCAGCTTGACATGAATAACAAGCTCAGGTTCTGTATGAAATGTGCTGTGGGGGGTGAATGTGAGAAACAATCACATCGTCGTTCACCTCCAGTTATTTTAAGACGTGCGGCTTCAACTGATTAAAATCATCGCTGCTCAGAAATGTTCACATGTTGCTTCATTGACACATACGCAGCATGACTGACACAACCAGCACGACCAAGACGACAGAGCTGTCCAGCAACAAACATCGAAAACAAAATGGGGTGCTACAAAAATTGGATGTTATTAGACAAATACAAGTGATGTTGCAAATTAAGAATAACACAGTAATAATGTTTGAGGTTTGCAAATTATCCAGTGATCAATACATGATGCACGGCTCTATGATACTCAAGATGAATGCAATAAAAAATTACTTAAGAATTGCGGAAGACAGAAAGCAGGGAACTACACTGCACACTGCCGGCTGGCAGAGGAAGATACTGTCTTGGGACGAGGAAATGTTCAACTAATATTAAACTTAACTGGGTCAAGTATAGTTACTTCACAAACATAGACCTCTCAGCTACAAAAAGTAATGTCAACGTCTTCGTAACAGAAAGTGATTAATCTTTAGTAATGTGAGTTCTAAGTAATCTAGTTGTACAAGATCATATACTGTAGTTTATAGTTCATGTCTCAGACTTGCTCTTCAATTACATCCAGCATGAAAAATGCAAACTACAAGAGCAAGAACTCATTTCCCTTCCACTGGCAACCACTTAATGAAAGTGATGAAATTTTGACAGATTAAAGCCAGTTTTATTCACTATGTTGGGGTGGACGGCTGCAGAGATTAAACATTTTATTTTAAGATACAACCTCTAAAGTCCAAACCGTTCAGTTAAAATTCCAAAAAACAACTAACAACCATGATAAAAATAATATCAAACTAAGGAACAACATATAGGGAATATAAACTGTTATGGCACAATAACAGTAAAAGTTAAAGATTAACATTAGACACAAACGTACTTCTTCATTATGGCTCAACCAAACAAGAACAGTCTCCTACCTGTGTGACTGGGTAATTCAAGCTTGGGTTCACATTTTGGAAGAGAGCATTCTGTAAAAAAAGAGAGATGCGTTAGATATCCTTTTCTAAAGATGAAGGGGTTTCTTTACGCACCTTGAAGTGAAATTTTGAATAAACAAACACATGTGGACCGAACTCAACATCACAGAACTGTTTTTACACTATTTGACAAGGAAAGACACTTCACGACACTAAATAATATGACTATTACTTTCTGCGATACGATAAAGCTTGAACTCTGTAAAAGTCTATAATAAAATATATTTACAAATTGAAACATACATGTTTCACAGTCTTATTCACAAACCATTGCAATATGCAATTTTCAAAGTTTTGTTTTATTGTGCAGCACTACAGAATTGAGGGACCATGAAAAGGTGTCACGGAACAGAAAGACTCAGATGCAGGATCGAGCAAAAAAAGGATTTAATGTCAACACAAAAAAAAGGATAACAGAAAAACAACAGAGCACTCCGAGTGTCTGCCTTAGCTAACAGTAGACCGAGGGTAAAGCCGAAGGACATCCGACCAGCAGCCCTCAAGGTAATCTCACTGTCCTGAATGATCAAAAAGTTACTTCCTCTGCTGATGGCCCTGGACAAAAAGATAGAGTAGAAAAATCCTTAACTTGTGAGGGATCACACAACATAGTCCAGCGGTGAAAAATACAGACACCATACACATAGAATACAAGATATACCCACACAGACCAAACACAAAGACAGGTTTAAATAGAAGACGGTAACTAGTAACCGGTGTGGGTTGAATGGGTCCGGGGAGCAGCAATCAGCTAATGGCTGCCCAGCCGAGTGAAATCAAAAGAACAGGCATAGAGCGTGACAGAATCCCCCCCCCCAGGATGCCCCCTGGCATCAACGTAAACTACTCACGAGAGCGGAGAAACTGACCAATGAGAGCGCGGTCCAGTATGTCGCGAGCCGGAACCCAGCATCTCTCCTCCGGACCATATCCCTCCCAGTCTACTAAATATTGATGGCCTCTACCCCGTCGCCTCACGTCGAGGAGCCGTCGTACAGTGTAGGCGGGCGACCCCTCGATGAGTCTAGGGGGCGGAGGGGCGGATGTTAGGGGTTGGAGAGGGGAGTGAACGACAGGCTTAACCTTGGATATATGGAACACCGGGTGAACCCTTTTGAATGTGGGGGGTAGTTTGAGCCGAACCGTCACAGGGTTGAGAATCCTGGTGATAGGGTAGGGACCGATAAATTTGGGTCCCAGTTTACGTGCGGGCAGTTTTAGAGGTAGGTCGGAGGTGGATAACCAAACCTTCTGTCCGCGCACGTAAAGTGGGGGTTTAGAGCGGTGGCGGTCAGCTGACGCCTTGTTCCGTTTGCTCGTACGAACGAGGGCTCGTCTAGCGATCCTCCATGTGCGGAGGCATCTACCGATGAAAGCGTGAGCAGAAGGGACGGTGGCGTCAGTTTCTTGTGATGGGAATAACGGGGGTTGGTAGCCTAAACAGCACTGGAAGGGCGATAATCCCGTAGACGACACCGGGAGAGAGTTGTGAGCGTACTCGACCATAGCCAGTTTGGAACTCCAAGACAGCGGTTCCGCTGAAGCCACGCAACGCAGAACCCTCCCGAGGTCCTGATTAGCTCGCTCAGACTGGCCGTTAGTCTGCGGATGGTAACCGGAGGATAAGCTAGCTGTCGCCCCCAGAAGCCGACAAAACTCTGTCCAAAATTTGGATGTAAATTGAGGACCTCTGTCTGAAACCACGTCCGCCGGGAGGCCGTGAATACGGAAGACGTGATCTAAGACAATGGTCGCTGTCTCCCTCGCTGATGGTAATTTAGGGAGGGGAATAAAATGCACCGCCTTCGAGAACCTGTCCACCACCGTGAGAACCACAGTGTTGCCACGGGACGGAGGAAGCCCCGTGACAAAGTCAATGGCGATGTGGGACCAGGGTCTCGAAGGGGTGGGCAGCGGCCGGAGAAGTCCTGCCGGGGGGCGATTGGAACTCTTGCTAACAGCACAGATAGGGCAGGCCAAAACAAACTCACTAACATCCCGCGCCATGGACTGCCACCAAAACCGCTGCTTGACCAGCGAAAGAGTGCGATTAGCTCCTGGGTGGCAAGCAAGACCGGAGGAGTGCCCCCACTGGAGGACACTGGTTCGAACTGACTGTGGAACAAACAACAAGCCCTCTGGGCAATCATCAGGAACAGGGACGCCCCTCAACGCGTCGCGGACCTTCGACTCTACCTCCCAGGTGACCGCCGCAACCACTCGGCCAGGGGTTAGGACAGGCACCAGGGAGGAACAGGCATTATGGCGTTCAAACATCCGCGAAAGCGCATCTGGTTTGCCGTTTTTACTACCCGGGCGATAGGAGATGGTAAAATTAAAACGCCCAAAGAAGAGAGCCCAGCGGGCCTGCCGGGAATTTAATCTTTTAACGGATCGGATATATTGTAAATTCTTATGGTCAGTCCAAACCAGAAAAGGAACCTTAGTGCCCTCCAGCCAGTGGCGCCACTCCTCCAGCGCCAACTTGACAGCCAACAACTCCTTATTCCCGATGTCGTAGTTCCGCTCCGAAGGGGTAATGCGGCGGGAGAAGAACGCGCATGGGTGCACCTTGTCGTCAGTGGGGGAACGTTGGGACAATATCGCCCCCACTCCTGTCTCAGAGGCATCCACCTCCACAATAAACTGGCGGGATGGATCAGGGTTGCGGAGGATGGGAGCAGAGACAAAGAGGCTCTTTAACCTGACAAAAGCCTTCTGAGCTTGTTCTGACCAAGAAAATTTTCTAAGAGTGGAGGTGAGATTAGTCAGAGGCAGGGCGATTTGGCCAAACCCTCGAATGAACCGCCTGTAGAAATTGGCAAACCCCAGAAAACGCTGGACAGCTCTACGATTCTCTGGGGTGGGCCAATCTGCAACAGCTTCTACCTTGGTGGGGTCCATTCGAATACCCTCTGGCGACAAGATAAACCCGAGGAACGGAACCGACTGTGCATGGAACTCGCACTTCTCCACCTTAGCGAATAAGCGATTCTCTAGCAGCCGACGTAGCACTCGCCGAACGTGCTGGACATGATCTCGTTCGTTCTGAGAAAAAACTAAAATGTCGTCGAGGTAGACGAAAACAAAGCGGTTGACCATGTCCCTGAGCACGTCATTGACGAGTGCCTGGAAAACCGCGGGAGCATTCGATAGGCCGAAAGGCATAACCCTATATTCGAAATGGCCTGTAGGGGTGTTAAAAAGTTACTTCCTCTGCTGATGGCCCTGGACAAAAAGATAGAGTAGAATAATCCTTAACTTGTTAGGGATCACACAACATAGTCCAGCGGTGAAAAATACAGACACCATACACTTAGAATACAAGATATACCCACACAGACCAAACACAAAGACAGGTTTAAATAGAAGACGGTAACTAGTAACAGGTGTGGGTTGAATGGGTCCGGGGAGCAGCAATCAGCTAATGGCTGCCCAGCCGAGTGAAATCAAAAGAACAGGCATAGAGCGTGACAAAAGGTTACTATGTATTAAGATCATTTTTACCCAATACATTTACAGCATCTATAGCAGGTGCTAAATAGATCAGTTGATTAACCTTATCGACAACCAGTTCCAGAAACGTTTACCAATTGCCTATAAATGCCATTTGACTTATGCTCAAGTCCTTGCAGCAGAAAACATTTAGGCTTATACTATATAATTGTATTTTAAACCATAAAATCGAACACTGACTTAAGATCTGTGACTTGCAAAATACGTCTCCGAGACGTCTGCTGTAAGATGTCATAAAGATGATATTTGTAAGATGTTTATGATTAAGAAAGTTTGTAAAACTGCTCTTTCTAGGATGTATATCTGATGTTTTAAAAAAAATCCAGATCTCCAGATCTTTAGCAGACATCTTACAGACGTTCATGTGCTATCTGGATGATCAACGGAAGCATTGTTTGTTTTTTCATAATGGTGTTAAGGACTAACTGCTAATGCAAAATAAGTCAAACCCTGAGGTCTGCTTTATGAATATTTATAGATTTTATCTTGCTTTCAGAAACGTCTCGGGTTACTTGGCTGTAACCCTGTTCCCTGAAAAAGCGGGAACGAGATGCTGCGTTTCAAACGCTATGGGAGAACAGTCTTTGTTCGACCGGTTGTGAAGCACGTGTGTCAAACACGCCAAAAATTATTTTGGCTTTAAATAACCTCGGCAGGTGACGTGGCTAATTACACCCGCACCTGCCGGTTATAAAAACGCGTAAATGCGGACGCGTCATCAGGTTCCAACTTTGTCTGAAAGGACGTCCGGGCACGCCTACAGTGCGGCATTGAGGCGCAGCATCTCGTTCCCGCTTTTTCAGGGAACAGGGTTACAGCCAAGTAACCCGAGACGTTCCCTATCAAAAGCTACACTCGATGCTGCGTTTCAAACGCTATGGGAACGAGAATACCAACGCCGCCGCACTGGAAGTGTCTGGAACCCCCAAGGTTGTGTGACGTGTGTGCACAATCCGAGAGGAGGCCTCAGATACGACTCTGGGATGTGGACTCCAGGACACGTGAGCCTGGAGTGGCATGGACATCCAGACTACAAAATCTAACAAATGTGTGCGGAAAGGACCAGCCCGCCGCATCACACACTTGCTGCAAGGGGATAACTCTTGTTAAGGCCATAGAAGATGAAACCCCCCTTGTGGAATGAGCTCTGACTCCTAGAGGTGAAGCTTGACAGCGCGCCTCATAGGCCAGAGCAATAGCATCCTCACCCAATGTGATATTGTTTGCTTTGTTACAGCCGCCCTTTATTGCGGCCCCCATAGCATATAAAAAGTTGCTCTGATTTACGCCACTGGCTAGTGCGGTGGACGTAAGTCTGAAGAGCACGTACTGGACACAGTCGATGTAATCGTTCCTGCTCTGACGTCGTGAACGGCGGAGGGCAAAAGGCCTCAAGAATAACCGTATGCACAGTGGAGAACGGAACTTTAGGCAAGCACCTGGGGTGAGGATGCAGAATAGCTTTGACCATCCCAGGGGCATAATTTAAACAGGACCCCATAGTCCCATGGAGGGACTGTCCTTCTAGAAGGAGGCATCGGCCGCCTTGCTCCACAATAAATCGGGCGAGTAAAGGGTGTTTCCCACAGAAACCCCATCAATCAGGGCGTGGCAAGCCGAAATGGCGGCCACATAAACCCTGAGAGTACCGCGGCTTGTCACCGAGGACAGTTTCTCTTGCAGAAACTCCAAAACTGAAACGATCTGGCAGTAATTGGGTCTGCATGGTGTACCATGCACCATCTGTGAACATCGCTCCATGTTAGGGCGTAGCTCCTTCTAGTGGAGGGAGGCCTAGCACTTAGAATAGTCTCTACTACATTAGGCGGAAGCTCGACATCTCTCAGCTGGTGCCCTTCAGGGGCCAGGCATGGAGGTTCCAGAGCTCAGGATGGGGATGAAACTCTGTCCCCTGCGCCTGAGAAAAGAGATCTCTCCTGACTGGGATTGCCCATGGCTATTCGTCGAGGAGGGATACTAGGTCCGAGAACCAGATACTGGTTGGCCAATGGGGAGCCATCAATAAGAGGCGCGAGCCCTGTTGACGGACCTTCGCCAGGACTCCCGGGAGCAGAGCTGCTGGAGGAAATGCGTAAAGACGCAGTTTGGGCCACGTATGGGCCATCGCGTCCACACCCAGGGGAGCTGGACGAGTCAGAGAGAAGTAGAGGGGACATTATGCTGTCTCCTACATAGCAAAGAGGTCCACCTCTGTTTCGTAAAATCTTTCCCAGATTTGACTACTTCGGGGTGGAGTTTCCATTCCCCGTTTGTCACAGCTTGTCTGGACAGCAAGTCTGCTCCCACATTCATATGCCCAGGGATGTGAATTGCACTGAGGGACAGAAATGTGCCCTCTACCCAGGGCAGAATCTGCTGGGCCAATGTTTTCAGGTGGCGCGACCGCAGTCCACCCTGGTGATTTATGTACGAGACTACCGAAGTGTTGTCTCCCCGCACTAGGACGTGGTAGCCTCGTAACTACCGGAGGAGGTATTTCAGGGCCAGAAATACAACCATCATTTCGAGGCAATTGATGTGCCATTCGAGAAGATGACCTCTCCAGATCCCTTGGGCTGGACAGCCATTTAAGACCGCACCCCAACCCATAAGGGATGCGTCTGTCGTTAGCAACTTGCGACGACAACACGGACCGAGAGTGGGACCTAAAGTCAGAAACCGAGGTCTGAACCACATAGTAAGGGTGAGAAGCCCCTGGCGCGTCACCCTTGTCTGCCTTTGGGGGTTGGCCCTTGAATAAAACCCCCGGCTTTGAGCCACAACTGAAACGGTCTCTTGTGCGGGCATCCCAGAGGTATCACCGTGGAAGCCGCCGCCATGAGACCTATAGCTCTTTGAAAGTTTTTGCTTTCTGGCCTAGCCTGATGCTTCTCAGGGTGCTCAGGATGGATTCGACAAGTGCAGGAGACATTTGTGCCTGCATCGTGGTCGAGTCCCATATTTTCCCTAAATACCTTGTATTTTACGAGAGAACGCTCTTTGTGGCGTTGAGTCTTAACCCGAGAGCTTTGAGATGAGATAGGACGACATCCCAATGTCGAAGCGCTAACTCGCAAGACTGAGCTTAAATTCAGCCAGTCGTCTATGTTCAAATGCGGATACCCTGAAGTCGCAGGGTGCATTTTGTGTATGTGCGGGGTGACAAGGCAAGGCCGAATGGAAGAACCCGATACTGGTAAGCTTCGCCCCCGAAAGCGAACCTCGGGAATTTCCTGTGTTGTGGCAGGATCTCTTTATGAAAGTATGCACTTTCAGATCGTTCGTCACGAACCGGTCGTGGGACTGAATGTACGACATAATCATCTTGATTGTCAACATTTTGAACATGTGCGTCTTTGGACGCAATCCCCCATCCCTTTTGGGAACTAAAATATACCGGCTTTAGTAGCCTAATTCTCTGTCTGGTAGGGGAACACATTCTGTGGCCCCTTTAACCAGCAGGGCTTGTAATTCTTGTGCCAACAGATTTGCTCGCTCCAGTTGCATGGACGGGAAGACCACGCCGTTCGCGGAGGGCGATATGCAAATTTTTATCCTGTAGTCCTGGTCTACGGTTCTTTCAACCCATGGAGAGATACCCGGCAGTAGTTTCCACGCTGCCAGCTTTTCTCCGAAAGGGGTATCAATTTTGGCACTTCTCATTGGGGGATGCCAGATGTATGGCGGCCTGAGATATGGCAGGAGTCAACCGAACATCTAGCATACTTTTTGAGCCCGCTAATCCCCGAAACGCCCAGTGGCGGCGGAGATTGCAAAGTGACCTTTTGACGGTGCCGAAGGGGAGCCTCCAATTACTCTTGGAATTTTAAGAACCCCTCCTCGGTGGGGGCACATCCCCACAGTCCCGGGCACACATATCTTAAGATCTCTTCTTAGAAGAGATAAGGCGCCTCAGGTCCGGCCCTCCCGAGGCGGCCTGAGGGGCACGGTGGGCCGCTCCCCTGCCTCTGCGAGGGGGGGCGCGACTCACCACACTCTGCCGGAGGACCTCACGTCTCAGGTAGACTGGACCCATCCGAGACTGTGTGCCTGGATGGGACTGTGGAACTGGTCCGGAGTGGGTGGCAGACACTCCAGACGCTTGGGCACGGCGGGGTAGGTATTTTACGAAAGCCTCCTCATGTCGTCTCGCCTCCCGGAACCTGGTGACAACGGTATTAACCGCATCTCCAAACAGTCCGGAAGGCGAGATCGGGGCATCAAGGAGAAAGGTTCTGTCCCTGTCCTTGATGCCCGTGAGGTTCAACCACAGGTGCCTCTCCGCAGTAACCAAAGCAGCCATGGAACGGCCGATGGCACGGGCCGTCTGCTTGGTTGCACGGAGAGACAAATCTGTGGCGCAGCGTAGGTCCGAAAACGCTGCTTCGTCAATCACCCCGCCAGTGCTGACATCATCTAGTAGGTCAGCCTGGTACGCCTGCAATACCGCCATGGTGTGCAGTGCAGCACCAGCCTGACCCGCTGCCTGAAAAGCCTTTCCCACCAGCCCAGATGTAACTCTGCAAGGCTTGGTGGGAAGAGAAGGCTTCTTCAGGGACGACGATGTACCAGGGGAGAGATAGCTAGCCAGCGTCTCTTCAACCTTGGGCATCGCCGTGTATCCCCGTGTCCTTGCACCAACGATGGTCGAATAAATCAACGTCGATGGCACGAAAACACGGGAGGAGTGAGGTTTCTGCCATGAGCGAGATAGTTCGCCGTGGAGATCCTCAAAGAAAGGGAGAGCCCGATTTTGAGGCTCATCCCTCCAGCCACCCGACAGATATCTGTCGTTTAGCTTTGAACTCTTGGAAGCCTCTTGTTCCTGCGGCCAGTCGAGTTTGAGTCTGTCGACTGCCTTTGTTACCGCCCCGAGTAGATCCTCAACCGCTTTAATATCGCGAGAGGAACGCCCCGAGGCGGAGCTATCTAACCCCGCAGAAACAAGGGAAACCTCGTCCTCCGCCGGCTCAGAAGAAGTGCCGGGGCACGCTTCAAAAGCGGACGCGAGGACGTCGCGGTTCAGCGAATGCACGGGAGAAGCGGGCGGTTCCGTCTCCCGTGCATCAGCAAAAACAACCCGCGAACCACAGGGTGAGGAAGAGGTGGCTCGGTCTCGTTTAAAAAAGGCGAGCCGAGCACGCAGAACTCTCAATTCAAATACATCACAGAGTTCACACTCTCCCTCAAGTCCCTGGGCGGCATGGTCAGCCCCCAAGCATTCAAAGCAAAACTCATGCTTATCGAAATCGGAGAGCATCCTCTCACAGGGAGGAACACATCTCCGATCAGAGTCAGTCATGGTTTTGTTTTAATTTTCCTTATTCTTAAACTAGGCTAAGTAACTCAGAGAGTGCTTGGTCACTAGTGTAAGAATGTAGGTAATATCTTTTTCTATTTGTGTCTTCAAGTGAAAACAACAAAGAAGGAGACTTCTCCCTCACACACACGCACACACAAAGCGGTCCTTGAAGACAAAAAAACCTGATGACGCGTCCGCATTTACGCGTTTTTATAACCGGCAGGTGCGGGTGTAATTAGCCACGTCACCTGCCGAGGTTATTTAAAGCCAAAATAATTTTTGGCGTGTTTGACACACGTGCTTCACAACCGGTCGAACAAAGACTGTTCTCCCATAGCGTTTGAAACGCAGCATCGAGTGTAGCTTTTGATAGGGAACAGGGGTATTGTCTTAACCTGTTGAGTTTCTGATGCTTTGCATTTAATCATTTGTGTTTCAGTATCATGAGTAATTTGTAATATGAGTAATGAGTAATATGAAGTAATATGGAGATGGTGGTCTAGTGGGTTAAACCACTGAACTGGTAAATCAAAAGGTTGCTGGTTCGATCCCAGCAGCCACCACCAGTGTGTCAGTTGAGCAAGACACTTTCCACCATGTTGCTCCAGGGGGATTGTCCCTGTTATAAGTGCACTGTAAGTCGCTTTGGATAAAAGCGTCTGCTAAATGTAAATGTAATTTATATAGATTTAGTACAGTGGTTAACTTTGCTTATACTGTGCTAATGCATCTTCACTTGGCATTACGCTGCTAGTTTAAATGCCAGCAGAAACCAACAAGTATCTTCAAAGTATAAGGATGCCTGACTCCGTTGTTGATAGTCTCTAGATGGACTACCTCACGTTTAGTAGGAGCTTTTACCAGAACCGGAGCTTTCTTTCACGAACACGTCTCTGCATATAAGCTGTCATATGTAGCTGAAGTAAAGGATGGATGGATGCCTACCTCAACTACAGAAAATAGATCAACAAGAAATTCAGAGTTTGCGGTAGGCTACAGACAACACCTCTTGTGTAACCATGTATTTAGTCTTCAAACTGATTAGTTAAACATTAACCAAGTTAAGGTGGTTTCTAACTGCATGTGTTTGCTCAAATAAAACAACTTAATTGTGTCCGGACAGGTTTGTCTGAACTTATGTGAGGCTACATTGCGATACGACATTTCAGGTGGTTTATAGTAAGTTATGTTTTGTTATAGATCTCATGACCACCAGTTTGTGTCAAGGTTTTGAGCCCGGGGATAGAAATGATTATTCTCTTTGTATGAAAATAAAATAAATATGTGAGATACTATCACGAATAAAGCCACATAAACCAGTGTCTATTTGAGTTTATTTAATCTGACCTCAGTTAGAAAAATCGATTTACAAAGTAAATACCAAATAATTAAATTTTGCATTCTTCTAAAGTTTGTGTATTGCAATTACAGCTTTGAATTGTATAATAACAAAAGACATCTATAGCACGTCCTCAATTAGACAACAAATTGAACGTCTGTGTGTGTGTGTGTGTGGTGCTTTGGAGTATCCCACTGAGACTGTGTGATATGATCAGGTTTAAAGAGTTGACTTCCAATCCAGCTAAGTGCAAATCCTCCCTTATGACACGCTGTGGACTGACGCTCAACGATAAGACCTCATTCACTCGCTGCCCTCCTCACTGACACTGGATCAGAACTCTTGGCCTTTACCCTTACCTCGATATTACATGGCAAATGTCAGCACTGATCTAGGAGCTTCTGCAGGGAAAGGCAGGTGTCTGATAGCAGGCCTTGCTCAGATAAGGGTTATATGGCAGTGGTAGGACTCAAATAGTGGTCTCAAATAAACCCCCACTGCAGGCAAAAGTAGGAATGAATCATTTACACCAACAGGTTTTCTCCTGAATTAACCTGCTGCCATGGCTTATGTTGTGGATAATGGATTTTTTACATTAATTTACTTTTAACATTTTGAGTTTCAGTATATAAAATAACGTTATACAAATGTTGTTAAACTCAAAATATTCAAACATATTGCATAAGCCTGTCACAAATGTATTAGTTATGACAATAACCATGATATTAAAAACCAAGTTTATCTTTACAATGCTAATTTGACCTTAAATTCCACAATGGTTGGTCACAAACTATCTCTCTCTCTGAAATGTCATTCATTAGTGTGATTTATTGACAAAAATAGAGTTTACACAAATTAAACAAAACTAAAGATGCATTTGACAGATAGCTTTATTTATTAATTAATGTCGGAATTATTCAAATGATTTATTCATTAATTATTTTGTCATAAAATATATTGTGATAATTTTGTCATTGCAACATATTTTGGGCACAAAAACAATAATGTTGCATCGCAAACACAAGACGTGTTTAAACATCATGCAGATTTTAAATACATTTTTCATTTGTGGTGAAGTACTATTATATGAAATAAATAAAATCAATAAAATCATTCAACTGTTTGGGAACAGTCGCTTTTTCTCCTGGATAGCCAATCGGCTTCATCTGCCTTCATTTCAAAATGAATAAACACACCCATAGCGTCCTCCCCTCCAACATCTGTTTCTCATTGCATCAACATTGTACTCCTAACTCCATAAAGAGATGGAGAAAGATAACTCAAATAAACTCTGTTTTCTAATTAAAAATAGGATTACAGTATGATATATTTATATGCTCAACACAAACACTGAATACACAAATATGGTTATAATCCAGTACCACAATACAGACAAAAACTGTATCATCAGCTAACATTCTGTAAGTTTACATTAACGGCACTCTCTTTTCAACCCTTTCTGCTTCAATCACATGTCCTCTTTGTCTTAATCTTATACGTTCCATTCCCAGGCGAATCAATTCTACATCTGCAGCATCGACATTCCAGCGAGAGCGTGGAGGAGGGTCAGGTAATGTTTGCTGGTCAGGGCTTCATTATATTACATAATGCAAGGCTTTCTGCTTCACAAGCCATAATGGATATGCTCAACATCATGAGCTACCGTATGCTAGTTTACATATCAGATTGGATAAACTAGATGCTGGGCATCTTGCCTGATCTATTCTTGTCTTGAGACCAGGAAGTTTTTTTCTTTTCATGATGCTCGGATTCCTGCTACTTGACTTTGTGGTCATGTTTGTTTCTGTTTTCATGTCATGGAAGTAACAGCGAGCTAAGAAACCGTCAAACAATTATATTCACAATGACTCAAGTGGGATAAAAATGAGATACTGCAGCTTTAAATTACATCACATGTTTCTGTATACAGTGAGTGGAATTGAACAAGTGATTTCTTAAAGCAAGCAGCCATAACACGCAACATTTGCACTACCCACGATCCAACAGAAAAGGGAAAATAAAATAAAAAATTGTATCACGTGATTGTCAAATATGTTATTGTTGCAAATAACATGTTCCGCGCCGCTGTAATTACGTTTTATAGTTTATCAAAGTGAGGCAATGTAAGGAAATATCCCAAGCCGCAATCCTCCCTTCACTTTTAGCAAACCTCTAATTACACGTGAAAAGACGTAAGCGGGGAATGATTTTAGCGATGACAGATGCCTTCAGGTCAAACGTCAGCGACGCATAACAGGAATTGAGCACTTTCATTAGACTGAGTTTGGTAAAATGAGAGAATTATGAGAAAACTATGGCTCTGACATGGCAATCATTTTCCTCGAGTCAGAAAGTCACTTCAATGTCTGGGGTAGTGAAACGGCACCTTACGGCTTAAAGAGTACGTAGCATGAGATCATGAAAATGACATTTCATGCAGTTTGTTCTGTTCCCGTGTTTGAAAGTAAGTTGTCTGCCAAGTTGTAATTCCAAAGGTGAACAAATAACAAGCTTGTTAAAATGGGAGTTGACTCTGAATCACACAAACGAGACGTGGAATAGTTCACCTGCGTATCTACGTCACTATACATAGTCCCTGCCTACGTTTTGCTGAGACTACCGCGAAAACTTATCTCTCCTCCTCCAAACACTGTCGCTCGTTCGTGATGCGTGTGTATCATGTCTAGAGCCTGTGTTCTACAATGTGACACTAAGTCTACCAAAGGAAGAACGTCTGAAGGAAAAATGGTTACAATTCATTTATCAAACGATACCAAAGGAGTATAACCCCAGGGTTGTATTGTGCGCGCGTCATTTCATCGAACATTGGTTTAATAATCTTGCCGTGTTCACTGCAGGGTATGTGAAAAACGCCAAAAACAAATCTTTAAATCTCTTATTTCCCATGTTTATGTTTATTTTGGGCAGAACAGCTATGAATAGAAATCAATAAGGTGAGTTTGTATTGCATACAGATGTTTTAATGGCAGGTATAAATATTTAGAATTAAAACTTCATGACTTTAAGAATATAAAGAGTCTATATTTACCTGTATTTAGAATAAGCACATTTGTCATATGAGGTGTCTCGTCTGTCTGCTGATCTGTTGCATGTACGCTACTGTAATGAAAATGAATGTATCTCATCTGGGAAAATCTCAGACTTTAAATAATTAACAATTACACGCCTAGGACATTTGCGTTCAAAGAATGTACTGTGAGACTCATTAATATAGATCAATTTCTAAGTGTATCGATTTGTAAATGTACATGTAAATATATAGAATGTATCCTCAAATATCTATAAAGCATTTTGAAAGATGGTCCAGATGAAGTGGCTGTGAGAGCACTGGTGCAGATGCACTTCCTGTTATTTTCACATGTGTTTTGTCTAAATGTGTGTCTTGTCAAAACTGAAAAGTGTTTCTGGACAAGTGTTGTTGAAAGTGAAAATGATCTCATCATCAAAACCTGCATATTAATCTTTCTAATGTGGATCATAAAAGATATTTTGAAGAAAGTTTGTAACACTTGCCCCCGAAACAAAAACACTGAAACATTTCTCAAAGTATCTTATTTTGTGTTCCACATAAGACAGATTCATATACAGTTTTTGAATGACATGAGGGTAAATAAATTATGAGCATGGATGTATCACTCGCACTCTCCTCATAAGAACCTTCTTGCTGACCGTCTGAACAGACCAAGCCATTATCGAAGCTCAACATTAAATGATAGTTTAAAATCTGGGCCAAGGTTGGTGTGAAAGATCTGCTACAGTCTTTAGAACTGAACAGAAGCTCTTTGGGTGGGCGTCTAACCTCTCACAGGCTGCGCTCAAAGCTCGGTGCCTAAGTAGGCCACTGATGAGGGATTCCAATGCTCTGAAAACACAAAATGTGTTTAACGCAAAGACAACCAGAGGTAGGGATGTGCCAAAACTGTTGAAAAGACCTGGGGCAATCAACACATCCACCAGAGGTGTGTCGGACAAAGAGGATACTGAGATCTGTGAAATCCAGCTTATGCGGGTTTGGTGTGTTTTGATTCTGGTTTGCCGGTTTGTGCTGGTTTAAACTGGTCATGTGCTGGTCCATATCTGGTTTAAGCTGGTCAAACCAGCATCAAAACACACCTAACCCAGCATATGCTGTTTTCTTCAACAGGGTATGCTACACAAAACAGAGACACGGATAGAATATTTTTCCTAAGGGCACTGGTTCTTAAGATTTCAGATCACAAAAAGCGACTACAGTTTACTGCATATGTTGAATAGGATGGGATAATTCGACCCCAAAACGAAAATTCTGTCATTATTTACACACCCTGAAGTTTTTCAAAAGGCCAGTGTTTCTCAAACTGTGGTAGCATTCCACTAGTTGTACTTAAAGCGACCCTGGTGGTACATTACACAAGGGAAAACTCTATATATTAATTTACATTTCGTATTTTAAATTTCAAATGTTTAATACGTGATTGATAAAAATACAGAATACATTTCAGCCAAGCTCAATTTTAAAAAAGTTGTATGAATTTTTGTTTATTTGTCATTGGTCGATGTATCGTGACGGGCAGCTCAAAAAGCGAGAGCAGACAAACGCTTGTTAGTCTCGACGTGCTTCGTGCATTTATGTTTCTTTTGTATTTCTGCACTCGAACCGCTGTTTAAAGCTGTTGTTGTCGCTGTAAAGTGCTATTTCAACATGCATCTGCATCTACTCGAGGATATGAAGCGTACGTTACGGTGTATTTTTGACGCGTCGCTTTGACAATAGCCGCAGCATTAAAGTGTAAGTCTCTGTTTGTTATATACAGCTGTTCTCTTGATGTTTAAGTATACTCTTATTTATTTATATAATGTGTTAAATATTCGGTCCACATTGTCTGTCTTTAACATTCTTCCAGAAATGGTTCTATGTGTTCAGCAGAACTAAGAAATCTATACAGGTTTGGAGCAACTTGAGGGGATGACAAAATTTCATTTTCGGGTGAAAATACAAAGACCAAATCTTTACGATGTATTGAAGGAATATAACCAAAGATTGTATTGTATGTGTTTGAATCATATTGATCAATATTGTGTTATACCTGTACAAACTTCACACACCGAATGATTTGTTTACATTCATTTAGCAAGCACATTTATGTTACTTGAAGTTAGGGGTGTCACTATATTTGATTTTCACAACACGATTATCACAGCCAAACGATTCACAATACTGATGTTAATGTAACGCCTGTATTCAACAATAATAAAAAAATGAAATCCTGATAAAAAAAATTCCCTACCACAAATTCATATTTTTTCAACAGAGCACCAGGGCCTTCATACTATCACATTTGACCCTGTCACAATACTGTCACAATTGAATTGGAATATTATGTAATAATATAATAATTAAATATTTGCAAAACCCAGTGACATAAAGTGTGAGTAATAATGATGATTTATGGGGGGGGGTCACAAAAGATGAGAGACTCTTCTGCTGTCACTCAGGGCGTCCGTGGCCCATTACAGTTTCCCCTTCTTGGAAGCACCTGGTATTGCAGAGACAGCTGACACAAATCACAGCAACAGCTGACTGCAACAACAAGCCAGTGCTTAGAAAAGGCCACATGTGCTTGAAATGAACATATGGAAACATGCAACTGCAATGTAGCTGAACGTTGCGTTACCCTAAACATGATATATAAACAGAATGTGCCTGAGGATGACAGACAGGTATGACATCATTGGAATCCAAGCGCATACAAATCCAACCGTCATTACGTCACCCTCTTTGAAATGAGATCAAACGTCACATAAATCATGATGTATTGAGGCAAAAAGTGCTGCCCCACTTGCGCACAGAGCACTTGAAAACCATAGCATGCTTGAGTACAGGCTGTGCTCCGTGCACTTAACGATGCGCGAAATGCATCAGTCTGGGATGATAACAGATTTTTTTTCACGTTGACGCACAAGACCACAACATGCACGCGCGTATGAAGGTGTACCGTCATACACCACATATGATGTCATATAAAAGCATCCAACGTGTCTGACCTATCTATCTGTTATCTGTCAACTCTATCTGGGCATAAGCACGCCTGACGAATCAAAGCCTATGGACCACCATCGCCCTCTCAAAAAACAGCCCACGGCATTTTCGGTCTCGCGTCAATGGCGTGAACCGTGATTTTGGATCATCACAAAAACAGCGCGTAGCTCGCCCGTTCTTCTCCACTTACCGGATTTAAAAAACGCCGCTATGTCGGCCGCCTCCTTAGATGTGTCCTCTCCCTCCCCCGAGCTCATCCTCGGATCAATTATTCTCCCCGAGAAAAAACTCTCCAAACGAAAGGAACGGCTTCGGGTTTCCGAGATGAAGACACTGATCGAAAATTCCTCTTCATTGAAAAGCAGAGAACGGCGTGCGCGGATTCGTCCCTGTGATCGCGAAACGCGGACCCTCCATCTTGGCTCTCGAGGAGGAGAGGTGTCGGTACCGATCGGCGGCGCTCCTGAGTTTCAGCGAGGAGAGAGAGGAGGAGGAGGGGGGTGGAATGAGGGAGGGAGGGAGGGAGAGGGAGAAGGGAGGTCTTCAAGAAGGGGGTCTCCAGGAATCCCCTACCCCAAACGCCTTCCTAAAGGCCATTGCTGCCTAATTAGAAGCAGCCCTTGAGCGTGCATCGTTAGAAAACTATAAGGCCTCATGAGATAAAATAATTAAAGACAATTATGTACGACAAATAATCGTATTCTGTTTAAGTTTGTTTTGAAAGACCAAACCAGAATTTCAACCAGACCTATTGCTTACTTTATGACAGTATAAAAACAACAATAATTAAAAACATTCCTTTGGACCAATTTTAGAACGCTGGGTGCATTTACACTATTGGGTTTTAAAGCATGTGTAATAAATTCAGCCATTAATGACGCACATCCGTCATAAGTAAGGTTAAGAACACAGCTGCATATAACTATAAAAAGAAATTCAGTTAATAATAAATAAAAAACAGCAACCTTATTATAATAATAATCCAGCTATCTTGCATGCCGTTTAGCCTTAAATGCGTAAGAAATAAAACAATTGCGCCCTCTAGTGACAACCCGGACAGACACTTATCACTGCATTCTGTCATTTATTTAAACAACAAAACAACAAACACACCACATTTCTGAACACATTATCGCTATTATTACGATGAACATTCCAACGGATTTGTGGTAATTGGGAAAAGTCTAGACAGTAGCACGTGATGGCAGCACCCTGACGTCGACAACTCCATGGCAACGGCTAACAACAGTTTGCAGTGGAGAAAGCGGACCTCATGATGGACTACTAGATATCTTGAGAACATACTATGGACAGTATCAAAGAGATTCAGGTCGGTTTCGTTTTACTACTAATACACTAATAAATTGTGTTTTTATGTGTTATGAGGACTTTCCATAGGCTGAATTACTTTTACATCACTCCTAACCAGACGCTACACGCACGAAAGTAAAATAGTTTGTTACGGTATACCATACAAGCAAGGGTCTGGTTTGGACATTACAGGAAAAGTTTTTTCCCCACTAACATTACCCCTACATACAATCCCCTTTTTTATTTGTATTACTGTCTTTGTGGGAGGACACACTGGTTATAGACTATTTATACTATGATAATGTATAATTTGTACAAAAAATGAAAATATATTTGTTATCACGTGTTCAGGATGAACGATAGGGTAAAGTCTCTAAACAAACTTTATGTTGACTTAATTGAGAAAGGTTTAAAATAAAGTTTAAAGAAATTTAGATAGATATGTGTGTATTTGTGTGAGAGTTGACAGTTAACATCACCAGCTGAACGTCAGACGCGCGATGGGACCCGACAAGAAACAATAGAACGCAATTTAGAACCCATTATAATTCATGTTAATCGTCACTTGTGTTGTACTGTATTCGTCATTTAATGACAATGAAGGATAAAACATTTGAAAAATGCAAGTCTGGCTTTTAGTAGTTGTTGTGATTTGAAATGATTGGAGTTGATAACGTCCAGATTCACAAAACATTTAAGAATAAAATTAGGAATGTTTTGTAATTCAGAAAAAAAACTTCTTAAGACATCTTATGGCTGGAATACGCTATAAGACTTGTTTCAGATTGTTTTTAAACTTGATATCATACACTTGGAGACTTTTTGAAAGTTTTAGATAGAAACACAATGGTGAGACAATTCACCATTTTCTCATAACTATAAGGAGGGCTTCTGTGTCATGTTTGGGGGACAAGTTTGCTTTTTCGATAAGCTTGAATGGTTTTGAGATGAGAGATTCATTTTGACCCAAAAATAGGATGTTTAGTGAATTGGGTGTGAAGTTATGGATTTGTGTTTCGAGTTTCGAAATAAGGAGCTATAATTTCAATATAATTTATAAATATGTTAAGCAATCGAGAAAAACTGTGAGAACAGCTTCGTTAATCCGCCCCCAGCAGAGGGCAGCAAAACTCCATTGTGCCAGAAACACGTCCACGTTAATCTTGTAGAAATGGTTCCTTCCACATGTATTATGTTGTAGTAAGGGTACATTTGACACATTTGAAATATGCAATGATATTTGAAGAATATTTAAAGGGACCCAAAAATTACATTTCTGTCATCATTCAATCACCCTCTAACTGTTCCAAACCTGTAAATGTCTTTGTTATGATGAACACAGAGAAAGATAGTTGAAAGAATGCTTGTTTGGCCACCATTGACTACAGTAGTCAAATTACAGGAAAAAGTAAAAAGTAGTCAAAAGTGCCCCAGAACTGTTTGCTTTCCTACATTCTTCAAAAGGTCTTCTTTTTTTTCCAACAGAACAGCAAAATGTATAAAGCATTTTTTTTTCTTACTATGGCAGTCAATGTGTTTGTTTATTGCAAACATTGAAAAGGTAAATAGGCCGTATTTATTGAGATTACTGTTCTTTATTTTAAGAAAGAGTGTAATTTGCTCTTGGTGTAATCTCACTATACTGCCAGGAGACGTGATTTGTGATTTTAGCTATGGTAGGGTATTGTATTGATACACGTCATCATCCATGAAACTGGAGTGATCCCTTCCTAATTTTTTCAGTTGCCTGAGTGACAGACAGAATGTCAGACAGTTAGCCTATTGATCAAAACCCTTCCGCAAAATCACTCAATAATCGTTTTCTAGTCTGTTCTACATGACCTACAGTCCAAGCAATCCATAATTTAGAAATACTGAAGGCCCTATAATCTTCATACCGGGTTTCAATGTGTTTTCCTTCAGGCTAATGATTTCATTTTACATTTACATTTTTATTATTCACTTCTTCCAATTTGATAAACACTCCCAAAAAATATGAAGGCTGTGTAGAAGGTGAGTCAAATTACCTGTGATTCCTTGCATCTGTGCATTTGGTTGCTGATGTAAAAATACCCACTAGTCTGTGCTGCTGATAAAGCATTATTGGTTCTGGCACAGAAGGTATCTTTGAAAAAGGTTGAATAGTGGCTGTTATTGCAGCCCAGATTCTTGCCTGATGTGTGGTGGGAAGCACTGTGCTTGCTGTTGGATAGCCAGCTTGAAGTTCTTCTGCATAATTTAACAAGAGACTCTTGTTACACGGTCCATCCTAATAGGAAGATCCCTTAAAAAAAATCTGCCATAGCCACTGTAAAATATTCATGACCTAACTGCTCTCAAATGCAAACCTTCACAGTCATTTTGCTGCTATGGAACTCTCAGGCTGCTTGTGATCCCGCACCGACGATACCATGTGAGATTAATGGATTTTAATTGGTCTGTGTATGTGAAGCGTGGATCCTGGACTCAAATATAAGTGACTTGTCAATGTTGGAAATCTTTTAAGCTTGTTAAGAGGGTTTCACAAACCTTATCCTGGTTTTACAAGTGACGCCTTGTTATCCTGTTGTAGTCATTTATAATCAGCCTGTAGATGTAAGAGAGAACACTGCTGCTTGTTAGTGGTGTGATGCGTCACTCTTAGAAGTAGTACATACACTCAGGAAGATAACACAAACCCCAAACCTGTAGTATTGCAGTATATGTCTCTATGCTTTGTGCTATAGACATGAATTTAAAATATGTTCTGTTGGACTTAATGGATGAATAATCCTTTTGATATTTACATTTATTCATTTGGCAGACACTTTTATCCAAAGCGGCTTACAAGTATGAGACATATAAACATTTGGTCAACACACTAAACAGTACTTTTAGTTTACAAAACCATGCTACTAGGAGGATTCAAGCTGGAGTAAGCAAAGGAGAGAATGAACAACAACAAAAAAAAATTAAACAGACAAGACAGTCAGACAGTTATTGGTTAGTCAAATAAATGCAGAACAGGTATGTTTTGAGGTGTTTTTTGAAAGTAATAAGGGATGCTGCAGTTAGGGAGGAGGCTGGCAGTTCATTCCACCACAGGGAACATAATGAGTAAAGGTTTTTACAAATGATTTGGTGCCTACAAGGTGATATACATTGAGGGAGGGACCTGAGCCAAAGCTGGGGATCAAAATGCTTTAGGAGACTTTTTAGAGACTTAGTCAGAAGCATTTGCCGCTTCCTTTGGCCAAGATCCAGCCTAGATGGCCATATGGCTGACAGGTAAAGCAACCAATCCCCGCAGTACCCGACCGGTGTACATTCACAAACGTGTCAAAAGTTAAAAGCAACAAAATTATTATAAGTTCATGCCATGAACCTTACATACTTAAGAATTAAGCGTTTAGTTGACCGTGATTAATTCTTATTGCAACCATTGTAAACACGACAGCTTACATAGATCAGACGGCACATCTCTGGGAAATCCTGTGAAATTCAACCAATCAGATGACGACTTTGAATTTGCTGAAGTGTTTCCAGAAAAGGGTTTTCTATGCATCAGATGCTTAGCCAACGCCCCGTGGGCGTCTGAGGATGAGACTAGGGTGAAGGAGTCATTTCAGGTTAACTATGCACCGTTATGTAAATTTTGGACGAAAAGTGAAAATTCTTCAAAATTTGAACCTGATAACCGATATAATGGCCAATATACAGTTTCTTAATATTAAAATTCATTTTTCTTAAAAAAAATCTGAGCCTGAAACAAAAGGCAAAAAGTGAACATTTGCTTTTTTTATATTTTATTATAAAACGTTGACTACAGAAAACTTTTTTTTAATATCAGGCTGATACATTGCCGATAATGTGAAAAATTACCAATTATCGTCTGATATTGATATGGCCATAATATCGGGCCTAACATGCATCCCCATACTAAACCCCTGACATCCATTTCGTTGCTTGTTTTTTTCTTTACATAATATAAAGCCAAATTTCAGTTGTGTGCAGTATATGGTAGTTGACTTTATTTTTCACAATGTTTAATCTATTACATAATTTAACTTGCTTTTGGACCTTATTTCCACAGTTTTAAAATAATCAGACCTTAACCCAGTTTCTGATGAGAATTCAGTTCATTCATATTCACGAGTCTGTGCTGCAGCTCACTTCAACAAGCTGTGAATGGTCATATGTTCCTGGGGCATTCAATTGTCTGGATGCCTCTTTTCAACACAAATCTGCATTGAGAGGGTCTCATTGATGCATACAGTATAGTGTTGGATTGTTTAGGGATCGTTCAGTCTCTACTCCTACTGTACCTACCTAACACAATGGGCCATTTAGCTCCATAGGTGACATCTGAGAAGACCTCCAGTGAGGACAGGTGGTCACCCAACACCATAGGACAGTTTAGAAACTGTGTCCTAAATTAAGTACGATTTTAATCATTTACCTGTGGAAACACACGGTTCTGCTGTGCGATCTCTGGAAATTATTTGCTTGCGTGGCTGCGATCAGGGCAGCAATGCTACCCCGAACGCCCGACTTTCTAAGCAAGGTAAGATGAACCTTTGCTTCTCATGTTTACATCGCTTTTTCAATGTCTCCGTAGAAAGAGCTGGTGTGTGACGCACAATATGCTAAAGTTTACTTAAATTGTGTGTTTCAGGAATTGTAATTCATGTTACTGTAGGCATGTTATTCTTGTTCTTCTATTCATAATTTTCTCTTCTAAGTTGATCTAAATTAGACATGAGACAAACTTTTAAAGAGTGGAAAGTAACCTTGTTAATAATGCAAAACTCATTGATTCATGTGGTTGGTTTTACTCCAATTCAGTGCCAGATGTCTCATTTGTTTATAATTGTGTCAAAACAGTTATATGTTTGCAGTTGGTCAGCTGTATTTTGCTGTTTTTTGACTCTGATACATTTATTTCAGAAAACAGGATGACAGTTACATCCATGTAGCCTGGCTGTGCTCTTTACCTGCAAGCCGAAAACACAGTTTATTAAAGAGACATTTTCAAGTTTATTTCTCATGTGGACAGATGTCAGTGACAGCAAGTACATAAAAATGCTTATTGTGATGTACAGGCAGTCTACAGCACTACAATACAATTGAATTATAGAGTTCAAATACAATAACAGAAAGATAAAAAGAGAAAAGTAGACAAATTCACATCCAGAGTGTTTCATGCATTCTGACTTCTTTACTATGTTAAACGTGCTGGCTTCTCATGCTTGACAGGGTCAACTTCTCAAAAAACATATGACGTAGTATTTCTGTGCTCGATACACTCCCCCAGTGTTTTTATAGGTTTCTCAAAGTTGTTATCAAACATGAAATTCTGAAAACAACTTTTTGTCCGATATTGAACAATTCTCTCAGAAAAGCACGCCCACGCGTCAACCATGGAGAGTGGGAGAAAGCAAGCCCATTAATGTTCTCCTTTGTTCACGAAGTTCAGCTGTGTTTGTTTGTTTTCTTCATATCGGTGAGGAATGTTATATAAATGGTGGATATAATGTGGATTTGCAGATTGTTTCAAACTGATAGGTGGAGCAGTCCCAGGGTTAAAAGATGATGGTCATTAACCTCACGCGTTTAAGTGAAACTGAGTCAAATGTCTGTGGTTCGTTGGCAGTCGGTGGGTACGTGCCACTGGCAGATCTAGGGTGCCCCTCTGGCCCCAAATCTTATTTCAACAGGAAGTGCCCCTGTCCTCTCAGGGCCCCTGCAGCCTACACCTGATATGCGTTTTGGTTAATCTGATTACAAGTGGACGACGTTAAAGAGGAACTCCAACCCAAAATGTCAATTCTGCCATCAATTATCACCCTCAAATAGTTTAACATCCTTAGGACCTCCGTTTTTCCCCAGAATGCAAATTGAGGTAGTTTTGGATTCGTATCTGTAAAGTATGAGCTTTAGTATCCATACGCCTTTAGTAGGTCGTCTGTTTTGGGAAATAATCGTACAGCTGTATCTTTCATTTATAAATGTGAGTCTTCAAAGATACGAAGAATGCAATACTACTCTATAGGTAGGCCTAGGTACTCAAGATTAAAATGAGATTGGCAGAAACTGCATATGCAACATCCGCGTTAAGGCTGTAAGAATGACTTCCTAAAAACATTGTCTTTAGAATACGGTCACATTTAACATGGCATTCGGCTAATCTGTCATTATTGTGGAATCGTATGACCTCTTTAAGAACATGGTTGACTTGTCAATGATTTTGACAATTATTCCCAATCCAAAGACCTTGACATCCATAATTCACAAAATGCAAAAAGATTATGATTGTCATATTTTCCCTGAAAATCACTTGAACAAGAACCGAGATACTCTCTGTTATTATTGCCTGTCATGTCCTTCTGCAGATTGATGCATGAGATCACTGTTTTCTCATCTAGAAAATCTTTGGCGCTAAGGTTACCCTTTTATTTGTCTGGTTTGTTGTGTTGCTAGGAGATCGTTGGCGTTCAAGCGTTATCATTTATTTCCAGTTGTTCGGGCCGTCATGCTTGATGGAGCACGAGCCTGTCATTCCCACAGTATCCCAACACTCCCATTAGCTGCCGAGGTCAATTGGTGTGTAGGCTTCAGCCTGCCCAGGCTTGTTAGCCGCTGTTTGTGTGGTGTGTGACCCTAAGATAGGCTGTAAATCTTGGTTCTTCATTAAAGTCCCTGTAAAGTCTAGTTTTTTTCTTTCTCCATAAGGGCCGTTTTTATTATTACCTTATTAAACGTTAATGCATTGACTTTTATATCAAATACATACAGTAAATTTTATCAAGTAATTAAACCAATAGGAGGAATGATATATAGACAGTAAAACATTATCAACATCAATGAAAGCCATCTTTTAACTGCAGGGGTTGCATCTTCGATGGCTTATTAAAGACTCTTTAATGCTGCTCAAATATCCAATTACTGTTTATAACACAATTGTCTAATGTTATTAAATATAATTTTAGGTGCATGAAGTACATTATAAAATTATAAAAAACTAAATGGACAAAAAGTGTAAGGCTGATTTGTTTTTAAACTGAAATGAGTCTGAGGAGCATGACATATGTCATAATTATAAAACAACAGGCGTTCATTACAGAGGACTGCAAGATATACGTAGAAATACTGTATATTAGGGAATATTAAGAAAACGATCAAAGAACATTCAACATCCCTAAAACACTCGATGACTTACTCTGCACAATGAATGCATACCTGGTGCTGCCAGTACCAGGAGCCAGACCGCCATCTTGGGCGTAACGTTGGAGAGCTGTGGATGATGGCTGGCGTGGTCATGACCCTGGAGCGGGAGAGCTAATGATGTCGGGTGCTTTGGCCATGACTCTGGAGCTGTGAGTGCTGGGGGTGGCGGCCGCGAGGAGGCTGGTCACAATTAGCACGACAACAGCATACAGAGGGCGCTTGCATCCACCGGTCCTTGTGGCCATGTTGGGGAGCACCGGGACAGCCACTTCAGCCCGACACTGGCCTCCCCGAAAATATATTTGGGGAAAGTCCAGGGATGAGGCCGCTGCGCAGGCGCTAGCCAGTGGCAGAGCCATGACTGCCACTGCTGTGGGCTGGAGGGAATCCACGGAGGAGCCAGGGGAAGCCTCGCAAACAGAGTCAGGGCTTGACTGCCGCTCATGCTACGTGGCATCATGGGATAGAGAAGTGTCCATCCGATCTACCCTCATGAATCTCGGCGGAAGAGGTAGACCATCCGGTTAATACTTGCCTACTGTTTTTTGCATACTGATGTTTCGGGCATACTGGCCGTTTCTCAATTCCAAGAATGCAAAGAATGGACTTGTGTCCTTGCTAGTCTGGCAAGTTCAGACTCTGGAGTTTTTAACTCGGGAGGATGCGGTCCGGTTATATTAGAAATGGAACACCAGAGATTTGATGCATCACTCAGTCAAATATATGCAATACTATTTCACTTAATAGCCTATTTATTAGGTATGTAGCTTTAAGTTTAAACAAAGTTCAATTAAATAAAATTTAAAATAAGCTTTCTTGTAGCTCAGTGGTGAGAGCATTGCGTTAACAATGCAAGGTTGTGGTTTCGATCCCAGGGGATTGCACATAACTAAGTATGTATATAAATGTATAGGTTAATCCAATTCAAGTCGCTTTGGATAAAAGCGTCTGCCAAATGCATAAATGTAAAATGACCAAACACAATAGTGCTTCCTGTCGTTTTTATTTAAAAAGTATGAATATGTGATTCTGGCACCGTTCCTGGTCTGATTTTGTGTAGACTAAATTGAAATATGATGCAAAACACAATGCTTTATTGAAAAGTGTAAGAAGTTTCTACAATAGAGAATATAACAAGCAAATAATGTAGTCCAATGTAAAGTTACTCCTGTAGGGAGCGCTCCGGTACAACATTAAACAAAAAGTTGAAAGTGAAACTTAACTTTGCCATTAGTTAAAACGATTTGCTGAACTTTAAACACATTGATTCTCGCCTTAACATCTCTTAAAACTACATTTTGTTGCAAAATAACCATAATATTATAAGCATTTAGCTGTTTACTGCTCCACTGCCATTGCTGCACAAAGCATGTCGGAAATATAGTGTCACAAGTCCCCTCACAATGCACCCTTGATAAAGGGGCGGATCACGGACACATCCGGGGATTTTATCTGTTCTTGTCTAGACGTGAACTTAGAATTGAAACAGTACTTGGGCTGCCACTGATGGCGTTTCACAAGTCCACAAGAACACTAGTACAGACAAGAATGCATATTGAGAATCGGCCTCTATTCATGGCTCATACTCATTTTCGCCTTCTTAATAGTATGGAAGTTGGTGATTTCGGGCGTAGTTTGAGTCTGTATATCTGACAGGTACTGTGATTGGAGACACGAAACGGGTGAGGGTGCGTTGAGGATCGTGGGAAGTGAAGTCCAGGGGGAAAACGGGCAGAGGAAAACATCTGGAGGTTGACAGAGACAGACAAGACCCATCTCAGTTGTGTTTTGTTCTGTTTTGGTTTAGTTCTATGTTACTGTTTGACTGTGTTCTTTCATTAGTTTCTATGGTTGTTGATTAGTTCAACTTCACACCTGTTTCTGTTCTCCATGATTACGTTAATTGTGTTTTTAAGCACTGTGTTCTCCTTAGTTCATTTGTCATTTCATTTGGTAATTGTTATGTGTAACCCTGTGTCTGTGGACGCTCATTTGTTGTCTCCATGGAAGTAATTGCAATAAATGTGTATATTGGATTATCTTCTTCATTGTGTACTTCATATTGCACCACGTAGCATGACAGCGACAGTCGTAGTTAGTTTTTATTAAGCAGCTGAGCGGCATATCTTGAATACCTTTTATCTTGCATTTGGATGGCATTTTGTTCACCTTGGTGTCATTTTCCAAATGCTCTATTCATTTCTGACCCTGATGTAAACACAATGTATGTTAGGAACCGATCTCTCTTATTCAATTGATTATCGTGCTAATGGAGCCTAACTTTAATTTACACAATAAAAAAATGCAACCCTGAACCCAAGGCTTAATAATTAGACTTACTGTAAAAAAGTATGGTTCTTTCTTGTGTATCTTTAAATCGGCGTATTTTCTTGTGCAAGTGCACTGGAGATGAAATCAGATGTCAATCAAGTAGCGAACAACATTTTGGGGTGGCACCCATAGTGGCCCACTGGATGTCACACAGATCCGTGTATGCTTTTCCAGGATCAATGATCCTTAGCAGCCGATCTGAGCCTGAGATTAGGAAATGCTTTGGAAAATTAAGCTTACGTGGATGCCAATGCACTACTTGATCAATAAAAGAGCTTCGCTACTCTCTACCACCACTACTGTGAAATGTAGTTAAACTAGTAACGTCATTACTGCCCACCACTGAAGACTGTTGTGTTCTTCCGCATGAAAAAATGGACGTACAATGCAAAGTGCTGCCCAATTCATAAACATATGACTCGATTTGTGTGATAAAGTGAATCAATCAAACTATTAAGTGAATCTGACTGAACTAGACAAAGGAGTCATTTGTATTAGTCACACAGTGAAACTCACTTGCATACCGAATTGACCAAGATGATGTGTGTTTTGTTCATATTTCCTGTATGGTGATAACAACACAGCAAATAGCAACAGTTTCTGTGCAACATCTTTACTTTATAACTCTAAAATAGGTGTGTGAGATAAGGGAGGCATTTAAACTACACAAATGTGTAGAGGGCCAATATTTAGACATGCAGGCTAGACCGCAATAGAAAGTTCAACCTTATATCTGTCTCATAGTACCAAACACCATCACAGTTTGATTTAATTTGTGTGTATCTCTAAGTTTTCTGTCCTATCATTTTTCTGGATTTATAGTTTAAGCGGGTTTAAAGAGTTAGGGGCGATTCACATTTCGCATCTGAAAAAGTGTGGAAAACTCGACCCGCACTGCTTTCCCTTTTTTTTCCATAGAGCCTAGTGTAGGAGTGTGCGCTTTCCTGGCATCTGTCGTTGCTAAGCAACCACGGGCCACAATACCCGTTAAGACGAGGTATAAACAAAGGATATATGGATTACATGGATTGAAAATACCTTGCAATGTGTCTGCTGCAAGATTTATTTATACTGTGATCATCATATGTGTCTCCATCATCACTGAGCTTTTCCATATTGGCTGGTTGGTTCTTGTCACTTGACCTGCGATGCGTGCGTCATTCTGAATAGTTGAAATCATCTCGATTATTAGAAAAACATGAGCATCGCACTGCATGTCCATCAAAACGCATCGCTGCCAGTTTGAGCACGCTCGTGCGTCTACATTTAAAGTCACGGTGAAATCAAACAGGAATATTCTAAGTGTTTTACACACTGTTGCAGTGATTGTTATAAATGTTTGATCCGTGCACACCATTCTTTCATCAAAATGAATTTGGACTTGTAATGTGTAATCAAAAACATTAAGCTCCTCTCTCCCTCTCAACAACAACTCTTCAACACATGAAGTCAACAACAAAAAAGAGGTAGGACTATACTCACTGTCCAATGGCCAGACATTTAAGGCCCCCCTCACCAGGTCCACCTAACAATCCAATAAAAAAGAGAAAGCAAAATAAAGCCCAAACCTACATATTTTCAAATTTCAAAAGCCATTTCACTCGGATAACGTCACGATGCGTAAAAGAAGTCACCCGCAACTTCCGTTTCATGGTGACTTTAAAATAACGAATATTCGAGCGCCAAAGACGCGAAAAGTAAATCTTCCCTTAATCCTCATCGAGCTGCTTTTGAAATGCACAAACCAACTCGGTACACTATCTCACCCGCAGTCGTTTCAACATTGTTGAAAAATATGCCTTGAGAAATACGACAGATTACGTCTTTAGCCATTTTCGCACGAGATTAGTATTACCCTGGGACCTCTAATCATTGATAATAATTACAATAAGATCTTATTCCTGCGTGAATCTGCCATGTCAGTAATTTTTTAAGAATTAATTTGACCTACCATATTTTACGAACACAGAGGTCCTGTGATAATATTCGTCTCCTCAGAATCGGTATGTCTGTGATTTGGTGGGCTCGTAAATCTTTGTACAAGGTTTTATCCACCATTTGCGAATAATGGAGGCTGTGTTGAAGTGTTCTGATAGTATTTCAGGTGCGAGGTCATATCATACCTGCCAACACTGATGTTATGGCAGGGATTCTCTAGTTTTGTTATTTTTCCTGTGAAACTCCCGTAACGTGATCGTGAACTGATAGATGGAGATCTCTGAACACGATCATGAGTCACATATGCTGACAGGTATGGTCACATCGTTATACACCATAGAACTACATATACAATCTATACGCAAATCCTTGCCATCCAATCTACGAAATAAGTCCGTAAATTTGGGTAAAATAACAGGCTTTGCTTATACTGTGCGAATGCGCCACATGAAATACAAATGATTCCCAGATAATACTTAACCTGTGCTAATACGGCTTTAGTCAGACTCTGTCTTCTGTGGAGCACAAAAGAAGATATTTTGATTATATTGTGCATGACGCGCAGTAATGCATCCACGTTTCGATGGTTAAAATGAAACAGCAGCTCCTGTGCCTCTTCCAAACGATGGAAGTCAATGGGAGCCAATGCTGTTTGTTTACCAACATTCTTCAAAATATCTTCTTTTGTGTTCAGCTGAAGTAAAAAGTAATTCAGTTTTAAAATGAGATGTGGGTGAATAAATGATAAAAAAAACAGTTTTTGAGTTAAATTATAAATCTAACTGTTTAGTCTGTATTTGTCTTGAGGTTCCTTGAACTATTCAAAGGAGAAATAAATAAGGTTGGCTTAGTCTCAAAGAATCCATTTGGTGTGAATGCAATATTTGGTTAAACGTATTGTCAGGAAACTTAATTTGAAATGTTTGATTGTTCAAGAAAGTGGCCTTTGGAATGAAGACTAAGTAAAGTTCCTTTAAAACACACGAACTAAAATACAAATTATTCTCTTGAGCATCTGTATCCAGCCCACAAATTGTAGCTTAGTTTATTGGCTCATTTTTGTTTTTTTTACAGTGTTACCTAGCACCCCAGCCAAGCAACTTTTACTGTCTCTATCTGCTTTGAGGGGCCAAGACTGCTCTGCCCATTAAGAGCTTTGTTCAGCCGCATTTCTTTTATTCTGTATGGGGGCGTCTCAGTTTTTACTGTCTTGAGAAAACTAGAGACACGACAGAGACGCTGCGAAGGTCAGGTGTGTGAAGGTCGTCCAATGAAAACTTTTTTCGTTTGGGCGTTTGGTCATGTAACTGTCGGGTCGGAATAAGTAGACCTCTCTTTTCCACTTGGACAAAGATCAGACATCATATTAGGCTAACTATCTTCTGACTGGACTAACTATATGTAAGATCTTATGGATGGTATGGGTGAGCAGAAATCGAGGAGATCTAAAGCTGAACTGCATTCGTCCATCATCTCCAATAGTCAAATTGCTGCTTTAAAAGTATGTATGACGCCATGTACACGCTGCCATGTTTTCAATACTTTTTATTTTGAGTTGTACAATATGGTATTTTTTTTCTTGGTCTATTAAACTGTTAAATAATGCAAAGACTTTAGGTGTATGTTTTTGGGATCACATTCATGGGATTTCGGTTTAAAAGATGTTCTATAAATTCGTATTACAAATATAGTATTTGAGATTTTGTTGTCTAGACAGCAATGAGAGAAAACAAACTGTTTTTTTCCATGAAACATAAAAGACCAGAGAAGTGTGCTACAGTTTCTGAAGAAACTTTGGAATTGTCTCAGGGTAGTTACGAACATAATATATTCACACCCATGAATTTCAAAACCTGTATACACAAAACACAAAATTGGTTTTGTGTCCATACAATTGAAGTCAATGGGGCCAATGTTGTTTGGTTACCAACATTCTTAAAACATCTCTTTTTATGATCTGAAGGAGAAAGAAAGTGATACAGGTTTGAAATGAAATGGTTGAATAAACAATAACAATTTTTGGGGGGGTAAACCATCCTTTTAAGGCATTATTTTTATAAGTGTAAGCAACTGTCCTATTTGGGTCCATCAGTATGTTTTTAATTTAGGAATTCTAGTAGAAATTCTTAATATGTCAATACATGATTCAGACATGATTGAGAAGTTCATTAAGTTTCCTAAACTCTGACTGGACGCATTTTTAACTCAGTTTATAAACTCTGTTTATACAAATACGTGTGGACTAGCTACTATCCCTTTATTAACATCAATCTGATTTAATCAAACAAGCTTTGAGTACTCCCTTATTGTCATGTCTATATATATGCTTAAATTGACACATTTACTGTATCACACAGCAAAAGCTAAAGGAAGAACGGGAGGCTAAGAGAGCACAGCTGGATGGCAGACATGACTATATCCTCAGTATCGTGTCCTCTTGCATCGGGCTGGAGAAGACTGAGGTGGAGGATGCCATTCTGGAGGGAAAACAGGTGAACAGGATTCCAAAAACACACTACAAGATGTTAGCATGTTGAAAGGCGGTCATGCATTACTGACATTCCTCTGTGCGATTTTTAGATTGAGCGGATAGAGCAGTTCTTTGCTGTCGATGGCCGTCCTCACCTCATGCTGTACTACCAGGATATAGAGCCTGTGGAAGCTGGTTAGTGAAGTCTATGAAACGATCTTATAAAAACATCAAAATATAAAAAAGAATAAAAAGTGTATAATGAATAAAATGAGCATAAATGAAAAGAAATGCAAGATCTATAAATTAAACATATCGCCGCTGTCTTTTTGGAACCCTTATATCTCCATATTCTGTGATTTTGCCATGAATCATTACTATTAGTGACCCTTTATGTTTGTCACTGGGGTTTGCAAATATCTAGCCAATAAAAAGTATTAAAAAGTTCATGTCAACTTTGAGAGCACAGTATTTATTCATTTAAAAGTGTTTTTTTTCTATTTCCTGAAAAACAGGAATTATATGGACAACTGAGGTTTGGAATATTATTTTGAACATTAAAATAATGAGAGATTTTTGTGATTCAGGCTTGATTGTCACAAAAAAACATTAAAAAACATCATACAATAAAGGCTTAATTGTCTTTATGCAAAAAATATTGTTTTTTGGCAAGTTTCAAGAAATTAAACCTCGTATTAAGTTCTGATGAATTACATGTTTGATTATTTGGGATGCATGATATCGAAGGAAAGTGTGATATGAATATGGTGATGTACAACACGCTACACGATAATACTTTAAGTTTCATTTTGTACTTTATTAAAACACATTGAAAACCTAAAACTTATTTGATTGCATACATTTCACATACGTCTGAACTAGTTTGACTGTAAAAAAAAGTATTCAAATCATTTAGTTATTGTGGACAGTTCTGATATGCATTTAGCTATAAGCAGATTTACAATATTTTTAAAGTTTCAGATATTTTCCAGCCTTATGATTATTAAAACTGTATTTTGTTAAAATCAGTAATGTTTTGTTAAACATAAACTGTGGTCTATTTTTTTTGGTAGCTGCAGCCTCATCAGCGAATCGCAGTAAAAAAGCCAAAGTGTTTGTGACGGAGGGCACAGATGTGGCCCTGATTGGTATTTGTGTGTTTTTCACCCGGGCAAACACCTCCAAGCCAATCACATCAGAGAATATCCACAGGGTAATCTGACACAAGAGACAATGTGTGAAATTCTTCCCCATTCTAGAAAATTCTCACTATTCTTAATCATGTCAAATATGAACTCATATCTATTTTTTCTGTTTTGTGCTTCAACATCAGCAAGTATTTACATAACATTCACAGTTATTCATTCAGAACACTGTTTTATCCAAAGGGACTTAGAAATATGAAGGATTTTACCATTTTGTCTAGTGAGCCAAAAATAGTGAAAACATTGTGACTTTTGTTAAATTCACTGTGGACTTTAAAACTTAAATAACTCTGTGGTGAATTCTTCTATCATTTATTCATTTTCATTTTTGATCGTTTGTCCTCTCCAATTGCTGTAATAGGATGTGAACTTTAATATGCTGGAAGCTACGGGTGTGGGTCTGCTGAAGAGCGTGGAGCAGCTGCTGTCCAGGATCTACATCCCCGCTCTGAGGAATATGAACGACGGCTGGGGAGAGCCTGGAGACCCGCAGGCTCAGGCTGTCAAACAGGACTTCATTAGCTCTCTGGACAGCTTTGTGTCTGTGTTAGCCGGAGCACAAGAGTGCCTGCAGGAAAAGGTCTCAGACATTGACATACAAAAGGACAAAGAGAGGCACACTTTTATAGTGACACATAAACACACACACTGACACACCCTTCTGTAGTGTTATATCGATCCAGGGTTCCTCCAAATTGAATAGAATTGTGGACGTGGTCAGGGAGATGAAATATTGAAAAGCCATTTTTCTTGCCTGTTTTGAGTGCTCCGCCAAGAATCCTATTTTCTTCTTCAGGATATAAAAGATCTTGAATTGGGGATGGGAAAGGTTGGCCCTTTTTATAAGACTAGCATGACTGTAAAATATGTTTATCATTATATCCATCTTTTATGTATTCTCTTTTAACATTACAACATATTTTACTGTTATTGTCGAAAAACTCAAGCTTTACGTAGTGCCATGTATTGTATTGCCTGTGGAATTGACATTATCACAGTTGTTGCACATACATCATAACTTGTATCTTTACTATCTATAAAAGCTCTTGTTCAAAGTGTTGTTACATCTTTAAAACATCTGTTTAATATCTAAGGTGAACCTCAAAGAGTGTGACACTTTCGAGTTGAAGATGTTGAAAGGCCCATCAGATTACATAGCTGCAGCCAATAGTACAGAGGCTCTAGAGAGGATTGAAGCCTGCATGAAAACCTGGATCAAACAGATCGAACAGGTCTTAAATCTACCTTTCTAAATATTTCGTTCATTTGTTCTATACAACTTATTGTATGTGATTACTGCTTATTCTTTGATATATAATATAGAGGATTATGGGTTAGTGATGCATTAGTAATTATTATAATTTGATCTCCTTTATGATGTCTTCACCATTCCAACGTGACGGAAGGTCCTGGCAGAAAGCGATCAGCTGAGGAAAGAGGCAGATGACCTGGGTCCCCGCGCGGAGCTGGACCACTGGAAGAAACGCATGTCGCGGTTTCACTACCTGCTCGACCAGCTGAAGAGTTCAGATGTCAAAGCTGTGCTAGGGGTTCTTATTATAGCTAAATCTAAACTAATTAAGGTGGGCTGAAATTCCTTTATAATGATATAAAAGATTAAATAGGAATTTTCATTATAATAAATCTGTTAATATTTTTGTGTTATTTAATATTTTAATGAGTTTAATTATTATTATTTTTCGAATAATTATTTATTTAAATTATTTTTTTTCTTAATTTACAGTCTCTTTAATTTTCCCCTTCAGGTTTGGCGAGAACTAGACATCAGGATCACTGATGCAGCAAATGAGGCCAAAGACAACGTGAAGTACTTGAACACACTAGAAAAGTTCTGTGACCCGCTGTATAACAGCAACCCTGTAAGATTGGCTGTGCTTTCCAAGCCATATGATTATTTGTTTTTACACTTTTAGATTAATGACAGTTTCAATATCACATCATCTTCTTATGTCATAATGCTTGTGTGTAGATACTTTAAATAATCAAATCTGCATGTTATAAATCCTGTTACATTGTTGTAACTAGTTTATAAAGTGTTTATTACACCTTTTTTACAATTACACATGATATCATATAGGTGTCAATGGTGGAAGCCATTCCTGGTCTCATAAATGCCATCCGGATGATCCATAGCGTCTCTCGTTATTACAACACCTCCGAGAAAATCACCTCCCTTTTTGTCAAGGTAAGAGCTGACATCCTAAATAACAGCATTTCTTTCCCCGCCTAAATACTTCAGACTGAAAATATCATCTTTCTCCTCAGGTTACAAATCAGATGATCACCGCCTGCAAGGCCTACATAACGAAAAACGGGTCGGCAACCATATGGGATCAGCATCAGGACGTGGTATCTGAGAAACTCAAAGCTGCCGTTCGCTTGAATCAGGTAATGTGTTCCATTTAGCTAGAAAATGTGATTGTATACAGTTAAGGACAAGATTCCGCCACTAACAATTTAACTGGAGGGCTGTGCGACTTTTTTGCTTGTTGTTAAAAAAGTGTTTTAAAGCTCTACACTGTAAAGTGGTTATTGAAGGTTGTAAGTTCGAGCCCTGATTCATCAGTTATCACCAGGTTGCTCCAGGAGGACTGTCCAAAAATAAAACATACTGTAGGATGTTCTTTGAGTTACTTCAGAAAAAAGTCTTGAACCTGTGAATAAATGTAAATACGAGTCTTTGTTCTCAATGTGTCAGGAGTATCAGAAAAATTTCCAGAAAACGAAGAAGCAGCTGGAGAAGAAACCAGACGAGCGTCAGTTTGACTTCAGCGAGATGTACATCTTTGGCAAGTTTGACACGTTTCAGCGACGCCTGATCAAAATCCTGGACATGTTCAATACTATCACAACCTACAATGCCCTGCAGGACTCCAAAATAGAGGGTCTGGAAACCATGGCAACCAGATTTCAGGTATCGTGACGTACTGTAATCACATTGGTTTATTTATAGATTTTACAAAAGATAGTAGAAAACATACTTGAGATGATAATAACCAACCCAGAGTCCTGCTCGCAGACTGATTCCCGTCGGGTAAACCACTAGTATTTGATGTAATGGGTGGAATAGTTATTCATGTGTCATTTACGGTTTGGGTGCGGATGGGGAAATAATAAGTGCGGGCGCAATGCGGATCCAGTAGCCAAGACAATTTCTAATCTCCTCAGTTGATACGAACTTGCTTTTATACAGTCCTTTGCTTATTTCTGTTGAAGCTCTCTCTGAATAGCTGGTTTCTAATTGCATCGCGTTTTGCAGCGTTGAGCATTGAAGCCAATCATGTTCAACTGATGGATACTGAGGCATTTTTGTCAAACGGGTAGGGTCAGGTACGGTATTAAATTAGTAAGATGTCAGGTCGGGTGTTCTTTTAATTACATCAGGTGCGAGGTGGTTGCAGGTTTATCAAACAGGACCCATGCAGGACTCTGGACCAACCTCTATAAATTAGTTTTATTTGTTTAAAAATGGGTAAAAAGCCATTTTTAATATTCTTATGCATTGATTTTGTTGGATTTAACAGACTGCTATGTGTCCACAACACTTCATATTTCTTGTAATATTAACACAAACTTTTAAAAGTAAAGTTAGTGACATATGCTACAATGTAATGTTTTCTCTACTGCCCCCTGTGGACAGACTGCAGACATGCAGGCAAAATGGGAGGTAAGTGGTGAGAAGAAAAAACAAATGCATGTCTCATCCCAAAGCATTGATCAGCATGCTCATGCTTTTGTCTCATTATAACAAAGGCCCTGATTTCGGTTGACAAACTCCCAACATATTTTTGCAAGCATTATCTTTAAAGTTACAAAAATAACCTTTAAAGAGTGTTTTTACAATGCTATTATTATGTTCTAAATCACAGAGAGCCAATGTCTGTGTGCTTGTCTGGTTCTGAATTTGCATGAAGGGGCAAAGTTTTTAGCTGTGAATCTATTAACATTCATCACATCACTTGTTGTCAGAAGTTTATTTATTCACTTTTAATTCCGTGTCCATGGAAACAAAGTTCAAACTTAGAGGACTGCATGCTCCAGGAGTGCTGAATAATTGAACAAAAGCTGATAAAGATCTGTCACCTGTTCTTTGTGAAAGTTGACGGTCTGTGGAAGTCAATGAATATTTTACAGCAAACCCCTCCTCTGGGCGTTTAATAGGTTCTGGTGTTGTGGAAAAAACAGATGAATGTTTTAAGCCAAGAATGGAACCAGTGCAATTCAACAAGACCCTCATGCTTGAGGAGACACTCAACCAAATATGACAATTCTGTCAGCATGTTCTCACTAACATATCATTTCAAACCCATGTGACTTTCTTTCTACTGTCGGTTGTTATTATGGTGGAGGTTTCTCGATGATCAGTACTGTTGGTAGTACTCGATTGCTAACATATGTCTGTGCTTCTTTTGTGTATTATTTCTTTGTATAATGTGGTTGTTCTAAACAATAATTCTTTCATCATCTGGATTTCCAGGCCATTGTGTTAACAATAAAGAGGAGGCCTTACAGTTTCCTGGACCAAAGAAAGACAGACTTTGATCAAGACTATGAAGAGTTTTGTAAACAGACTAATGAACTACATGTAACTATGTTGTTTACTGTACTACTTTTGGGATTTGATACTTGTGCTATGAATCTATCCCTTACACTTCAATATTACTTTTTAGAACCAACTGAAGACGTTCATGGACAATACCTTTGACAAAATCCAAAACACTGAGAGGGCCTTAAATGTGCTCAAGAAATTTGAAAGGTAGCCAAATATCTCTCTTTTCATTTATTCATTTTGGAAACCAGACTTACACGGCTGAAATTAAGTTGTTGTTGTTTTCTTTATATTGTCCAGACTCGGTATCCCTGACTTGGGCATCAGTGAGAAGTACCAGCAGATTCTGTTGAACTTCGGCAGAGACATCGAAATGGTCTCTCGCATGTACAATAAAGAGAAGGCAGACCCCCCCATCGGCCGAGACCTGCCTCCGGTCGCCGGCAGAATCATGTGGGCTCAGCAGCTTTACCGCCGCATAGAGGAACCCATGGATCTCTTCAAACTGCAGCCCGGGCTGCTCAGCATCCCGGAGGCCAAACGCATCATTCGAGATTACAATCGGCTGGCCAAAGTGCTGCTAGAGTTTCAGGTGCTCTGTCACCAGAGCTGGATGTCACAGGTCTGTAACTCAAAGAACTAGTGAGACTTTAAATATCTTTTTCCCTTCGTTTAGCGCAGTTGTCAGTTTTAAATTAAAATGTAAAACAATCCATCATTTAGTTCTCCTACTATATTTACTTTACCCCCTTTATAGATATCAGGCAATTGTAGTTTCATCTTGAAACATTAATGAAAGAAAAGTGTTTTAATTTTTGGAAACTTCTGTTTGTGTTTACTATGAAGTCATTTATCTCTCTATCAATAGATTGAGGTGGTTAAAATGGGTCTGCGGGCTTCTCTGCTGGTCAGGAGTCCGGAGACTGGGGAGCTGTACGTCAACTATGACCCTGAGATCCGGACCCAGATCCGCGAGACGGACTGTATGATCAGGATGGGACTGGAGATCCCTCCCTTAGCTTCCATCCTGCAGCTGAAGAAGGACGTTTTCAAGAAGAACTATGATAAACTTCAGGTATTTCTGTGTCCTATTGCATTTTCTTTTATATTTGTGAGTTTGTGAAGAAAACCAATCAGGATTATTTCAGAATGTATGGTTCTGTGCTCAAAGTGCACATGTCATAAATAGCATATCTTTTTCCTGAGTTATATCAAAAATATTAACATTACTATTATAATATTAATATGCAATATGATGGCGTATAAATGAATGGCTGCTCTAGCGAAGGATCCCCTGCCTTCAAGTAAAAAAAGGCAATCGTCAATCAGTATAGACTGACGATTCTCTGGGGCGGGGGCCCAGGGGCTTACCTGGCCATCTGGCGTACCTGGCGTATACCCGGTGGGCCGCTAACGTATGGGGCCAGAACGGACGCTTTGGCTGCTCTGACGGACGTATTCTAAAAGTGAATGTATGCATGGCCAATGTAAAAGACATGGTACAATGTGTAATCCCACCCCCCTGCACAACATGTACCATTAACACCACCCCCCCTGTCGACAAGATATATTTGCAACACACCCCCCCTCCTTTGAAAATACTATATTTAATACTATAAAAATACTATATTTTACCCTCCCTTAAAGGGATAGTTCAGCTTAAAAATGAACATTCATTTACTTTCCCTCTTGTCATTTCAAAATGACTTTCTTTCGTACATAATACGCCCAAATAAATACAATTTCCAAAAACATTTTTGGGTATTTTGCAGAAATACAAAACGGTTAAAAATGACAACAGGGTGGGTAAATTATGACAGAATTTAATGGTGAAGGTGAACTATCCCTTGTCTTTTTTTTTGCTACTTTGCCTTGATACGTCTATGTGTTAACAGGGGTATAGTGTATGAAAAATGAATGAGTATTCTGTAGGAATAATAATATCTACAGATTTTGATCATACAGTAGCATGTACAGTATAAATGTGGGTGTTTGTGCTGTATGTAACCCTGTCTGTCAAATCCAAGCTAAAGAGCATTAAAATGACAGAAAGGTAAAGTGTGTTTATGCTTTGAGATGCAGTACTTAAATTTTTATTTCTAACATGATAAATACAAAGATAAATAATTTTATTGACACTACGTTTCATTATATTTATACAAAAACATGGCTTCCTAAACATTGATTTCAATCTTTGACATGTCCTTACTCAGTCAATAGTAAAGATATCAAGGTTATTATAACGTAACCGTTTCCCCTTTTTGTTGTGGACTTTTAGTTTGTTTTTTGATTTCCTGTTCCTGTTGTACTCCTTTGTTATTTCTGTGGTCGTCAATTAGTCTCTGGTGTGTCTTGTTATCCCTCCTTATCTTGTGTATGAAGAGTTTCTTTGCCTTTTGTCAGTTGTTGTTGGTTGTTTCAGTTGTGTTTTTCCTAGTTTCTCCTTCTTTTGGTTTACTTTAATAAAAGTTCAACTGCATCTACTTTCTGTCCGGTTTCTATTGTTACAGTTATATTTTTTAAAGCTTGTTCTTTACATCCTTTATGATGGTTTTATTTAGAATACAGTAAATAACAAAAAAAGACTTTATCTTTGGTCACGCATATTAAAGTTATGTGAGAAATCCAAAACAAGTATTCTGCGGCATTTCTGCTTTTTTAACATTTACATTTTGCAGAGATTTCCCCTGTGCACGTTTTATCCGATTCTGTGTCCATGGAAATCTTACATTGGTCGAATGACCGCATCATTCCACTTTACTTATATTCCCATGTTTGTTACATAGCTGATGGTGACGGAGAACTCCCGGGTGAGGTCTAAGATCCAGCCGGCCTTTGAACAACTGCTCATGCCACATGTTGCTAAAGTGGACAAGGCCATCTTGCCAGGTCTGACCACCCTCAACTGGACCTCCCTGAATATTGAGAAATACTTGGACCGAATCACTGCTGCACTTGGTGAGACTCTCATCATGGCCGCATGAGAAAGCACACAAAAAAAGGGCATGGTGAAATGAAATTCAAAATATTTCTTCATCTTCTCTAATGCTACTCTTCTTGTTTTGTCCTGGTTGGTAGAGGAGCTTGATCTTCTGCTGCACAGAGTGAATGACATGGTGGAGTTCAGGATTGATGCTGTACTGCACGAGATGAGCACAACCACCTTGTGTGTGATACCTGAAGATGAGCCGTGCACATGCGAGGAGTTTGTCAACACCACAAAGGTTGGTTCACACCTTATTCATAGCAAGAGTGTCTCTGAAGTTTAGAGGTGATGATGCTTTGCAAGTAATGAATGTTTCTGGTTGTTTTATTTCCAACATTTTAAAAAGTCTTGTTCGAAAATTAAACGTTTTGTTAAGTTCATGTTCCAGTCACTAGGAATCAGTGACTAGACCACCAACGTGTTAAGGAATAATCATTCTGATCACGCTCATCCAATTTATTTCTCATTTTAGGAGCTTTGCATCAAGGGAGCCCAAACGCTGCATACCAAAAGCTCATTGGTGGAGGAGGCGGCCAATGAGCTGATTAATATGTTACTGGAGTTTGAGCAGAAGGAAGACGTGGAGAATAACCGTGAGGAGAGCAGGACAGAGAGCAAAGTGGAACAGATGGACAGTGACTGTGAGATGAGCTTTTAATCATCTAAACCCCAATTCCCATACTGTCTGTCACTACCCCAAATTAGAATTAGTGTGACCTAAATCATGATCACACAAAAGAAGATATTTTGAAGAACTTGGGAACCAAACAACATTGGCTTCCATTGTATGGACACAAAACCACTGAAACATTTCTCAAAATATCTTCTTTTGTATTCCACAGAAAAGAGAGTCTTACAGGTTTAGACCGAAACGAGGATGAATAAATTATGTATTTTAATAAAAATACTTATGATTCATATCCCAGCATATTATGACTTGTCCGTTTTATGTATCTAAAGGTGAAGAGGAGAGTAAACACGAGGGCCGTCTCCTGTCTCGTAGCACCACGGTCCCAAGCATCGGTCCCTCATCACCACTGATGAGAAAGAAGAAGAAGAGAGATTTAATGGAGGTGATGGAGGAAGAGGCACAGGAGCTGCTGTCTCATTTTAACCATCGAAACGTGGATGCATTACTGCGCCTCACGCGCAACACGCTGGAGACACTCCGCAAGCGCATCCAAGCCTCGTCACTGATGTACTACCTGGGTTTGTGTTGCCATATCCTCTTACTCTTTTCAATATGAATTAAACAATGCAAAGGTATTTTTTAATGATTAAAGATTTTTTCCAATCATTGAAAAATCTCTAAACAAGGCACTACGGCATTCATACCCACCAATCACAGAACACATCCGTAATGTCAGTTTTTGGTTAATTTTTAAAAGTAAACTAAACTTACTTAAAAATACCCATTAGGGAATGTTCTGTTTAAGTTAATAAGCATGTTTTTGTGAAATAGTGAAAAATACAACTTTTAAGTCATTGGAGTTTTTTGTAAAATATATTTTCGTTTTCTATGTTTCAGTGCAGTGTTATATCAATAATATATCAATGGGATATAGGATTTTTTTTAAGTCTTAATTTGGTCAACTCATTCACCGTAACCATATTCATGTTTCTATGCAGCTGAGGCAGAGTCCCCTATTCGGCCAAAAGGTTGTGTACATCAGCCCATCTTTAGAGTGGGGGTGTGTCTATCCATTCCCAACATCATCATGGTTCCAGCTCTAGATGAGGTTCAGCAGGCATTGAACAGAGCTGTGGACTGTGTGGTCAGCGTCAGTAAAGGAGTCGGCCAGTGGAGCAAAGAGAGAATTTCCAAGGTTTACTTTTGTTTTAACATACAGAGATGATTAAAGAATAATGCATCTTTATGTTAAAGGCACATTCTTAGTTTATTGCTTTCATGTTCAAGAGTTACGCCTATAGAATAATCAGGATTTTTTTGCCGTTATCTATTACCTTTTTGTCACCTTAACTGGAAAACTGATCTCATAAGAAAGTATGATCAGCAATATCTGTGGATTTTAAAGGTAATACGAAGGCCTATCCAGTCTGTTTTTATTTTTGCCATTTTATTCGACTATTAAGGGATAGTTCACCCAAAAATTAAAATTATTTCATCGTTTACTCACCCTTGAGTTGTTCCAAATCTGTATTAATTTATTTTTTCTGATGAACATAGAGAAAGACATTTGGAAGAAACAGAACCAAACAGTTCTTTGCCACCATTGACTACCATAGAAGGAAAAATGACAAGGCAATTGTTTTTATTTACTTTTGTTTCAGGTTCATTTTATATTTTTCTATTGAAAGTGCCGTTCGTTTCAAATTTTTGGGGGGTTCATTGACATCTTGCCTCCTATTTCATTCACCTTTAATTCTCATAGTTTAAATGACTTTGCCTTCACCAACTGACGAGAACTCAAAACTTGTCAAATGTTGTAATTAGTGTTCAAGTGAAAGGTATCCAAAATGTTAGAGATGAGTGTTTTTGCTGTCACAGAGGAAAATGAGTGAGCGACGGATGGCCGCCCTGAAACAGAACAGCCACGAGAGCGAATCAGAAGACGGTGAATCGACCTATCGCAGCTTTGCTGGTACGCATCTTCCCCCCTCCCTCTAATTACACAGCTCAGCAGAGCAAATCCAAACTTAACAGGTCCAGGGTCAGTTAAAAACGAACCTTTCATAGTAAATGCTGTGGAGGGATGAGCTGATCTCCAATCATTTGATGAATAAAAGTGAGAACAAAGAATGTGATTTTTTAAAGTGGAGACATATTTCTATGGTCACGTCCGAATCAGAATCTTGTCAATATCATTTTCATTGTATCTCTATCTCTCTCTCTCTCTCTCTCTCTCTCTCTCTCTCTCTCTCTCTATATATATATATATATATATATATATATATATTTGTATTATTTTTTCTCTCTCTATTATATTGAAATAATAGAAATAAAACTTCCAGTGCTGCTGTGCCAAAACATAATATCTCAACAAAACATGTCTGTACACAAAATAAATAAAGTTACTTGGATATTCATTAAATTGATCAAAACAATAACATTGATGAATGATTCTCCCTCATAGTTAATTATATCAGATAATCTCATCATTGTGATATCTTGCTCTTGTTCAATACATACTTTGTTTCTCCAGCAGGCAGTATGTCAGATATCTCAGCATCCGCACAGCAGGTCCTTCCCTTCCAGGTCAAGAATTACAACAAGAGCATCTCAGAGAACAAAGAAATTGTCAAACTGGTGTCTGTACTCAGTACATCTATAAACTCCACCAAGAAGGTCTGAAGATTTTCCATAGTCTTGTTTTATTGTTTTATTATTTTTTTAAATATCCTTTTGTGTTACTACTATAACAGTATAAGAATAGTAACATATAAACATGTTTTACAGGAAGTCATAAACGCTTTGGATCGCTTCAGCCTCTTTCACCACATCTGGAAGAAAGATCGAGAAGAGACCATCCTGAAGTTCATCCAGGCAAACCCTCTGCTCTCTGAGTTTGAGTCTCAGATTTTGTATTACAGAGATCTGGAGCTGGAAATTAACATTGAGCCGGAGTTTATCTTAGTGGGAGCTTTGGCTCTATTTACAGGTACAGTACACACGGACACTGAATCAGCTGTACTTATGATGGCAGTAGAGTATAAATTAAAAACGTATTCTGTATTGATCTCACCCACAGCCGATCTAAAGTTGGCACTTACCACTGAGACCAAGAGTTGGATAGTGGACTTTGGTCACCATTGCAATAGGAAGTATCGCATGGAGATGGAACAGATCTTCGCTTTCGTGGATGAGGCGAGCAAGAAACTCAACAGACAGATTAAGGATCTAGATGACATCCGCATCACCATGGCAACGCTCAAAGAGATCAGGGAGAACCAGATCTCCATAGATTTTCAAGTTGGTCCAATTGAGGTAAAAACACCAATCATTTATTAAACAGCGTTGCGGCAAAGAACAACGTAGTTGATGTTCAATACATCGTCCTAATGGCCAGATTCCGATTTTGCGCACATATTTGTTATTTTAAATCTAGTCGCTTGTCAGGTTCGCGCAAATAGGGCACATTTTTCTGGACATGTCGGCACCGGATGGAGATGACCATGCACCGCGGGTCATTTGAAGAGAGAAAGCTGCATGGCTATGGTTTTCTTAGCGGTTTTAGACGCAAAATGTGAATCGGGTCTTACAATGGTTTTGTCTGCAGGAATCGTACAGTATGTTGCATAAGTATGGACTGTTGGTGGCCAAAGAGGAAGCTGAGAAAGTGGACACCCTTCGCTACACCTGGGAGAAACTTCTGGCTCGTAGCACAGAAGTACAGAACGAACTGGTGGCGCTGCAGCCGAACTTCAGAGGAGAACTCATCAGGAATGTTCAGACCTTCGTGGAGGACTGCCAGCACTTTTACCATGACTATGAGAGGGTGAGTCCTGAGGGCCGGGTAAACTCTATCGACCAGCTTCTCTTACTTTGAGCTCCCTCAAGCAATTATAGTTTAAGACAATACATTGTTGTTTTCCTCAGTTTCCATTCCTGTGGGTTTTCTGTACCATTAGATGCCTGAAACCAAAGTGCTTCTTTGAGACTGATATTACCTTGACTGTACATAGAAAACAAAGTGTTTGTATTTCGTAAATGAATGTTATTTGTTTCTTTCATTTGGTGCATTTGAAATCTTCAGGATGGTCCCATGGTGGAAGGATTAGCTCCCCAGGATGCCAGCGACAGGCTTATTATGTTCCAGGTACATTTTCCTGTTCATTGACATGTCACGTGCGTGTTGTTTTCGTAACACAGTCTTAAATAAATCAACCTAACCCTATCTCTGTAAATTACAATGATTTGAAAAAACACAATTTATGGTAAGCATCAATGAGCATTTTCTGTCAATAAAGAACAACATAATGCGGATATGCTGTAGATCAATTCATGCCAATGGGATATTAAAATGACATCTTGCATTTCTCAGAATCACTTTGACAACCTGTTCCGCAAGTACATCACATACACGGGAGGGGAGGAGCTCTTTGGTCTGCCCGTTACCCAGCATCCTCAGTTGCTGGAGATCAGAAAACAGTTGACGCTCCTCCAAAAACTCTATGGTCTCTACAACAGCGTCATCGACACAGTCAACGGCTACTACGACATCTCATGGGCCGACATCCACATTGAGAGAATCAATAATGAACTCCTCGACTTTCAGACGAGGTGAGAAATCCTGTCCTTTTAAAATTGGTTGATAATCTTCCCTTTTGGCCTTAATGAAATAGGTTATATTGAAAGGCATGAATGCATCAGGGGATTTCAATTTTTCTGCACTGGTACCTGTATGGGATATCACAAAATTGGAAAAGTCTGTGAAAGATGGAATTGAAAGATGGAATAGTTACAAGTGTAACGCAAAGATCATTTGTGAAAAAGGACAAGGACATTTTTCCACCTGAATTTGCCCTTGAGGTTTTCCTCAGAAGATGTGAATATGAACATTCATTTCCATTCAGTCAGATTTATATGTAATCACACAACATATTAGATAAAAACAACAGACGTTCACACTCTCAGCACTGTTTAGCGTGTGCCCTACCCCATTGAGGTTATTAACCGAATTGCAGGTGTCGCAAGCTGCCACGAGGCCTTAAAGAATGGCAGGCGTTTATGGACCTGAAGAAAACCATCGATGAATTCAGTGAGTGCTGCCCCCTGCTGGAGCTGATGACTAATAAAGCCATGATGACACGCCACTGGAAGAGGATCACGGAGGTTACAGGTCACACCTTTGAGGTTGAAACAGATAACTTCAAGCTTCGTAATATCATGGAAGCACCACTTCTGAAGTACAAAGAAGAAATCGAGGTTATCATTACTTTTTTTTGTAGCATTAATCTTCCTTTTGGCTTTAATATTAATCATTTTCTATACATATTTGAGCAGGACATCTGTATTAGCGCTGTGAAGGAGCGAGACATCGAGCAGAAACTCAAGCAGGTGATTGCAGAGTGGGACAACAAGACCTTTACCTTTGCCAACTTTAAAACCAGAGGTGAGCTTCTTCTGAGAGGTGACAGCACATCGGAGATCATAGCTAACATGGAGGACAGTCTGATGATGCTGGGTTCCCTCATGAGCAACAGGTGAGACGTTAAATCAAATGCAACATTCACATTTACATTCTCACAATCCAATATAATGTGCAGTGTGTTGCTACAATGTGAACACTCACTATGTTCAAACATAACACTGTATATTGATAAAGCACTTTAAAAAAAACGAATCAGGGTAATTATTTTCCAAACGGTGTGACATTGGTGTCATGAGCTGTGTCTTGTATTTCCACAGGTACAACACCCCATTCAAAGCACAGATCCAGAAGTGGGTTCAGAATCTCTCCAACACCACAGACATCATTGAGAACTGGATGACTGTACAAAACCTCTGGATTTATCTTGAGGCCGTGTTTGTGGGAGGAGACATAGCCAAACAGCTACCGAAGGTAATGGCAGACATTTATTCTTTGTGATAACAGCATTAATGGATTAGAATGCAGTCCTCTGTAATGTATGTTTATTTTAGTTTTATTTCTAAAGAACTTTTCACAGTGTACGATTAAGAAAAGCAGCTTTACAGATATTGAAATATTTATTTACAAAAAGTTACAAGTATATATTGGAATATTTCCTACTGAGCTAGCTAAAGGTGCCTACAGCAAAACCCTAAACTTTTAAGGTATTGATTTGGCAAAAAGCACTCCAGCTGCACCAAATTACAACTACATCATCAGGGACAATGGCCCTAGTGAAAAAAAGATGTATTTAAAATACACTTCGTTAACATTTTTAATTGTCAATAAAGATGACTGATGTTGACACGTCTTTTTAAAAATATATATTTTGCAAACTGTTTACAGATACAAATGAAGCCTTCATTTGGAGAAACAGAACTCCATAACATAATAATGAAAATATTCAAAAACATATGCGAGTTTTCACTCACCACATGTCCAGGATCTTTAAGCGCTGGGACGGCTCCATATATTAGTTTCAATCGATCTCCAAATCCAGCGTTATATCCGAAGTTAACATAACATTCATGCAATAAACAAACAAACACCTGAACTTCTCTCTCTTCTGCTTACATTTACATTTAGGCATTTTGCAGATGCTTTTATCCAAAGCAACTTACATTGCTTTATCCTATACATTTTACATAGGTATTTGCAATCTCCTGGGATCGAACCCACAACCTTGCGTTGTTAACACAATGCTCTTACCACTGAGCTACAGGAAAGCTTTCTTTGCTTACAAGTGTCTGTGCATGCTTCTCCTGCTAGCATGTGGCTGTGCCACGTGATTTTCCGGGAGAATTGTCCTATAAAGGACAAAGAAAAGTTGTTACAAAACAGTTTTATATGTTCGAAATAACACTTTCCGAAACCTGTACGATGGCTGGGGGAGTGTATCGAGCACAGAAATACAACATAATACGCCCAACTCGTTTTTTGACAAGTTAAGCATGAGAAGACCACCACAACATTTACAATGTTTAACATTGTAAAGAAGTCCGTTGCACACCGTTGCACGCCCGCTTTAAGTTTCCTAAGTCAAAGACATCACTTTAGGCCATGACTGAATTATGCCTTTAAACATCTAAGAAAATGGCGCTAATACATGTTTTTCTGTGTCTTGTGGTGTGTTATAAGTCGCCTATGCATGTATTAGACACGTCAAATTGCAAAAATGTAAGTGTCATAACAAAAGATGCATTCTATCTAAAAGCGAATGCTCACCCAGACCTGCCTGAAACGCCTCTAGTAACCAAACCCCCACAAATCCACGTCAGCTCGTGGTATGATTTGACTAATAGGGCTGTCACGATTATTAAATAATCGTCTCAACATGATTGTTTGACCTCATCGTGATGGTTTCAGATCATGGTAATTATTCCACATCTCTATAGAAGACACTAGGGAAAGCTGCAGTGCCTGCATATTGCATATCTTAGTGTATATATTTTAACCAATCCATACATTGTAAAATGTACCACCACAACATTTAAAAATAGAAATAAAGCATATACCGTAAAAATAACTTAATAAAAGAGGCTGGGCAAAGAGGAGATACAAACATGCACTGTATTTGGAAAATAACTTTTTAAACACATTTCATTTTATCTAAAACAAACGATAATATCCGTTTTAGCTGTAGAATTTGACCCCTTTAAGTAAAAGCTCAGTACTGTTTGTCAAACCAAAATGCCTGTTTTCTTGTTTTAAGGAGGCCAAACGCTTCTCCAACATCGATAAGTCCTGGGTGAAAATCATGACTCGCGCTCATGAGATGCCCAATGTGGTCCAGTCGTGTGTAGGGGACGAGACTATGGGTCAGCTACTACCTCACCTGCTGGAACAGCTTGAGATGTGTCAGAAATCCCTCACAGGGTACGTTCAACATCTATTTCACTGTCGAGCCCCCATGTCTGACAAGCACAGGATCAGTGGTCAGTTATCCACCTGATGCAACTGGAAACATTTTGGAAATCTGACTAGTGCCATGGGCGAAATATATTTTGACTGCAAAACATCATTGTTGGAATTTATACATTTTGCATTTACAACTTGGCTGCATTTTTGGTTTTGGGGTCAGTTTATGACTTGCTTGTATTACATCTGCGTGTAAGTTCTTATCGAACATTAAAAATGTTTTCTATGTTTTAAAGGTACTTGGAGAAGAAGCGCTTGTTGTTTCCACGTTTTTTCTTTGTATCAGACCCGGCTTTGCTGGAGATTTTGGGCCAAGCGTCTGACTCGCACACCATCCAAGCTCACCTGCTCAACATCTTTGACAACATCAAATCTGTCCGCTTTCACGATAAGGTGAACTTTATTATTTTAATAAATGACATTTTATACTATTCTTATGCTTGACATTGTGCTTATTTAAGATTGATCGCATTGTGTTTATATTTCAGATCTATGATAAGATTTTGTCAATATCCTCACGTGAGGGTGAGACAGTGGAGCTGGACAGACCAGTCATAGCAGAGGGCAATGTGGAGGTCTGGCTTAATGCGCTCCTTAAAGAATCCCAGAGATCTTTGCACCTCATCATCCGTCAGGCTGCTCTTGCCATTCAGGACTCCGCCTTTGAATTGATCGAATTTTTGGACTCCTTCGCTGCACAGGTATTCAACGCTGTGACAGTATCAGTATAATTTTGTAAGTTAAAGATACTGACAGGACAGTTGCTGTTCTTTGGTTCAGGTTGGTTTACTAGGGGTGCAGATGATCTGGACCAGGGATTCTGAAGACGCTTTGACCAATGCCAGATATGACCGCAAGATCATGGCTAAGACGAATCAGTTTTTCCTTGAGCTCCTCAACACTTTGATTGACATGACCACAAAAGACCTCGGGACAGTTGAACGGACAAAATATGAAACACTGATCACCATTCATGTGCATCAAAGGGACATCTTTGATGATTTGGTAAGTTGTTCAGTTAGTAAGTTGGTTAGGTTCAGTTCTGTTGTAGCAAATGGGCTGTGGTGTCACCCTGAAATGAACTTGAATATTAGATGCTTTTATCAAATGCTCATTTAAAACTTTCCTTATAGTTGTCTCATTATCTCATCTGGAATTCTCTTTAGCTCATTTTAAGTTTAGTAAAGAAAACTGATTTTAGACCTTTTGGCAAACAGGTCATTTGTACAAAGCTCCAAACAGCCAAAGGCAATTTAGCTATATAACACCCAAATGACAGCCGGCAGTCGCTCCTGGGTTTTGTCTCCTAATGCTTTGAACTCTGATTTTCAGCAAGGTTGTATGTCTCAATATCTCATGAGTGAATGGCAAATATGATATTTGTCATCAAGAATGTCACAGCATTCAAAGACACGTCTTTGAGACATCTCCAGAAGATAAGCCACCAGCAGAAACTAATCCCTGCCAAATCTCTTTTCTTGACCCACAGTGTCGTTTGCACATTAAAAGCCCCACAGACTTCGAGTGGTTGAAGCAATGCCGCTTTTACTTCAATGAGGACTCGGATAAGATGATGATCAACATCACGGATGTGGGCTTTATCTATCAAAATGAGTTTCTGGGCTGTACTGACAGGCTGGTCATCACTCCTCTCACTGACAGGTGCTGCTTCTGATTTACAACCTTATTTTCCCACTGTGGGTCATTAATGTAATTTTGGGACAAATTTGATTGATGTTTTTTCAGATTTGGTGCTTTGCCACCCCAAAATCAGTCATTATACTAAAATCTTAATACTCCCTACAAGTTCTAACCAAAATAATTTCTGCATATTTAAAAAAATATGTTGATCAATATCTTTTCCAGATGCTACATTACTTTAGCTCAGGCTTTGGGTATGAGCATGGGCGGAGCTCCTGCCGGGCCAGCAGGAACAGGAAAGACAGAGACCACTAAAGACATGGGCCGCTGCTTGGGCAAATACGTGGTGGTTTTTAACTGCTCTGACCAGATGGACTTCAGAGGCCTGGGCAGAATATTTAAAGGTGTCACACATCTGTGATCAATGTCGAATGTCCTCAAAAATCTATAGACATTGCTTTTAGTTCATTTTTCTGTTAAAATGGCTATAACAGCACCAGGTTTCCAGTTTGGTCATGTTTTACATATATGCAAGCAATATCCAGATGATATAGTGTATAAAAATAAACATACAAACAAATGGCTTCGATATCTGAAGTTTTATGTTTTGCATGCTTGGGATTTGATTTCTTTTTTAAATAACTAGGTCTTGCCCAGTCTGGTTCCTGGGGTTGTTTTGATGAGTTTAATCGGATAGACCTGCCCGTCCTCTCGGTCGCTGCCCAACAAATCGCCACGGTGCTCACCTGCAAGAAGGAACGAAGAAAGACCTTCATTTTCACTGATGGAGACAATGTGGGAATGAATCCGGAGTTTGGCATCTTCCTCACCATGGTGAGCTGGTGTTTTTACATGCTCTTAGAAACTGTGAACATTTCCTGCCAAGGTTAGGTTAGGATATTATGATCGACCCTTTGGAATTCCATGATATCTTCCAGGCATATCATATTCATTCTTTTTCTTTAAACATGCATGCACTTAATTTTAATTCTTCATTCATTTTATCATGTTTATGGATTGTAGGATAGATGGCTGATAAGTGGCTGATTGCTTTATTTAGTAATAATTTCAAAATTCTCATTTACGACTTTCATAATGGTAACGTAATCAATCCCAAACAAATGAAAAAACTGAGACTAGACCAAATTACATTAAAAGTTACTCACATATTTACATTAACCTTAATCTACATTGTGTTATTTTGCCCTGATGTTTAATTTTTCGTTCATACAGAACCCTGGATATGCGGGGAGGCAGGAACTTCCAGAGAATCTGAAAATTAACTTTCGCTCAGTGGCAATGATGGTTCCTGACCGACAGATCATTATAAGAGTGAAACTGGCAAGCTGTGGCTTCATTGACAACATCGAACTAGCCCGAAAGTTCTTCACTCTATACAAACTATGTGAAGAGCAGCTCTCTAAACAGGTGATTCATATTGAATGCTTTCCTGTTGATGAGTGGTAAGAGCATTGCGTTAATAACACAACGTTGTGGGTTAGATCCCAGGGGATTGCATATACACATGTAAAGTGTATAGGATAATGCAATGTAAGGCGCTTTGGATAAAAGCGTCTGTCAAATGCATAAATGTAAATATTCACCTAGCTAAGGATCAGAGATTTATGGTTCTGTTGTACAATCATTTTCGTACAGGATGTAACAATTTCTTTAGAAAAACTATAAATAAGACCCTTTGCTACGTCACATTTGGTTTTCTATTGTCTGTCAGGTTCACTACGACTTTGGTCTCCGAAATATCCTGTCCGTCCTGCGCACACTTGGCGCTGCAAAACGGGCCAATCCGAATGACACCGAGTCCACCATCGTCATGAGGGTCCTGCGGGACATGAACCTTTCCAAACTGGTGAGACTACTTAGGCACATAGAAATCATTTTCTATATAATGGGGAGTGAAGCTGAAATATCGCTGCTATCCATCTGAAACATTGAATCTCTGTATTTGGCAAATATCTAACCAATTAAAAGTATTAAAAAGGTCTTGCAACTTTGAAAACACAGTATGCAGTCATTTGGTGAAGTTCAGTGTTTTTTACAACATTTTTTTTAAAGATTCGATTTCTCTCCGTCTTTTAAGATTGATGAGGATGAACCATTGTTCCTGAGCTTGATTGAGGATCTTTTCCCTGGAATTCAGCTGGATAAAGCCGGCTACCCTGATTTGGAAGCAGCCATAGACAAACAGGTGGGGAAAAAGGTGTATTTCAATATGCATTTACATTTAGGTATTTAGCAAACGCTTTAATCCAAAGTCACTGTAGAACAATAAAGGTATACTTGAAGAAAATATAAACACCATTTTTGAGCAAAATCATATTTCTTTTATTGTTTTATTGTTTTAGTTAGCTGTATTTCCTTGAGTTATTATAACTTAATCAAAACAAGTAAACCACAGTTTGATTGAAATTAACTGAGAAACATTAAAAAAATGTTAACAAAATTATCTGTTTTTGGAAATGAACTCTTCACATATTTGTTACCAGTTTCAACTCAATATGTGATTTTTGTATGTGTATCTTGTCTGTTGGGCATGGACCAGGTAACCGAGGCTGGTCTGATAAACCACCCGTCCTGGAGGTTAAAGATCATTCAGCTGTATGAGACTCAGAGAGTTCGTCACGGTATGATGGCACTGGGACCCAGTGGAGCAGGAAAAACAACCTGCATCCATACCCTAATGAAAGCAATGACCGGTGAGAATCGAACATTAGACAAAAAACAAAGACATTGTGCACCAACATTTTATAGACCACTTTGGAAAACGGAAGCAACACTCGTCCATAAGAACTTCTTGTTTACATTTTTTTAACACTGCATAAGTCTTTAAAACATACAACCAATAGAACATTTATAACCAAATAAAAATTTGAAACAAATATCCAGAACCTCAGAGATGACGTATTTTTGTTGGCTAATCTGGAAGTAAGCACCTGCTGGTTTCCTCGACCGAAAGCCTATGCATTTTTTCCATAGACTTTTGGAAGATCGCAAAAAAATAAGCTCTGTGATTAACAACGATTTATGATGTTTACACATTTGTCTATCAAGAGAATCTTTACAAATGAATACCACATTTGTTACTTTTGAAGTCAAAATACCATTGGCAGAATTTAAGAGCTATCATGATGCTGTAAACTACACTTAACGTCGCTCGATATCAACGTCACCAACACCAAGCCTCCGAAAACTCTTTCAAACTTTATTAAAAATGTGTTCCCTGGAAGGTTTTTGTGCCCATGTTGCATTACATGAGCTTTATTTGCGCAATGACGTCTAACGTCCCCACCAAAGGAAGTAGTCGCTTTTATCAACTTGTTAGCAACCGCCGTTTTTAAGACACAATAAGCCTTTAAAAATCACAAGCGGGTTATAATTGGTGTGTTTCATGTCATAGAATAGAACTTGAAAATATTTAGGTTTTGTTTACCACATAAATGCATATTGCAGCTTATGGTGAAGTCTGTGTGTACATTAAAGATGATGTCAGTCAAATAACATCTGATTTAATGTTAAATTATGCGAGTGGCGCGTTGTGTCGCTACAGGACTCAGAACAGCATCCTGAGTTGTAGCGGAGCCGGTATTTGTACACTCATAGAAAACAATGTTCATTTTTACAAACAATTGTGCTGTACTGCTGAGTCCGATGTGTGACACCCTTCAGGATTTATTTTGCAATAATGCCGTGAAATCTGACTTCCATTAAAATAAAATTTCTGGTACTTTGTAAGTAAGAAATAGTGTCGAGATTATCTCAGTGTTGCGTGCTTTTATTATTTTTTGTTTAGACTGTGGTCAGCCTCACAGAGAGATGCGGATGAACCCAAAAGCCATCACAGCACCCCAAATGTTCGGCCGTCTCGACGTGGCAACCAATGACTGGACTGATGGAATCTTCTCTACTCTGTGGAGGAAAACCCTCAGAGCCAAGAAAGGTATAAATCACAGTCTGGGGCAAAACAATATAGAAACTTTATTTATGACAGGCATAAGACGTGATTTTATACATATATCGCTATATATCAAAACATGTTAAAATGGTTAAACAGGAAAATATTAGAATATTTCAGCAAAGGAACCTAGAAGAACGGTTTTGCATGATCAGTCAGCTTCGCGTGAAAGCTAATGGATGTCGAAGTGGTTAAAAACCCTCTTGAACTGTAAAAGGATGAAATCTACAACACATCAAACAGAATGGCCCATTTGAATGCGACAAACACGCATGAACCCGTCGACTAGGCTTTTTAAAATCAATGGACAAGGGCAGACATCAAATAGGGCTTTAGAAACCAATCGGGCAAAGCTATCAGCTGGAAGATGTCAAATGTCAATCACTGATCACATTGATTGATGGAAGATAACAATTATGCTTTTGAGTATCTATATTGGCTCCATTTCTTATTTGTAATACATGTTTTGTGTATAGGGGAACACATATGGATCGTACTCGATGGCCCGGTTGATGCCATATGGATTGAAAATCTCAACTCAGTCCTAGATGATAATCGCACGCTGACATTAGCCAATGGTGACCGTATACCCATGGCACCTACGTGCAAGATCGTGTTCGAGCCACACAACATTGATAACGCCTCCCCGGCCACAGTGTCCCGTAACGGGATGGTGTTCATGAGCTCCTCTGTCCTGAACTGGAGTCCTATTTTGGAGGTGGGTGTTGAGGAACGTGTACTGAATGATCTTCTATAATGATCTTTATAATTGTAGATTTTTATTTCTCTCTATTTATTTGTATCCAGCTTATAGAAAGCAGTGCTTCTGTTATTCGTATCGCTCCACTCCATATTAATGAAGTGTAGAATTCCCAGGGCATTTCTCTCTGCCTTTATAATAGACTTCAAAGTGCTCCACTGATAAAGAGGAAATGAGGGAAAAGACGAAACACAGAAGAAGTCAAATCATTTTTTTACCCAAACGTGTCACAGTCTGAGAACAAAAGGATACTTCATTTCATCCAAGATAACCAGTGTGTGTGTGTGTGTGTGTGTGTTCGTGTGTGTGTGTGTGTTTTTTCAGGGTTGGCTGAAGAATCGTTCCCCTCAGGAAGGGCTGGTCCTGAGGGATCTCTTCTCGTCCTCCTTTCCTCAGCTCTTCCGCTTCAGCGTTCAGTCTCTGCAGTATAAAATGGAGATGCTGGAGGCCTTCTTCATCATGCAATGCATAAACATGCTGCAGGGACTCATTCAGCCCAAGGTTGTGCCATCTCAATGTTTATTTTCTGTTGCTGTTAATTGCTACATTATGTTAATGCATCTAAATACAAAATAGACATGCACATATCTGATTTACTCCTACATAATCTTATACTTCATTTAATTTTATCTGAAGTATATATGATGGGTCAATTTACTTAAAACAAGTTTCTGCTACTTATTGTTTAACAGATTACTTTTTTTATGTGACGGGTCTCATTTGAAGGATTGTCAAATAAGTCAGTTTACAAAAAGTTACAATTACTTAGTGCTATAGTAACATAACTGTTTTAGTGACCCATTTAGAAGACTCAGCGTAGGAACCAATTCTGCTCATTTGTACACTACCATGAAATGGAAAAGTTCACCCAAAAATGAAAAGTCTGTCATAGTTTACTCAGTCACCTGTTGTTTCAAACCTGCACAAATTTCTTTGTTCTGTTGAACACAAATGAAGATATTAAGAAAAATGTAGGAAACCAAACCATTCTGGTGCACTATTGACTACCATAGTAGTTTTGTTTGAATGAATGAATTAGGCATGTAGATTTCGCTTTATTGTGTATCGCTGTACACCCAAAGCGCTTTACAATCATATGGGGGGGTGGTCTCTCCTCAAACCACCACCAGTGTGCAGCATCCACAGTACAACGTACTCACCACCACACACCAGCTACAGGTGATAGACATGATAGACAAGGGCCAGTGGAGGGAATCTGACCAGGACGGGGTTACACCCCTACTCTTTACGAGAAGTGCCATGGGACTTCTTTTTGTTTCCTAATATGGAAGTTAATAGTGCCCCAGAACGGTTCGGTTACAAACATTCTTCCAAATGTTTCTTTTGTGTTTATCGTAACTATAAAAATGTATTCTTGTTAAAAACGACTTGAGGCTGAGACTTGATGACAGAATTTTCGTTTTTAGGTTGACCTATTCCTTAAATAAAAAAGAATAAGGTAAATTTAACCTTGATGTTTCACTTATGTAAAAGTAAAAAATATGATTATTGTGAATTGTCCCTAGTAAACGTCACACAATATGATTAATAAATCATTTAGATGTGAGATATAAGCAATATACGGCTCTCTGAGTATGTTGGTCCACTTAAACATAGGCTGAATGTGGATCACACCCACTGACTCTGTATAAAAGGGCCTTAACCTTCAAAAGCACTTCATTCTAGGCGTAATTCATTTATTCACAGTGTGTATGAAGGAATGATAGCAGTGCCACCTCCCAGCAATAATGTGATTTGAGCATTTCTGTGATGGACCGTAACACGGAAAGTGTCAGAACATTACATAGGACGTTGTGGAATATTAACACCTCGGGATATAGCCACAAGAGAGACACTTATGTCTAATTGAGAGACCGGGGAATGTTGTGTTTTGTTTGCGTCATTGGCGCTTCATTTTTCAATTTTTTCTATGAACTTTTCAAATCAGTTTTTGCTTTTTTACCTTTAATACTTCTATAGGGAATTGACCTCTGTTATAGTAAGTAAACAGGAGCAGTCATACCTTAATAGCATATAATTCTGACTAGCATATAATTTCAGATTTTTTGAGTATGTCTCTTTAACAAAAACTTGAAATATGAAAGGAAAAATGTGATCAGCTTTGATGGTGTCTTTGATGATGTAACTCATCAGGAGCAGGGAGGGGAGCTGTCCCGTGAGCACATGGAGCGCCTGTACGTCTTCGCTCTGATGTGGAGTGTTGGAGCCCTCTTGGAACTTGATGATCGAAGCAAGTTGGAGAACTGGCTCCGTCGTCATGACACCATCCGCCTGGACCTTCCAGACATCCCACCTCATAGCGAGGACACTATGTTTGACTTTTACGTCACTAATGATGGTACCAAACATACTCGCACTCCTAATTTTTAGGCACTACAAACACTTTTTCTCAGTGCTTCTGTTTACATATAACAGGGTCTTCTGCAAATAAATTGGTATTTTTGATCTCTTTGCTTTAACAAAGAAACACCCAACTCCAAAAGTCCCAAAAGTAATCCGTTATTCTTCAGTGAATGCCACAAATAATCCCTGTATTTCTTTCTTAACATGAAGTGCATGTGACCAATCATACTACCCAAACAAATCTGAAACTTTTTGCAAAACTTTTGTTTTTACATTACATTCTCTTTTTGACTAAGGAGTGTCAGGACGTTTTTGGTGGCCCACAAAATGAGTATCACCAAACTGAATATTCAAAGATCTTTGGTTTACCATCTCAAGGTCATGTGATTTGTACACATGCTCAAATTCATCTTATTAAGGCTTGTTTTTCAAAATCACATCTCATTTGCGAGCTTTGTCACACTTTTCTGGGCACTTTGCAATTCAGATAGATGCTTTTAATTGGCAGAATTCGTGTCTAAACAGAATGAAATTTTCCAGGCTTACATATTCAGGCCGGATGTTCCACCTGTCAGTCACAGCTGGAGTTAATAACCCAGTTTTATTATAGAACATAGTTTTGCCTGTTATGGAATTTTAATGAAAGTTTTTTCCATGTTGCTTTATTCAGACTTCTGACAGTGGAAGTTGTGCTACTGTTTTATGTGTGTTTTTATTCAGGTCAGTGGGTTCATTGGAATAGCAGAGTGGAGGAGTACATCTACCCTCCTGACTTCACACCAGAATACAGCTCCATCCTGGTGCCCAATGTTGACAATGTTCGCACGGACTTCCTCATCCAGACTATTGCTAAGCAGGGCAAGGTGGGAGTGTGATAGGTCTTGCTGAGAATATTTTGATGTATTAATCTAGTGCTTTTAATGAGAGATACAAAAGATTATTGTAAGATGCAATATTTTACTTTTTTGGTAAAAAAATGTACAAAAATCAGTTATTAAGCAAGTACATAAATTGATTAATGTTATTCTCAATAGATTTGGTAAGTCTGTTTTCTAGTGTGGCAGTGACATCACGCATCATCTCTTTCTCTGAGCGAGGATTGTCATTCGTCAAGACTTAACCTCCGCTGCAGGCACTATGATTAGCAGAAGAACAGATGGTCTCTCTCTCGCTCTCTCTCTGGAGTCTCCTCATGTCTTCTTTATATGTTTCAGGCTGTGCTTTTGATAGGAGAACAGGGAACTGCCAAAACTGTCATCATAAAAGGCTACATGTCAAAATATGACCCAGAATCCCACACTGCCAAGAGCCTTAATTTCTCCTCAGCCACCACGCCCCTCATGTTTCAGGTATCAGCTGTGTGTTTGTGCTCCATTTCACTCCAAACATGGCATACGTATGTCTGTCTATCTGTCTATGTCTGTCTGTATCTGACTGTCTGTCTCCATCTATGTCTGTCTGTCTATCTATCTCACACAATTAACTAAACCGAATGTATTTGTTATTACTAGAATAAAAAAAATCATTACAATGCATTGAAATCCCTTTATAACGTAGTATGTGTATTATTTTTTTATACACAGGTTGTCTAAAGTGTTACTGAATGAAAGCGGTGTATCTTGTGTTATTTAGACTGGCTAATGTTTCTATCAACATCTCTGTTTCATTATTGACTATTTCATTATGCTTCCAAATCGCATCCGTGTTCTTTATTCATGTGCCGCTGTGGGATATTTGTGAGTAATCAGCATATCCATGATCTTGTCGCCGTCTACGAATCCCTAGCGCTCCGTGGAGAGTTACGTGGATAAGCGAATGGGAAGCACTTACGGCCCTCCGGCAGGGAAGAAGATGTCCGTCTTTATTGATGACATCAACATGCCTGTGATCAATGAGTGGGGTGACCAGGTGACAAATCGCATGCATTAATGTTTCTGCATAACGTACATTAAATTGATAGTTCATCCCAAAATGAAAATTCTGTCATCATTTGCTCACCCTTTTGTCGTTTATAACCTGTAGGACTTTCTTTCTTGCGCAGAACACAAAAGAAGTCATTTTAAAGAATTTTGTTAACCCGCACAGATTCACTTGCATTGGTTTTGTGTCTATACAATAGAAGTCAATGGGGTCAAGTGCTGTTCGGTGACTAACTTTCTTAAAAATATCTTATTTTGTGTTCTGCTTTAGAAAGAAAGTCTTACAGTTTTAATATGACAAGATAGTAAGTAAATGAGGACAGAGTTTTCATTTTTTAGTGAATTGCCATTGCCTCCCAATCTCAAAAAAACATCTCTGTATCTATTTTCCCTGTTATAAGGTCACCAATGAGATTGTTCGACAGCTGATGGAACAGAATGGCTTCTATAACTTGGAGAAACCAGGAGAGTTCACCGGCATTGTGGATATCCAGTTTTTGGCAGCTATGATACATCCTGGAGGGGGACGAAATGACATCCCTCAAAGACTGAAGAGACAATTTTCCATTTTTAACTGTACTCTTCCATCTAATGCCTCCATAGATAAAATCTTCGGTCAGTATGTTCATCTACCATTCACACAGTCAAATGCCATTGCCTTAAAACATTGCTTCACAGATGTATTACCAAGGTCGATTTGAGAAACGATTGTTCATTCTATGTTCACATTTTCTTCACAATTGCCCTAAAACGCATGAAATGGGCCTATTTCAAGTGCTCTTCTTCATAAAAGAGCTCAATGAGACGAGATCGCATATGAGCATCATGTGAATAGCAACCATATTGAAAGAAAAATGTTTAACACATTTGAAAGAATCCTGTTAACGTTGTCTGATTTATGCATTGTCTCGTGAAATTACAACAAACTATATGGATTATGCTTCTTTATGGCTCAGAGAAATCTGATTTATTCCATCTTATTTTATTTGGTCAAGGCTGTCAAGAGCATTGCTTAAGCAGAACCGATCGTGTAATTGCATATTGATTTTGACTACGAGCCGTTGCTAGCGTTCCTCCTTGCCTGGATGTTTTACTGACGTTTTTTCATTGATATGACATTTCACGTTCACACACAGGTTAACCTACACAGCTCAAATTGTATGTCATAGTTGTGACATCTCATATTCCGCTCAGTCTTTTATTCTACATGAAAATCACATTTGGTCATTCTGTCCTTAACCCTTGCGATTTTCCTGTCAGGAGTAGTTCAATTTCTTTCTCCATGAATCTCTTTCTGGTTATCTTTCTCGGCTGCAGGTGTGATCGGCACGGGTCATTACTGTTCCTGTCGGGGGTTTTCGGAGGACGTGCGCAATATGGTGGTCAGGCTAGTTCCGTTGACCCGAAGACTGTGGCAAATGACGAAGGTTAAAATGTTACCCACTCCTGCCAACTTCCACTACATATTTAACCTGCGGGACCTCTCACGCATTTGGCAGGGGATGCTCACAGTGACCGCGGAAGTCGTCAACTTGCCCGATGTGAGTTTAAAAAGGATTGTGTTGTTTCTTAGACACTAAGCCGAACAATTTGTTCGTTTCTGAAATGAATTAGCAGACAGAGAGCTATTGATTGGTTATCTTTTCGTTAATATGCAAAGCTCTCATTTGCTGATCTGAATACACTATTATATTTGTTACAACATAGTTCATCTTGTATCGCTTTAGATTCAGTATCGCTACACCACCAAACAGCAGGATGTATTCAATTTGTTCCTGTTGTTCGGTTGAAATTGAGTATGCCAATAACAATGCCAAGGTCATGGGTGCGATTTCCAGAGAAAACAGTTATTAACTTTTATAATATGTACCGTATAGCTTGCATGCACCATACATTGCTTTGGATAAAAGCATCGGACAAATGTCTAAATGTAAATAAAAAAACGATGTATAAAATGCACAGGTCTTACTGAGGTTGTGGAAGCATGAATGCAAGCGTGTGATCGCTGACCGGTTCACCGCCCCAGAGGACGTGGCCTGGTTTGACTGCACTCTGGCGAAGCTGGTAGAGGACGAGCTCGGGGTAAAAGAGCGTGAGATAGTGGATGCTGGTGTGGACTCATACTTTGTGGACTTTCTCAGAGATGCACCTGAAGCCACAGGTAATGATCATACGTAAATCCCGTTTCATCCGGCGCACACTCCTGGGCTGCAGTTAACTTCCCATCTGTGTTTGGCTAGTATCTTATATATATATATATATATAATATTTTTTATTTATATTTTATATATATATATATAAATATAAATATATATAATATATTTAATTTAATTTAATTTATGTTAATATTAATTTAAATTATTATTTAATTGTATAAAATAACAGTTTGTTGAATTTTGTTGAATGTTCATTCACTGATGTCAATGTCAATCTAAATTCGAAATATTGGAGAGACAAGTTTAGCCAATTATGTTCTTCCTTGGTTTCATTTGGTTGTTATCAGAATTAATCTACAGGAACTCTTATTATTGTACCGTAAATTAAGGGCAGTCCATGAAGGCGTGCATAGTATGCAGTAACGTTTGTTTATGTTGTCACTTTGAAACCGTCTATCCACGTTTATATTGTAAAGTCACAATTTTGGATGAAAAGTCTGGTTTGAAATGGCTGTTCATGTGGTGTTTTATACCTGAACAGGGGAGGAACCAGAGGAAACAGATTTCGACATGCCGAAAGTGTACGAGTCCATTAAATCTTACGACAGTCTGATGGAGAGGCTGAACCTGTTTTTGAATCAGTACAACGAGAGCATCAGAGGTGCAGGAATGGATATGGTCTTCTTCAGGGATGCCATGATTCACCTTGTTAAGGTACAGAGGTTCTGGTTAGGGGCAGTTCACCAAAAATGTAAAATTCGGTCATCATTTACTCAACCTCGAGTTGTTTCAAACTTGTATATCTTTCTTTGTTCTGATGAACGAATAAAAATATATTTGGAAGAATGCTTGTAACCAAGCAGTTCTTGGCCACCATTGACTACCATAGTTGGAAAAAAATACAATGGTAGTCCCCAGAACTGTTTGATTTCCTACATTCTTCAAAATATCTCCTTTTGTGTTCAAGAGAACAAAGAAATGCATAAAGTAATTTTCCTATTATTGCAGTTGTATTAACAATTCATATATGTCTTATAATAATATAAAATATATATTTATTAATCTATAAGCATTCTTGCTCACAACTAATAAAAGAGTTATTCCAGTTCACCTTCCATGCCTGTCACTAGAAATAGACATGTCCTGCTTTACAGTTTCATTGTGTGAAGTGTGCATGTAAACGTTTTGCATTGTAATGAGGTAGCATCTGTCTCTGTTTCTACCGTGTTCCTTCTCTTTCTCCGGCCAGATTTCTCGTATCATCAGGACCCCCCGGGGAAATGCCCTCCTGGTTGGTGTGGGAGGCTCTGGAAAACAGAGTTTGACAAGACTAGCGTCTTTCATTGCTGGCTACAAGACTTTCCAGATTACACTCACTCGGTAAGTCACCTGTGCCTCCACATACTCAATAATTCATAGCTGCTGCATTCAAATGCACGCATCCCTCTGGGGTAAAATGAGATTTCATCCGTCTCTTGTATTTGGGTGCTGAAAGGAGTTAAATCCAAACTTTTATTTTTCGTGCCCTTGTTTTGTTTCCCATATCCACTGGAGCACATACAGTACCTTTACGATGCTTATAGAATGAATGTAATGAATATCAATGCGTAAATGTCGAAAGAGAAACACTTTCTCTTGTGTTATGCAGTTAAGACGTTCTCCAGTAGATGGTATATGTGTATAAGTCTGTTCTGGCCCGCACTTTTCAATTCAGCTTCTAAATAGGAAACAACCTGCAACCAGTCAAGCGTGCAGTCTGATCCCGCCAATGAGACTGGACGTTTTCAATTCAGACTCCTGTCTTCCAATGTAATTGATAATCTGCTGCTAAAATTGAAAGTGGGAATACGTCCTGATCATTAAAGTCTGTAAAAGGAAAAGGAGTCATCTATCAAGATGAAGTTTTTTTTAGATTGTCTTGTTTTTACTTTAGGGGGTTGGGGTAATCTCTTCACTGATGGGAATGAAATTCCTTTGTTGGATGTGAGGATGGCAGCGAGCTTTTGGCAGTACACCTATTTGGATATTGTTTTTCATTGGCTCTTGTTTGATATTGATATGAATGAATCTGGTGTTCCTTTCACCAGATCTTGTGTGTATGGATATGTTAAAGTATGAAGTTTTTTAGCTTGTTGCCATCAAAACACAGGCTGCTTTCACATCCAATTCCTCTGTTGCCATATAGTTTGTATTAAATATTTAGTATGTTGCAACATATTATTCTCTCTTATTTTCTTAATATTCAGAGAAAATACAACAAATTGCATTCCTGGAATTAAAAGAGCAATTCAAAGTAAAAATGAAGAAATTCGTTTTTCCAAAGTTGCCTTATCGCAATAACGTACTTGCTCATTGGGAATTTTTATTGATGTTAACATTAAATATATAGGTTCTGGAATTGTTAATTCATTTAATTATAGTAATTTTTTCCCCTCATGTTTTAAAAAAATGAACACAGATATATAATACAGAAGAGTTAGGAAGATAAAAGATGCAGTGCAAAAATGACTCTCTTACTTAGTATTTTTGTCTAGTTTTCCAGTAAAAATGTCCAAAAAATAGAATCACGATGCATTTTCTTAATGAGCAAAATGAGCTAAGAAAATAAGTCTTGTTATATAACATTTCAGTTAAATTGTGCTTAAAACAAGCAAACAAATCTGCCAATGGGGTAAAAAAATAATCTTGAATTGTGTAACTAAGAAAAAGGTAAACCTTAATGTAAACCTTTAAATCAAGACAGATGGCAGATTTTTTTGCAACTTGATTCAAGAATTTCTTGACATTTTTTCTGGAAAACAATAAAAAAAAGACAGTGTGCAGTGTGAACTTGACTTGCAAGAAAAAATATTAAGGGCAAAATAATATTTACTCAACTTGACTTGCATGAGATCTAATTTTATATAAATATATATTATTTAGCCTTTTTTGGTTATATTCCATCATTAGAACATGGTTCATGCTAACATGTTCAAACTTAATGTGTTTCTCTCCTTCTCCCTCTTTTTGTAGTTCTTACAACACAGCCAACCTGATGGAGGACCTGAAGGGCTTGTACAGGACAGCCGGACAGCAGGGCAAAGGCATCAGCTTCATCTTCACTGACAACGAGATCAAGGATGAGTCCTTCCTGGAGTACATGAACAACGTCCTTTCATCTGGCGAGGTCAGAGTACTGGAATGCACGGGACTTACATTCTGAGCCTCTCAGTGATGTTTTTAGAGCACATGTTAAAATACTGCAAGCCAGGCTCAAGGTCACTCTGCATGTTCCCCTACAGTTGAAAAATCCAGATGTGGAGAAGACAGTGTATTACCTTCCCTTGACAAATTACAGAGTTCATTCTGGGTGATAAAGAACAGGAGTAAATGAGATCTGTGAGGCAAGAGATGCATCGCTTTATATTAGGGAGACAGATGGGTTTTTCAAGGAGACTAAGCAACATAGATATACGTCCGGAAAGGTGACACCTGCCAGAGAGCATTGGCTGAGTTCACTTCATGAATCCATCCTTCACAGACAAAACCAACAGAGGAGCTTTGAGGTGTTAACATGACTGAAGCTTAGGGGAGGATGAAGATGAGGGTGGAGAGATGGATGGGTTTGAATGACAAACATTTGACATTTATTGACAGAAACAGAGTTCTGGTAGTACAATATGTGCAAAAAGGCTTGTTGCTTTAAATTTAGACCAAAATAGATAATTCACAGTTAGTTCCTTATCCTGAAGCCCATATTCTACTTCTTTACAGCATTTGTTTTTTTCCTAGTCTAGTGATGATATGACAAAAAACTTGCAAAACAATACCAAAAGTGTAACTTGATCAAATTATAGTTGTTATCTTCACATCCACTGCAGATGGAATCCAACAGGATTCACAAATCATGGAAGACGTAATGTTATAAATGATTATAACTGCAATGTTATTCTATAAGCCAACGTAATGGCTTAATAGAAACAATATTGCTAGTGTTTTTGACATGCATATACTGTATATTGAGTCTTAAAAAAACTGATTTTATCACTATGGTCAAACCATCACACATTTGTGGTTTGAGAACAAGTGGTGATGTCACCAGCTGCTGATACACAGAAATGGACAATTCCAGTAAGTTTTCTATTTTTAATAAGAGAGAAAAATTCATGGGTTATTGATGCGATGAAAAATGACGCACGTTTTGAAGAGACAACATACTTTGATTTCTGTGAATTGAAGTGTGGAAAGAGAAGCAGTAATACCCAAAAAAATCGGAGAAGGGATGACTCATCGTAGACCAGAGATTAGTAATTTCATTTTCATTCAACCATTTAAAAGGAATATGTGACAATTCACTTGGAAAGCTGTTTTATTTTGCTTTACTACGCTTTTTAACGCAAATTATTGACACTATATCAAGTTGTATGGAAGTATTTTAATGACTTTAGTTTTTGAAGAAAAAAGCATGTTGAATTACTACTAATCAAAAAAATCCTGTTGCATTACCAGTGCTTGCATGTTTAGAGTTTGCAATTCAATATGGTTGTACATTTAAGCTGTGAATATTTCAAATTGAAACATTTCACACTCCGTTTCATCGTCTAAAAATTAAATAATCAAAATTCACCTTTTAAATTACATTAAAAAATTCAACTTGGTTTTAAATACAACATTTAATATTCGACAGATAATTTTCAGTCCGTATTATTTCAATTTAAAAATTCGCTTCCACAAATTCAGTGGTTCAAATTCGGCTTGAAATTCAACGTTTCAACATCCGGGAATCCCAGGGAAAAGCAATAGAGCGCCGATTCTACAAATACATGATCTCTTCCTGCTGCCTGACCGCTTCACCAGCAGGTGGTGCAAGTCGGTTCTGACGTAGATCAAAGCAAGAAATGCAGATACTCTTTATGTGTTTGCCACACAGTCCACTCATCTGCTCGATTAAGTGAATTTAGTTGTTTTCATGTATAGCTTCTTATGTATCATCAAGAAGAAATGTATTGACGTTTGTACTGGCAGCTTAGCTCACCTCTATCAGCCCTGGAAAGGACTTGGTGCACGGGGACAATTCCAGGTGGCCTGGAATCATTGGACTACTCATACATTTATAATATTAATTTAATTATATAAATATTCTACACGATTTCCTTGTGCTGCCTATCTAGAGTACGAGTTTATGTTTGTATTTGGCTTGCTATTTATATGCATCCATTGTTTTTTACCTGCATATGATATATTAACATTAAGTCATTTTGCAGCATTTAGCATTTTTATTCAAATGAACATAATAAGAGTTCAGGGAGCAATAAAGCGATATGTCATACAGATGCAAAACAATATTGGTTAAGATCGTGTAGGTAAATTACTTTAAATAATTTCTGTAGCTTGCCAAATACAAACATAAAAATGTGGGCAATTGAAAAGTACTATCTTAAGTCATCAAATAATGGTTTGAGTTTCGGGGATGAGAAAAAAATGGATATATAACAGTGCTTTACTGAATCATACTGTGTATTGAGTTTTTAAAATAAAATAAAATAATTTCATAAAGCTATTTGAATGACAGATGCAATGGTATATGATTAAATGTGCCAGAAAACAATACAACAAGATTTGAAAGCATTACATTAGGTTCATAATGAAACATTTTATTTTGGTATAAAACTAAATAAGAAAAAGCAATAAATATCCATTTAAAACTGACTACAGTAGTAAATGAAATAGTAGGGCAAACAGATATAAGAACAAGCTATGAACAATTTTTATCAGAGCGTAAAATAATCTACAATATAATACCATATTAAAATAAGTATTTTCTTAAAAACATAATTGTAAAATATTCTGTAAATGTAGGATGTAAATGCTTAAACCTAAACAAACTAATAACCACTTAAAAGAGACATATCAATGGAAATAATTATGCCTACTTTTCATCAAAAATCTCTGAGGACAGAACAAAAAATAAAGCCAATTTTAGTCTATTAGGCTAAATGAACGAATAAATAAATAAAAAATGAAATACTGCAATAATAAAGACACCTACCTAACTCGCGTCATTGTTTTCCCTCCTAGTTATGTTTTCAGCCTATGTGAGAAATACGCCTGGACATCCTAAAAGTCTTATTGTGCCATTTTGTGCTTTTTGCGTTCATATTCATGGCTCTTCCGCATACGCTTTATTAAAAAGCTGTAGGCTATACTAATTTTGGTCCTCTGGTCTGAAGATAAAGCAACATTAAGCATTTTAGCAAGGTACACCGGCCATGATGGCGTGGTCCGTGGACGCTAAAGGGATAGAGTACAAGCACTTAGCAAACCTTACTAGCTTATAACGTTTTTGTTCCACCATCCCACCGTGCATGTTGCGGATATTCAGTATGGCATGTTGTCCCTGGTAAATAAAAAATAATGTGCTTTCCCGAATCGACTCGAAAGACACAAATTAAATCAGTTGAATTGTTATGTAAACAACAAATAGTTGTTACACCAAACTTTGCAAGACATGATTAGGATAATCCTGTGAGTTATTGACATTTTTTTGCATTTCATTAACAGACAGCAACTCAAGCAGATTTTGGGAAATGAACACAGTATGCAACAAAAGTTTGAATATTTGCGCTCAAAAACCATCTTTCAGCTGTTAGATCCATAATGCCGTGAGGTATCTTGCTTGGCTGCGGGCTGCACAAGACACTTCGGGTCTTGTCTGGTTCTAAAGCAGATGCAGTCTGTTTGTATCTGGTAATTTTATCCGTCCTGCTAAAGAAGTTCGCTTGGCTAAAATATCAGTTTTTCTATTTTGTATTAACAAAATAAAAAGTTGAACATTTCCACAATTCCACAACATCCATCATTTTCTGAGAGTCGCAAATTAAAACAAGTTAATGTTAGGAAAATAAAAAGAAAGTCTGTAGAGATTGCTGCTTTGTCATATAAAGAAGCACATACTGGGAGTGACGCCTACGTGTTAAAATCGGAGCAGTTATCAATAAGATGCTGGTTGAGATCTCAGTATTTGACCGCTTTAAACACAATAAATGTCCTTTCAATGCTGATGATGCATAATATTTATGTGAAAATGATGTGTTGAAGTAAAAAATAACCTAATTCCTTCAAGCCAGAACAGGAGGGCAGTCAAAGTCTGAGCATAATAGGCCTAGTGTGTGTCTGTGCAGACAGTGAAAGCGTCAGTAAACATTTCTGAAAATGTTGATGATACATAAGAAGCTTTATATGAGAACAACTAAATTCACTTAATCGAGCAGATGAGTGGACTGTGTGGCAAACACATAAAGAGTATCTGCATTTCTTGCTTTGATCTACGTCAGAACCGACTTGCACCACCTGCTGGTGAAGCGGTCAGGCAGCAGGAAGAGATCATGTATTTGTAGAATCGGCGCTCTATTGCTTTTCCTCGGATTCCCGGATTTTGAAACGTTGAATTTCAAGCCGAATTTGAACCCCTGAATTTGTGGAAGCGAATTTTTAAATCGAAATAATATAGACTGAAAATTAACTGTTGAATATTAAAGGTTGTATTTAAAACCAAGTTGAATTTTTTAATGTAATTTAAAAGGTGAATTTTGATTATTTAATTTTTAGACGATGAAACAGAGTGTGAAATGTTTCAATTTGAAATATTCACAGCTTAAATGTACAACCATATTGAATTGCAAACTCTAAACATGCAAGCACTGGTAATGCAACAGGATTTTTTTGATTAGTAGTAATTCAACATGCTTTTTTCTTCAAAAATTAAAGTCATTAAAATACTTCCATAAAGTTGTTTCTAACATATACATTATTTTCTATATATAGTGTTATTGCTGGCTCAGTATCCAGCAGATGCTGCATAAGCATGATGTTTAATCCTTCATATCATACTATAAAAACTATAAATTTCAAAACTCACTATAAAATTCATTATCATTTAATTTAGACTCTAGTTTAGAACAAAGCTCTGTTTTTTGTTACTGTACCTTCAAGTACTAATAAATGATCTGTGTTAGGTTTGGCTATCCTACCACATAACCCTACACATGGGGCATACAGTAGTTAACACTATCACAAGTTCACAGGTTTCTTAATACAGAATACCGATGGATTGCTAAATGCAAAATAGTCATAATCACGTTTTTTTTGTAGATGTGTAATCATCCATGAAAATCTGTTGAAATGAATTGCTACTTAACACACTCTTTCAGAAATGACTTGCTTTTCCATCTTATTCCACATAGATGGGTGTTAAATAGTTATGATTGGTATGGGTTATGATAGCTAATGTAAATCTACTTAGAGGGTCAAGCTTTATTGTTTTATTTCAAATGAGCAAAGAAATGCTTTTCCCCATAATTAACCTCTATATCAAGACCTCTTAAAGAGTGTGGAGATGGTGGGTGGGGGGGTTAGTAAGTCTAGTAAGAGAGCAAATAAGAAGCAAGAGAAGCTTTACAAAGGACAAAATGTGTTTAATTAGCGCTATGTTCCTGTGTGTCTCCATTCCTGAATACTCTAAAGGTGTTTGTGTATAATTGGATATTATTTAACAGCAGGCTTCACCTCCCGATCTCTGGGTCTTCACCTCAGTCATACAGTCTTGGACAGGTCTTTGGTCTAGAGGGTTTGTTCAAGGCTGTTATTTTATTATTCTCATGTAGTGGTTAATTACATATGCGCTTACATCAGCACAAGAGCGCTCCAGCACTCGGGGAGCGAGACGTTTGCTCAGGAATATTAATGAAAACGCTGGCCCTAAATTATACAGAGGATGTCAAGGTTTAGCTGGGAAACTGATGAGGCCAGACTGGGTTGTAAGAACGACAAACAAAAGCCGTAGAGTGAAATGTATTACCCATGTTTTTGAAAAGAGACGAGAAGTGAAATACTGTTCTTTACAGGATATGACCAGACAGCATTTTAATCATTTGTATCTGTATTTCTGTGACATTTCTACACAGATGTCTCCAGATAACTATATTAATAAGATAACTTTTTGTTTCTGCCTTGTCTTTTAAGTGCAGTAGCCTCCATAGAAACAAAATGGATGGATATCTTAAAACATCTTTTTAAATTATATTTGACAAAAGCTCTTTTATTACTTGATTTATAGATTGCATGGAGTTCTCAGATGTGCATGGAAGATGGAAGATAAACTCAGTTTATTGTTTTTTTTCTTCAAAGATCTCTTCTGAAACTAGTGACATTAGTGAGGTTTTTGATCTTTCTGGGTCATTTTCTCAGGACAAATGTAAGGAGACTTAAAGGGATGGTTCACTCAAAGATAAAATTCTGTCATTATTTACTCACTCTTTTGTCATTTCAAACCTGTATGACTTCCTTCTGCAAAACACAAGAGGAGATATTTGTAAGATTGTTGCTTGGGGAACAGCTGTAGGACCAGTCCGCCTCTAGACACATAATCAAGTGAATGGGTACCACTCTTGTTCGGCTATCGACATTCTTCGAAATATCTTCTTCTCATGAAGTTTTTAAAAAATCAATCATAAATTCAAAAAATGATGAAAGAATTTTCACTTTAAGCAACTGTTTGCATTGGTGAAATAATGAAGACATTAAAGAGATCTCATCTGCGTTTATTTATAGCTTAAATGTTTTTTTCTCTATCCATGAAAGTGTAATTTTGTCCCCTCAGCTGTGTCATTATATCTAGATCTTGATACGTTTGTCAGAAATTCCCAGTGAAATCTCTACATCTGGGTTTAATCTAATGAGGTGTGAATTATTCTGCGTGTCACAGGTGTCCAATCTGTTTGCTAGAGATGAGATGGACGAGATTCTCAGTGACCTCATCCCAGTCATGAAGCGAGAGTTTCCACGACGGCCACCCACAAATGAAAACCTGCATGAGTATTTCATGAGCAGAGTGAGGCAGAACCTTCACGTGGTCCTGTGCTTTTCTCCGGTTGGGGAGAAGTTCCGTAATCGGGCTTTGAAGTTCCCTGCTCTCATTTCTGGGTGCACCATGGATTGGTTTAGCCGCTGGCCTAAAGACGCCCTGATCGCAGGTCAGTAAAATGTGTTGGATGTTTCATCTAGAATAAATTTGGCGAATGGATTCTGCAAATGTCTTGGGACTGATTATACTGTACTAAACCACTAACTGAATTTACTGTTGCACGTACACGTTTTTGTAATATGTGGCTGCTTTTGAACGGCAATGGGGAAAGATGCTTTTTGAGCGCATAAGTGGCATGATTTTTTTATGTTGCTAGGCAACAACCGAAACAGCTGTACTGAAGGTCAAGGAATATAGCGCGAGCTCTCTAGTTGCTGTTAACTGTCAAAATAGCAGAAACTTCAAAACGGGTACAAGCAGAGGGTGCTCACTGACCTTGCTCGGTTAACCTGCGACAGCCACCACAAGTTTCTCTTTCATCATTGCAGTCTCCGGACGTTTCAAGCAATTGTAAAGTTCCGTCACCGCAACGAAAGCCCTGCCTCCAGTCATTCGATTGGACGATTGAAAAAAAGGCGCACGCCATCCGCTTCCATTCATCCCAGGTCTTCCGATGCAAATTGTGCTTTCGAAAAAGCATTTGTGCTTGTACAGTTCAACGTTGACAGATAGATAAACAAGCAATTCAAGCAAGGCACAAAGTGTTCCTCTAACAATTCAAATTGATTACATCTAAGAGAACTGCTTAGACAATTCGAAAAATCATGACAGCAATGAATGTTATTTCTGGATTACATGTGAATACTCTGTTTGTTTCTCCTCAGTATCAGAACACTTCCTGTCCACGTATGACATAGACTGCACGCCCGAGGTCAAGAGCGAGGTGGTTCAGTGCATGGGCTCATTTCAGGACGGTGTGGCGGAAAAGTGCGCCGATTATTTCCAGAGGTATCGTCGTTCCACTCACGTCACGCCCAAATCTTACCTGTCCTTCATCCACGACTACAAGGCCATCTACAAAGAGAAGCACTCTGAGGTTCAGACGCTTGCAGACAGGTTAATACAGATGTTGCTAAATGCTGTTTGTGGAGTATGGAGCTGTGTCATAGACGTTCATTTTCCGACTGGGTTGTTTTGATTAGGATGAACACTGGCCTCCAGAAACTGAAGGAAGCTTCGGAGTCTGTTGCTGCCCTCAGCAAAGAGCTGGAGGTCAAGGAGAAAGAGCTTCAGATCGCCAACCAGAAGGCTGATATGGTAAATGAATGTGATAAAGTCCGCATGTGTATGTTTGTCACCCCCTTATGATTTCAAATGAATTTTTTCAGAAGTACTCGAGAAGAAGCAATTGATCATGAAGACAAATACATGGCCTGACCTTTTTTAACTCAGAAATTTGTGTTAATATTGATTCTCAGTTGCATCTAAATTCAGATGTGATGTAATCTGTCAAATTGTGAGTGCCTTGTGACTCTCCAAGTTACTGCACTTAACAGAGTTGTAGCTATTTATGATAACTTAGATTGACAATAAATATTTAGAAGGGCATGTTTTCAACCCAGAATGATCTTACACAGTCTTCAACCAACGAAATGCAACCAGCGGCTCACTCCACCCCTTCAAGCTCTTTAAGATGATAAATGAAAAACTGTGAAATATTGCATACTGTGTATAACAGGACTGGGGTTTTCATTCCTTTTGTTATTTTTTGTTCATCAGGTGTTGAAGGAGGTGACCGTTAAGGCTCAGGCGGCTGAAAAGGTCAAAGTTGAGGTTCAGAAGGTCAAAGATAAAGCCCAGGCCATTGTTGACAGCATTTCTGCAGACAAGGCCATGGCTAAGGAGAAGCTGGAAGCCGCCAAACCTGCTCTGGAGGAGGCGGAGGCAGCGCTGCAGGTGTGGAACATATTCACAAGAACAATAAAACAAGAGTGGAGACAATAAGCAGAGAGGAGAGGGGATGAGGAAAGAAGACAATCAATGGGGAAAATACGAGAGAATGGATGGAGGGGACGGGAGAGAATCAGAGAAAGAACAGGTGTGAAGAAAAGTGGATGACAGGAAAGGAGAGGAGAGAATGGGAGAAGGAAATAAGAGAACAGAATAAGAAGAGGGTAGGGGAGAAGAGGAGAGAGGCGAATGAGAAGATCGGAGGGAAGTGAAAGGGTGCCATGAGTCGCTGCTGTGTGATGTTGGTGGGACATTATGGTGTCTGCAGTTTTGGTGTAATTACACGCTGCCTGGGAGGATTTAAAAATAGAGCATGTGATGACAGGTTTGCTGTAGGGGGTCTGTGAGCGAGCAGGGGTCTTGACAGCCGCCATTTCTGACCAAACCCACACACAAACACAACAACCCACTCAATCATACACCCACCCAAACATGCACCTCAACCACCTGCTCGCTGTCCCATGAGTCCCACCTGCGTGGATCCCATTATTCCTGTTTGGCAAAATGAAAGCATATTTAGTACATTTCATTTACACACTTTATTCAAGGAATATGTTTTTTAGCAGGTTTAAATGAACTTGTTTACTAAGGGACAAGTTGTTTAAAATTACAATAAATACATAAAACAAATAATTACACATCAAATAATTACATTAAAATTAAATATAGTCGCCATTAGACTACTGGTCCATCCTAGCAGGTATGAATAATTTCTCAATCTTTTTTTTTTCTCTTTTCGTTTTTTATCTTACATGTAACCCCCACCCTTTAATATAATTTCCTAAAATGGCAACTTTCTGTTCCATTCTCCTTTACACTTGAAAGGTTTGTATTCTTCTGTTCATAAATCCCTATAATTTCCCATTATAGGCTGTTGTGTGCCGTACGATATAGTATCTAATTCACCTGAATTTGTCTTTTTTGTTCTGTGTTTGTCTGTTAACAGACCATAAAGCCTGCAGACATTGCCACAGTGAGAACACTGGGCAGACCCCCTCATCTTATCATGCGTATCATGGACTGCGTGTTGCTGCTCTTCCAGAGAAAAGTGAACACGGTAAAGATGGACCACGAGAAAAACTGCATCATGCCATCCTGGCAGGAGTCACTCAAACTCATGACTGCTGGAAACTTCCTTGGCAGTTTACAGGTACACTGTATTCATTTAACTCGTATAGCATTTTTGGCATTTCTCAATGAGATATTCATCCTGAATATGTATAGCAACCTGTGTAATGATTATTGTAATGTAATGAATGATCATTGGTTAAGTCTCTGTTGTCTATGTCCGCACCCTCTCACACACACATAAAACACTAGACAGTCTACCAAAATGTAAACTAAACTATACATGCAGATACTAAAAGTCTTTAAAAAAATCTTGTAAAGTAATGGAAATTTTCTGACAGCTGGTTCACCAGACATTAACCGTAAAGTAATTTTCCCCCCTGTAAAATTACATGTTGTACCAGTTTTTCTTGTAAATTTGTGGTTCTTTTCTGTAATTTTATCTTTTTATTACCATATATAATGAATTGTCTTTTGTTTACATGGAAAATCTCTTTTTTACAGTGTACACAACTATCCTTCCATAACTTTTTGCAAAAGCTTAAGTCACATTAAACGGGTTCACAAAACCAAAACGTTTTTTTTGTGGTTAGATATATACCGTTTCTTACAAACAATATCGTAAGGCTCCTGGTTTCCTTTGAAAAATAACATATGGCTCTAATATTTTATCCCCTGTTATAATTTCCTTTCATTTTACTCTAGTGTGCTTATGTTTCCTCTGCAGCAATTTCCCAAAGACTCCATCAATGAGGAGGTGGTGGAGCTCCTGTCTCCATATTTTGACATGGGTGACTATAACATTGAAACAGCCAAGAGGGTGTGTGGAAATGTTGCAGGGCTATGCTCCTGGACCAAAGCAATGGCTTCTTTCTTCTCTATCAATAAAGAAGTGCTTCCTTTGAAGGTGAGAGATGTGAACTTCTGTTTTTTTATTTATATTTTGTCTGTTCTATTAAGATACCTTCACAGGGTTTCACAGGGAACAGACCTTGATTTAATGTATTGATACTATACACTCACCTAAAGGATTATTAGGAACACCTGTTCAATTTCTCATTAATGCAATTATGGTGGTGGTGTAACGGTGTGGGGGATGTTTTCTTGGCACACTTTAGGCCCCTTAGTGCCAATTGGGCATCGTTTAAATGCCACGGCCTACCTGAGCATTGTTTCTGACCAATATCCATCCCTTTATGACCACCATGTACCCATCCTCTGATGGCTACTTCCAGCAGGATAATGCACCATGTCACAAAGCTCGAATCATTTCAAATTGGTTTCTTTAACATGACAATGAGTTCACTGTACTAAAATGGCCCTCAGAGTCACCAGATCTCAACCCAATAGAGCATCTTTGGGATGTGGTGGAACGGGAGCTTTGTACATCCCACAAATCTCCATCAACTGCAAGATGCTATCCTATCAATATGGGCCAACATTTCTAAAGAATGCTTTCAGCACCTTGTTGAATCAATGCCACGTAGAATTAAGGCAGTTCTGAAGGCGAAAGGGGGTCAAACACAGTATTAGTATGGTGTTCCTAATAATCCTTTAGGTGAGTGTATGTCATTTTCATTTATGCTCTTGGTAGACACTTTTAACTTTTATATTGTGTCCATCAGGCCGTTGTTGTAATCATTAGGTCCTTGTTGACTTTTGTAAATTAATATATAGTACAGTATGTATATCTTTCTTGATTTCTTCATCACCCTCAGGCTAACCTGGCAGTGCAGGAGAACAAGCTGGCCATAGCTAATGCAGACCTCCAGACAGCTCAAGCTGAACTGGATGCTAAACAGGCAGAGCTGGATGTAGTTCGGGCTGAATATGAAAAAGCCATGATGGAGAAACAGGTACTGTAACCACTATTTCAAATCAAAGTGACACATCTAAATTTAGGTTTATATATGGTTGAACTAGATGAGTGAAACTTAATGAAATACCGCAAAGTTGAGTATTTTATGGATAAATCTCTAAGAGAATTCTCATTCATTATTTCAACCCCCATACAGTATGTTCTACTGTGACCCAAAGAAAATGAACCTCAATCTGTTTATCCCTTTAATTTTGCTGAGAAAATGGTGAATCGGCTGTTTATTAGTGCACAGAAGTAAATACCAAATCACTAATTTGTATTTTCGCATACAATTAAATGTAATCAGCAGTTTTATAAAGCTAAAAGCATCTTGCAGATGAATCATTCAGTCTGTACTGAATGTGCTCCTGCAAAATTGACACTGGCTTTAGAAATGGGTCACAGTAAACACCAATGTTCCATTTCACAATGTATAATGAGTCTTCCTAACATTTCCTGAATGAGTTGATAATTGTGTGATTAACAGCCTCTGAGCTTCATGTTGATGTACGTCATCCTTGACCATACCTTAGAGAACAGATGCTGACGTACCAACAACTAAATAAACATCCCAATTGCCTTTAAAACTGTCATTACTTTCCCTAAAGCAGTGATTGACAATTACTAAACAGTTTGGTCAACAGTTTGTATGATGCATGACGCAGTTTTATATTTGGTACAATTCACAGTTTTCCACGAAAGCAAAAAAAATTAGGCCTCCCAAAACTGAAAATTCTTTCATATATTCTATATTTTTTCTTACTTTGAACACCAGACAATACATTTTACAGACTTGTAGAGCTCAGTCTTTTCATTGCAGTCATAGCGGTTGAGGCTTTAAAGCTTTAAAAAAGAGAGAAAAATGATTCTAAAAATAGTTCTGTGGAAGAAGGTCTTACTGGTAAAAGAAACAAATTTTAATGTAAATTCATGTTTAACATATGATTCAAAACTAAGGTTTAGATGAACTATTTGATTGAAAACAACATTCCTTTTGTAAAGTTATATTACTTATGTCACAAATACAAGCTGAAGTATGTATGAGTAAATGTAAACAAGTACACAACAGCATGGAGACAGAAGCATTATTTTTGCACGTTATCATCTTTGTTGTTTCTCTAATAGACACTGCTGGAGGATGCAGAGCGCTGTCGACATAAGATGCAGACCGCCTCCAGTCTGATCAGTGGCCTGGCAGGAGAGAAGGAGCGATGGACCCAACTCAGCAAAGAGTTCGCTGCTCAGACCAAACGTCTTGTTGGTGTGTTTGACATTAATCCTTGAGGCGGTTTTTCCATAACTTGATTCAGATGAATAACATGATTTGGCTGACTTTATTGTCAGTGATCGGTTTTTAGCCACAGAAAAGTGTTTGCTTAAAGGTAGGTCACCAAAAAGTGAAGCTCTGCAGACAGCATTTCAAGAATGATTCACTAAAACTGGAAATCAAAAGAATACAATTGAAGCTTCGATATTGAAACGAAGCTCATTTTCTTCTACAAGCATAAATGATATCTTATATTTGTGATATTTGTCTGGTGGATGTGACAGCGAGTGAAGGACTTGAGCTATATCTTGGGATATTCAAAAGATCTGAGGGAAAGCCAGAGTATCACAGTGAGGACATAGGGAATCTTTAGTTTGTACTTACAACTCCAATGCCATAAATTCATTCTGGCTTTACATAACTGGCTTTTACAGGATTCAGAAAGGCCTGGGACACCATTGCTACAGAGCAAAAAAATACTGTACAATGCCGCAAAAATGGCATAAATCAGTGTTTACCAATTCAGATCACTAAACGTATTTAATTGAGGGAAAACCTACAACACCATATTCACAATTCGATGAAGAAAAATCTTTAAATAAAATGTAAAGCTGGAATGCTCTGTAAATCTCTTTGGATTGAAGCTTCTGGCAACACCAGAACACCAAAGAATCCAGCAAAGACCTGGCAACAACCCTAGCAACTGCATTTAAATCAGCTACTGTAAGAACCATTAACCACTGCACAGCACCACGCAGATCTATAAACTGTAAAAAAAATATGAGCAAAATACCGGTAAATTACTGCCAGCACAGATGATAGTAATCTACTGTTATTCTATGCTATGGTAGCTTGAAGTTGCTTAACAGCTTTTTACTGTGTGATAATACTGTATTTTACAGTAACTTTATATTATACAGAAAACTACTGGCAGCAGAGACGCCTGTTATCTTCTGTTATTCTACTGTGTGAATACTGTGAAACTGATTTACAGCTTATTAATGTACAAACAGTATTTTCCAGTCATTTTTTTTATTTACAGAGAGATTCCAGTAATATACTGTAATTATTTTAATACTTTGAAATTACTTTATAGCCACATTCTGTCAAAAAAATATTATTTTATTATTTCAGTTTACAATACACACTAACACATTGTGAGGTAAAAACAATTTGGGTAATTTTACCAACACTCTTATTCAAAAAGGATCCCCAAAATAGGTTAGAATATTTTTTTTTAATTGCCAAATAATGTGAACATTTATTTATAAGCAAGATCATCCAAAAAAGCAATATATTTTTTACTGTGAGAATGGAAAAGTCTAGAGAAGAAAACAAACTCAAACTTGATTATATGTGGTTAAAGGAAATTGCGTTTAATTATCAATAATGTTAAAGAACAAATTCTCGACTACAATCAGCCTTAATAAACACTGATTTTTGAGAATAAAATAGGAATTCCAATGAATCCGCAGGATTTTATCACCCTGATTGCAAGTCACAAATGTTTTGGATGTGAGAAAACACTCTGAGCAAAAAGTCCACTTCTTGCTGCAGTCCATTTAAAAGATTTTTCAAGGAATTTCAAATTTCCTTAGTGCCACGAACAAGTGTATGTCAGACGCTGCTCACCACAGTCACTATTCCAGTTTCAAAACAACATGCTCCTCGCTGCAGTCAGTTTCAAACATTCTCCTCTTAAATTAGTATTTTTTCTTTTTTTTCAAATTTCAGGAGATGTGCTGCTGGCCACTGCCTTCCTCTCCTACTCTGGGCCCTTTAACCAAGAGTTTCGCAACCTCCTTCTCACAGACTGGCAGAGAGAGATGAAGTCTCGCCAGATTCCTTTCAGGACCAATCTAAACCTCACTGAGATGTTAATTGACGCACCTACAGTTAGTGAATGGAATTTACAGGGGCTGCCCAACGATGACCTGTCCATCCAGAACGGGATTATTGTGACAAAGGCTGCCAGATTTCCCTTGCTGGTTGATCCCCAGACACAAGGAAAGATGTGGATCAAGAACAGAGAGTCCAAGAATGAGCTTCAGGTGAACATTTTTAAAGAATGACGTTTATAATGATGTCGTCGCTCTCTGTACCATTGTCATGGTTATAATCGTTAACTAAAACTATCAAAAGCATGTCTGTTAACTGAAATCAGATAAAATACAGACTTAAAAAACTTAAAGGGATAGTTCACCCCAAAATGAATATTCTGTCCTCATTTACTTACACTCATGTGGTGTCAAATCTGTATTTATTTCATTGTTTTGCTTAACACAAAGAAAGATATCTGGAATAATGTTTGTAAAAACAGTTCTGGCTGAGGCACTATTGACTTCCATACTAGGGACTATGTAGTCAATGAACTGTTTGGTTGTCCACATTCTTCAAAACATCTTGTGTGTTCAGCAAAGCAAAGAAATGTATACAGGTTTGGAACAACTTGAGGGTGAATAAATGTTGACAGAATTTTCATTTTTCGGGGAATTATACCGTAGAATCAATGAAAATTTGAAATGTTGCCTTAACAACAAACATTTAAATATAAAAGTTTATGTTGAGGCACTAAAATAATTAACTGACAACAAATTAAAACTAAAGCTGGATTATAAATAAATGAAAACTGAAATCTACATCATTTAAAATCACAGTCAACATACAAACTGCATCATTTAAACTAAAGTCAACCTACAATCATTCTCACAAGACCTAGTAATATTTAAATATAAAGTACATAACAATATGATGGCACAGGCTAATTGTAACATCTTTCACACTTTTACAACACAAAAAATCAATAAAAAGCTGAAAAAATGTACCTTAAATACAAAATCACCTTTCATGAAAGTGTTTGCAAGTAGTCTATAACTTTTTAGCGTATTACTATTTTATATTTTATTGTGGTTTGACATACTGAAAGAAATAATCACTTGTAGAATATTTACATTTATACATATTTTAGAGCCAAACATATACAATCTCTTTGTACAAATTTACAAATATGATGTACAAATATAAAAGCAATACTTAAACCTTCTAAATTAATTAATCATTCATTTCTAGATTCAACACAAAAAGAGTGTTTAAAAGAGAATATTAGAGAATTATATATGCTGTATATATATTAGTGGTGGGCATAGATTATTTTTTTTAATCTAGATTAATCTAGATTAAAATGGCTCATTTGAATTCTGCCGAAGGCATTAAGAATATGTGTGCTACCCAAATAATGACTAAAAGTAAGTCTTTGAGAACGGGTTTCTCAAGCCAGGTGGCGCATTAGACCAGGGGCTCATCTCCTGTTTCCAAAATGCATCACAAACTGCTTGAGAAAGCTGTTCTACTATGATAATTGGTGATGAAAATTAAATTATGTTCAAAAAGATGAACTTGTGTTTACTTCCGCATTAGCTAAGGGATGATTTCCGTTTAGGTGGTACTTGAGACTGGAAGAGCTCCTACAGTACATTTACATTTAGTCATTTTATCCAAAGCGACTTACAAAGAGTGACGGAGCAACAAGCGATATGTCATACAGGAGCCATAATACATTAGATCTCAATACAAAGTTACTGGTTTCAACTAAAGCTAGACCACTACCTGTTGAGAGAAAGTGTTTTTTTTAAACCAATTCCGCATTGCACAAACAACCTTAGTCTTGTCGATGTTTCTATTGGGAAGATTCTTAAAAATTAATATTCCCTGAAGCAAACCCGGCGGCTTCATAGCTGCATCCATGTTAGCACGTCACGTTTGATGCGGTAATTTCACAGTAACGTTATGTTGTGTACAGACCAAACGCGAATGGCGTGTCAAGCGCGAGTGATTTATATGTTAATGCAAAGAGCCAATAGACCTACTTGCTGCGCGAACCGCGAATGAAGCCCTGGTTATGAGATGATGAGGCGGCTTCTGCTTCCGCGAATCACGCGAATCACGCGAATCACGCGAATCACGCGAGTTGAAAAATCTCGTACTCGCCCCGTACAGTGCAGTTAAGCTGGTATACATCCGCGCTAAAATATCAAGGTGAAAGTCATCATAGCTTGCGTAGTATAGACCCAGCTCCCAACCCAACTTTGAGAATAGATTAACGGCGACATTTTTTTTATCGCGCGATAAGAGTCTCACTGCGGCCCACTTCTAATATATATACATATATATTATAACTTCTACTCACTTGCCTATAAGACTGTGTAGCTGAAACACATTTAAAACAAAAAAAATGCTTGTTGTTGCACTTCATCACTGTTACACATCACTGGAAACTATAGTTACGTTAGTTCGGCTTTTGTACTGCTTCATACAGTGCACAAGGCCTCCACAGATTTGAAACTTTTTCTCTTGCACACACAAATCTGATTTATATTCTTGGGAATAGAGTCAATAAGATATGCAAAGCTTGCATTCATGCACGGTTTCGCTTCAAGAGGTCAGACGCCTCTTCATAGGCTCCAGAGATAACAGCTTTCTCCAGCAGCAGAACTAGATCTTGGTCAGTAATGAGGCTTTGATGTTTTCACAGATCACCTCACTCAACCACAAGTACTTCAGAAACCATCTAGAGGACAGTTTATCATTAGGCCGCCCGCTGCTGATTGAAGACGTTGGGGAGGAATTGGACCCTGCCCTGGACAATGTGCTGGAGAAGAACTTCATTAAGACTGGCTCCACACATAAGGTATGCTGAAAGACCTGACATTGTGGTACAGTAAAAAATCTATCATTGTGATTACAATCGGGCTCAAGTCCTCCTTAAAATCAATTATTTGTGGTTATTTGTGTATTATTCACCATTGAAGAAAACAGACTTGCTAAACATTGGCAAACATTGCCTGGCCAAATATCGTGCGATTCTTGTGCTCTCTTTAACCATGTTTCCATTACAGATTTCCGCAAAATTTAAGCAATGTTTTCTAAATGTCGCTGGAATGACTGCGTTTCTACTAAGCGTTGTTATGCGATTAAAGTGTATTTTGATTCTTCTCGCAATAAAGTCATTGTGGTCGTACTTCATCTTTGTACGTTTTATAGCAGGTTGCAAACCAACTTTAGTGCAGAGTGCCACCTACTGTAATGAAAGAGTGAAGAGAAATTTCAATATTAATTATGTATTTTAATATGACCTGACTGTTCCTAATAAATCTCCATACTGCACTCACTCGTTTTCCTGCACTTGGGTCATCATATAAGATATTACTTAAAGGTCAAGTCAGTTAAATCTAGCAGCAAGGTTGCGAATTGCAACCAACCGCTCACTCCACCCCTCCTGTTCGAAACACTACGACGGCTGACAGAACATGCCAATGATATATTATATGCAAAGGGTCCCGCGGTGTATGTAGATAGAAATAGCTCATTCTAAGGTAATAAAAACATAACACTTCATTCTGTAAGCTCTTTATGCACCTCTGAAGACATTTTTATGTATATTATATTTGCATTTCTGTCAAAAGATCATCCAACATTACACACTGGACCTTTTATGTGAATGGCTTACATCCTATCTTTCCAAATGTTCTGCCAAATCATACCACGAATGGTCATTTAACTTTTTATACGCCACATGACTTTTAAATACCACAAAAATGGTGTCTCCATTGCAGTTTTGCGAAATATGCCTTTATCGTATTGCCTGAAAAAACACCTCATGCAAGTGGGGGAACTTGTTTGCGATACATGGAAGTTTTTGCGAAATTGACATGTTTCCATTGGGCGTTTTTTCAGAGCGCTATTTCAATTTGCTTATTTTGAGGGGTAATGGAAACCTGGCTAGTTTATCAATGAATCTCGACCAGAGGGCGCTCTTTCGCAGAAACTCCAAATATGGGAAACAGAAGAAGAAGCATAAGTTCCAGGAAATGCCAATGGTCATATTCCTAATATGTTCATCCAACCATTTCAAGTATTTTCATGAAGTTTATCTATAGTGATGATGTTTGACGAGCGCTGCTTTCTCAAATGTACGTGTTAAACCACTAAATCTCGTAGTGATTTTAGATCGAGCGGGACTTCTTACTGATCAAAGAGCCTTAGTTCACAGTAGAGCTGTTCATAAAACACGGAATCGATTTAGACTTGTATGATTAGTGTGAATCGCAATATATATCGCCCAACACAAAAAAACTCACTTTTAGTATTTCACATGACTTCCTGTCTAAGAACTCTTTCTGAATCTTGGGAATCTTAGTTCAGAAAGTGCCCAGGTGTATCCTTCAGATGTTGTCCTTTATTGTACCATCAAAAGTTCTCATTTATAAACCAGCTGATAACATAATAATCCTTGAAAAGAGGACATTTCATTGAACACACTGATTATACTTTTGATTTTTTTAAAACACTCTGCTTTAAAAAAATAAGAACATGTCCTCATTCGTCATCCCCTTTTTTTATTTAAACTATACAGCTGACAGATTGCAGTTGTATTCAACGACATGTCCTTCAACACACTGGAAAACATGGAAAGCTATTTATACAGAAACGCACAATAAATTAGCAAGAGATCAGATGTTTATACCAAAAACGCATTGCTAGCCGCTGACGTGCGAGGGTGACAAAAAAAGCTCATAAAGTGCACTACATATTGAAAATAACCAGACTGAGTCTGTTGTCGAGGTGATTGTTTTGTCACCTCCTGTTGCAGGACAGGATTTTAAGTGACGGTCGTTATCTCTCGGGTGTCTTTCATCTTGTTATCAAATATCCAGCTGCCGTGAAGAAACGATACCGACTGCTTCACAAGTCAAGAAAGAAATAGCGAGCAAAACGCTTCGCTTTTGACATGTTTAACTAGCAGGATCTATTAATACAAACGTGCGAACACCTGATCACACGTTTTATAGTCGTCATCTTGACGTGGCTTCATCTGCCCTGTGGGGTCTGTTTCCTCTAATTGGTACAGAAATAACATTACCGACTCGCCGCTGAGATGATCAACATATTATTAAACAACTTCATAAACACATTTAATGCTAGAGAGGTCATTAACATTTCTCACCAAAGGTCTTGCGAAAATCCGTCATACTTTGGTGCGTCTTTACTGTTTTTGGATAAATGAATGATTGAACTCTCATTTTTATTTTCACTGTGATCAGGTAAAAGTGGGAGATAAGGAGGTGGACGTAATGAAGGGCTTCCGTCTCTACGTTACCACCAAGCTACCCAACCCAGCGTACACTCCCGAGATCAGCGCACGGACATCCATCATCGACTTCACTGTTACCATGAGGGGTCTGGAGGATCAGCTGCTGGGCAGAGTTATCCTCACTGAGAAACAGGTACAGTGTGACCCCCTTAGTAAACCGAGGGTGGAGTTTGACTTCATGATACTGTATGTCGGTTCTCGCGCATGTAAGCCTGAAGTGAAATAAACACAAAGACTGACACTGAAAAATTTACAAATAATTGAACATTTTCATGTCATTTCAAACTCTCTGTGTCACATTTTTAATGTTGAACATAAAAGAAGATATTTTGAAAAATGCTATCCTGTAACCCAGAACATGTGTTAAAGACTCACAATTGACAGTATAGACCTCTCAGTATACATCGTAAAGCTACTCATACAGTATGTTACCCATCTTCATGGTTTAGTGGTCTGAATGATACACTCCGGTGGGACATTTAGTGACACACTTTATGTAGTTACAGCATGTTTTACCTCATCATCAAGATCCCTAAAGCTCTGAACACATCCCTGAGGCATTTTTTTGTGGCAGAGCGGGCGAGATGGAGACAGAGTTCGGGTCAATCCTCGGTCACTGGACAGAGAGGTTGAATCTCTGTGCACTTTAATATTGCTGAATTTTCCAATTCGTTCACACAGTTCTCTTTCTGGTCCAGTGTTAATACTGGTGAATTGTATGTGGACATCATAATCTAAATCCAAATCTATTTCAAGTGTGCTTTATGCACAGGGGCATCGTCACCTAAAAAGGAAAATTCTCACTTGTCATTCCAAACATGTAAGACTTCTGCAGAATAGAAGAAAGGGGCACTTTTATTTTTCCTACTAAAACAAGTACACAACGTGAACACAAAACAAGATCATGAAGAATGTTGGTAACAAAACAACATTGACCCTCAATGGCTTCCATTGTATGAGTCATTTTGCAGAATATATTATTATGTTTTCCACTCAAGAAAGAGTCATATACAGGTTTTGAGGCTGAAAAAATGATGGCAGGTTTTTTTGAGACCCTATCACATAAAGAACATCTTTGAGACATTTTTGACATCATTTCAGAGGCTTTTAATGCCCCTTTTGATTCTTAGGTAGTGAAAATGAAAATGGCATTTAGCGCATGTTCACGAATGAACATTAAACTGTCAATCCACATGCCGTTGTGATAGCTTTCTATTGCCAGACTAGTCATCCTTTCTTCACAGGGAACTGTATTTTAGACTATTATTATCAAAAGGGTACATTTAGAGAACATGTGGTAAATGTTCTGGTGGTGAACTGTACTGTATATATACATCATCATACATTTTGAAGCTGGTAATGACTGTAAGTCATCATGCTTTTGCTTCATGGAACAACAGCAGGCATGTACAGGGCTGTTATCTTTATTCTTGTTCGTGTGTTATACACTAGACTGCATATTGGGAGGAGCTGCATACTTCACCAAAAAATGAAGATTCTGTCATGAACTACTCACTCTCTAGTTGTTCTAAACCTGTATACATTTATTATTATTTGGAAAAATGCTTGTAACCAAACAGTTCTTGGACCTCATAGACTACCATAGTAGGAAAAAGGACAATGGTTGTTGAAAGTGTCCCAGCTTTGTTTGCTTCCCAACATTCTTCAAAATATCTTCTGTTGTGTTCGACAGAACAAAATATTAAAAAGTAATTTTTCCTGCTTTAGTAGTCAATGGGGTCCAAGACTGTTTAGTTACAAGCATTCTTCCAAATATATTTCTCTTTGTTCATCAGAACAAATACATTTATTCAGATTTGGAACAACTTGAAGGTGAGTAAATGATGACAGATTTTTTATTTTTGGGTGAACTATCACTTTAAGATCATTTACTTTATGTTGAAGTATATTTGCCAGAGAATTTAATGTGTAAAATAAAATTGTTTCATTATAGAAATTGGAAATGGAAAGTAAAGTACAGTGAGGTTTAAGAAGCAAGAAGATGGAAACAAGCCTCAATGTGTCTTTTTGATTGGAGACCCAGAAAACTACAAAACCTCCTAAATATTTCTCATGTGTTATACATCATAACATTTTAGAGTTTTATAGTATTAAAGATCCAGTTTTTTTACCAATACGTGTCATATTCATCTACTTAAAGGGGTCATAAGGTGTGAATAAGTGTTTTTCTGTGTCTTTGGTGTGTTGTAAATTGCCCATGCATGTATTAGACACGTAAAATGGCAAAAATGTAAGTGTCTGAACAAAAGATGCATTCTATCAGACCTGCCTAAAACCCTTCGTGTAACCAACCCCCACAAATCTACATCAGTCCGTGGAAGACCGCCCAAGTGTTTACGCAAGTAAGGTTGACGTACCTATCAGTACAATCGCTTGAACCTGATGTTTCAATTATGGTCAGAGGTATTACAATTCCGTCACATGCTTGCAGTATTGGACCAATCACTACACACTGCTGAACTGGCCAATCATAGCACACTTGAACCTGAAATCGTTTGTACACATTGCATTACATCTAAAACAAACGATAATATTTGTTTTAGACGTGTTATATTACTCCTTTAAGCCCCTTCTTCCTCAGTTTATTGGCAGGATTATATATAATTCTATTTTGCAGGTTGCAGAGTCATTTTGAAAGTAGTTTATCATTCAAGGTTGCCAACAATTACCTCAGTTATCCGAGTAAAGTTTTTTTGTGTGATTGTAAATGACAGTTTGATCTGATTGAATCTGCAGGAACTTGAGAAGGAACGCACTGACCTGCTTGAGGACGTGACGGCCAATAAACGGAAGATGAAGGAGCTGGAGGATAATCTGCTCTTCAGGCTCACAAGCACGCAGGGATCGCTGGTGGATGACGAGAGTCTCATCACCGTGCTGGGAAACACCAAACAAACTGCTGAAGAGGTCACGCAGAAACTTCAGATCGCTGCAGAGACAGAGATCCAGATCAATGCGGCACGTGAGGAGTACAGACCTGGTGAGAGCTCAGAACTTTGAAACCTTTAGTGCTTATTTTGCAAGGTTCTCACTAGAGTCTGCCCCCCAAAAAAAATTGTTAGAATAATTATTGATGTAAAATTCACTTTCAATTGTGACTACTTCTTCAGTTGCGACGAGAGGCAGCATCTTGTACTTCCTGATTACGGAGATGAGCATGGTGAATGTGATGTATCAGACCTCCCTCCGTCAGTTCCTGCGCTTGTTCGACCTGTCCTTGGCCAAGTAAAACCCTATGTCCCCTTTTAAAATGCCATTTAATGAGCCATAACCATTTTTTATCGTATTGCATGAGAAAATTTATCAGTTGATTTTGATGGCATGCTTTATCTGATCATTTAAGTGAGTACTTCACGCCCTTTCGGGAGCTTATTATATCGGTAAATCGTATGTAACCTAAAGACTTTTTTTAAGGTCCACAAAGAGTCCAATTACAAGCAAGCGGATTGCCAACATTATCGAGTACATGACCTTCGAGGTGCACAAGTATGCTGCCAGAGGGCTGTATGAGGAACACAAGTTCCTGTTCACCCTGCTGCTCACGCTCAAGATCGACATGCAGAGCAACAGAGTCAAACACGAGGAGTTCCTGACCCTCATTAAAGGTCAGACACCAGCCGGCCTTCCACATGTCAGTCTGCATCATACTCTCTCTCTTTCTCTGGCCCGGGCCAGTCTTTCTCCTCCTCTGAGAGCATTTTGTCTGCCAACCTTGTCAGTATTTCAACATGAGTCTATATGACTCGCTACTTGATTTTAAATTAAAAAATTACAATTCTGTCATTATTTACTCATCTTCGAGTTGTTACAAATCTGTATTCATTTATTTGTTCTGATGAACAAAGAGAAAGATATTTGGAAGAATGCTTGTAACCAGACAGATCCTCGGCCCCCATTGACTCCCATAGTAGGAAAAGATACTTGAATATTATTTTGAAGAATGTAGGACAGCCCTTTTTTCCTACTATGGTAGTCAATGGGGGTCGAGATCTGTTTGGTTATAAACATTATTCCAAATATCTTTCTCTGTGTAAATCAGAACAAAGAAATTTATAGAGATTTGGAACAAGTAAATGGTGACAGACTTTCATTTTCGGTTCAACCAAAATAAAAAAATGATATCATTCGTTTACTCTAATGCCTTGCAAAACCTCATGTGGAACACAAAAGACGATATTTTGAGAAACATGTCTGTGGTTTTGTGTCCTTACAATGGAAGTCGATGGGGTCCAACGTTGTTTAGTTACCAACTTTCTTTAAAATATATTTTTGCGTGTTCTGCAGAAGAAAGAAATTCATACAGGTTTAGAATGACATGAGGATGAATACAGTAAATGATAAAAGAATATACACGGGAAACTAACCCAAAAGACCCAATTCAGTCCGGCGTTTTTTCACACATCCGTCCTGCATGTATTTTAATTGTCTATATATAACATATATCACAAAAAAACAATGAACAATGATTGAAATGAATGAGATTGTGTTTTATTCATGGTGTACAGATTGAGGTTTAACAGCAGTCTGTTAGAGAAGCAGGGCTGAACAGCAGGGACATCTGGGCCAGGTGTCTACAGCTATTAATGCACTCATAAATGAAGCACAGAGGTGTTCTTACATCATGTGACTTCAGCTGCCAGTATTGCTTAGATTTCATAAAGCTAATGCAGTGAAGTTAGTGACGTGCATATTTGAGGGACTGTAAAGTTCATGATCAGGGCTTTTTCCTCAAGTGTCTTGTGTTATCTATAACACTGTTCTGTTGCTAAGAAGTAAAGAATAGTATATTAAGTCGGTACACCAATGTTCCAAAAATATAAAATATTTATTAATACATTTTTTATATTTTTTGGGCTTTGGTGTGCCAACTCTATATACTTTATTCATGTTTTGTGATGGTTGTGGATGAATTGCACAACAATGGGCCTCAGGATCTCATCACAGAATTTCTGTGCATTCAAAATGCCATCAGTAAAATGCAGCTGTGTTTGTTGTCCATTACATATGCCTGCCCATACCATAACCCCACCGCCACCATGGGCCAGTCGATCCACAACGTTGACATTAGCAAACCGCTCACCCACACGACACCATACACCAGGAGAACCGGGATTTATCCGTTTAGAGAACACCTCTCCAAAGTACCAGACGCCATCGAATGTGAGCATGTGCCCAGCAGTTGTCCGGGTGGCTGGTCTCAGGCAATGTTGGAGGTGAAGATGCTGGATGTGGAGGTCCTGGGCTGGTTACACGTTGCCTGCGGTTGTGAGGCCTTTTGGATGTACTGCCAAATTCTCCGAAACGCCTTTGGAGACGGCTTATGGTAGAGAAATGAACATCCTTTTATTGTGGCCAGCCTAAGGCACACCTGTGCAATAATATTGCTGTCTAATCAGCATCTCTGTATGCAAAACCTGTTAGGTGGATGGATTATTTCGTCAAAGGAGAAGTGCTCACTAACACAGATTTAGACAGATTTGTGAACAATATTTGAGAGAAAAAAAATTATATCTTTGAGTTCAGCTCATGAAAAATGGGGGAAAAAACAAAAGTGTTGCGTTTGTAATTTTGGTCAGTGTACATAGCGATTTATACAATGTTGCATTGTTTCAAAGCAGCTTTACAGAAAAGATAAATGGAAAGAGGCAGAATACAACACAGAACAACACATTAGTGTACATTAATAACACATTCTCAAAAAGCAATTTTTAAAGGCTAATCCAATATCAGCAGTCTCCCGATGCGAAAGCCAACACGGCACAGTGACGGGGAACCAAAACTCCAATAGTGAATTAAACCTCGGGAGAAACCAAACTCCGCCGGGAGGACCAGGGGCTGCATTGATGAAAAATCTTAGTGCAAAGAGTTGCTCCAAGTGATGTGAATTCTGAGACAAGTGGGTGTTTCCCTTAAAATGTCAGGAAAGTTCCTAATAACGAAAAATGTAATTTGTAAAGCATCTCAACCCTTAAAAGAGCTCTTAAGATTCAAAATGAGCAAGGAGGACTTTCAAGAGGCCTAAGAGTTTCTTTAGCAGCAGAGAAAATGTACATAACACAAAAAGGGAAAAGAGATGAGTTGCACACAATGAATGACAGTAAGTTAATAAGACACAACACATTAGACATATAGTGATTATGTTTGTGACCGATCTTATTAGAGACACGCTAACATCTCGACACAGCGCAGAAATGCCACAGCGCCAGAAATAGAAGTAATCACTACATTAACTACATTGACACATACGGCAAATGGAAAATTGCAACTATGCAGCAGAGATGATTTTGTTGTGTCCCACCCTGCTGTAAGCAAAGTGATCGAACAAACAATTACAGCACTTTTAGAACCATGTGTGTTTAGTTTAGTATGACATTAACAGCATTGTAAATACAAATAAATATAAGAATAGTTTTATATTGTACATTGTATACACTCACCTAAAGGATTATTAGAAACACCATACTAATACTGTGTTTGACCCCCTTTCGCCTCCAGAACTGCCTTAATTCTACGTGGCATTGATTCAACAAGGTGCTGAAAGCATTCTTTAGAAATGTTGGCCCATATTGATAGGATAGCATCTTAAAGGTGATGGAGATTTGTGGGATGCACGAAGCTCCCGTTCCACCACATCCCAAAGATGCTCTATTGGGTTGAGATCTGGTGACTGTGGGGGCCATTTTAGTACAGTGAACTCATTGTCATGTTCAAGAAACCAATTTGAAATGATTCGAGCTTTGTGACATGGTGCATTATCCTGCTGGAAGTAGCCATCAGAGGATGGGAACATGGTGGTCATAAAGCGATGGACATGGTCAGAAACAATGCCCAGGTAGGCCGTGGCATTTAAACGATGACCAATTGGCACTAAGGGGCCTAAAGTGTGCCAAGAAAACATCCCCCACACCATTATAACACCATCATAATTGCATTAATGAGAAATTGAACAGGTGTTCCTAGTAATCCTTTAGGTGAGTGTATATAGTGTGTGTGTATGGAAAACAGACCTAATTACACCTGTTATTTCAATCTGATGGTTTATACTTAGACTCTAGCTAATTCTTGGGCAACCAACCAATCACAGTCTTCAATAATCTATGTCACACATAGCAACTGGATCAGCCCTCCTCCTCACTAAGATTAAAGTTTTTGTATTTCCTTGCTCAGACTAGCTTTCAGATTGGTCCTGAATCTAAGGTAAATTAAGACTAGAAGTTTTTAAGATAAATTAAGAGCTTTATGAAAGGATTGTAGGAAGTCTTAAGAATGTGGACCCAGGTTTCCTCTGACGTGTTACAGCTGCACTTAGTTACTTTGATTAAAAGTTAGTCAGTAAATGTATTTCAATATAGTTCTCAGTTGTCCTATTTAAGTAAATAAATTTTAATGGATGCTTTCGCTAGAACTGCTGACAAATTAGGGTTAAATGTTGACTTTGACTTGACTTGATTTTTTGGGAGAATTTTTATTTTAAAGTGAACATGAACCTGTTAATGTACAATTTTAAATGTGTATTTTGATATTTTAATGAGTCCAGCTTGAATCACTGATGGGATCTTTTTGAGACTCTAGCTGTGATGGATCTACCATGAGCCTTAGCAAATCACAACAAAGAATTGATTCCATCGCCACAAAACAGGGAGCAAAGCAGTCTTCAAGTGTAAAAGTTTTTATTAAATCCTGCTTAGCAAGATAAAATGTGATCAAGCCTCATCAGAGAGGAAAAAGATGCAAAAATTGTATTCCATTCAAATGAAATCATAGGAAAGATCTGGTACACAAAAATGACTCATTATGCTTTAGCCTCTCACTAACAGTGAACAAAAATCCAACACCATCTTTCTCAGGGTACAACAAGTAACGCCTCTCTAGACAAACCATACACTGAATTTATAAGAGGTGGCCAGCACCATGAAAACAAAAAGGGGAGACAAAACAATACAAATGTTCAAAACAGTAACAACACAAACCCTGAAATGAACACAATACATTTAACTAAATTTAGAGCCATGGATAAACTTTAGTCAATGCAAAAATAATTATATTAAACAAACTCACATTGATCAAGACATCACATTTCCAATGTCCCCTCTGATACTTAAAAGTTGGTACAGTTAGAATTCCCATAAAACAGATCAACTTCCTGTTTGAATCTCACTAGGCTGGTCCATTCCAACAACACACCAGGTATTAAACATTTCAAGTCATCTTAACTATAAAATGAACTTTAACAATTTGAGCTATGTTTTTATAAATCACATTCCAGCCACAGAGAAATTTTAACTGGTTTTAATGTTTTGATCTTAAGCCACATAACTAAGCCCGTGCACTGACAATGACAAAATAAAAGATCTTAAACCAAACCAATATAGTAATGTCCTTTTATTGTATTATTATTCAATCAATGCATAGATAATGGTATCTAAATTGTGGCTTAAATCCTGGCCATCACACTTGCGAAGACACTTGTGAGTCATGTTGTAGGCCCTACAAACTTTTCTTTGTAACAAAACATATCACAATTTTAATAACAATTTCAGAGTGAGGTACAATAATAGATAAATATGAGTGCCCTTCCAATGCGATTTTAACATAAATGTATAGTAAAAAATCAAGGAAAGAATAGACTGCGAAGTTGCTATCGGATTTTTTCCACACACACTTGTTTTTCAAGGGAGCATGGCTTACAAAATCATATTTAATGGCTCTTTGCAATTTGTGATCTGTACGTGTTGTTCACGGGGTGTCCTTCATGAGACTGCGGGGCCATGAACTGCCATGTGATTATCACGCTGTGTCATGTGCTTCCGCTTCGTAAAAGCATCAGAGCCAAAATTTAATCACAGAGGGATCAGGTAGCCCTGCGGTCAGACAAGTGGCCCATTACCCAGAAGGTCGATTTGACTCTCAGTGCTGTCACCACACGTCCGTTACAACCATTCTGCTCTCCAATGCACTCTTGTGAGAGACATTTTGTCCCTCTATGCTGTTCTGTAGTACGTTTCATACTGTTCCAGTAAGGAATGCTTTTCTAAAGATCATTTGTTTGTCAAATGGGAGAGGTTATAATGTACCTTAGGTACACACACTGAGTAAAATATTAGAAAACACAGTTTCTAATTAACACAATACGTCAGTACGTCCGCCATATTGGACAGGTCAACATTCACGATGAATGGACAAATGCACCCTGCAGCAAGAACACTCTTTGAGACAAATTTAACTAAAAACTGGAAGCCAAAAAATCTAAGAAATCTCTAAATCCTCTTAACTCCATAATTCATCATTTTGTTCTCATTATAAGAACAAGACAGCATTGTATTTGATCGGTAATCTTGATGTGGCTCAGGTGGAGCCTCACTGGACCTGAAGGCCTGCCCACCGAAACCTGCCAAGTGGATCCTGGATATAACATGGCTAAACCTGGTGGAGCTGAGCAAACTGTGGCAGTTCTCTGATATTCTGGATCAGGTATGTCCTAGAATACACACGTGATGTCTAAAAGAGGCGCACGGGTCAGATGTAGTAAATCACACACCTGTATCACTTTGAGCTTGCGTTCCTCATTAAATCTTTTTCACTGATCCCGCTCAGCAATAAACATGTCAATATTTGATTCATCCACTCGTCACACACACACAGGCACAAATTCTTTCACAGCAACTCCTGGTGACGGCTGATTGCCAGGCGGCGGCTGCCCGGGGGAACTTCATGCTCAACACAGTGTGAAATGAGCTCACTTTGGCAAACTTTAAATCAATTTTTCCTGGCTGAAAGAAATTGGATTAAATGCCTTTGTTTAATTAACTATTTCTGGGGCACCGCAACAGCAAAGAAATTCAACATACATAGAATGACGAATGTCTGTCATGTTTTATCATCATAGAGATAAAAGTGTATTTTTTGGTTCTAATTGGTCACCATTTATTTTAATTGTGCTATGTGTAAATTTTTGGAGGCTCTATTTCCAGAAATGCAATTTCAAGTTCAGAGCTGTATAAAGAACTTACATAATGAAGCGTTATGTTTTTATTAACTTAAAGCAAGTTATTTCTATCTAAATACACCTCGGGTCCCTTTGGATGGAATTCAACATGTTGCTTCCAATGGCGTATCTGGCCTGTCTGTAAATGAGGGGGCCATTATGTATACGTATTGGTTTCTAAACATGTAGATATTTAAAGGTACTAAAATCATACACCTGTATTATACAGCTTAATTCACCTTTTTATCAATCATAAACATAGCCTAGCGGCTCTTAATCTGGTCCTCGCGTCCCCCCTTATTTAGCGTTTCTCTCGTTTAACACACCTGATTTAAATCACCAGCGCTCTGTGTAGGGATCATGTCAATCGGAGTACAGTTCATTCATAGTGTTCACTGCTCCCTACTCCCTGCACACAGGAAATCGTCTGTGGTTTACTTCTGAAGTTAAATTCAGAACACAAATTTGCATCGTCTTCATACACGGACAAAACTTACTATCGAAGTTCGAAGGGTTATTTAACCCCAATAATGATATTTGAAAAAAAAAGAAACAGAATATTGTGCGCACCCGCCATCGCATCGTAGCCTACAAATTAAACTCTTGCCGCAAAAGTCAACATGCTACACACAACACGTGACATAATTAAACTAATAACTTTGAAAACAGCGGGGAGCACTGATTGGTCGAACAACCAGAGTAACAAATCAACAATTCCTTATTTTTTATTTTAAGCAATCAAAAATCTGAGGGGCCGTACATGTAAATGAGGGGGCCTAGGTCCCCTCAAGGCCCCACGTGGCTTCAGAGCGCATTTCGTAAATGCATTATCTCCTTCAGCAAAGAGGTAATGCAACAAAATATTTGTTCTGTGAGAGCCACAATAGTGCTTCGAATATGAGGGGTGGAGTGAGCCGTTGGTTGCAATTTACAGCCTCACAACTAGATGCCGCTAAATTTCAAACACTGGACCCTTAAGTGTTTAGTCAAGTTTAGGTTTTTATCACACGTTGGTCTTCACAAGTTACACAATATTTTATAACACATGCACGGTACAAACACTCTTGATGATATAATAAGGTCATGCATGATGTTTGAATTGAATTATGTCATGACACATTGTTAAATATGTCAAATACCCAAACAATTACCAGATTCACTCACTCTTGTGTGCATGTGTGTGTAACAGATTGGGCGTCATGAGAAACAGTGGAAAAGCTGGTTTGATCGAGAGGCACCAGAGGAAGAGCAGATACCAAACGCATATGATCAAGCTCTGGACTGCTTCAGACGACTGCTCCTCATTCGGTCCTGGTGTCCAGATAGAACCATCGCCCAGGTACGGCAATGGTTATAACTGTTATAATAAACACATTATTCTTCTATGTCTTTCAATATTTCACATTGCATCAAGGCTTTCCCAATCTATCCTTATGTAGACAGACAGATAGACAGACAGACTCTTGTATATGAATGTAAGATATCTTGACCGTCTGGGTTTGCGTGGCTTTTTATTATATAAGGCTAATTTCATGTTTTCTTTGTGTAAAAAGGCACGCAAGTACATTATGGAATCAATGGGGGAGAGGTATGCAGAGGGGGTCATACTGGACCTGGAGAAGACCTGGGAGGAGTCGGACCCCCGCACCCCTCTTATATGCTTCCTGTCCATGGGTTCCGACCCAACAGACTCAATAATCGCTCTGGGCAGGCGACAGAAAATAGAGACCCGTTACGTTTCCATGGGACAGGGACAGGAAGTTCATGCACGCAAGCTTCTGCAGAACACCATGGCTAATGTAGGTTAATTCACACAAATACACAGGTCTCAATGAGCTAATCCACCATGTGACTTATCTCCATGTATTTTAATGACAATAAATCCTTAAACCCAAATTAAATTTCTTTCAAATCAATCAGGATGATCTTTCAGTCCAAATGTCTCTTTTGTGTTCTCTCAGGGTGGCTGGGCTTTACTTCAGAACTGTCATTTGGGTCTGGATTTCATGGACGAGCTCATGGACACCATCACGGAGACAGACAGCATTCACAACAGCTTCAGATTGTGGATAACCACCGAGGTCCACAGACACTTTCCTATCACACTGCTGCAGATGTCCATCAAATTCACCAATGAGCCTCCACAGGGACTGAAAGCGGGACTCAAAAGAACTTACGGAGGTGGGCTTAGTCTCTCCGGATATTTAGTCTTTGTTCGGCTGTCAGTTTTCCATATAGACCTGCCTTTGTGGGTTTTTCCTATTTCAGATGAAAGATTGGGCCAATATGTCAGGCTATTGATGGATTTGAGACAATAAAGGAACTATTCAATTCTAAAAAAGAATGTGTCTAAGCTTCAAAATTATTTTGAAAAGGCCTCACTCTTCCAAGATCAAAAAACGATAATGAATGATTGTATCTTGCAGGTATCAGTCAGGATCTTTTGGATGTGAGTAACATGGTCCAGTGGAGGCCAATGCTGTATGGTGTGGCATTCCTTCATTCGACTGTTCAGGAGAGGAGAAAGTATGGACCTTTGGGCTGGAACATCCCATATGAATTTAACCAAGCGGATTTCAATGCAACCATTCAGTTTGTCCAGAATCACCTGGATGACGTGGATATCAAGAAGGTGAGAGACACATACTGTACTGCTGGTTCTGTCATCAGCAACCACCTCTACTATATCACTCAATTTATTTTCATTTTCACATGATTTCTATTCAAATATCTTTCAGGTGCTGTTTTTTTAAGCATGACAAACAGATGTGTTAAGGTGTTTCATTTTTAACTGTCATCTCTCTCAAGCATCTATGCAAAACGTTTCCAAATAGACTTGCCACCTGGCATGTTCATTTGAATGAGCATCTTTTACAGGGTGTGTCCTGGAACACTGTGCGGTACATGATCGGCGAGATCCAGTATGGAGGTAGAGTGACTGATGACTACGACAAACGCCTCTTGAACACGTTTGCGAAGGTGTGGTTCAACGAGAACATGTTCAGCCCTGATTTCCATTTCTACAAGGGCTACAGCGTTCCCAGATGCACAAGCCTGGATCAGTACCTCCAGTACATTCAGGTAAGAGGTTAAAACGTATATGTTGATACTGCTTAGTCAGATGGGTCTCTTCTCTATGACAGAGGTGATATATTGACATGGGTCAAGGTGATGGCCGATTATCACTGCTGTGAACCCAACCCACCAACACTCCATAGAGTTGAACAAAATCTCAAAGAAAAATTACCCAATGCTGAGAATGAACACTCAGACACTGCATTGTAAACTAGACCAAATACTTAAACAATGTCATTGTGTCTGTAATAACAGTGTTGTAACAAAGTCCCTTCATTTCCTCAAAAGCATAAATTAGACAACAGGGATTTGCATAATGCATTGGCTCCATTAAAGTAGCAAGACTCTATAAATACAGGCATCAAAAATGCTTTAAATGTAAGTACAAAGACCTTGATTTTTAGCCTTAATTCAAGCCCATTCCCTCTCATTCAAACTCACTCGTGATGCAAATCAATGACATGGACAAAAAGATGATATATAGACAAAGTTGGCTACTAAAACACAGTGGCCATCATTATACTGTAACTAAAATGACTAAATTCAGCTCTTTCTCCACTAATGCTTGGGTGATTATTAAATATGAAAGGTTTAGCTATTGCTTTAGCTGTGGGCTGAATAAATTTCAGGTGGCAAAACCTCTATGCTCATGTTCACCCGGTTTTGGGGTTCTCAAATTGGGGTCTGGTTGGAAGGTTGGAAGGGGTCCCCAGAAATGTTCAGAGAAAAGGCACAGTACAAATTGTTAAATTTTACTGAACATTATTATTGTTTCATTTAACCTTTTTTCTAAATACATGCTTAGTTTTTTCTCATTATACAGTATGTTTTCACACCCTGAATGAAAGTTACTACTGTACAAATTTGACTTGAAAATGTTTCTCTTCAGGGTTCATTAAACAAGTGTAGCCAGCTATTTAAGTTTGTAAACATTATTTTGTCATTTCATCTGACAAGGTTTAAATGGATCTTTAAACATATCCATCTATAAGGTTTTATTTATTTTTGAAAGGGGACCCCTACCAAAAGTGTCATTGTATTTGGGGATCCGTGGCATCATAAAAGTTGATCAACATAATCGATACAGTATGACCCAAACACCTGTGACAAAAACATGCATTTTTGTGTCCATTTTCAAAATTCATTTTTTGTTAAATAATTGTTACTGCTTATGCTTTAGCCCTATTATAAAACCACTGACAAAAATAAGTTTCACATCTTCCTGTATGAGTGTATCTCTGGCAGCAGGTCATTTAATACATTTGCAGTAGGGGCGAAGCACATTTACATTTGAAATAAAACAATTTTATGCATTCTTTTCTATTATTCAGCACATGGAAAAATGTGAGGGATTCAGGGCCGGTGGAGTATGTTTTAAAAACATAATTAAAAAGCCTAACATACATTTTAATGCACAGATTTAGGCTACTGTAGGCTAAATAAAGTGCATTCATCATATTACTTAAAAATTTGCATGTGTCCACCTCAAGTTAAGAGAGTCTGACTATTGGGTTAAAGGAATTGCATATATTACAAGAGAACATACAGTGCGGGACTTGTTTGATGTTAAGAGTTATTCAAAGATTATGAGACCAAAAATGATCTTACTCTCACTGAAACATCTGAAACGTGCACACATCTGATAATACACAGAATGTATGTGTCAAACATTTTTGTATAGTCATTTGCGAAAAATATATGTTTTTAAGTTGTTTCTTGAAGGAAGAGAGAGATGTTGTTGAACGGACTGTATTTGTAAGAGCGTTCCACCAGCAAGTAGCAAGCAGCAGGGAAGAAGAATGAGCGGAAGAATGATTTAGAACCCTTTTGTGAGCTACAAGGCACCGTTCATTCACTGAGCACAAGGCGCTGTTTTTGTGCTATTATAATATAATGTTTTTAAATGACAAAGACAGCAGTTTTAATTGGAAATATATATTGTTGTTATTTATTTAATGCGGAACGACAGGTGCAATTACAACGTAGTGTGTCCTTTATGAAAAAATACATAAGTTAAATATACATTGTCAATTGAAAATAAATAAAAGCTTATTGTTCAGCCTGCATTGTGAACTGAAACAGAGTCTCAATACAAAGGACAATGGAACACAATTGAGGGCTAAAAGGAACAAAATTAAGCCAATTTATACGGAAAAAAACAGAAGACTTCACATAATAATTTAGAGAATATGCATAAATATTTCAAGTCAAGTGGTCATCATGTTTATATGGTTTCATATGCTTTGTCGAGTAAAATCAATTATTTCTAAATGCTTGGCTGTAAGTCAGTCTCTGTCATGATTCCGCTATCATGTCATGTTTATTCTTGTTCTTGGAGCGGAGTCATGGCATAGCCTTAGGGTTTTGTGTGAGAAAGTCATGGCTTGGTTTATATATTGACGTGTCATGCTCTTTCTTGTGTCTCGTCAGTGTTTCCCGCCATCTCGTTTCCTTGTAACCTTCCCATTAGTGTTTAATCCCCAGCACCTGTTCCTTGTTAATTATCCTTTGTCTGTCTCCCCTTTAAAACACCCTCGTGTTCATTGTCCTGTGCTCGTTCATTGTACTTGTACTGTGAAAGTTTCTGTGAATGTTGTGGAAGTTATTGTATGCCGTTTCTGTTTGTACCTTGCTGTGCCTTCCAAGTTCCTGTTACCCCTTGTCCAGTAAGTGTAGTTTAGTGTTTGTATTAAGTGTTTGTTTTCTTAGTTTAGTTAGTCCGTCCCTTGTTTTAGTAAATAGTTTATCTGTTTGCTTCCCCCTCGTGGGTTTTTTGTTTTGTTCCTGTTTATGTTTATCATTAAAGTCTTGTTAACCCCGCATCTCATCTTGTCTGCCTGCAATTGGGTTCTATCATTTCGAACCATGACAGTCTCTTCACGGAAGTAAATGGCAATATGCATTTAAGTAATTTGAGTGGTCGAGTGCTAATGATATTTAAGGTGGCAGGTTTATGCGTTAATGTGATTATTTGAAGCCAGACACTCAATTGTCCTCCTTTTGGAGTTGCGCTGAATCGGCCTAAAAAAATCTGAGCTCTAGAACCTTTATTGGGACGCAGCAGCATAGCGTCTAATGCCGTAGGATCTCTGTTCAAACAAATGATTGTCTGAAAGCGGTGTCAAATAAATATCTGATATATCATTGTATAAAAACGTTAACGAGCCTCCAAGACTTGGCGTCCACGTGCTGGCTACGTCATAACATAACGTTAACATTCCGAAACATCAGACCTCATTTGATCCGGAATGGACAAAAGAGCACAAATTTATATCAAAAAGCTGTAGAGAAGCTTTTCATGGATTTTGTGTCGCTATGAAGTGGATGTTAGTAGTCAAGGAAAAGCAGCCATTGACCGATATGCCAGCACGGAAAATCATGAAAGTAACTGTCAAGCCGCAGGTTAGTCTTCCTTTAGGTAATTTATTTCGAGAAGCAACATCACCACAGGATGACAAAATCTCCGCTGCAGAGCTTTGTAAAGTCTATCATGCAGTCAAGCAGCACCAGTCATACAGGAGTGTAGACTGTGGAGTGAAAGTTGACAGAGAGATCTTTAGTGACTCATCTACAGCTAAGGGGATGACCTGTGGGTAAACAAAAGCGATGGCTTTGTGTAAGAATGTCAATATGATGGTCAAAATTGTGTTGTAGTTGGGAGTACACAAGAGTCCTATGCAATTATTCTTGCCTCACTAAATGCCGCAAAGTGTCCTCCTTTTTGGTGTTATGGAAATGGCCACCCTAGCTGGGATGGCTCCGTATATCAGTTTCAAACGATCTCCAAATCCAGCATTATATCCACCGTTTATATAACATTCATTACCCAAATGCAGTGAACAAACAAACGCCTGAACTTTGCGAACGTATGCTCTCTCTCTCTCTCTCTCTCTCTCTCTCTCTCCTGCACACAAGTGAAAGTGACGTCTGCCCATGCTCCTTCTCCTGCTCTCCATGCTGCCGTGTGGGTGTGCCGCGTGCTTCTCCGGGAGAATTGTCCAATAAAGGACTAAGAAAAACTGTTACAAAACAGTTTTATATGTGGGAATTTTTTTTCCCGAAACATGTACGTTCACTGGGGGAGTGTATTGAGCACTGAAATACTATGTAATACTATGGAATGCTATAATTGCTGACCAAGTTGTCTAACTTTACCTTTCCAAAAAGAAGAGGTCATTCCTTTAGAAAGAAAGCTGTGATATGTTTAAAGTTAATAGAGGCAACACTGCGGTGGATTGGTCTGGTCTGAGTCGGTTCATCAGTGATTGGGTGAGAACACTTCATATTTACTGGCTGTGGAAACCAGCGGGAGGCGCTCATTATAGGCAAAATGCGTAAATAATGCACACTCTGTGCAACCAAAACTGTTTTTACCTTGTCATATGGCAAGACAGCAGTGCAAAAGGCAGTGCTTTTCGGTGCTCCTAAAACACTGTTGAATACCCCGCTATAGACGGCTTTTCCCACATTTTTTTTTACTCTTTAAAACAGAGTTCTGAGATGATCACTTATAATCTATAGCATTCAAAAGCTGCTCTTGTGTTTCATTTTTATTACACCTGTTTTTGTATTTCAATTAAGGTGATTTATCTTCCCGAATAGTACAGTTCAATCAAAGCCACATCAGTAGCTCTTAATAGTCTCCCAGTGCCTAGAGGAACGTTAGCAGCCTCTCGCAGGACTTGTTCTTCTTCACATTCAAGGCAGCGAGTCACGTACAGCAGCAGTGTCCTCGTGAGAGATATAAAACAGCTGGGGGCACAGCGAGGCTGATCTTTATTCTGTCTGAGCTGATTGAGATGGATGTTTTTAGTCCAACTCACTCCAGGAGAATTCTCTCTGACTCCTCGCCGGGACAGCCATGGCAAGCACGCCACAACATTGTTACGTTTCTTATCGCCATTAGCGAATGAACCCACGCAGAATCGCACAAAAGCATGCCGGAGAGACATTTTTAACTAATATGGAAGATATGAAATGGATGTCCCAGCGGTTTAGTATACATCTCTTAAGCATTTGTTCTTTACGAGCAATGTTTTTTGTTGAATAGAAATGATTTTGAATGCCAGATGAAGGCTGTAGCTGGTACACAACGCCTTATTTGTGTGTTAATCAACTAATAAACATCTAGAATGATGATTGCTCTTTAAAATGCAAGAGAGATGCTGGAAGAGAGCCTTTTCCATTTATAGGAACAGCTGCGCTAAGTACGTTTTAGGCTAATGAGAGTAATGCTTGTTGATATTGCTAATGAAATGTGATTGCAAGACATTCTGATACAGTTTTGAAACTGTTTACTGTTTTATTTTTAGAACGTGTACATCTGTGGGTATAAAGACACTTTCATCCTTGATGCATTTAAGATGTGTTTCAGGAACACCTGAAAAAAACAACGATTTTGTCCTTTGATCTCGTCCAGGGTCTCCCCACATACGACACCCCCGAGGTGTTCGGCCTCCATCCCAACGCAGACATCACATACCAGAGCAAACTCGCTAAAGACGTCCTGGACACCATCCTTAGCATCCAGCCGAAGGACAGCTCCAGTGGGGGCGGAGAGACCCGAGAGGCCATCGTGGGTCGACTGGCAAATGACATGCTGGAGAAACTGCCTCCAGATTTTGTACCATTCGAGGTAAAACTCTACAGTTACACTTTACAATAAGGTACTTTTTGGTAACTTTAGAAAACACATTAATAGCTAATAATAAACATTTTAGTTTTTCAGTATTTATTAATCCCTGTTAATGTTAGTTTATATCAATACCGTTATTCATGTTAATTCATGGTGCCTTAACTAATGTTAATAGATACAACGTTTGGTTTTAATAATGTATTAGTAAATGCTGAAATTAACATGAACTGACATTAATAAATGCTAATGCATTAACTAATTGTTAACAAATAGCACCTGATTGTAAAGCGTAACTCTACACTGTAACATAATTCACATGGTTTGTGAAGAGGTCAAAGCCAAAGGGAACAAATGACCTTTCCTGTCTGGAGTCCTGACGGGACTGATGGTGGTGAGGTCACGGACCCCCTACACTAATGCATTTCTCCCAGAAATATACCTAAACACCTATCTGCAGGTGCTTTTGAATCATAGACAGTAATTGGCTGCTATCCTTCTGATTTTTCACCAGTTAATGAGGCAGACGGCGAAATCTCACCCTGAGGCTCACACAGCCTTTCTGTGTTCATTATCAACCGAGAGGAGAGTGCAGAGAGGCACATTTTCTCAATCATGTGCTTTCCTGAAATATTCTAAGAAGTACAAAATCCCTGTGCCCTCCTTTCTAACAAAAGTGAAACTCCATTATTCCCGCGATGAACGAAAGAATGGCTTGAAAGGATGTGAATATAAAAAAGGCTCAAGGCTTAAATGACTTAAGAATTTTTAAACCTAGAAATGTATTTACCAGATCAGTATGTACCCTAAAAACTGTGATATTTCAGCCGAACAGGATCATTCAAGTATTATTCACTTGAATTGGGAAGACTGAAATCTTAAATTACTGACTGTCACATAACAACACATTTACATTCAGGCATTTGGCAGATGCTTTTATCCAAAGCGACTTACATTGCTTTATCATATATATTTTACATAGGTATTTGCAATCCCCTGGGAACGAACCCACAACCATGCGTTGTTAACGCAATGCTCTTACCACTGAGCTACAGGAAAGCATTTTCCTCCAACAATTCATCCTGACATCAGCTTGAATTAAGGTTTAAAAAGTTTTTTTGTACAAGTGAAAGAGGATAATGAACAAAAATACATAGTAATACATAATGATAATAAATAGAAACAAAATAATTAAATTTAAACGAAATAGTAATAATCAATACTGAAATAGATTATATTGATAGCAATAAATAATAATAATATTAAGGACTAAAATAATTGAAAATAATATAAATAGAAAATAATTAAAAACAATGTTTATAAATACTAATAATCAATATTGAAATCAAAATATTATTGATACTAATATACAATAATAATAAATAGTAATTAAATATTTGAATACAATATAAAACAAATATAAATAAATAAATAATTGATTATAAATAATAATAAATAGAATGATATTGATAGCGTGGTAATAATAATAATAGCAACAATAAATAGTAATAAAATAAGTGAATAAAATGGAATTTTAATATAAATAACAAATAAAACATTTATTATAAATAATTAAATATATTGAAATAACATTATATTGATAGTACTAAATATTAAAAATAGATAGTTATAAAATAATTCAACATAATATCAATTATATATAAATAGAAAATAATTAGAAATAATTGACTATAATAGTGTAAATATGAAATATATACTGATAGTAATAAATAATAATAATAATAAATAAATAGTTATAAAATAATTGTATAAAAATTACATTTTAATAGAAAAAAAATCAAAATAGTTTACTATAAATAGCATTATATTGATAGTAATCAAATAATAATAATTGCCAATAAAATAATTGAATACAATTTAACTAGTATATAAATAGAAAATAAATGGAAATAATTTATTATAAATAGTAATAACTATTGAAGTATAATTTATTTTACTATATAGTATATTATATTAATATATCAATGATATTAAAAATTATAATAACAGATTTTTAATCTACTCTACTCTAAGTGAACTAAAAAGGAAATCTAGTGCAAACAGAGTAACCGCAAGACAGAGAATTGCACCCACACTAAATATTTTAGTACGTTTGTGTTGTTACCAGATTTGCATAATGTCTTTAGTGAATTGTATGGTAAAACAACACAAACAGCACGAGCATATAAACGATGCTATTACACAGCGGGCATTACTCATTGTAATTGCATTATTTCTCCAGGTCAGAGAGAGACTGATGAGAATGGGTCCTCTTCAGCCAATGAACATCTTCCTAAGGCAAGAGATTGATCGCATGCAGAGAGTGATTGAGCTGGTCAGAAACACACTGAGTGACCTGAAGCTGGCCATCGATGGAACCATCATCATGAGCGAGAACCTGCGAGACGCGCTGGACTGTATGTACGACGCCCGGATCCCTGAACGCTGGAAAAAGGTCATAGATCATCAGCAAGCTTTATTTTGTCAAATTTATTTGTCCCCCAATGCATGACAAACAGAAATTGACGTTTTAAAACTGCGTGAGACAGTTCTGGTAAACAGTAGATCAGAGAGATGAGGCAAACTATTAAAAGCTACCAGTGTTCAGTTACTAATGCAACTTTGAAGAAAATATGAGAAGAATAAAGATATTCTGTTTTGAAGTAAGGTTAGGGTCCCTCCTTTAATATAATTAGGCGATTCTCTTGAAATGTTGGTTTCAAGATGTCAAACTTATTTTTTAAAACACTTGCATCAACAAATTTTATTTTTATTCATTAAAAACAAGATATTACATGTTTAAATGCATTCATTTCAAAACTGTCCATTTTTTCATGACAGTTTAACACAATTTTGCTGTCTGCCAAGCATTACAACAGAGATGCTTCTACTTGCCACAATATTATATTCCATTGCCATGTATTCATAATGTAGACACGCATTATTTTCACTTGACAAGGCTTTAAGTGCGGTTTATCCAATCAACTTTTAGATCTGAATTGATTTCTTTAATATTTACAAAGCTATTGTAAAAAATTTCTGAATATGCGGTTTTAGTAAATCTCTTCTGTGGAAATCTGTATGATCAAATTGCTCACAGAACATTCGGTAATGAAATTTAGTGTCATAATTATCCTAAAAGCTGTGTTATGAGAAGAGATGATAATTGGATTTAAAGAGCTGCGCTTCATCTCAGACGTGACACCGTGAACTCTGTGACGGGCTTAGAAAGATAAACCTCAAGTTACACAAATAGATTTACATGACACCTCATCTAAAGCTCGAGGGCTTCTGTGGTTTGCTCATCTGATTTGATGTGTGTGTGTCTGTCCACAGGCCTCCTGGGCCTCCACCACTCTGGGGTTCTGGTTCACAGAACTGCTGGAGCGGAACCGGCTGTTCCACTCTTGGATCTTTGAGGGACGACCCGACTGCTTCTGGATGACAGGCTTCTTCAACCCACAGGGCTTCCTGACAGCTATGAGACAGGTGCGTAACTGCTTCTCTCACACACTTCTGCTAGACTTAAACTCATAATCCCCTCCTGATCTGTCAAGATCACATCAGATGTTCTTCACTTTATAACTGCAGTCATGAAAATATTGGTATAGTACTTTTTTAGTCCATAAATATAGAAAATTCCTGTTTACTTTCCATATATGTTTTACATCTGGCCCAAACCGTTCACTCAAAAAATGTGTTTTCTCTTTGAAGGAGCAAGTAATAGTGTGTTTAGAGGTGTTTGGAGCTGTGTGAGGTAACTGCTCAGAAGGGTGTGCTCTGGCTAATGTCTGGGGAGAAAACAGCTTGCGAGAAACAGGATTCTTTTAATTAAAATTGGGCGCCGTCCTGTTTTTCAGCGCTCTGTTGAGTTTCTGTGCCAGCACCTGCAGCTTTGAGAATAAACACAGACGTTTCATATCAGTCACAGCTAAAAGTACTCGTTTTTTTTATTTGTATATTTCTTCATTCAATGGTATATATTTTTCAGTTCTTATAACAAAACTTTTTGCTATAATGAATATAACGGTCCCATTACAATCCTACAAACACTTCTTTTTTTTAGGATCACTAATGTACATCTTATATATTTGCAATAATTCTGTGTATTCTTCATAATGGTCCTGTTTGCCATCTCCTTTCTTTCTTTATTTGCTCGTGTCTCTGCTGTTTGTTCTCACATGTAATTTCTGTAAAGCTGCGTTGCAAAAATAAATTTGCGTTAAATCAATATACATTACATTACCGTACACATTATGGAATGAGTTCTAAGCATGTCTGTCTCCCTTGACAGGAGATCACTCGTGCTAATAAGGGGTGGGCACTGGACCGTATGGTTCTGTGTAATGAAGTCACTAAATGGATGAAGGATGACATCACCCAGCCCCCTGCAGAGGGGGTGTACGTGTACGGACTGTACCTGGAAGGAGCCGGCTGGGACCGCAGGAACTGCAAGCTCATCGATTCCAAACCCAAAGTTCTGTTTGAAATGATGCCCGTGATCAGGATGTACGCTGAAAACAATGGTAAGGATCCTTTGTTTGTGTACTCAAAACTGTCTTTTGTGCAAACAGGCGAAGAGTTGTGTTCCGTGGACAGCAAAGGCAACACGGAAATGAAATAAACCCTCAAATCATTCATTCTACTTAGCCAAGTGATTTGTTTTAATTTCTCAGGTGTCAAAGACGCACGCTTGTACTCGTGCCCAATATACAAGAAACCCGTTCGAACAGACCTGAACTACATCGCAGCTGTTGACCTGAGGACAAATTCCCCTCCGGAGAACTGGATCCTGAGAGGAGTCGCCCTTCTGTGTGACGTCAAATAGTCTTAAAATGATACAATTAAGTTATTATATATAATACTTCGAAACTATTTTTTTCAGTATTTTCATAATGTCTGTGACTCTTTGGTACTGTTGGCTGCAACCAAATAAAGCGCTTTCTGCAGTGATAAAAACCACAGAAACAGCCTTGACATCTAAACCTGTGACTCCAGCATAAATAACTTCTGGTTTTTCCATCCATCACAGTCTGAGTGGCTCTCTCAACCATCTGTTGTGGCTTTTCTTAAATGCATGAGGCAGTGGAGGAAAGGCCAAACGTAAGCCGGCTGATTAACAGCCCACCTGAAACTCACCCGAGTCCGTCTGACGGTAAACAGTCTCAGGTGTATGAATCAAGGTTTATGGCTCTGAACTGTGGAAGACGTTCACCTCGGCACATTTTTAACACCTCAGCAAACAACCAAAACAAAAATAATTTTTTAAGTTGTCAGCCCTACATAGTCTGTATATAATCACATGTTATCAAGCTTGCATTACCTTCCATTAGGACAAACCTCAATGATTTAAACCTCCATCATACTGTAAAATAAAGATGTCACCAAAAAGAGAAATTACATAAAAAGTTTAATGAAGTTTTTACAAAAAGAAAAAACAATGGCATTAAAACATCAAAACACTTTTTTGTTATATTTGATTTTCTTACAAAATAATTGCTACCATACAGTACCCTGTGCACGAACCCTGCCTATAAGATACGGTAGAAATGGTATCACACCCAAAATCGCGTGCATCTAAAGACTAGGCGCATTTATTTACAAATGTCTCTCTTTAACATCGTCTTCAGCTCGATCCGCATCTGTTGTCGTGATTCATGGCATAACATTCCCCTGCGATAAAGAGCGGCTCATCTCATTGTGGATGAAGTATGTTATCAGCTCTCCCTTCCCTTTCACATTTATAACTCCTCTGCACGTGCACATGTAGCCTAACGTCTGCAAGATACGACTCGTCTCCTCTGTCACCTGCACACAGACACACAGAGGAAGGTGTAAATGATTCATTGGGTTGCAAATTGTGTGACTTTGCCGTCTACACACTCGAGCGGTTACCCAATCAGAGCACCAAACGGCCCTGATTTATAATTATATCAATTAATTAAAAGACGGAAATCTATTTGATACGAAAAGTCATCTTGCCTGTATTTTTCCCAGCACGCCTGTGCTGTCCATTCTGCTGGCTACGTTCACCGTGTTACCCCAGATGTCATACTGGGGCTTCTGAGCACCGATCACTCCGGCGATCACAGGCCCGTGATTTATACCTGAAAAGAAACACCATCCCGAAATGTATGTTGATATAACATAACATGATAAATGTGTTGCTTATATAATATCATTATATTTAAGCATGTTTTGTTTTGTACCCAGTCATACAGCTCTGCGTTTCTCACTGAAGTACACTAATGGTGTCTTTATTTACTCTTGTCTTACCTCCTAATGTATCTTTGATCACATTGAAAAGAAAATCGCACCCTCGAACTCAAAGGATGAACAACTATTTTCCAGCCAGATGAGGCTTTGGGATACATTAGTGCTTATTGAATGACATGATGTTACGAGGCCTTTGTTGGCTTCAAAAAAGTAATTTCTCTTTCTGTGTTTCTACCCTTCTTTATTCATGGCCTTTTTTTGCTTAATTTGATCTCATTTACAAGTTTATTCACGCATCTAAACCAGAATGCAGTTACATATGAATTCAACTGGAACGACTGGCAAATGATTTACAACAGTAAATGTATTACTAAGTGTGGCCAAGGCTGAAAACGGATGACAAAAAACGGTTAACAATTATGTAAGAAATAATGTCTAGTCAGTCGTTCTGCATCTCTCAGCGCATTTGTTATTCCATTGACCGGAAGCGAATCGGATGGAGGCGGTTAAACCATAGACCATTAAAAAAATGGATGATGCGTCCCTATAATACAAATAATTATCTCCACTATTAAAAAAAAAATGCAAAACTGAATAAACCGCTGACATACTAGGTTGAAGACGTTATCTGGAGCGCAGTAGTTAGCATGAGATGGACCTGAGGTATCAAGGTCCCACCCATATTCAATTCATGATTTGCTAGTAAATAAACATATTGCGCTGCCACGCCCCTTTTTATAATAACTTATAACTAACTGAAATCAACCATAAAAGCAAAATGAACACTTTAACATACATCAATGTGATAAGAACTAAATCAGTTGACAGAAACCAACTTTGGCTGAATGTGTTTAAAGTCTTTAAGATTTATACCGGTTTCTCGGTACATGGCGGTATTTTTTAACAACATAAATAAAATTATACAATGCTAGAACATTTATATTTGGGTTTTATGGGAAATTTCATATAATGCCACAAAAACTGTGGCCCACTGGATCCATCTTGGGCCCTCGGCACCCAGTTTGAAACCGCTGATTTAAATAATCCAAGAATTTTTTTATGAGCAAACGGTGCTAAAATACATCTGACATCTCCCTCATGTACAAAATATTTTATGTTTAGGGATCGTCAAGTATTTTAATAACAAAATAATTAACAGAAATGTCACACTATGTAGCAGTCATGGGTTATCTTAGATTCGTTGATAACAAGATAAATAAGTGCAGCCTGCAACAAGGCGAGATGCCACAGACAGACGTGCTCCATTGGTCAGAACAGACAGAACACAGCCTGTAAGCCCACAGCAGGCATCACTGCTCTGACTGCTTCACAACACAGCATGAAACAAAGAGCTCTGCAGAGACAGAGTCTGGTATTTCTGTCTACCCTCTGGCTGGTCTCCATGCACCGGTCAGGTTTAGCCTACACCTTCTACCACTAACACATTTCTAGCAGCGCAAAGATTTTCGACACGTTTGATCCTTTGCTGTTTAATCTTTTTGTTCTGACTCACCCACTCTGAGTTTGAAGTCGTTGAAGGAATGTTTATTAATGACATCCAGCTTCCCCACCAGAGCAAAGGCAAACTCCACCATAGTGCCGATGTGCATGTACTGTCTGTCATGCTCCTGAAACACATAGCACAGATGGATGACTCGCTTTAATCGATTAATCATTCACACAAGTTACAGCAGAGGAAATTATTTTGATAACACTTCTAGATGAGGTTCTCAATCAGGTAACATTCGGTAAATGTATTAGCTAACATGAACTATCAACGAGCAACATGCTAAGACATATATAATGTTTAAAATGCGTTAGTAAATGTTTAAATGGATATTTTCTTTTTTGTTAAAGTATTATTTATTTTTAGATCACGTTAACAAGTGGATTTAACAGATTTTATGTTAACCTTATTATAAAGTGTTGCACATTATTTTAGATTAATAAAAGTATGCTTATAAACTGTACAGTCAGGTAAGTCAAGACAGAAGGATCTATATACATTAATATGAAGAGTTTATTTCCAATATGAGATAACTCTGTTTAAACAAAATCTATTTATTGTGCATTCCAATTAATATCAATCAAACTGCAGTTTGTTTGTTTTGATTTAAGCCATAACAACTCAAAAATACAGCTAACTAACCCAATAAAACATGATAACATCATAAAAACATGATTTTTATTTTAAAACAGAGTCATCAGTCATTTTGGAAATAACCTCTTTATATTTTACACAGACCTGTGTATACTCGGGCCCCGGTGAGGCATTGAGTCCAGTAGCTGCCATATATGTGCTTCCAATCGTCTTTATTTTCTCCACTCCGCTGAACTTTGGCTTCGAGAGCAACTACAACAGAAAGAGGAGATAATACCATAACCATATCAAAGTACACATCAAACAAACCATCAGGACCGCATCACCGTAATTACAATGTATTCTGAAAAAATAGGTTTCATTTCACTGGCAAAAAAGTAGAAATAACCACGAGCAATGCCGCAGCCAGAGAGCACCTTATCACCTTTAAGTTTTTTCACCTTTTCACACTTTGCACAAGTTCACTAAGTACAGTTCAACGGTCAGAAAAGTCGGTGAGTAAAATAGGAAATGCATCATTATTTGTGTAAAAGTGTCGCTTGCATTACCTCATCAAAGTCTGCAATGATCTCATTGAGGAGTCTAAGGCACTCCAGACCCTCCTTGTTGACGTCTGATTCTGTGTAAAACTCTTTGAAGTCCGGAATGGAAGCGAACATCACACACACCAGGTCATATGACTGATGGTACAGATCCTGTCATTCACAGAGAAGAAAGATCTGCCGTCAATAACTAAAGAAAGACAAAATTTCCTTCAACGTATTCATTAAACCATGCGTGAACATTCTTTTAATAGCATTACATCTACATACATCAGAGAACTCCTACAAGATAAAAGTAGATATATATAATTTGTTCTGCAGAACATAATAGAAGATGGGGCCCATTGACTTCCATTTAACGGACACAAAACCACCGAGACATTTCTCAAAATATCTGCTTCTGTGTTCCACAGACGAAAGAGTCAAATGCTGTACAACTCACCTCATTTTTCCAGTTTCTGGCCAGGAAGTGCTCTGCGACGTGAGCGGGCAGAACGTTCTCCAGCAGGACGCGGTTGAGGTTCTCCATGGTCTCGATCTCCTCACACTCCTTCTTGAACTTGTTCTTCCACAGGAAATCCAACCTACAGTAATATTCATTCTGTTACAAGAGGACACAGAGGTGAAGAGGCTGGAGGTCACCGCGCTTTTCTTCAGTGACAAACACCACACACATCAAGTCCATGTAATGAGAGTCAACGACACAAACCTATGAGGTCGTCAACTGGAGATGACCTCATCACATATTACATTACAAAATCAGTCGGTGTGAAAAAGAAATATATTTTTACAGTGTATTTTTTACTATAGTGTCAATTGAACAGAAGAACACACGTTACTGTCCCGAAAGCACAGATCAATAAAGAATAAACCGCAAACACTGAGCTTAACCACATATTACACTTCCATTTATTTGTCCAGTTCGAGAAGCGTGACATCTTAGCCCAAGGGCTCTTGAAATGTATCGCAAGTAGGTACAGAAACCTTCACCCTGATTCCTTTAATAAACAGAAACGTGTATCTGTGATGCGTATAACACGATCCGCATGAAGGATGTCAGAAGACTAATGGAAAAATGAATTAAATCAACACGTCTGTGTGAAATGACGTGACTGAGTGTTGCTGTACGGAGACCCTGAAGAGAGACGAGAGTGACCCTGAATATCAATCTCCTGTTCTGCTATCACTTTACTTCTTAGATCTTTACATTCACCCGCACTTTACATGACAGCATTTGAAGTTAAATTCTGTGTTAAATATTGTGATTTCATATGTATGACATGTGATCAGGATCGATATCTCATTTATGATACCAGACCCTCATGATGCCACAGTGGTACAACTGAAAGAAATTCATCTTAATGCCCAATCTCCAAACCTGGTGGAATAAATCAAATCTCTCAACATGGGAAGAGAGTTGGGGCAGTGGGGCTATTACTGGGAAAGCACTTCTTGTAGAATCGTGTGAATGTGGAGCAATCCAACTTGACCGGACCTCTGAGACTGTTTCTCAAACAGCAAAGATGGATGATGATGCTGGATATAGAAACATGTGCAGAAGAGCTTTTCACACCTTCTCTGCGAAAACGTTCAGGGAAAATATTCACTCGGGGAATAAAGTTTACACAGCACTGTAGGTTCTTACCACCTTATTAGCCTAGATTCAGATAGAGTACCGGCGCTGTGGACCGTTCACAACTGAAGTGAGAATGGCTTTAAAATCCAATTCTGTTTCAATTCAGCAAGTGACTGTAAATTGAGGTAGAAAGAAGAAAACCAAACTGTGATTGTAATTTGAAATGAAATGGGAGATAGGTGGATTAAAATGTGAAAAAGTACTTTTTCACATTTCATTTTTGATTTCAGTTGTCTGAATGATCATGTATATGCCACATATGAGGCATTTCTAGAAACAAAAGATGATGTTGAATGTTTAAAAGCATATACAGAGTTCTATTGTAATTCTACTTCATTTTATTTTTATTAGCCCCAATTTTATGCAACGTTGTTTAAATTTTCTCATTTAATATAGATCGCTGAATGCAAACAATGCTGGTCCAAAAAGACATATTTTTTATTTTAATTTCACATAACTAAATACACTCTGATTTAGTTCTATATGTTGTGTTTGGTTGTATTTTGTTTTAAACCTTGTGTAGTGTTATCAGAAAAGTGAAATATTAAGTGTTTAGGAGCTATGTCTATGGTGTCAAGGGTCTATAATTATAAAAGTAAATATAAAAATTAAATATGGCAAACTTTGTGATGGACCACCAAAAATCTACGAACTATCTGCAACTATTTTATTCATCCTACTGGGTGTGGGCATTTAAATTCCAGTTTACCAAATATATTCATCCAGCCTTTAAATGGGTCATATGACACGGCTTAAAGGAATATTATTGTTTGTTTTAGATGTAATGCAATGTGTATAATCTGTTTAAGGTTTAAAAACGCTGTATTTTTCACATACCGTGCATGTTTGTATCTCCTCTTGGCCCTGCCTCTCTGTTTTTTACAAAGCTCATCGCTCTGACAAGCGAGGTGTGCTATGGTTGGCCACTAACAGTGTGTAGTGATTGGTCGAATACTGCAAGCGTGTGACGTTAATGTTATGCCTCTTACCATATTTGGAACTACAGGTACGCCCACCTTACTTGCGTATATATTTGGGCGGTCTTAGTCAAATCATACCATGAACTGACGGAGTTTTGTGGGGGTGTGGTTACACGAGGCGTTTCAGGCAGGTCTGGATGAGCATTCGTTTTTAGTTAGAATCCATCTTTTGTTCCGACACTTTAATTTTTACAATTTTACGTGTCTAATACATGTATGGACAACTTACAACACACCAAAGACACAGAAAAACACTTATTAGCACCATATGACCCCTTTCAAATTACATTTACTAAAGTTGCATACAAATTCATTTACATTAATACATTTGGCAGATGCTTTTATCCGAAGCACCTCACAGGGCATTTACTCTATACATGTCTTATGTCTATGTGTTCTCCCTGGGATCAAACCCACAACCTTTGCTCTACCAAATGAGCTACTGGAACTGTACAAACACATTCTCACTATTTCAGCCCCTGTTGCAATTTATGTAAATAAAACATTTAAATAAACTATTTAATCTGGGTTATAATAAAGAAAACTCACCTGTCTGGCTAGAACAAGCAGAGTGACAAAGAATATGAAGAGAGAGATTGAGCCCATCGTTTTCAAGTCTTTCAGAACTCCTGGCCTTGTTTAATGACAGAGTGAGAGAGAGAAAGAGAGAGTCAGCATCATTGGCTTTTGCTGCCATATCATGTCATGAGTTGCTCAGGAGGGCTCATCGGACCAAATCCATCCCAATTACAACTAGTGTCTGTGCTGGTTCACAGCACTTTACTTTAAATACCCATCTGTCTACTTCTGGACAGAAATCCCGCTGTGCAAATCCTAAAAGTCATTTTAAACATTCTGTTGATGTTTTGTGCCTTTTATGGGAAAGTTTCATGACGAGTGAGTAAAATAGCTCAGTTTGTGGCTCAAAAATCTTTATGTTCTTTTCTCTGCCTTCAGTCCCGCCTCCGTACCTGCACTCCCTTATACGATTGGCTTTGCCTTTCTTAAGTTCCGCCTCTCTAACCCAGATTGCTTTATAATTGACTTTCCCTTCTCTCGCTAATATGTGTCGTAGGCTGCAGCTTATTATTTTATTGTACAAAGCGGCGCCAAAACTATGAACAAGACGCGATGACTGTGATTGTCTAGGTTAAGATTCTTAAAGACAAGAAAAGATTCTTAACGGCAGTTTTATTAACAACAATAAGGGACAAGTTGCGTCACATATTGATTCAGAGACAGTGTTTTACTCAATGCATGACAATCTTCTATCTACAGTTGAATTTCTCAGTTTGTTGAAAATGAGAGCTTTGAATTGATTAGATGTCATGCACCAGCAATTGTCTCAGTTTGTCATGTGACAGAAGAAGCCTTGCCAAGCTGTAGCCCAAGTGGAGAGGCAGGGGCAGGGTCACGTGTGATTATGGTTTATGAAACATGATTATTACAGTACACGTTATTTGTTGTGCCCTATATTAAGGTTTCATTGTTATAGAGTCTATTAAGGGTAGTAGTTTTATACTGTGTAGGGATAAATATGTATGCATATAAAATGTAGTTTATGCCCGACTGTTGATGCAGTTTGACATACAGTAGTTAATACTTAGTGAAGGAAACTGATCCTGATGTAGACTGCAAAAGACATTGTAGCAATGAGAGTGACAACAATGAAGAACAGTGTAAAAAACTTCAATTTCAAAAAACTATGTTTATTATTGTTAAAATGATATTGTAAAATTGTAACTATATTGTTTTAAATAAGTCAAATTAACGGCACTAAACTATAGGGATATTGCGGCTCTGCAGACCAATTTTATGTCCTGACCAATGTAAAAATCAAACTTACGCCCTTGAGCCATGCCCACTATTCCGTTTCACTCGAAAATGTGTAAGAATACAGAAGCAAAAACGATCGCAACTTCCGGCTCACGGGGACTTTAAAGACACGTAATATAAGTTACAATACTACAAGACACACAAATAGCAGATATATGATTTAAATAGCAGGCATACACTTCACACTCACCTCTCCATGACTTCTGTTTTGTAAAGGAATTCGCTGTACTCGTCCAGCAGGGACGCGTGTGTTTGAAGTATGATGACATTGTAGAGCACCACTGCAGTTAACATGATGAGCATCTTCAGCTCATAGTTGATCCTCAGAAACACAGAGCAGGAGATCAGACCCAGGATACAGCTGTAGATGAAATACTGGTGGAAGAGAAACACAACAGTACACTCATTTGTATTTGTTGGCATGTGCTAATATAATGTACATTACCTTAAATTAGCTTTAAATTACCTTGGTTTGTAGTGGACAAGCCCATCTAGCTAGCTGTGTGCAATGTCGCGTAAACAATCAGTTAAGTAAATTGACAGAGTCTAAGGCGCTGCTTGAATAAACCGAGCTGTTCTTGAGCTTCCATGGCTCAGTGTTTTATTTGATGGATGGTCTGAGTGATATTTCAGGTGAATTAAAATATCAAATATAATTTAAGCGTGTTCGAAAATAGATGTAAAAAACATGCTGTTATTACTGAAGTGAATGGAACTGGGCTCTGCTAGAGTTTGATATGGAGTCATATTTAATCTTTTCGGTTTTATAAACGAAACATCTGTAAAAGTAAAACTATGATTCATTAAAATATATTGCAATATACTGGGAAATATTGTGTAATAAATGAAATAGTACGTTTACAAATTAACAAACCATGTGCTGTATTTTTTTGTATTTTGAATGAAAAACGGTTATAATTCCTTATGTAGTATTCATTATAGTGTAATATATTAACAATGTATTATTCTATTTCAAATATATATTAAATCGGTTCATATTTTGACAGTTAATATATACAAAATTATGTGTTATTTTCTTAAGTCGTTATTGTTTTGACCTGAGGGAGTGTGAGAATTAAATATCTTACATAATTATATATACAATAAAAGCCTAATTTTTTTTTTTTTAAGTGATGGTACTAACATATACATGTGATGAAAATGATATCTAGTTAAAAAAAAATAAGATTTGAACTAAAGATTATGAGGGCACATGAATTAAAAAAAAAAAAGACCCACATTGATATGCTATTTAATACGAACGCTGCAATATTTAATGAAAAAGAAGAATGCTCATTTTTTATTTCACTGGGACTTTTACTGCATTTACCCAAAGCTACATGTCTGAGAGATTTCTGTCTCTGTAAGATCAAGATCAAGTCTGGAGCTTATTCAAGTTTTTTAAAATAACTTTTCTTCTCAGAAAATCTGCACATGAAGTCCTTTGAGAATTGCAGTCATACCACATTGTATTATGAATTATACATTACAGTATATACCATATTTTAATACAGCAGAAACACCTTTTCAGCACATTTTATTAAAACACATGTGACACTGAACAATATAACCAGTCTTATGGGTCAATTTTTTGAAATTTAGATTTTTACATAATCTGAAAGATGAATAAATAAGCTTTCTATTGATGTATGAGTTGTAAGAATATGACAATATCTGGCGAACTCACAATTCTGAGAGTGCAAAAAAATCTAAATATTGAGAAAATTGGCTTTGATGTTGTTAATCAGAGGCACTGTGGCAGGCCTTCGACTCACAAAAATAAAGTTTTTATATATTTAAGGTGGGAAATTTACAAAATATCTTCATGGAACATGATCTTTGCTTAATATCCTAATGATTTTTGGCATAAAAGAAAAATCGATAATTTTGCCCCGTACAATGTATTTTTGACTTTTACTAAAATTTTTCCCGTGCTACTTCAGACTGGTTTTGTGATCCAGGGTCACATATGTGACATTTAAGGACATCAGAGCAAAGTTTTCTGCAAGTTGCAATGTGGTGATTCTACCAGATTAAATTCCTAAAATTGACATGTGGAGTCAAGCTGATTTATTCATGGTGAACATAGTTGAATTTAGGCCCATTCTTTACCTTAATTGACATCTAATAGTGCGTGTCAGAAAAATGCTCATAAAATGTTCTTGTGGTTCCTCTGAAAAGTGTGCAGTGTAACCATAAAAAACAGATGTTTGCTTTTATTAAAAATGACAGGAAGGACAGACAAAGCTGGTGAACTCACGGGAAGGTAGAAGGTGTTCTTGTCCTGGTAAGATATGGGATGTCCATCAGGGTGTAGAAACGTCTCGTTTGATTTATTGTAAACTGCATCTGTGGGGGGCAGGTTCTCTTCGACAAAGAACTGCAAGAGAAAATAATGTTCTGAATGACCAATACACAAATCACACACCAGAATGTGCCTGTAACGAAACATGAATACAGTATATAAATCATTACATTATAAAATCATTTTAATAACTGTAATTTTTAGGTTTTTATTTGCTTAATAAATAAAAAATAACATAATATAATATAATGACCGTCAGAAGCAATATCAGAACATTTCTCTGACATTACTTTTTTAGAGGTTTAATTATAGACGTCATACAGTTATTCACAAAAATAAAATGCCTTCTTTTAGCCGGTCACTGACAGAAAAATTGAGAAATACATCTTGTGTTTGTTTACAAACAGTGACATATGCCACAAGTGAAATGGGCAGATTTGGAGGGCAAACAGCCATGTGCCGCCAATGTGCAGATGGACACGCATCTCTGCCAAGAACTGGCTGCTATAACGCGAGTCAGGACACTGTAATGAAAACCTCTAATGCAAATGTGTGTGATTCAATCAGGCAATGTCTCATTTGTATGACCATATGCATTAAAATATTTATGTGAAATTTCCTGGCTCATCGCGGTTGACATACCATATTGAAGACAGCCATGACCAGGATGAGGGCTGTGGTTGCCATGGTGAGGGTGATGCGTGGCCAGGGCTTGTTGGCGATGATTCCTGATGATCGGAGGAGCCACAGCCAAGATGCGGAGGCTGTCTTATTGCAGTGCTACAGAGGCAAGGTGTTTATTGGTCAACACGTGGGAAAATAAAGCAGCGAGAAGCATTTGAACATATTCAGTGGAGGGCGGAAGTCTTTTATTCATAAACTGAATCTTATGTAAAGCATTTAACTCCTGTGTCTTAATATAATTGTTATGATTTTTTTATGCAACATACAGTATTGAATCATACACAGTACATACGGCGCAGCACTATATGAGGTGATTAGGCACACCGTGGGAAATACCACATCTGATCCTACCAAGATACCATGACAAAGTGAGAGCTCAAAGAACACAACTAAAATACTAAAAAACTACAACAAAAAAAAAAAAATGAAAGAAAAAAAGATCTAAACTTTTACCGCAAAAGACATCCCTACCACGTTCAAAAATAACAAGAACAAGAACAAGAAACAAAAAGCATTACAATTATCTACATATTGTCTTGGGTAAAACTATGGGTCTGATTTGCTCCCGCTAAAAATGATATTTTGAATATGAACACTTACCAGGAAATGACCAATGAAGCAAATGAGCAGAATCAGAGACAACATTAGAAAGGACATTCCGAATGATATTCCCAAAACTGCAGTTCTGTAAGAGACAGAGACGCTCTACATGCTCACTTGATTCAAGCACAGAAAGGAAGAACAGGTTTACTCTCAACAAAAACTCCAACTTAGAGATCCATTCACAAGAGATCATATAAAACACTTTTTTCATAGTTTATTGTCTAAACATACATTTAAGTTTATACAGTCTGTCTGTTACTGTGTTTTTAACCCTACGTGAGTACATATGACATCCATGAGATAAAAATGATTTGTTTTTCTTGATTAAAATTGGACTTATAAAACACTTTTATTTTAAAATTATTATTATTTATAAAAATGTGTTTCCTCAAGGCATCATTGTACCACAATGGACTAATAGATACATTTGATATTTTTATGCAGAACAAAGAAATAAATGTAATAAAAACATGATTTTCTTTAACAAGACACATGAACAAACATATTTATCTAGTTTCTAATGTATTATCCATTTCATATTTAATAAGAAAGCTATATTTTATATCTAGGTGTTGCTCTCAGGCAACGTTGTATCATAATGGAACAAAAGCACACTTTTTTCATCTCTATGGATTTTCTACTATTATTGTACTTATGTTTTCATCCTTATCTCCAACATCACTCTCACTCTTTCCCTGCTGCATTTGTCCATCTCATCCTTACTTTCATCATCTGGCAGTGATATGTGTGATTATACCCTTCAAAAGGGCCGCAGAATAAAATATGTCTTAATCACCTGCATTCAATTATAATAAGTGGTAATATTGTGTGTGAATTACTAATATTATAAATGCATTACAGAACCATGCAAAAGATCATTCTGATTTAAAATTAAAAATGTATATACAAATGTACAAAATGTAATTATACCTTAAAAAAAGTTATGTTGCCTGGAGGCATAATGGTACCAAAAAGGTTAATAAATGGCTAAATTTGCAAGTAAAATGAGCAACATCACTGAGACCTTGTTCTGTAGACAGTTGCTTTATAGCGCTGAATGGCACTGAATCTTGAAAATGTATTATTACTTAACCAGAAACAAGTGCTGAACAGCTAACAAAATTCAAATTGTGCTATAAAAAACATAACAGATACTGTTTAAATATGTAATCTGCTTGTTTTGCGTGTCAAATGAAAGAGTGACGCGGTTGTGGTACTGCTCATAGAGCTTTCAGCGTCCATGTCTTATAAAGAGGATGCGCACATATGAACTGAACATCGACCCTCCAAAATAAAAGTTATAACCATAACTGTATAAAACATGTTATAACACACCCATTATTTGTTTATATAATTCGACCACTGAGTTTATTATTTACTTTAGAAAATTGAAGTAAATAATACTTATTATTAAAAAATATTACTTGATTGAAAAAATAGTACTACAATTTTGTAGACTTAAAAACAGAAAAGAAAAATATGAAAATGCACTGGTAAAATACTGGTTTATTACCATAGTTGTACATTATACCCTATTTGTACTGTGTTTTTTTAGTACTGTAGGTATTTTAATACAATTTATATTGTAAAATAAAAGCATAAAATAAAAGCGTCCACCTCAAATGACTAAATGTATTTGACTAAAGGTAAATGTATATTATTTAAGCTGAATAAACAGAATAACAAAAAAACTGAATTTGAAAAACAATCTCAGGGTCTGTATGTATAAAACTTCTCAAAAATGATCTAAAGAGTTGTCTTAAACTTTTATTTAAGTGTAGAAGCCTTTTATAAAGAACCTGAAAGCAACTTTCAGTTAAGGTTAAGACTGATTCTTAAATTCTGATTTATAAATTTATAATAGTGATTGATATAAACTGAGCTATCCGATTTTGTGCGAAATTTTACATCGGTTGACTTCAATCCATATGAAGATAAATAAATAAAGTAACCTGGAATTTCATTTTTCAAACAGAGATGTCAACAGAGTAAAGAGCAAATTGAAAATATGTATCGATTTTGGCTTAGTTTCATACACTTTTAATTGAGTTTTAACAGTTAATTAAAAGTATTAAGTTGCTGAGGCATTCCCTATTATAGTACATAAAGAAAAGACCAAAGCTGAAAACATTTTTTATATAATATTATATTATAATGTGCTCCCTCTCATCATATCATTCCAACACATTGTTTCTTTGTTGTAAAGTCCATGCTTTCTCTCTGTGTTCTGCTATCCCGACCTCTTCAGATCTCCTGAATAATTTAGGAGCTGAGACCGAGCCTTATCACTTAGGAAACTTTATGAATCACACGTATTCTTAAATCTACGAATATGAGTAAAATGACGTCATTCTTAGAATTTTGACGCACTTACAATTAAAATTTGACTCTAAGATGCTTTATACATACGGCCCCTGGTTTAATAAATGCTTTATTGAACTGTGAAGAACGTTTTGAAAGTAACAATGTGTCTTTACAGAACTTCTGTAAAAATGATGAAAGTTTTATGTCTCATAATATTGCTTCTTTTAAAACAAAACAAATACATCTGACACTGTTATGACAAACATAGGTGATAACTGAACATACTTGGGCAGGACCAGGATCTGCACGATGAAGATGCAGAAGAATATGAGGCAGGCACATGTGATGTAATATTTGAAGGCTGGCAGTGTCATGGCTCTATACTGAAGGAGAAAGAACACACTGTTCTCATGTTTTAATTGACTGGATTCATTCATCCATCTCATTCTTAAGAACACTTTTGCGCTTCAATTATTGCTACTGTATACTGATGTATAATTCATCAACTATGGATGTCTAGCTCAAGTAAACAATGGCTGCCGCTGTGCAGACACTTACCTCTTTTTCCAATGCTTTGTTGTGGAAAAACAATGATATTCTTTGAATGTCCTCTGATTTGAGCCACTGTCTATGGAAATAAAACCCCACAAAATAGATCAAATCAGACCACAATTTCAACTACAGTATTAAGTGTTACGCATGAATACCAGACAAGTGTTGGTGTACTTTTGAGAATTGATGCCATCAATAGTTCGGATCATCCTCTCGTTGAGCTCCTCCTCGAAACGTTTCTTCTGAGATTTGGTTCTGAGGAGACACACAGACATATGAATCACTGTCTCAAGGATTCTTTCTCAAATGCTACTAAGATTGTTACTATTTCTTCAATTATACACGTATTTCTGTACATAAATACTATAATAGCCCACACATGCATCATATCTCAGGACACCTGACAAAGTCAAGGTCATCGCCTGTTTAATTTGTGTAATGTGACATATGGCAGTGAAATAGGACATTCAATAAAGAAAATGTATTTACAATTGACCAACATTATCTAAATTGACATTAGAGGAAAACTAATCATATTACTTTATTTTATGTAAAGGCTGTTTTAATGAAATAACGAATGAATCGTTCACAATATCACCAGGACCACATATTGCAATGTTAACACATACACAGGCTTATTGTATGATGTTGATGGACAAGACAAAAGAAAAATGATTTCATCATACTGATATGCAGTTTAAAAGTAATTTTATAATCCAAAATAATTCATTCGATATGTATTTTTATGCTTTTTAGAGAATTGCCCCATAACTATAAAAAAAGCTAACGCTTAATGCTGTGCTCGAGACCACTTGACCTACAACAACACTCAAAGTCAAATATCCTACGAGTGAACTTAGGACAGAGCGATCAAACCCAACCTCAGGGTGACGCAGAAGATGTTTCTCTCATGTGACAATGTTAAAACAAACTTAAAATGATTCTTACAGCAAGAAATAATATGATATGAAGTCTGTTCTGTACGTTTTATTATTTAATAAATACAGTTTTGATTCTCTTTACTATGTTGTAATGTGTAATTCACTAGAAAGCATTAAGGTCGCAGGTAGTAAATTTAAACTTGTTTTTATCCAACCTGCGGCTTCGTCTCGAGCATGCTTAATTCGTTCAGATGGGCAGGTGTGATTCCACCATTTTTTACATTTCTGTACCGAGAGGTCACGCTGTGACGTTTTGATCTTCTATTGGTCTCACGCACTTACGCGGATACGCAGGTCAGAGTTCAACAAACTTGAACTTGAAATGTCTTCAGGCAGGCTTGCGTTTCCGGTCTGATGCATTTGAATGCGTATGAATGGAAGTCAATGGAACGAAAAGTCAAGTGTGACCGCGGCTTTAGTCTCTCTTGAAGAGGGCTATTTGTGTGGCGCTCTGATTTGCCGTCTAAATTTGTTACTACAGTCGGTATTGGAACAGAGCTAATAAGTCACCTGCTGTAGCCTAACTGCCTGTTAGTATGCACAAATGTGACTGCTGGAAAAGATGAAGGGTCTAAATTACCTCTCCGAACGTCTTTGAAAGTGGTACTGGCCCATAGGGACATCCTGTTAAAGAAGTGGCTGGTGAGTAGCTATAGAAGTAAGAGCAATTCCCAGTGCATTTACAGTTTTATACAGTTTGAAACAAAGGCATCATATAAAACACTTCACAATGTTGTATCTACTTTAAAACCAACAAATACACATTTCGTTCTTCAAAATATTTTTATGTTAATAATGTCTGAGAGGATGCTCACAGCAGTGTTGATCTTGCCGTTCTCATTGGTCATGCTGTCTCGATGGTGAAGGTTAGCGAAGGGTTTGGCTGCACCCCAGGACTCCAGGTATCTGGTCATCCTCACTGAAGCTCTCATCTTAGCTCCATACATGGTGTGTCTGGGTCTGTTGTAATGTTGAGGACTCTTCCTTTCAGCCTAACAGAAAAATCCACAATAAACCTTCTCGGATGCCTTCAGGAAGTTTTTAATGACTCATGAATGAGATGAGCCAGAAACTAGATTTGGGTTTAGTCATTGTTTTCAATTGTTTCAGTTTCTCGCACCTTCGGGTTGATCACCAAGTGGGTTATAACTCCATGCTCCTTTAGATAAGGATCCCGTTCCTGGCCATTTCCATCTTCAACTTTATATGATCCGTTCAAGTGCTCAAGTGTTTCTGAGGTGATGTGGACTCGCCTGTTAATTAAAAAAATCATAATTAAGACTAAATAGTGATATATTATGAATACTGACTACATTAAAGATGCACTGAGCAAAAAAAGAATAAAAAAATCATGCATAAATAAATAGTCATTCAAAATTACTGAATGCACCTTTAAGCATGTAATTATTAAAGGGATCTTTTCAAGAAAATCTGACTTTTTCCGTGTTTAAGTGCTTTAATCGGGTATTTGGTGCATCTACCAACTCAGAAAATGTGAAAAATGACAACCCAGTAACTTTGTTTATGTAAGCCTTATTTCTACAAGCCTGTGAGAAAACAAATCGATCAGATTTTTCACCCTTTCTGACGTAGCTACAGGTTCCTTTTAAAAGATTACCACTGTTGGCCACTACTGTTGGCCCGTGTGTAACGTTACTTTCACTTATAGAAAACACACTTCACTTATAGAAAGCAATGTGTATGGTTTGTAAATACACAATGGTTTTGTCATTTGTACTTTCACAAAACGTGACGAGATTGTGAGTTCGATTGCTTGTGTTTTGTGTTTAAAGATGAGAGACATGTTTCTCTTTCGCTTTATGTGGCCCTTCTTTCTTGTTTTGTTGTTGGAAGCACAGGCTCACAGCCCTGCCGGAGATACTCTTATTATATGGAGATAGAAGGGTCTGTAACACAAACATCTTTTGATATCCATAGCCTCTGGTCTTCTTTCCTGCGTTCAGCTGAAGCCAAGTCATTAGTATTAGCCGTTACGCTTTATTGGCTGAAAAAAGATTACAGGCTTTCTATCTAGTGGTTTTGGCCCTGCGTGCGTTTCCTGCTGTAAAGGGGGCGGAGACTAGCAGCTTATTTGCACTTAAAGAGACACACACCAAAACAGCGCGCTTCTCCTCACATGCAAAACTGTAGGGCATGGTACAATATCATATCTCTGGTGTATTTTGAACTGAATCTTCATAGACACATTCTATGGACCCCTAAGATTTATAGTAGACTTGTGTAAAAATAGAAAAAAACTCTCCTTTAAAACATTTATTTAACATTATGAATGAGCAGCACAATAGCTTACCCAGGTACACCTCCAGCTTCCATGTGATTGGCTAAAGTCACATCATGCGACCATACATCATACTGCCATTTCTGGAGGCCAATCACACCGCAGAGAACATTCCCGGAGTGAACACCCACTCGCATGTTTATATCCACACCTGTGGCGTCTCGTACTTTCCTATAAAGAGAAGAGATTGCTGTATGAACGTCCATATCCTATCAGTACACACAAATATCAGAGTATTGATTGAACCCTATGCTGCAGTTGGATTACAAATACATTTGGACAAGAGACATGGCTCTGACCTTTTCAAACATGTGACCTTTTGAATGTTCTTTGAATGAAAAAAAGTCTAAACAAAAATCGTCCCATTTCAGATATGGGTTTCATTCAAAATCAACTTTTTGCAATAATGTACGAATTTAAATAATGCTCAAATTGACCAGCCATTAAACTGTAAAAATATTGCATCTATTTTACTCACAATCACAATAAAAGTATTATTTAGCTGTTTTGTAACATTAATAACAAAAAGGTGAAGACGATCATGTAGTGTATGGTACATTTTCTTTTGAAGTTTTTTATTTGAATCACAAACACAGTACAGTTCAACTTAAAGCATCATTTGGCAAGTTTTCATTCTGCACCCTGGATCTTCTGTCCCAGACTGTGTAGCGTTCAAGTGGTGATGGTCTGCATTTTGTTCGGCACAATCTCATGGCAATTCATATTATAAGGCAATAATATGTATTCATTTGTACGGTTCGGGGGTTTGGCTTCATTCTTGCCTTTTTAAATAATTGCATGTTTTTGTACAATTCAAATGATACAAATTCACACAGAATTGCAACCTTGTAACAATTATTTTCCCATAAGATCTGGGCTGGTTGCATAAACTGCTTAGACTAGTCTTACACCGCATTCTAACCAAACGCGAAGCGATGAGATTCCTGCGATAAGCAATTTGTTTCCCCATACCGAACGCGAAAAAGGGGAGGGGCGCGATAATCCATCACAAGACACAGCCAATCAGAACTGGTTTTCTCTTCTGGAAAAAAAACTTGATTAACACAAAAACATACCTTTTATAGCATGTAGCGGTGCCGCGTTTGGTTAGGACACAGTGTTAGAAGTTAGTTATCTGTTTTTTTTCTTTAACACTTGTTATAACTTCTTTAAATCATTTACATAAAAAGCTAGATTGGGATAATTGAAATATGAAAAGTAAGTACTAACTAATTAACTTAGCGGCAAAAGACCCAGGTTGGCTATGTTGCTTTTGCTGTCAAAACACCACTTCAAATAATATTTGATGTCTCTGGCTGCAATGTAGTATAATAAAATAAATGGCATTTTATTGCAAATTCTGTATTACAATACATATATATATATGTATATTTGAATCTGCGCTAGTGTGTCTTAGTTTTGATTTAGATAATACACTCCAAACAAACATAGAATAATAATAATACATTTTTATAACATCACTGTTGACACTCTCCTATTTGCTTCTAACTATAATGTGATTCTTTCTTTAGACAGAAATTCACAGCATGTTTTCTGCCACCACAATTTAGCAGCAGCTACTAATTTAAAGATAGGATTCTTCCAGGCATCTGCGCAGCAGGTCGGAGATAAGAAAAGACAGCTCTCTCTCTCGTCTAGACTGAGCGGCAGTCATTTCCCGCAGTCTGACCTCTGAGACCTCAGACTCATTATCAGGACGGACGGGAATCGTGTCTCTCACAGTGGTGATGGGCCGGGACCAGACAGCCTCTCCCTACAGAGGACTAAAATCTGCCCAATTCCATCATATTCCAGGGGTGCCATGCCAACCGTTTACAATAAAACATATTTCATTTTATGATATATAAAATTGTTTCCCTGATTTTCAAGTCTTTTTCTGTAGTTTTACAGTTTATGACCATTTAAAAATAAATGTTAAAAAAATATTTTACAGTTTTCCCTGTAAAATAACATGTTTAACCAGTTTTTCTTGTAAATGTTTCTGCAATTTACATTTTTTGACCGTATTTAAAAAATTCCCAAAAATCTGTAAAAAAAACAGTATTTTTTTCAAATTTTCACGTGAAAATTCTTTTTGTCAAAAAATCTGTAAAATTACATTTATTTTACAGTGTACAATTATTTACATCTTTAGATTTTAGTCAGAATATTCAGCAATGATGGAAAGGTGTATTTAAATACTTAAAAACAAAACTAATGTGACTTAAATTTGACTAAAAATGTAAACACATATACTTTATATAAATGTGTTGTTAAAATAAATAATGTCACTTGAATAGCTAAATAAATTTAGGCCCAGTAGATCATGCCATCAGTAATCTCCTGAACACCAAGAATTGTACGATTATATTAATAATGGTCATAATATGGAGAATCACATACAGCTGCATGCGTGTCACTGATGACAAGTAATAAAAGGGCTATTCTTCAGAGACATCTGTGTGAACAGGTTTGCAGTTTGGTAAATAATTGTGAAAACAGTACAGATCAGCGACAAAAAATCTGGTAAACTCAAGAAACCCAGAAGATGAATAAACCCTACGGAAATATAGTTTTAATTAAGAGCATCTGCATAACTCACTTAATAGCTTCACACATGTCTAGGCCCATCTTCACACAGTTTTTGGCATGGTTTGGCAAGGACTCTGGGAGGCCAGATACACAGTAATAGCAGTCCCCAAGTATTTTAATTCTCATGCATTCATTTTCCTGAAACACAAATATGATCAAGTCAGAACGAACACATAGAACACAAAATAAGTCGTTTAAAGAAGACTTATTGTCGCTATACAATGAAAGTAAATTGTCAGTCACTAACATAATGGTACTTTTGGGATCAACAACATTATTTCACACATTTTGTATACATATAATATAATATATATAAAATACATGTAAAATAATCCACATTTGTTTCAGATTTGAAAAGAAAAATATTGTTTAGCCAACATAAAATGCATTACTACACATCTGTGTCAATAGAGAAAATGAAGCAAAATTGTACTGTCATTTTTGTTTCGTCAAGCATAATTGATGCAATTGTCATCTTACCTTGGCAATCTGATCAAATTTGCCAAACAGTTCATTCAACATATGGACCAGCTCTCCGGGTGAGCAATCGGTGGCCAATCGAGTAAATCCAACAATATCAGCATACAAAATGCTGTAAGAGAACATATGTATCAACGTGAAATTCTTTTAATTTTTTGACTGATAGCTAATGATAAAGTTATCCCCAAACCAAGACAAGATAAACCCCAGAATGCTCAGGAAACGTCTCTCAGAATGTCGAGTTCTGTGTCTCAGATACATTGTGTGACGGAGTTATTTTGTGTTCTTGAACGTCTCTGACCTTTCCATTTCATTACAGACTTCTGCTAAAGTTTCCATCAAACAGAGAATAAAAGCTTTAGGAGCAAGTTGCAGGACTTGTTGCACTTCCGAATGTCACATGAGTAAAAGAGTCTTGTAAGACTGAGACATTAAAATAAACGGGATACAAATGAATGTGTTAATACAACTGTAAAGAAACCAGCTGGAGTTTTAAGTGTAAAACACTTAAATTTCTGTAGTCATTTGTGTGGTTCAGTAAAGATCACTGTTCATCTGTGAGTAAAATGTAACCCTAAAATAATTTCCGGTCATACATTTTTTGTCAATGTTTCTTTAGACTGTCTCTAGTTTTAATTATGGGGTTAATAAAAAACTTAACGTGAATGACAGATTTTTACACTGTTTACCATTCAACATTAATCAGGGCTGCGAGGACAAAAACATATCGATAGGAAAAATATATATATATAATACACAGCACCTACTGTATAATATAAGCTGCTGTTCTAAAGTTTAGGGTCCCTCACTCACCTGTTTATTTATATTTTCCACATATGAAAACTATAGAATTACACAAATGGAAAAATTATGCTGGGGCTAAAAAAATACACATAAAACTGGTTATATTTTATCTGTGGTATCACTCTGCCTAGGAATTACAGAAATACTCTCCTGGCCAATATCTTGAGATCCCACATACAGAACTGTACGCAGGGTCGGCTCTTTTTTCATTATTCAGTCCAAATTGTTTATTTTAGCAGTATCATAATTTTATTTCTTATCATTAATATCAAGACTTTCAAGAATAATGCTTAAGATTATATGCATTCATTTCTCATATTATTTTAACATAAAACATAAACATAAACCTTTTAACTGGATAAAAGATTATAATCAAAACATTAATTTAACTAATTAAAAAATAAGGTAGTTACATATGACAGGATATTTTAATTGTAAACATTTGAATATTGTGCCAAACAGTACCATCCCTTATTCTATAGGGGTAGGCAGATAGGTTGCCTTAGGCCAAAAATAAAAGGTAAAAAATGTGCTCTCCCATACTCGAGAAAGGTTCTCAAGATCATTGACAATCAAATATGAGCAAATGAATGTCTTTTTCTACTGTTCTACAATCATAGATGTGTAACCTCTGCTTCATAATGAGGGGTCATTTCGCTTCATTGTGATTCATGTGTGTGATAAGCAGTGATGAGAACAGTCGTTTGGTGTTACGTGGTGATCATAATAGAAAGTGACGTAAAACTCACCTGACGTTGGTGTGACGTTGCACATATAAATTATGGAAGTTGTTGGTGTTTTCCACTTGTCCAAACTTTGGCCCCTGAAGCCTCTGTATGATTTCAGCTTTCATGACTCGAGCGATGTGCGCGGGAAGCAGAGAGAGTAGCAGACGTTCCTGCAGCACAACACACATCACAGCGGGGATGTTACTTGACATGATATGATCCTCAGTATGTGCAGCAGACTCTTCTGCGTCAATGTTACATAAAACACAGCACACAGTTTCGGCATACATTTTAAAGACGTCCATTGATGTATGATTTACGCTTGATTCCAGAACCCAGTGTTCTGAATTTTAAAGAAACAGTATAGTCATAAATGATAATTATGTCATCATTAATACACAACCACATGAATGCCTCTTTTTCATCTGTTGAACACAGAGAATAAGGTCAAAAGGAATCAAAATTTCCATCTACAAAAAGGACAAAGGCAGTTTTTTCAATTACTTTCGGCCTTTTACACCAGTACATTATCTATAACTGAAAGAGTACAGTGAATAGAGGACAGAAAATGATATTGGGTAAGAGAGAATAACAGTCAGAAAAGGACCAAGAGTCAGAATTCATATTACCCATAGTGCTATTGTGCAACTTGTCTCCATACAACCCACTTGGCTATTGGTGCAGAGATAAAAAAAAAGGTGCTATTTCTTAACAATTAGTTTATGCATTAGTTAACATAAATATATATACAGTATGCATATATGTATATATATGTATATATATATATATATATATATATATATATATATATATATATATATATATATGTATGTATACATTACTAGGGCTGTCAATAGATTACACTTTTAATCGTGATTAATCGCACCCTTTTCGTGCAATTAACTGGGATTAATCACACACGTAAAGTGAAATTAAACGTATTATTTAGTTTAACATGTTTATTTAAGTCCTGTTAATCGATTAAAAATAATAATAACTATTCACACACAGCTTTGAGGTTTTTAAATATACTTTTACATTCTAATAATTTCACATTTTAATTCCACATTTATGTAGAAACTACACATTTATTTTACAGCATCATTGCAACATTGTTGGCTTCACAATTGATGTCTTTATTAAATATATATTTTTTTTTCCAATAATCAAACCAATTATAATAAGTGTGTAACAGGTAGGAAATAAAAAGAAAATAAATAAAGTTCTCAAACTCAGTCTTCACTGCTAAATACATGATATACAGAAGAATCCTCATTAAAGCTATGAAATCACATTGATTTATTATTTTCTTTTGTTCTTTGATAAACATTAGTAGCAGGAGACACAGCTACACATTTAAGAACGCAGCCCCTTTAAGAGCTGCCACTCTAAGCAGCTTGCTTCCTATTTTCACTTTGCATTCATGTAAGACTTTATTTAACTTGTTTAAGACTGTCCGAAAATACTAGACAAAATGTCTTTCTGGCATAATCTTGCATGTTTTGGTTCATTCAAGCACATAAGAGAAGTTAATACTGGTGCACTGTATGACAGATTCTGATGCAGCCCTTGGCCCATGTTTACACCAGATGGGACCGCTGTTGAGAAGTGTTCCACAGCCAGAAGCTGTCAATCTATACTGGATTTGTCAATACAACCATTTCAAATCGCACCTAAATAGTTACAATTACTTTATATCAATAAGAGCCTGACTATATAATGTAATGCTCGACAATGATGACAAAAAAAAACCTGCCGTTAATAGTTTTTTATATAATGGCGTTGATGTTGCTGTATATATTTGTATAAATATATGAAGAGTTTGTTTCTGAAAAGAGATATTTTAAAAAATCATGTTTTTATTCTAATCATGTTTTTATTGTGTTTAATTGTGTTAGGTGGCTGTATTTTTTTAGTTATTGTGGCTAAATCTAAACAAACCACCTGCAGTTTGGTTGATGTTATTGGGATGAACAATAAACATGAGTTCTTATTTTGGAAGTAAACTTTATATATATATATATATATATATATATATATATACTGTGTTTTAATAATAAAATATATTTTAAAAAAAAAATGAAATTATTTCAATAATATGGTCAAATTCGATCACACATTTATTTGTGTGTGCTGGCAGTGTTGCTGTCTATATAGGGAATTGCAAATAAGTCACTTTTCATAAAGCAATTCATTCAAATTTGGAACAGAGCTTTAGAGTTTACTGCACAACCCCAGTGTTACATTTCACAATGCATATTAAAAATGAATATTAAACATCGACCAAATCTGCAGGCGGTTAATCCGCTAAGAAAACTCCCTTTGCACATTAGCTCCCCCTTATTAGAGTTAGCTCGCTGAGAAGCCCTTAAAACAAATTATTCCTTAGCTCAGATTTTTCACACCTAGGCTTTGGGAGGAGATGTGAAAACCCACGAGTCAAAGGAAGTCTACAATGATATTTCACCTGCATCTGGGAGTCCTGTAATGGAGTAATGGTGGGCGTTCTTCAAAAGGTACAACTACGATTACCATATTCAATTTTCAGATTTCACAGGTTTCCCAGCAGGCATGAAGTGTGAATGAGTGTAATGAGATTAAACAGGGATGTTCTGGAGGGTCATTATGAAGGCTTGTGATAGCTTGACTCTTTCTACGTGGAGGAGAAGGTTAATTGCCCACTAGGTCTTCAACATTTCCCCTAAGCAACCGTAATGAACTCATAAAAAATCATTTTAAAGTCCTGATCATTTTATTAGCATCACCATGAAAGCCATATACATTAATTTATGTGTGACAACCCCCTTATTATCCTTTTTATCTACTAATTAAAGCAGCCCCCAATAAATCTGGGATCTCCAGCCGAACAGCAGCACAGAAGTGCACATCGCCTCGCTCGTTTATATTAAATATATCGGAGAGCACAATTCATCACCTGCAGCCTGAGAGGACTTTCTTAAGAGTTAATCCAGAGGAAAGCAGAGAAATGCCGTTTGACCTCTCGCAGAGCACACAGACTGATGAAAGGCAGCCAGCACACAGGGTGGGCTTTAGTCACACTATCTGCCTCTGTGGCCTGCCTAAACTGGAAACTGAGCATTGACATCAAAGAAGCATCCTAGTTATCACTAGCAAGAAGAAAAAAGAGGAAACCCTGGAGGGGTGAACTAACTCAAATGGCGACCCATGAAGGTCAAACATATGGTTAATGTGGGAAGACGTCCAACAGCAGATAAATTCAAAACAGTACAATGACAAATTTTTGTGTCTAAATCTGAGTTGTGGTCCCAACTGACAATGACAAATCAACTGCGATCAAGTCACTGGAACTTAAGCAAGCCTCTATGAACCATTTTGCAAGACAACTCTGGTCCAGAAGCACTTCCTGTTTTAGTCAATTTAAAACTACACAAGCATAAGAATGAAATACAACCTACAAAACCTTTCCGTCTAATATAAAATATTAAATGAACACTAGAAGACTAGAAAAAAAAGATAAAAGCAAACAAAAAATGTATGACACATACGCCTCATTTGCTGGAAAAACAAGCCTCAGGTTCAAGTGCAGCCGAGGGATAACGGAAGCTAGACATTAATGTTGATAGTGCTCTCAATATGGATATTTCTCTTAAACGAACGCATTGCATCGCTTCAGAAGACCTTTGTTAAGAACACAGAGTTTTCGCGGGTCGAGCCGTCCTTTGATCGATGGATGCACTTTTTGGAGCTTCAAAAAACTGCCCCCCATTCACTCCCATTCTACCGCTTGGTAGAAAAATGATACGTGGTATTAACACTTCTAATATTATTCTTCAACAAGGAAAATCCTATTCAGTTAGCTTGCATTGAGGGTGAGTAAAACACGTGGAAATTTTATTTTGCCTCTGAAATATCGTTTGATGCCACCAGAAGTGATCGTGCCGCCATGTTTGGATGCCAAACCGACAGAGGGCATCATTGTGTTACAGTCAAACTAGTGGTCTAATATCACCAGTTTTACAGTGCATCATTTGCACATGATAAGTCTTTAGGATATGTGTATGCAATTTTTTAAAAATATATATACGGATGTTATTTGCAATGTTTATTGCGGTAATTCAGAATCAGAAAAATCCCACTAGTTTAGCTTCATGACTAAGTTTATAAATTGTCAGTGTTATTTCTGTGAATAAGATGAAAAATGTGTAAATCTACAGGACATCAAAAATTGATGGATGTATACAAACAAGCAAGCAAAATGCACAGCTGTGTGTTTTGTTGTTGAATCCAATGTTAGTTCAACCAGCATTTAAAATGTTAATTTAAAACGCTTTACAATAAATGTCAACACCACTATTGAAAAATGTACAAATACTTTATCAACATAAAACAATCAATAACATAAGTGCACATAACATCAATGTTGGTGAGTGAAGTTGTGGACACAAACCTAAAGTATATACTCACTTACAAGCACTTTGTTTGTTATTATATAATGAAGAGGACTGTAACTTCATCACTATGCAGCGAAATTTCCCAACTAAAGTTTTATCTGATAACTTCCAATTAATTTAATAGAATGTTTGGGTATTCAAACATGGCGACACGCCAACTTCAATGTTATGACGTCATGAGCAATTCCTATTCTTTAATATGGAACAGTGGTAAAAAACCCTGTTCATTATTTCTGCATTTGCACTCGGCAATGCAAGTCGCACAAAAGTGAAATACTTCCCCTTTAAAAATAGTTACAGGGATACAGCTTATTTCAACTGAAGCATGCAATTATTGCAGAAAGGAAATTTTCGTCATCATATTTCTGTTTCGTTTTAAAAAACAATACAGGGAACTAAAGTTAACAAGACAAAAAGTAGGACAAACATTCTGAGAAACATGATGTGTTTTGCTGTGTTCTTTGTATAGAGAGAAAGAGCAAGACAGAGAGAGAGGGAGGTTTTGTTATTTTACAGTATCTCATTTGTGATTCAATCATCAAACTGACACACAAGCTTTTCAGTATTCCATCACTGGGCCCAAATCACTCCTGCATCCCCCATCAACATTCCAGTGAAAACACTGATCTCACAGTTTAACAGACATATCTCCAACACTGAATATAAACCCCGAAGAACCTGATAAATCATCCCGTCAGAAGAGAAAGGAGGTAAATAGAGACTGATACTGAACCTGCTGCCGCTTCTCAAACTCCAGCTTGATGGGTGATTTGATACAGTTGCAGGTGTCCTGATACGTCTGCTTTAGCGCCAGCTCCATCAGATGTTTATGATACGCTCCTGCCAGGTTCCCACATATGAAAATGATGATGTTTGCCAGGATCTAGAGACAAACAACACATTCTTCAGATAAAGTACCTGTGTTTTGAAACACTAAAGTATTTTGCCGCCGCTGAATAAACAGGGTTGGTTTTAGGATTTTCTAGGGGTAAAACAAAGTAACATCATGAAGTAAATCTACTAATCTGCGGCACAACATACTGCTCTTCTATTGTTAATATCATTTGCCGTTTTAAAATATGTCTTAAATATGTCAATTTCCACTAGCGTTTCACAACAGCGGAAAGCATTTTCTGGTAAAGTCTCTGAAAAACTGTCAGACAGGATTGTGCCGGATTCAATTTCCCGGCCCAACATCATTGATACCAGTTTACGCACAGAGCACTCAGTGAAGCCCCTTCAATTTTCCATGCCACCCTCAAAGAGGTTTTGGAGAAAAGCTCTGTTAACCCAATCAAATGAGCAGCAGGAAGAGACTCTGGGTATTGTAGTCAGTATTAGCGGCAAAAAATAAGTACTTAAGTCTCCAACTTCCCATGCGCACATCTTTTCTTACTCTCGTCTTCAATTACTGCCCGTGTTGAAGGACCGTGGCTATGATTACTCCCTGTTTTCCAGCTGAGCTCTACTGTCCTCCATCTCTTTAATGCTCAATATTCAACATGAGGTCTGATGAGAACTGTGCATCAAAGGCTCAGCCGTATGAGACATTTTTGTATTTGCTCTTGAACGTCCGTTTCAATTGGGTCGCTTGTAGAAAGTCTCAAATTCATCTCAGCTGTCATATTTCAAACTATGAGAACTTCTGAAGGTGTTAGGCGCTGACAATTGATGAAATGAAAGTGAAGACTCATTCGTTGTGACATAAATGCAAAACTGTGGATTTCCTATCCAAACAAAATAGTTTGGGACATATTAAATATAATAACTTTATATTAAATAAATATAATATTTATTTAATATGATAATATTGATATTAAAATGATAATATTAAATAACTACTGTCACAAAACGGATGTGAGTGTAAGACAGAACCAAAATGCAGGACAGCGATGTAACAGACTTTATTAACAAAACAGTGAAAACAAAACTCACGAGGGGGTAAAAATAACATCAACCAAACAATCCCACACAAAGAGGTTTGGGGAATAAATAATCCAATACGTACAGGCATGTGAAACAATATGAACAAGAATAAACAATGAACCGACCCAGGACTAGGAAAACACAGGGCTTAAGAAGGGAAACACAAACAAGGGATAATGACACAGGGAGAGCGACGGGCATTAAACATTAAAGGGAGACAGGTGAGGGAGATAAAACACTTATGGGAGACTATTGGAGAAACAAGGGGGCGGAGCTACACGGAAGACACACGCCGAATGTGAAAACAAACAACACGTGTCTCCAAACAAGGCATAACACACACACACCAGACATGGTACTGTCACGTCCACAATGCACGAAACTCAGAAACAGGAAGGCCAGGACCATGACAACTACCATAAAAAGACGATGTCATGACAGATGGTTTCTGAATAAAATTGCCTAGTTTTGTGTTCAATAACCTGGTGCAGTTTCATAGTTCATGGTCAAAGGTGGGCATTATAGTTATTAAACACCGATAACATTTCTATGAGGTCTCGCAGCACCAAACCGCACATGCAATGTAGGAGAGTCAAGCATGAAAAGAATGTTTTTTTTTAAGTCTTTAGAGTCATTATGTAAACACTTTGCTTTAATATTGTACTCCCTCTGTTGCACTGAATGTCAATACCAGAAAGGTTCTCAACAAAACAAAAACATTATTCCATTTAAATTGTTACATTTTTCTTCTGTATGGGATCAAAGAATAAAAAATCAGAGAATTCATCAAACTGTTGTTCAAGCACAAAAACTCACCACAAGCTTTCTAGATTAGGTGCTTAAACTGAAACAATACTGCTTATTAAGACATCATATATGACAGTACTTACAAGATTAAATACTTATTTATTTTCAGTAAAATCAACACATTATATTTATAGTACAGTATGTGCGAGAGAACTATGCATTATATCAAAGTACGTTTATGGAAGTTGTGTCACTCTCCGGCCATGTTTGCAACGCCTCTGGGCGGCTATTTACGTCATTGCAGTGCACAGTCCTACTGCAGATATTTCTAAAATAGCTGGCAAAAACAAAATTAAACAGCATATTTAAAATCAATAATAAACCATGTTATGATCTGGATCATAACTTTGGTTAAATTTCGCAAGAAATCACCTTTTTTAAGGTCACCTCATCTACTGCGCCTGTGCACAGGCTGACAAGCGTCTCACGAGAGCCCCGCCCCAGAGAATCGTCAGTCTTTACTGATTGACAATAGGCTCGTTTTACTGAAAGGCGGGCCATATTGAGCGTTGCATTCCTCGCCATTCATTGTAACGCGAAATATCTTTGATTATATACATATACATTCTGCCATGTTTGTATTGTATTGTTTATAATGTACATTTGATGATCTATGATATGTTTGGCAATCTGTACATTATGCTGTTTATTAAATGGCTACTTACCTCTACCATTATACATTAAATATCTATTTCAAATATTTTATTACCTCATTTTTAACGAATGCAGACCATCCAGAAACATGACATTCAAATGACAGGAAAAGGCAATTTGGTTTAATCATTTGTAAATATAATGTCATGTTATTAAAGAAACATATTTATGTTTTGCGAAATATCAAATTGTGCTTGTCAAAATGATTTGCAGCATCCAGGTTACCATGTGCTGTAAATTTTGAGCGGTCGTTATTTTGGAATATCAGCCCTTGGAATGTAGAGATTGGCCAATCAGAATCAAGTATTCCGCCGTTTAATAAACTGAGAACAACCACAAAAATATTAACTCAGGTGTTGGTAAACAATTACAATTTCATCTACATTGCTATCTTCTACAGTTTTCTGATTATGATTCTCACATATTTCCCATACAATTTTGCAAGTAAACATATCAAACACAGGAATTGTTTTAAGAGCAAACACAGGTCATTTCTATGTACAGTAAACAGTCTCATGCCTTATCCCCAAAACTGCCAAATGTGTAAATGTAAGATGCGAATGCATAAAATAGCTTCAAACCGATCTCCTCACATTATCGGCAGGTATATGACAAGGCCAAAGACCTGCTGTTTACTACACACAGTGTTATATGTCATGTGTTAAATGAGCTGTAAAATATTTACAGCAGTCCTCAGCTGTCTAAGATGAAATCACAGATGATTCATTTCTGTCAGAGAGGCGGCGAAGCTTCGTATTATTCAGATTTATGACATGAGTGGGATTTTCCATTGGAGAGATTCTGCCTCCTGACTGACGGGTGGTAGAATCTGTTTGTATTAATACATGACAATGTTATTCCAGTTGGGGTTTAGAGCTATTTTTTAAAAAGAAGTATGTTTATACTGCGACTTTGCACCTGTGAAGCTGACGCCACTAAAGTAGATGCTTTTCAAATCATAAACGTCTCCAGGACAACGCTGAAAAATATTAATAAGTATTATTACAATGCAACACAATTATGTTTTGACAATGAAGAGAAATGGCTTATATTTAGAAAATCTAAATGTCCTGAATGTCCTAAAGGAAATCATTTGGCCCTTGTGTTCATATTCGTTTGGAATCAGAAATGAAACCACAATGAAGAATCATACTGATAAACAACAGGATTATCTGTAAGCCGTAAAGCCACCTCAAGAGAAATATCCAGGGAAAAGCCACAGTGAGCTATCTACAATCGTCAGTTTTAATGAACCAAGATCCTCTACAATCTATACAACTATCAAACCTAATTTAAAGGGACAGTTCACTTTAAAATTCAAATTTCATGATAATTCACTCCCCCACATGGCATAAATGTCCTCTTGTAGAAAACAAATTGTAGAGCCTTTTGAAGCTGCGATGAAACTGAAATTTGGACCTTAACCAGGAGTCCTCCATTGAAGTTCATTGCAGTTGTGAAGAACCCTGGAAAGCTTTCCTCATAAGCCTCAATTTGTTTTCGACAGAAGAAATAAACACACAGACAATTGTAGTTTTATTTATATTTTAAATTAGCATTTAATTTTCTATATGAAGTTTTTATGTTCAAGTGTTAGCAATTTCAGTGAATGCTTTGCCATTTTCCAATTCATTTGTTTATTTTTTATGTTAATACATAAGATTTATATTTTTGTTTATTCATTTAATATTAGTGCTTTAAACTTATTTCAGTTTATATTTGATGCAAAATTAAAAAAATCATTTAATTAAAGTTTATAAAAAAATTTTTTTTTTGATTTCAATAAACAGATAAGTTTTTTTAACATTTTAATTTTAGAATACTAAAATAACCTTGTTATTATCATGATTTTTTTATTTTAAATTAAAATATTCCTTTAACTAGTTTAAATAGGTAGGAAACATTTTATTCTATTTATTTTGAAACACTAATAATTATATGGTACCAGAAGTGTGCATATAGCAAATCCATCATGTAACTTAAAAGGAAAAGAGGAAACATTGGCACAGGACTCACGGCCCAATACTGGGTGTCATCTTGTTCAAATTTCATTCATCTTAATGTATATGCATTTAAGTAATAAAGTGCGTGTCATGGTCATATACTTCTAACACTAAAGAAAGCTGTTGTGGTCACATCTGCTGATCTTCTATCTGTAAAACTATCAGAAAACAACGATCCTAACCTTTATTATTATGCAAGTTTTACAATTATTAGTAGGATTTTGTGAAAAGAAGATATTTTCTTTTTATGCGTCTAAGTCCAACTCCGCAGTAATGATCTAAGACAATATTCGTCTCTATTTGTCTGTGGGTGAGATGCTATAATCAGCTTATTTCAGTCAGCGTGTGGGATTTATACCGAGAGTGGATTTTGAAACTCATTAAAATAACAAATTCAGAACCGACTGTTACTAAAGGTCACAATTCTTGAATTTTTATGACCTTAACAGTGCTCATGTGCTGTTGTAAAATGTAAAGAGTTTACATTGACATTCATGCACATAACATTGCATTATCCTATACATTTTGCATCTAGGTATGTGAAATCCCCTGCGATCGAACCCACCTTGGCTTTGTTAATGCCACTGAGCTACAGGAAGGCAATATAGATGGGCACACATATTTTTCACCAATCACATTACATGGTTTAACAGGTTAAAGATTTAATGTTGTTTATATGTATACGTGATGTTTCAACTGTTTTTAACGCTTTAAGACATGTGCAAATTCATCAGTCAACAGCATTGCTGAGTGTTCCAGTCTTAAACCGCCTCTGTCCTTCACATCATGAATACGTTGTACCCACTCATGTCAAAAGTTGATCGATAAGATCAGGAAGAAAGAGCTGGTATGTTTGAGTGGAGGCAGAGACTCATTTGCATGTTCATGGTTCAGTATATGATAAATACAGCAAGACTGTGTTACATTCAAGCTATTATAGAGCATTAAATTATTTTCTTAGTTTGATGATCAAATATGACTTTTTTTACATAAAATGATTGACTACAGAGGGACATTTCAGGTATTACAACATTACATTACATTTACATTTAGTCATTATCCAAAGCGACTTATAAGTTGGGTAAACAATGGAAGCAATTGGGTCAAACGTTAGGACAACAAAAACCATAAGATCAATAAAAACATGTCTCACAAAGCCTACTACGGTGTACATAGTCAAGTTTAGTTTATCTAAGCATGCTTTTTTTATTAGATATTGTAGAAAAAATATAAAAATCAGAAATGATCAGTCAGGTGCAGACGGAAGAGATGTGTTTTCAGACGATTCTTAAAGAACAACACTTTCTGGTAACTGACATTTACAATCACATTTAGTCATTTAGCAGACACTTTTATCCAAAGCGACTTACAGATGAGGTAAACAATGGAAGCAATTGGAACAACATAAGGACAACAAAAAGCATAAGTACAATAAAAAACTGGTCTCAGGATACCACAGTATACAGTTCAAAGTTTTTTAAAGAGGAGAAAAGAGATTCTCCTAATCTTACCCATCAAACACTGTTACATCCTAAAGCTTTCCTAATACCTTCCAAAAAAAATAAAAATCAATCAACGGCTCTGAGGTCACAGCTCCATTTTCAAAGCTCCCTCTTACAACCTTTCCTCTTTTGAAATCGTAGCACACATCACCAGATTGTGTTTAATCCTAAAAGCGCATGGATTTCTGCCTGAGGCTCATTAGCACCTGCTCTCTCTTCCTCGGCGCTTCCACAGACGTGCACAATTTCAAGCAATGTAAAAATCTAGAAGACAAACGTACTGTAAACAATTGGAACAAGAGTTATATTTGTAATGTCATTGGAAGCTTCTAGTACAAACATTCAACACAAAGAAAATTCCTTGTGTGTGCAAGCACACTTGGCAATGGCAATAAAGCTCTTCTGATTCGGATTCTGATGATGACAGATATCTCTGATCACACAGACATCTGGGAAAGTCTATTGAATGTCTGTATTTACATCTGCAAGACGTATTTTTTATTGTTTGCTCATCTAGAGCTAGTGTCAATTCAGCTATTGAGTGACTGCAAGTCAAACCTTTTATATCTTTCTTTCTGTCAAAATAAATGAACTTTTGAAATGAGACAGAATGTTTAATATTTAAAGATGATCTATTTCTAAGATGCTTCTCTTAATTTTCCTTAGAAGAAATAACAAAAGTAAGTGGAACAGTTGTTGACATAGTAAGAGCAGAGCTATCAAATCAGTCTGTGGATCAGAACATTTGATCTTATGACTTCATGAAAAAAAAAGAATGTGTGCCCTGTGATGGACTGGCCTTCTATTTATGGTGTACAGTAGATGCTGGAATAGGATCCAGCCATCCCTCCACCTGGAAGAATGAATAAATGGAGTTCATTTTGGTAGATTTGAGCACAGCCGGCGACATTCTAAGGATCTTCCTACATCATCTGCAAGTGACAAAAAATCTGTACAAACCAATTTCTATTAATAGGTCTGAATCGAGGGGTCACGAAGGGCAAGCTTAGCTCACATGTGCTTATGGTTAATAATCTGATCATATGAAACTAAAAGAAAGCAACGTTTAATGTGTTGTACAAGCAGGTCAGAGTATGTGTTCACATCCTAAGCATTAGTGTGTCATTCTAAAGAGAGCATCGGTGTTAAATCACCTATTTACATACCCTTCACTGGATGTGTTTACCAGCTGGCTGGCTGAACCGAAGTGACTGTACACTATTATATATGAGGTGCAAAGACAGACACAGTGGTAGCAGATCTAATTCGAAAATGAAATATGAAGTATAAGTTTAATAATGCTTGTCTAATCCTTTTTGTCTGGTATAGTGAACAGCTGTATATGACTACTACTACAGCAGGTAAGCGGATTACCAGTATTGAAGGGCTTCAGTGGCCAAGGAACTAATCATTGCTGCCGGCATAACATTTGCATAATATAATGACTTTTACATAAAGTATTGCAAATGTAGGTATATGACATGTTACAGCTGGCAGGTGAAGTAGTCAATCTGTACTTTCTGGTGTGATATTTATAGCACAACACAACACTGTTGCCAGTATCAATGCTATGGCAGGCTGTTTAAATATTCCCTCAATATGACCTTAGATTGGGAGGTAAACAGGGTGGATGTTTCTGCTGTCCTGAACAAACAGACTGTATTTACCCCTTAATATTTTTCACGGAGGGCAAAAAAAACTTTGACCATGTTCCACCCCATGTGTACTTTTTTTTACAGTTTATTCCATTTAGGAGAAGGACATTAGAGCTACTGTCAATTTAGGTCTTGAATGACTGCAAATCAATCCTTTTTAATCTTTCTTTATGTCAAAATAAATGAACATGAGATTGAACTTCTGGCATGAGACGATGCGGAAGAGGTTTTTTCAAAGGGACAGGAGGTTAACATTTTTGATTAAAGATAAGAAGTGCAAATGAATAAAAAAATATTAATGCTATGGACAGATAAATAATTTATAATAAATACTGCAACACAGTGTAAAAAATTTGCATTTAGAAGATATGCGCATACAAAACTGACAGTATGGCCCCTGCGCTCAAAAAATCTTTTTTTTATCTCCGTTCTGAGTAGTTTTTAGATATTGAGCTTCAAAGATTTTGCATTTCATAGAGCAAAAATAATATTGAGAACAAAACTCTTTCATACATGAAGAAGACAGAGACCCTAAATGTATTCTAAATGTACAATATTAACATTTTCCGAAATTTCCAAGTATTTTTGGAAGAGGTCAAACACACTTTATTTCAGATAGAGTTAAAGTCTACTTATATTGTCCCAATATTTACAGAGTTTAGACAATACTTTTGAAAGTTTTACTTGTTTAAAACTATAACAGAGTTGTAATAACACCATATGTGGAGTTGAAAACCAACAATGGTCAACACCACAAAGTGTAATTTTCTTCAACACTAGAGAAAAGAGTGACAATTCAACACCAATTAGATCTATTTTACCTCTAGATTTTTTTAAAACTAGTGTACAGAGTTGACATTAAAAACTCTAAAAAGAGTATATTTTGAAGAGTTACCACAACACCCCAACAAATATCGCGTCAAAATAACCCACGAGTTGAAAAATGCACACCCTGTAGTATAGTATTCGCTAGTGTAGATAGAACCTTTTGATTCCAAAAAAACACTTTCTGTTTAGAAGTGTAATGTTCTATCTTCAAAACATGAATCAAAGTCATACATTTTCAAGCAAAACAAACAATTTACTAACAATTTTTGTTAAAACATGAAATGAATGGTCTAATAATGTGTTGATAAAACTTGAAATGACATTTATTTCAAATTTTAGGACATAACTTTTTGATCAAGGTAAGCATAAAAGGTAGTGCTAAATATTTTATCGATAGTGCATATGTTCATTTTAGTTAGGTATATGATGGGTATATTTCAACACATTATTGCAGGCACCATTAAGTTTCCGTTGGTTTAGACAGAAAGCAGCTATTGTAATGTAAACTACACTTTATTTCACAGGAGGTGGGATAGGTAAAATTACTTTCAAGAGATGAGTATTGCTGAAATAACATAATCATGTTCATTGTTGTATATAAGACTGTTGACATTGTGACTTTTTTGCTTTCAGATCAATAACTCGATAAAATAAACCATAAAACACCACATCGGTTCTGTGGCCTATAGAAATAACACTGTTCTTAATGGCTGTACGTGTATGAGTTTATTTAAGTGTGCAAGTGTGAGAGCCACAGAGCAAGCGAAAGAAAGTGAGAACGAAAACCATAGCGAGACAAGAGATACATATAATTAAATCAAATCAGTGTGACATAGTGTCCTTTCAGTTACGATTACATCAGCCTATTGATCTTTTGGATTGTATTGCTGTCCTCTCATCCGGCACCTGTTTAAACCTGTGCCTTCACTGTCGTCATTACACACTAAAGTACATAAGTTGCTATTGGTGAGAGCCCCATGGGGAAATACTGAGCAATAATGAAATTTAACCCCGCTTGTCTGCCATTGACACTGAGATTAGATTCAATCAACTTAACCTGAGCATCACTGAGCCAGAATACTAACACCGTCTGATAATAAACAAAGTCACACAAAATCATTGTTCTACTGCAAAGTATTGAAACATTATGCTTTGAGAACATTTCAAGAATTGGAGATGTCAAAGACAGACATTGTCATCTGCCAATGCTATCTGTGTCTAAAATAATAACACATAGTCTGACAGGCGTCTGGATCTGTCTGTTCTAACTTTGCCAAGAGATTGATTGACAGGTGATCTGACCAGCTGTGATGCCCATACTGTTTGTGTTTATTATGTTTTATTTCAAATTTCTCCAACTTCTATCCACACTTGCATTTCTGTCCTTACAGTACTTCTGTATGTTTAAGAGCTGATAAAGATTTTGAAACCATCCATCCAGCACAAATTAAAGTAATGAGCTACTTTCTCTTGCAATTATCAAGTTCACCTAAAAACGTCATTGGGTGCAGTGGATGAGATGCAAAAAGACCACACAAGCTGCTGAGACTTTGGCACAGTCCTGTGTGAGAGCCGTCCCACCCTGGCGCCCAAAAGGGCACAAATCTGTTCCTTCACAGTTGCTATGATAACACCTCACAGAGAAGGACAGAGTCACGGGTGTTTACTCCATCTTAAAAAACGGCAAATCTGACTACAGCATCCTTCCATTGTTATTATTGACCAGGCTTAAAATGCTTTAAAGGTGCTGTGTGTAATTTTTGGAGGATCTAGTGACAGAAATGCAATATAATAAACACAACTATGTGTTCAGAGGTGTATAAAGACCTTACATAATGAAGCGTTATGTTTTTTTTACCCCCAAATTAGCTATCTCTGTCTACACACACTGAGGGTCGCCTTACATAGAACTTGTCATTTTGTTTCTACCGAAGCCCTAAATAGACAAACTAGAAAGCATTTCATAATACGGTATCTCCTTCGGCAAAGAATCGAGAACCTGATGACATCTTAGTTCTGTGTCAGCCACCGTAGTGCTGTGAAAGGGAGGGGGGAGGGATCCGTTGTTTGCTATTCACAACCTCACCGCTAAATTTCATATACTGGACCTTTAAACACTTGAGAATGAGCCAAAAAATCATTCTAGATATCACAGTCAAGCAAAACACGCTCCGAGAGTGAATGCTGTATTCCGTTACTGTATAACTTGAAAGACGGATTTACTCCTCAATCCTAGCTTCGAAGTGTGTGCACGGCTATTGATACATTTATGCAGGAGTGCTAAATACTAAAACAATACTCATTTCTATATACAGTATTTTGGCATGGTCTAGCTGCTTATACAGTGCATCATATGAGTGCTGCAAGGGAAGCATATTAATGTTGCTGTTTCTCATTTCTTACATTGCTGTTTCTCCACTGTAGCTACATAGGCCCTGGGCACCTTTCAGTTCTGTGCCCAATAGAGTTAATTTCGTTAGCAAAAATATTCGTCAGCGACTATTTTCCCAGGACTACGACAAGACAATGACGAGACAAAAAGTAGCACTTTTTGTTTCAGCACAGTATATTGTTGGCGATAAATGATGAGACAAAAAAGGCTGTAAAGGCTATTAAAATAAAATTAAAGTCTTTCTTAAGGAAAAATCGAAGATAAATAATACAGATTTTTGTGCGAGCCTTTACTGTACGTGTAACATTCCTGTGTGTCCACCTGTGTTTTTGTTCTCATTGACTTTTTCACCTGTACAGCATAATCTAGTTAATCACCATAACCTGTGTGTCCTTGTTATCTGTTCTATTTAACTTCTTCCCTTAGTTCAGTTCTTTGTCAATTATTGTGTTTCAGTTGTTGTTCTAGTTTCTCTTGCCAGTTATGTTGGAATATTTCAGTATCTGTTTTGGATTTTTTGCCTTTTCATCTCTGGCTGATTACCTTGTTTTTTGATAAATTTAACTCGGGTTGAGTTTTCGCAATCTGGATTAAAACCTCTTCACTGGAACTCGGTGGTGTTCTCATCTGTCCGATCTCAATGCGTTACAGTACGATTGTTTATGTTTGCCGTCGCCAGATAACAAGAGTTCAGATCCCTCAAACAGGGATGAAAGGTTAAAAAAAGTCTACGTTTTCTGCGAGAGAACTTAATTTCGCCAATCTTGCAGCCATACTCCAATGCTCTGTGGGAGCGACATTGAGGATCTCAAGTCAATAAACAAGAGTTTCGCGATCTATAGCCAGTTTGTGCTCTCTAAAGAGCTGCTTGAGCAGCTTTGATCACTACATTGTTTGTTTGTTTGTGGTTGCTGAATAAAGACATCCAACTCTATGAGTCCGTTCGAAATACGTTCCAATGGTTCTGATTCACGGTCATTCGTATTGTTTCCAGGGAATGTCAATACTTTGCGGGCATCAGGATCAAAAGTGGGGTACTAAGCATGACTTGACTCGGGTCTGACTCGATTCACAATTTTCAGGACTTGCGACTTGCTTGATTGAAGTAAGAAAATGACTTAACTTGACTTTAACTTGAGAGCAAGTGACTTAACTTATAGTGGAGGACTCGACAATGACATGAACTTTTATTAAAGTAATACAATTTGTTTTAAAAATAAAGATTGTGACTTAGCAGCACTATAATCAGCGCTTGTGCCTTTGACGCTGCACAGCTCAAACCGCGCCAAACATGGCAGACAACAGTCGAGCTTCACAAATAGTCACGTCTGGCTATAAGGACTTTGAACTGGACCGTGCCAATAAAAAAAGATTTCCCAGATGCAAAGTAAGCAAAGCAAGAAGATCTGACACAACAACCACAACGTCAAATTTCATCCGACATTTCAAGGACCACAAGGAAGGTAAGAAAGTAATTTCTTTATAATCAATGTCATAAAACGATTACTAATGTAATGAATTTATAGTTTGTGTTTGTCATTATTTTGGCCTTGGGGACTTTTATTATTAGAAATGTGAACATCGATCATCACTGATAGGCCTACGTCTCATCTCATAAGTAGATCTATTGGGGAATTTGGCTATAACAGTAGCGTAGATAAGATAAAAACTAAAAGGTGTAATCATTGTGAGACTAAAACTAAAAATAGCTGACAAAATGAACACTAGTAACCAGGGCCTTTTAGATGTTAGAAACATACAGCTTTCAAGACTCTCTCTATATAAGACCAAAAGACACAGCATGAAAGAATAAGAAAAAAATCAAGAAGGCGTGTGAAATGATCAAATAAGCAGTAGATGCTGCATTCAGCAGTCACAACGTAAATGCAAAAAAGAAACAGGAAACAAAAAAACGCCCCTTTCTATAATTACATTCTGTGTAACTGTTCATATAAAGTTTGACCTTTAACACAATTTGAAATACATGGAATAACCGAAAATCCTTCACAGAAATTGGCTTTTACTGAAAGGTCATTTTTGCTTGTTTGCTATGCAGAGCATTTAGACGGGAGCTAGTAAGCTTTCTGGGTTTTCTAAACAAGCAATCCGATGGAAAATAAAATGGGATATCACAGATAATGCGGTTTATGACAAAGGAAATAAGAAGAGATTGAAACGAAATGGATACAGGGTTTATGGAATATAAAAATGACTATGTGAGGACCTTTAAAGATAGAGGTCATTTGACTATTTATAAACCTCACAAGTTTATTGGATCAATGTCATTGAGAATTTGTTGGTGTTTTTTGGCATTTATGTGAATTAGCCTTTAGATGTGAAATACCTCACATTCAAAGCCATCAAACACAGTTTATCAACTCAATGCATCAAAAAATAAAAGCATTCCTTTAATTATTCAACACACTCATACGTGCACACGCGCACACAACGACAAAGCTACTGGCATTGGTCCTACTCAGCAGAGAAGGCACAAGCAACATTTGGTGCACAGGGTGAATCTCACAGCTCTTGGCAGATGCAAAGCAAGACAGCCGGAGAAAAACTGACCTGCCATACTAGGGGCTCCACATGGTCGGTCGCAGAGGAGAGACAGACACTGAGGACAACTGTATGAGAAGACGCGGTGAGTACGCTGGCTATGATGGCATCCCTCATGGAGAAGGAAAGCATGGTGTAAACCACAAAGATGATGAACAAGAAGAAAGACACCTGAAAACAGAGCAAACAGAGTTAAGGTTATAAAAAAGCAACTAAAGCTGGAAAACAAGATTAGGTCTATAATGTGGATTTCATTTTTGTGTATACAGTGTAATGCTGACTTGTCTATACATAGCCATTTGAGACACTTTCATGTACAAAAGATTTGAAATTAAAGGGGTGATAGGATGCATTGTCATGTTTTGCTTTTGATTTATGGTGTTATTTAACTGTTTGTGCATGTATTAGACGTCCAAAGTCACAAAATTCATAGTATTGCACAAAATGATTTAAAGCTTGTCCACCATGGGATGATAATCACACGGGCTTATCACCAGTGTTTTATCGAGACGTTCTTCAACGTTCATACCCAAGCAATTTTTACTGGCGATGAGCCGAGTGAACGTGCAAATTCACTCACAGACATTTAACGAAAAACTGAAATACCCTGGTACACAAGGTAGCGCTGTGCAACTTTATGCTTATGAAACTCACTTGTCACAAAGAAAAAGTTCAGCCAGTTAAGCCAGTTATAACGCACTGCTTAACTGGCCAATCAGAGCACACTGCGCTTTCCACAGAATTGAGTGTTGTAAAAATCTAATCTATTTAGAAAGGCGGGGCATAAAGGAACTACAACAATGTTTCATCCTTAAAATGTATAAACACATTGTATTGCACCAAAAACACAAATTAATAAAGTTTTTAATAAAGTCATATCACCCCTTTAAAAACGATTTGACATCCAAGAAAACAACAACAATGGAATAAAATGGATTACATTTACACAGAGCTGTTTGCATCATGACAAAGGAATATCTACACATACAAGCACTCTGATATTTCTAGCTCGCCTTTAGCCATTATAAACTAAATATAGTAAGTGGGACACATTAAAGCATATGAAATTAAGTTACATCCCCAAAGATTCACACATTGGTCTGTATTTCATCATGTCTCATAAAGACATTTTTAAAATCGCAATTTATTAAATCTAATAACTCTTAATTTCATTATAGTTGGTATAGTGGCTTAGTATTTCAGTGCTTTAAAGTCCCAGAAAACAACACTTTGTTGTGAAAAAAAGTTTAAATAAAAATAAAATATGGATTTTTTCATCTGTGCATCACCTCAGCATTGGAATAACTGTGTGTTGTATGCAAGATCTATCATTTTTTTGCCCAAGCAATGAAAACTGTTTTAATACAAAACCTCTTTATCCAAAAATTCACAATAAAATTCAGATCTTTGCTTTTTACAGTTAGCTGGAATGTTTTGATTAATTGAATCTTTGGCAGCCCATTAGCAACTAATATTACTTGCTGTCCCACATAGCATGTCCTACGACTTTATTCAGAATGTTGTGTCTTTGGCCTCTGACATCACGGGGTTACTTTTCCTGAAAATCAAGTTGAAGGGGGCTGCGAAAAGGGCCTAAAACCTGAAAACACAGATTTACAAGTTGTCTGTATTAATAAACATTGATCTCTCAGTGCCCTGGGTCTGTGATATGACATATGACATCAGAAGAGTGCAGATGGTTTGTTTTTCTAGTGAGAAAATAGCTCCATATTCAAAACAGATTCAAAGGCACATAAACTATTGCTGGATGAACACCTTTGCGAACTGTCAGCCCTTCACACACCTGAGACTCGTTCCCCCCCTTGACTATCACCATATATTCAGGTAAAACAAGAATATAACTCACAATTATCAATTTATTATTAATATTAATTTTGTTGTTATGATTCAGTCACACATAAAAATAAATGAATGAAACTGCAATTTAGATTGAATGTGAATGTGAGTGTCTATGCATGTCACATTAATTTAAATGAGGATCAGCTCATGAAAATGATTATTAAAGTATTTAAATTATAATGTACTCTCACAGTATATCTCAATGTAATGTTTTCTTTCTTATTCAGCCCTGGACATCTAAATATTAAACATGCCAATAGAAGATCTACATTTATTTCAGAGCTCTTCTAATGGCACCAAGAATTATTTCACAATTTGCATCGATCATCCTCCAACTCTTTTGATATGGTCCACTTTTTCTATATTATGTTTTCTGCTGGGTTTCCCAGCCACTATCCTGGTTCTGCGGGAACTCTTTCAAAGAAGTCGCCAAAAAACCTCTAAGGACTTTTTTGTGTTTAATCTGACCGTCATCGATTTTGGTTTCCTAACGATTCTTCCTATTAACATTATGAACTACATAGTTTGGTACAATACCGAATTTGAATGTATCTGTAATTTCATGTATACACTAACCGTGTCCGGCAGACCTCTCTTCATGGCTTGTGTCTGTGGAGAGTATTATTTCGCTGTTGTCCATCCTATAATGTACAGGACCAGCAAGAGAGTAGCAATGATTAGGAAGGCGATTGCCGTGATCATCTGGATGTTCATAAGCAGCTTTGGAATTTTTATAGTCATATATACATGGGCTTTGACAACTACCATTGCAGCGCTACCACTGCTTATTGCTCTGCCGATCATTTGTTTTTGTGATGTATGCGTTTATCGTGCCTTGAGAAAAAAAGATCCCTCTGGGAGAAGCGAAGTACATCCACAGAAGAAGAGAGCGCTACGGACCATCATTAGCAGCTTTGTTATGACTTTCACTGCATACCTGCCACCAGCAGTTATCCTCGCACTAGGACATGATATACCAATGAATTTTGATGAGTACTACTGTACTTTCATCTTTCTTGCATTTTCCTTTGGTATTTTGGGATCTGTCATTATGCCATTTCTATATTTGGAGAGTTTAGGTCTGCTTGACATACAAAAAATGTTGGAAAAATTTTAATTGTCGGAAAGACCTTTCTGTTTTTCTTAAAATAGTATGATTGTTAGTGATAATCCTTCTTTGGAGTTGGTAGATGTAGTCCAACTGTTTAATGTAAATTAATTTGAGTGTTTGTAAACTATTTTGTAAACTGCAAGTACATCTTAAATGCAACCATTCATTTGTTTAAAACTCAATACACTTTTGCTCTCTCTCTCTCTCTCTCTCTCTCTCTCTCTCTCTCTCTCATATGGTTAAGCTACTCTACATTTACATTTACATTTACATTTATATTTATGCATTTAGCAGACGCTTTTATCCAAAGCGACTTACATCTAATAATCCTATACATTTATACTTAGGTATCTGCAATCCCCTGGGATCGAACCCACAAACTTGCGTTGTTAACACAATGCTCTTGTGCTGTGTTCTAACTTATCTGTTTTTCCTGTTTGCCCCTGTAAAGCTGCTTTGAAAAAATACACATTGTGAAAAGCGCTATATAAATAAACTTGAATTGAATTGCTCTTACTCTAGCACAACATAGAATATATTGTCAGGGTAAAAAGTGCAAAAATGACATATCACTAACTAAACTTTAAGTTTAATATGACACTATGTGTGGAAAAGATGTCAACTGTACAATAAAATAAGAAATAATGAAATGTTCAATTAATTGTAATTTTGTGAACTACACAGACACAAAGAATTGTTTTGCATGAAGTCAAAATTGCACCAATATTTCCAAAAAAACATGTTTCTTATTGTGCATTCCAATTATGCTGCACCGCAGGCTCATTGCAAATATGTACCTCTGCCTACATTTCTGCATAACCCAAAAAACGTAGCTTCAGGTAATAAATGCTGCATATTTCGGGTGGAATGTCCACTAGGGGCATGGGTTTTTCTCCGTGTTGATGCAGGTAGATTCAAGGTTACAAAGCAGATGATACTGAATATTACTGATTTATATCCTGTGGCGGATAAATGTCTGATGTCATAACTATGAGGATTAAATGTGTTTGGCTGAGGTAAATCAAGAACTTGTTGTTTACTTAAGCATAGCTCCAATAAATGAATAAAAGATCAAAATGCATTAGTATTTTGACCAAATGTTATTTATTATAGGTGCTCTAACCTTTTTACTTTTTGCATGTGTCTGCTTTGTAAGTTTTAAAAAAACACATTAGAACGGAGAAAGCATGCCCCTAGTGGACATTCGAAAGATGCAGCGATTTGTACCTGGAGCTACATTTTTCACGGTGGAAGAAATGTAAGCAGAGGTTAACTATAGTTGGTTTGTTTTGATTTAAGCCTTAATATCTCAGCTGTAAAAACACAGCTAACAAACACAATAAAACACAATAAAAACATAATAACATCATGAAAAAACAAAACATTTTAGTTATCTCATTTTGGAACCAAACTCTTCATTTATTGTTTCTAAGTGAAACTCTGCATGTTGCAGGGACTGAATTCTACATTGAAATTAGATCAATTCTTTAAAACACATGCAATGTCATATTTTTAATGCGATGTTTACATAAAGCTGTCAGAAGTTTTAACTAAGAACTCAATATTGAAAATATCTGGTTGAAATAACATGTGATGTACAAATATTGCAGTAGACACTTCAGTGGTCATCCTTGAAAGTTTATTGCTGTTCGGTTCAGATACAAAAGTTCAAAAAAGGTCATGAAGCACAATGAATAACTTCGGGTCTTGTTTGCATATAAATTATGGATCACATTCCAACAAATTTAAGCTTAAAGCTTGATAATTTCATATTTTGTTTTGTCTGACAGACCTCTCTTCATGGCTGATAGAATGCTATTTTGCATGAGCAAAAAAAACAGCCATGGCCAAGAAATCAATCACTTTGACAGTGTGGTTACTTTTTGTTTTAGATTTCTAATTGTCTTTTTCTCCCCAAACATTGAACAGACACTTTCTTTAACTTCGTTCTTTAATTTCGTTCTTTAACATCATTCACTACATTAGATTACATACACTGACAAGGAACGATACAGCATTTATTCATCCTAATGAATGTCATCATTGACTAATACATTTTTCAAAATCAAATTCTGCACCTGTTAACAGTAGTTAATTCATAATAAATTATTATAATGAACAATAAAATGTACAGTAATGTTAAAAAGCGAGTGTTCTACATCATCGGCAGTTTTGTTGTGACCTTCATATTAGACCTGCCACCGATGATGTTATTCTCACTGTCCTTATTGTTATTTCAGACACATGAGGGAAAATAGTTATACTGTATGGTCTGTTACAGAGTTGTTATCTTGATCATTGGATGTTGTAGGTCAGACATGCATTAAAAGAAAAGTTTGCCTTAACCAGCCTAAACTAGTCTTAGATAGTCTAGGTGTTACCCCAGGCAAGCCAGGTAGGCCTCAGCTGGTTTACCTGGAGGATGTCTCTAAAATCATCCAATATCTGGTTTGGTCAGGCTGCTCTGTTCGCTGATTTTAAAAAGGTTTTGGGCACCAGCTACCCAGCAAAACCAGCATTAAAACCTGAAGCATTTCAATTACAGGATGCCCTCTCAGTGACCCACAGCACATGTGTTTTCTATCTGTCCTATCGAGAGCTGGCATTGGGGAATGTCTCACGGTGTTAATACTACAATTACACAGCACATTTTTAAATACATCATATATAATGATGGGTGCTTTAGTTTTTGTCTGATGGAATAGCTTCATATTCAAAACTTTGCCCTACAGTACACACCTGTGAGATTCTGCCTCAGACACAATAAAAAAAACCTCTCATAATGTTCCTTTTAGAATGAACACAGCTGAGGTAAGACAATAATGTGTAATATTTTATATATACTGTTTATACTTTTTAATAAATAATTGGGTTGGATGAAATATGAAGGCGGATAAAACATTATATATAATGTAACCCATTCAATTTCTTTGGAATTTCCACAGGAATTTATATAATGGCAACACACGCAGTGACCCAGAATTCTTCATATTTCTCAAACAACACCCAGGACCCAAACTATTTTTGGATCTGCATGAACAAGCCGATACGCATTCATTTCTGGATTAGTTATTCTGCTTTTTGTTTTCTGCTTGGTTTTCCAGCGACGTTAAAAGTACTACAAAAACTTTATGACAGACGTCGGCAAAACATTTCTAATGACTTCTTCATGTTTAATCTGACCATCATCGATCTTACCTTCTTATGTTTCCTTCCTCTTAATGCTACTTACTACCTGGTTTGGCACAATGCAACAATTGAAAATGTTTGTACCTACATATATTTATTTGCTCTATCCGGCAGACCTCTCTTTATGGCTTGTATCTGTGGTGAATATTATTTTGCTGTACTTCATCCCATTACATACAGGACCAACAAGAGAACCGCCATTATTAGGAAGGCGGTTGCCGTGATCATCTGGTTCTTTACAATCGGTCTTGGATATACTATAGCCTCAAATCCATTGTTGTTTTCAACCGCTTTTGCATCTTTACCACAGTTTATTGCTCTGCCTGTCATTGGTTTGTGTGAAGTATCAGTTTTTCGGGCCCTTAGAAAAAAAGATCCCTCTGGAAAAACCACTGTACATCCACAGAAGAAGAGAGCGCTACGGACCATCATTAGCAGCTTTATCGTCACTTTCACCGCATATCTGCCACCCGCAGTTATTTTCACAATGGGACACGATATGAAACTAAGTAAGACTGAAATGTACCACTGTGTTTTAAGTTTTCTTGCCGTGTGTTCTTCAGTTTCAGGTTGTGTCATTATGCCAGTGCTATATCTGGAGAGCATAGGTCAGCTCAACGTGTGGAAAAGAGTTTTTAGTTGTGAACATAAAAAATAAGATATATTAGGGATTGATCTGTATACTGTACATCTATATCCAAAAAGCTGATTTTGCTAACTTAAAAAAATATTACTACTAATCAATAACTACATGTAGTATACTACATGTAGTATATTCTTGTGTGAATAAATACCATAATAAGGGGTCAGCAATGCTTTATAACATTATTGCTATGTGCGATTAATCATGATTAATCACAAAGAAATTGTGATTTGTTAATATCTAATCAATTGACAGAACTCGTCAACAACAAAATAATTTTTCACCAGGATGTTTTTTATAATTGTTGGTGTTGTTATTGTAAAAACTGTAATTGAAATCCAATGAAACATGAGCCATGTCATATTTATATATGCTTTGTTTATCTTGCTGCCTTTTAGAACCACAATATTCAAAACTCTGACACACAACCATCAATATACTTTTAACGCTACACTTAATTTTGTTAACATTTTGCATTTAATTGGTCATACTAAGAGTTTACTTTATTTACACAGTATATCATCACTGAGACTGTTAAGCCTTTCAAATCTTGTTGATATATGCTTCAGCCCTAGGTTATGTGAGCAGTGTAAGAAGATAGAGAGAGAGAGCAGGTTTCCATGAGCAAGGAGGAGTTATTTTCCAAAACTAAAACTAATCTTTTTTTTTTTATCTGGAGTCAGTGGGGAAAAGACAACAAATGCATTTACATACCATAACACCACTGATCACTAAAAACCCTCTACTGTCATAGCTGACATGTGATTTGTTTATCTAGTGATGCGTCACCTCCACTTCCAAAACTACAGAATAAAATAATTTTACCCACAGTAGTACACACCCATGAGAGCTGTCAGTCACTCAGAACCAAAGCACTTGTGATCTTTCTCCAAGTTATCAAGGGAACTGCTGAGGTAAGGCCATTTGTTTTCATGATAAGGTTTCAATTTCTTTTATTGCTGATTATTATGTATAAAAACATTAGAATTAGTCCCTTTCTATTTTGAGCAAGTGTGTAATCTGCAAGCGAATGGTGAAAAAAACTGTAGTGTGGATCAAATGTGACCACAATATGAGTGCAGATAAGATTCATATTTGTCGGCCCTGACAAAAAATTAAATAAATATTTAGAGAATATTTTGTTGTTCATGTTATTTTAATACGAACTTGTACAACACTTTACAATAAGGTGCTATTTGAATAGTTTTTGTATTAGCTAACATAAACTAAACAATGAACAATACATCTACACAGTATTTAATTCGTAAATTCCGAGGTGCCGGAAATGTGGGCATGGCAGATCCGGCAAGTTAGTGGGGTGGGGAGAAGTAACGGAATGTGAAATCTCTATGGGGTTTTCTATCCAATTTATCGATATTTTGAAAATGTGCATAAAAAAGCCTAAATGGAAACGGACATGCGAAGATAATCTCAGAATTATCAAAGACATTTAAGGGGATTTTATCTTGAGTTTGCATGTTTTAGTTCAAATGCGTGTTAATGTGATGGAAACAGTTTATAGTCATGTTGATGATGTTGTGATTATTTGTGCATGTAAACAAAAACAACACCATCCTCAACATGTATGTAGAATTCAGAAGTGTAACGTTAAACTTAAATTACACCTCCGGGTGCAGGTGTATGACATTTATTAAGCATTAGGCTAATCATCCGTTAACCGTATTTCATTAGTTCTTCTGCGGCTTCGCATCATTTGTCAAACAACACACATATCTCTCTGTCTGAAGTACCCATCACGACAAGTTCCCTTCAATATATACAGCAAAACATGCGACGTGAATACAGTATATACGCAGAATATTTGACAAAAAGAAATGGAAAAACAGTGACAATATGTTGCTGAATTTTGTTTAGTTTGTGAGGCGCAGCGCTCCACAAATAAGTTCAAGGACAGGAGATGATAAGTTTTCTTTATTTTGCAAAAGCACAATGTTCTGTTTAGTTCAACTGTGTACACGACTAAAAGTAGCTAACTTTGCAGTATATCTAATGACGTACTTATAGTCATATCTGAGTTTTGCCTTTGCCGTTATAACAGTTCAAGCGATCGCGCCGGCACTTTAAGCGCATGCAGCATCTCAAACTTAACAGCCTGTACATTATCAAAATAAAATAGGTTTTGGCATTATAATTAGTGCTTTTGCTTGTCCGGCACAAATTAAGCCCTGCTTCTACAGCATTTATTAATATTAATTCATGTTAATTTCAGCATTTACTAAAAGATTATTAAAATCAAATGTTTTCACTTTTAACATTACTTAATGCACCATGAGCTAACATGAATATCTGCATTAACACGAACAAACATTAACAAGCACAAATAAATGCAGAAAATCTAAATTGTTAATCTTAAACCAATGCATTTACTTTCAAATTCGGTCAAATAAAACCGTACAATTCCATAAAATCACAGTTTTTTATCGTGTATAACAGTATCACTGGAATAAATGTCTCATTGGAATGTTTTTGCTTTGTTCAGCTCTGGACAGACATATCCTAAAAATGCCAACAGTGACAACATCTTCATTCCAGAATTCTTCAAATTTCTCCCAGAATGTCACCCAGGACTTTTTTTGCGCAAGCCAGCCTCTGGGTCTTCTGCTATGGGTTTTTTATTCAGTGTTTTTCTTTCTGTTGGGCCTACCACCTTGTGTGATGGTACTGTGGGAACTTTGTAAAAGACGTCAACAAAACTTGTCCAATGACTTTTTTGTGTTCAATCTTACCGTCGTTGATCTTGCTTATTTGATAGTTCTTCCTTTCGGGGTCTTTAATGTCATGGTTTGGCACAATGTCAAATTTGAGTTGTTTTGTCGTTTCATGTATTCAATTATTGTATCTGGCAGACCTCTCTTCATGGCATGTGTCTGTGGAGAGTATTATTTCGCTGTTGTTCATCCCATCATCTACAGGGACAAAAAGAGAGCTTATACGATTAGGAAGGCGACAGCCATGTTGATCTATCTGTTTATAGGCTGTTCTGGATGTCTTGTTGCAGTATATCCTCATCTTTATTCAGAAGTTTTAGGGTCTTTGCCCCTATTTACTGCTCTCCCTTTCATTGGTTTTTGTGATGTTTCTGTTTTTCGGGGCCTGAGAAAAAAAGACCCTTCAGGTAAAATTACTGTACATCCACAGAAGAAGAGAGCGCTGCAGACCATCATCAGCAGCTTTGTTATGACTTTCATTGTTTACCTGCCACCAGCAGTTATCTATTCAATGGGACTCTATACAAAACTGAGTTATGAAATATACAACTGTACTTTAATCTTTGTTGCAGTGTTTTTCACAGCATCAGGATGTGTCATTATGCCAATTCTATATCTAGAGAGTATAGGTCAGCTTAAGATGAGAAAAATTGTGCAAAACATCAAATGATTTGAAATGGATTCTAAAAACAAAATGTAAATGATGACTGCAGGCATATATCGATTTTTTGTGTAATTTAAAACAAAAGGGATAGTTCACCTATTTACATAATTTAACCCCCAAGTTGTTCCAGATCTGTGTACATTTATTTGTTCTGCTGAAAACAAAGATTTATAAATATACATATATATTCATATATATATATATATATATATATATATATATATATATAGAAGAATGTTTGTAACCAAACAGTTCTGGGGCACCATCGAATACTACAGTAGAACTGCTTTATAAATGTCTTTGATCTGTAGAACACAAAAGAAGATATTTTGAAGAATGTCGGAAAGCAGTTCTGGGGCATTTTTGACTACCCTTGTAATTTTTCATATTTGGTAGCGTCTTGCATTTCAGTGTGATAAAATTCATGTAGTGGCACTGTGTGCTATTTTAGTCTTTTGGTAATGCAATATTTTGTATAGTTTGGCAGGCCGGTCTTTCTGGCTTACGTTTTGACAGGAAATCAGAAATTTATTAATTATTTGAATTATTATCATAAATCATGACAGCACAACAGACCGGAGAAACAAACTTGCACACTAAATGGTTTAACAGATGAACTGTGTATATTTTATTTGTCTAGTGATATTATTCACCATGTTAAAAATGACATCTTTAAAGCTGTATATTAAAGGCTGACAGTGATGCATGTGAGCCGAGTCAGAAGACACACTTGCATGTTTGAGCAACTATTATTATGAGGATATACATAGACGCAATGCAATCTCTGGCCCGTTCCCCTAACCATCATAACTAATGGCCTGACCCTTACCCTTAACCTAAACCCAATCCATAACCTAAACCCTAAAACCAAGTTTTGACCCTCAAACTGCCACTTAAAGAGGTCTCAGAAAGTGTGGGCCGGCCAAAAAGTCCACACTTTACTCTCTTAGTCCTTACTCCGCTGGTCTAAAACTAAAATTGGTCCTCATAAAGATAGATGTACAAGTACCCACTCCCACACACCTGTTGACGTTTAACTCACAGGTCAAATTGAGTGAAGGAGGTCCCTGCACTGTGATATTTGTGATATGACATGTTGTAAAAAGAGCAAAAATGCTTCTTAAATGCATTATTGTATCTATTTTATCTGCTTACAGTTGATGATACTGACACCGGTGCAAGTCCAACTAGCAAATTAAAGACTTCTCTTTCTCTTTCATGTACCTTTTTTCATTTATTGTAATTGACATTTTATCTCCAGTAAACTAGCTAAAATGTCTGTAGCTGACCCTATTACCTTACCCAGAACCATTACTAGGCTGAACTTACTGTAAATGCAAGCGACAAAGTCGCACAACCCATTTAACAATTTGTGTAGTTAATAAAATTAATATACAGTTAAAAACCGGCTCAGCACTCAGGAGTGTGTTGCTTATACATCTCCAATAATAACATCTCACAAACAGCTTAACAACACCATTTCACATCACACATGTCTTTCTTTAAAGTACACTAGTATAAATAAACTTTTAGAATTTATATCTATAAATGATCTCCCACATTTTATTTCTTGCCATTCTTTCTTATTTTTGACAAAAGCAGATTGAATTAGGAGAAAAACATGGTACAACAACACCTTGTTCGATTATTAATAGAATCTTTGTAGTGTATTTAGCGCACCTGCAGTCAGCAATCGCGCTCTCATTACATGTGAAATACTGTAGTGAGACAAACAGCATTCCTTAACTCAACTGTCATTATTGCATCTTAATTTATACACTATATACTCCATCTGCATAACAAAAGTGTAATACTGCTATAAATTGTTGTTATTTCAAAGAAAATGAAAAGGTTATCTGTTTAATTTAATTGCATTTTTGATTTTTGTGGGTTTTTTTAGCAAAGAGAAACCTATTACATTTTCCCCTGATTTACATAAGACGCCCACTAACATGTCATTCAGTGAAACAATCTTGTTAGGCATATTTACAACAAAAATCTATTTATGACATATTAAAAGTAGAGCCCCACCGATTTATCGGTTTGCCAATTCATCGGATTGCCGATTTTTATCAGCCATAGAGCCTGTCGCGGATACATCGGCGAATATATGCCGCAGATATGCCACCGATGTAAACATTTTTACAGTACACGTCTGATTGAAATGATGAAATGCTTGTAGATGTGTAATTATATAGTTTGTCCAGCAGAGTGCGCTTCATTTTGTGTTACTGGGGACCCAGGTCACTGTAGTGACACTAGCAGATCTCCAAGTACACGGAAACACACGATAGTCAGACAGGATCAAATTTGATGGCTGAAGTCTTAAAAGTTTGGTTTTATTACGAAAAAAGTACAATGCACAATGTTCTCTCTACGTGTCTCCTTAATCCACTTGTCATTTAATCGACCGAACACATGGTCTTAACGGTAAGTTGCTAACTAGTGAAATCAATCAAATCAAAGTAAAAATTAATAAACAATGACCCTGAATGTTTTCCTTTCATTACAAGTGCAATATTACATGAACTATGTCCTTTAAAACTACCATATGTTAATCGTGCTTATCACTTCGCTATCGTCAGTATAATGTGTGAGTACAGTCAGTAATGTAGCAGTATCTTTGTCTCTGATGTCCGATAGACGGCAGCGCTCGCTCGTGGCGTAAGTTGTTACCAAGCCTAGTTGGTAAGACAGAATGGCGAAAAAGTAAATAAACAATGTCAGTGTCTTTTTCTTTGATAATCAGCGTATTATATTAATTTGCTACATTAGTAGAGCCCTATGATTTCTGCCGAATTTGTCACATTTTTGATAAATCAATAAAAAAGGTTTAGTTTGGACCATAAAGCGTAAGGTCAAATTGTTACCCTGCCTCTATTACATATCTTTGTCATGCCATTATAAGTGTTTGATCACATAATTAAGTGATCATTCCAAAAAAAAGTAATGTATATATTCTGTTTATATTGCTTGTATACTGTATTCTACAGCACTTCCAGTTCATCTGTCCAAACTTTTAACTGGTACTAATATACACAAAGAATAATGTCTTATATATCGATATCGGTCCGTTTTACTCCATCCTGGCATCAGCCCCCAAAAAACACATATCGCGGTCGGGTTATAAACAAAAGACTAATGACTTTCACCCAAAATGCTAATTAGTTGTAATAAAAAAATATATATATATTTACATTTAGGCATTTGGTAGACGCTTTTATCCAAAGCGACTTACATTGCTTTATCCTATACATTTTACATAGTTATTTGCAATACCCTGGGATCGAACTCACAACCTTGCCTTGCGTTATTAACGCAATGCTCTTACCACTGAGATATAGCTTCAGCGCAAGTTCTGCCAGGAAGCGTCAATCCTGCATCACTCACTACCACTCAACACCTAACCAATCACCTTCCAACATGGAACATAAAAGATCGCCACCCACCCCTTTCTACGTCCGCAGTCGAAGCAACAGTGATTCGCACGCTCGTTCAGCTGTTACTCAGGATGTTACAGTCGATTGTATGTCTACACTAATTCTATTATGTCTATTGCTGATTCATGCTAGGCTACTCTGCTGCGATACTTTCAGTTCATACACACTTGCTTTCCACAGACGTTTGGGATTCAGTTCTGGTTGTTTAATACACTCGTCGCTAAAACCTCATACAGTGCACGGCAGGCATTTCATTCAACAACCGTGTTGGAGGCTCTCAAAAGGCATCTCTGGATTTATATTCAAGATTCTGCGTTATGTTAGTGCTTTAAATGAAATAACGTATGCAGCGTTTGTTCCTTTAAGCTATCACCAATTTCATTTTGATTTGAAGCATGCATAAGACGCAATCGTCATGTATGAGAATGTTATGTATTCAAACGTGCGTGTTGGTCTGTTTGTTTAAATGCAGCATAGATGTAACCGCATCACAAATGGTATGGCGTGGATAGCGCATGTTTACATCGGAGCAGCGCAGGGAGACGTAAACCGTCATGCGTGTTTTTCCAACTAATATAGGAAACAGGTAAGGTATTCTTGCTTTCGTTGCTTTCCCTTTCTGGTGGCCGTTCAGCTTACGGCCAGCATGGTGATCGTGACAGTCGATCAGTCCGCAACCTCTCTTCCAATGTCATATTGTTTTGGCCTTGTCATCATGGCACGTTGATAAAATGCTTCCCTGCATTTAACTGTGGTGTTTAATTACGACGGCGGATTTATAGCAAGATACGGGAGAACTACGTTTACTTCAGTGGCCACAGGCCTACTTTCGCCGTCAAAGCTCCTTCATAAATTACAGCTGGTTCAAAACTCTCCCGTCCGAATCATCTGCCGGACTTCTACAGCCGAGCATATTACTCCCACATTAGAACACTTGCACTGGCTTCCGGTGAAATGTCGAATTAAATTTAAAATTCTTCCGTCTACAAAGCGTTAAACAGCCATGGCTCCTCCCTACTTAGAAGAACTCCTTCAATCCTACACTCCCACTTGCACTCTCAGATCATCTTCTGCATCCAATCTTGTTCTTTCTCGAACACGCACAGCTATGGGTTATCGAGCTTCAGTCACGCAGCTCCCTTCCTTTGGAACTCAATACCGCAGGATGTGAAAAGTAGCACAATTTAAAGGCTTTAAATCTCTTTTACTTAAGTATCACGGTAATATGAATTGCATAACTCTTTCCCACTCTTTTATTTTACTTAACGGAGGACCTGCCACTTAAGCTTGATTAAGAACATGCGATCTATCACCCCTTCTATACCAGACAACACTTTGGGATCGTAGCAGCCACGAAGCTGCCAAGTGAGGATTTTAACAAAGCTGGTGTGCAGATGTGTGTCGTCTGCATTCAAACCCTACATATGACCTGACTCCAAAACAATCATGTAAGCCCAACAAGCTCTTTCAAGCAAAGATCAAGGATCGGAGCAGCCACTACCGCAGCCGAACAGGGAATTCCAATGGGAAAAATTAAACCGACAGGTAGATGGTCATCCTCTGCTTATGAGTCTTATTAAGACTGGACTCCTCCACCTTCACAGCAGCTCAACAAGCCCTATCCGGGCAAGATCCAGGTATTTCATGCATTTACTAGTGATGGTGTCTTGCTTCCCACAACACTTGTTTCGATGTTGTGGCCCATTGTGCCCTCGTATCTATGTTGTGGGCTATCGAGGCGTCATCTCGATGTTCGCCCCTCCTGTATACCGACACCCTTCAGGATTGGAGCAGCCACTACCGCAGCCTAACAGGGAATTCCAATGGAAACAATTAAACGGACAGGTAGATGGTCATCCTCTGCTTATGAGTCTTATTAAGACCGGACTCCTCTACCATCACAGCAGCTCAACAAGCCCCATCCGGCCAAGATTCAGGATCGGAGTGGCCACTACCGCAGCCAAACAGGGAATTCCAATGGAAACAATTTCACGGACAGGTAGATGGTCATCCTCTGCTTATGAGTCTTAATAAGACTGGACTCCTCTACCATCACGGCAACTCAACAATCCCTATCCGTCCAAGATTCAGGTAAATTATGCAATTACTGGTGTTAACCAATGTTGTGGCCTATCGAGGCCTCGTCTATGTCTTGTGGCCTATCTAGGCCTTGTCTACATGTTGTGGCCTATCGGGGCCTTGTCAGTGTTGTGGCCTATCGGGGCCTCGCCTCAGTGTTGCTTACGGCCCAGTGACCGGTCAATTGTTTATATCATTAACATTTGAATTTAATCTCGTTCTGCAGGAACCACTATAGACTCAAACCAGTGGGTGAGTAGAAATCCCTTTTGTTTTGGGGGGGGTAGTCTCCGCTCCAGAGGTAAGCCTACGACCATTCTCAGGGGTTGGCTACGCCCCCGCCTTCATCTCAGGGCGGAAAGTGGAGGATTTCTTGGCCCTCTGGATGCGAGCTACGGACAGGGCCTACTCCAAAGAAAACCAATAACCATCTTTACTATAACCATATATTCTGTCTATCAGCTGTCTAATAAATGTCGAATACTCAACGTTCGCCTCCTGAGTCTTTCTGGTAGAAATATAGCTTCAGCGCAAGTTCTGCCAGTAAGACTCAATCAAGCATCACTCACTACCAATCAACACCTAACCAATCACCTTCCAACATGGAACATAAAAGATCGCCACTTGCCCCTTTCTACGTCCGTAGTCAAAGCAACAGTGATTCGCCCCCATCCTCCCCACCACCACCAGGAGGTCCCTGTCAATATAACCCCAGGTGGTTGGCTACGCCCCCGCCTTCATCTCAAGGAGGGAAGTGGAGGACTTCTTGGCCCTCTGGATGCGAGCTATGGACAGGGCCTACTCCAAAGAAACCCAATAACCATCTTTACTATAACCATATATTCTGTCTATCAGCTGTTTAATAAATGTCGAATACTAAACATTCGCCTCCCGAGTCTTTCTGGTAGAACTACAGAAAAGCTTGGTCTATTGGCCACATTGCCAGTTTCCTAGGTTTTCCCATTTGTAAGAAATTAGTACTCCTTTAAAGCACAATGAAATGTAATTTGCTCCCTTTTTCTGTTTTACATTTTAATATGTAGAGGTCAGAATAAGCATGTTGTTTGAATTTTTACATGAATATTGTGTTACACTGAATGACAATTTAACATTATTTCAACCAAATTTTGACATTTGACTCTCCAAAAACTTTGTTGAAACCATGAAGTAGACATTTTGCTAACATATAATGTGCTTTCTATGGACACAAAATCCCTTTTGTACATTTATTTTGATGGTGACATCTTAACGTCTTTGACCCATGTACAGTATGAGACGCTATATGTGATTTAAAAATATTTCTCCCCAAAATAAAATAATTTTTCATCATTTACTCACCCTCAGTCATTCCAAACCTGTATGAGTTTATTTCTTCAGCAGAACACAAAAGAAAAGATATTTTGAAGAATGTTGGTAACCAAACAACATTATATCCCATTTTCTTCCATTGTATGAACACATGACAACTACATTTCTCAAAATATTGTGTTACATAAAAAAGAGACTTCACACAGATATTAAACATCATGAGGGTTAATTATGGAGATTTTTTGGGGGTAAATAATTCCTTTAAAGGGATAGTTTAGGAAGCAGAATTGATACTATTTTTGTGTCTTATTATTTGAAAGAAAAATACAAAACCACGACAAAAAGGAAAGCCTATATATTTTCTTAGTTAGTGGCATGTAGTTTAGCATCAAAACAGAACAGACTAAAATTACAATCCAGTCCACACATTAAGTTATCGTGGACAATTAAATGCTGTGCACTGTAAAAACGGCAATTGATGCAAAAATATACAAGTTGAACCAATATTCTTGTTCAGGCTTAGTTAGGAAGAGATATTATTTTAAATTAGCATAAATATATTAACAAAACATTAAATTAAGGATTATGTTCAAATCCAGTCAACATTCAGAATGGGGAATGTTGGCTGAACTAATTAAGACAAATGTAGTCCATATATGGATTTAAGACAACTGTATAGTTAATGCGTTGCGCAGTAAAATGCCCATATTACTATTATTCGGTCATGAAATGTAGTTTTAAGAGTTGTTCGGGGTAGAATGTATCTGTTTTAAATTCAAATATGCTGTCGGTTAATAAAGATAGCGTCTATTTGAAAATGTCGCCCAACGCATCCTCACTTTGAACAAGTGCTTCTGAAATTTATCGCTGGCTGTGATGTCTCTGTGGCGTTTAAACATGGGATTTTTTATTCATTTTGGCTATATCTAAAGGGTAACTTTGGTCTTATAAATCTATCATTCGCCCCTGGGCAATTCGCTTTGACTGAGGGCAAAGTAAAGTTTCATAACTTTTATCTGTTCTTTATCTTAAATCATGCAGTTGATGTAGAAACGTAAAAATTGCATATGCAGCCACTGCGGACATGACAAGAGATATAAAAGAATAGCTTCGCACCGTTTTCCCGCTGCATTTTTAATTACTAAACAGACTATTGACGATGACTTTACTGCACGGGGGAACCCCGGCAAGTCTCAAACTGTGTAAACGCGTTTTTCTGCGTAGCTGGTTTATTACTATGCATGTAAACAGGATTCTTTTTAAGATTCTTTTTATAGATATCCGTTTATTTTGTGCACGTAAACACAATAAGTGAGAGCTTTGAGATTCAAAGGGAAATGTTACAGCACATCAGCGTTTGACTGATTTGATGATATTAATGGGACACAGTGTTCATGGGACACAATCATTTTTTTTATTTTTTAAAAACATCACCATTGTTCATAATCTGGGTGATGAGTTCCATTTAACTCCATATAATCTGGGTGATGAGATCCCAAACATAAAAATTGTATTTTAATGATAAATCCATAGAACACTCCTTTATAGAACATATAACATATTAGCATACTGAATGAGCAGAGTCATTTTGGCTTAATGTTTTAAATGGTATGAGTACTGTGCATTTGAAAAGCATTTAATACTGGAAAAGTTTTTTGTTCAGCAGGTTTTATGAAATGTGTACTATAACTTTGTGATATCTTTACTAGCTCTGACCATTTCCATTTGTAGTGAGGTTATTATGTAAATTAGAGACCATTACAGTGCCTTCCCACATAATAATATATATATACAGTATAGGCAAAGGCGATGCTAAAGCACCTCTTGTAATGATAGTGTTTATTTTACAAAAACACTTTTTAGCATAAACCAGGGATGAAAACATTAGGAGAAATTGAGTTACTGATTCTAAATTTTCTCTTATTTCAAAAATGCATTCTGTTAGTGTAGCTAATCATATTATTTAACATATTTTACATTTCTATTAGTTACATAACATAACATTGAAGCAAAAATATATTTTTCTCTGCTATAGCACAATTAACAAACAACACAGTGCCTGCGTCATAATATTAACCACTACACAGTTAAGAAATATAAAGGTAACATATAGGCCCGGTTTCACAGAAAATGCTTAAGGCTATTCCCAGACTAAAATGAATGTGTGATATTAACTGAATATAACTTGCCCAGAAATATCTTAAAATATATCAGTGCCATTGTCTTGTCTCGAGATGCACACCAGTAATGTATTCTTCTCAGACAGTTTTATTAAAGCAACATAAATATCTTAATTCTCAACTAAGGCATAGTCCTGGCTTAAGCTAAGCCGTGTCTGTGAGACTATGAGTTTTAGTCACAGTTACAACTCTGGTGTTGTAGGCTCTCACGGTAATTACACTGAAAAAAGCTTTTCCTTCACATTTTCTATTAAAAGAGTTATCATCAAGCATTCATCTGGGCATATTAATTTGGTACAGTTTCTTTAAATAGCCCAAGAAATATTTCTTAGGCATTCATCTGTGTAATGCAACGTTGGGGACTTAAAGAGCTTCTAATAATTTATGCGTGCTATGCCTCGCCAGTATTGATCTTTCCTTCATCTTAATAAATCGGCACATTGCCCTACAGTATCACATTATGTGACGCAAGATCTCTTGTGTACCAGATACTGTAAGTCCCAATTCACCCATTATGTGTGTACAAGCATATCTATTGCCTAACAAGTTATGTTCTATTGTGTTGTGAATGAATAATCGTCAGTTGACATATGCACTCATATCTAAACAGTATGACAGAAACACACCACGCAGGACTCAGAACATACAGTAATAATAATAATAATAATACATTTTGTTTATAAAGCACTTTACATTTTAGGGAAAATCTCAAAGTGCTAACAAAGAACAAAAAAAACTATTTCATGCCTATTCAAATGAATACAGCTGTGCAATAATGTAGACAGGTTTAGTAAAAAAGATGAACGTGATCTGGTTTGACAGAAGCATTGCCACGGTGTTGGTGAATTTTCGTTATAACTCACAATATAGGGTAAATGAATGTGATTATTTTGCAGGGAAAAATCTTTACTGGTGAAATGGACTGGAAAAGCAAAGCAGCTGGTTTAAGTGTTCAGGTTTGTTCATAATGTGTGATGGGATCATTGTGTAGTCTTTCAAGATCTGACAAGAATAAAAAATGTCAGATACAGTTTTAAAGATCTTTCAGATACAAAATAACCCCTGGCAATATTTTACTGAATAATATTGAGTATTATAAACAAATGGTGTGATTTTTCTACTGTGGCGCTGAAGGAATGTTCTCATGTTGACTTTTTAATTCATTATTAACACAATAAACCACCTTCAATGAGTGAAATTCATAACATGCACATGACCACAAGATGGTAAAGACCAATAACGTACTCGGTTACTTACGTAACCTCGGTTCCCTGAGATACGGGAACGTATACTGCTTAGCAGGACGCTATGGGGAAAACTCCTTTTTCTCTGATGACTGAAGCTTTTCAATAACGCAGTGAATACTGCACGGCCATTGGTGCGTGCAAAGTAAAACTTTGCGCCAATGGAAGCGAAGCTGCACGGACCTATGGCGATGAAGCCCGCCAGAAGTGGCGGGGCTTATGGCTATATAAGCAGACACATCGCCGTAGTGTCTTCAGGTTAATTCGACTGAAGCGACGACCATATGCAGCTTGTAAGCACGGCAAGGAATGCAGTACTCGTTCCCGTATCTCAGGGAACCGAGGTTACGTAAGTAACCGAGTACGTTCCCTTTCGATACTTCACTCGTACTGCGTAGCAGGACGCTATGGGGAACCAATACAATCCCGCCGTGCTACAAGTGGAACGAAAAACAATAAAATCCCAGAGCCGTGGCTCGAGAATAGGTATGAGGCAGGGAAACCTGCGAAAGACGGAAGAGCCAAGATAATAGGTGGCCTAATCCGGTTAATCGTCCCAAGGGAATGCTAGGGTCCGGTGTGGTTGAGGGCAACCACGGCCGAGCATTCTAGTCTTAGGCAGAAAGGACCCGGGCGTGTAAGGCTGGAAGGTTCAGACTGTAGAATCTGGTAAATGTGGAAGGCGAAGCCCAGCAGGCCGCCGCACAAATATCCGCTATGGAGACTCCGCTAGACCATGCCCAGGAAGAGGCGACACCTCTTGTGGAATGGGCTCTGACTCCCGTAGGGCATTGAAGGCCCAAGGAAGAATATGCTAGCTCGATAGCCTCAACTATCCATTTAGATAGTCTATGCTTCGAGACGGGAGACCCTAAAGTGTGGTCACCGAAGCAGACAAAGAGTTGTTCCGATTTCCTAAAGGGGGCGGAACGCTCAATGTAAATCTTAAGTGCTCTGACAGGAGAGAGCAGATTGAGCTCCGGGTCCTGCTCGGAGGAGGGGAGCGCAGAAAGTGTCACTACCTGTGCTCTAAAGGGAGTAGAGATCACTTTAGGCACGTAACCATGTCTCGGTTTGAGGACTACTTTAGAGTCATTAGGTCCAAATTCAAGACAGGAGGGGCTCATAGAGAGCGCCTGCAGATCGCCCACACGTTTTACAGATGCTAATGCTAGGAGCAGAGCGGTTTTAAATGTTAGGGGACGAAGGTCCACGGACTGCAGAGGCTCGAAGGAAGGACCCTTGAGAGCTCTCAACACCGTGGGTAGATCCCATATGGGAACTGTGAGGGGGCGAGGAGGGCGTAGCCGCCTGGAACCCTTCAAAAACCGAACAACCAAATCGTTCTTCCCAACTCCTCGGCCCTCTATGGGGGCATGAGAAGCTGCAATTGCTGCCACATAATCCTTGAGCGTGGAAGGGGAACGGCCCTTATCCATCAGCTCCTGCAGGAAGGACAGAATTAGTGATATGTCACAGTATTCTGGGTTTGCTCCGCGCATGGAGCACCAGGCAGAGAAGACAGACCACTTGAGGTTATAGAGTCGCCTTGTAGACGGAGCTCTAGCCTGTGATATCGTATTCATGACGCTCTCGGGGAGGACCGTAGGCTCCCGTCGAGAGGCCAAAGGTGCAGAGCCCACAGTTCTGGCTGGGGGTGCCAAATCATGTTGCCTGCCTGAGAGAGGAGGTCTCGTCTCAGGGGGATAGGCCACGGGGCTGCTACGAGCAGCTGAGACAGTTCTGCAACCCAAGGCTGGTTCTTCCAGAGTGGGGCTACGAAAAGCACCTTGTGCTTCTGTTCTATGATCCTCTTTATCGTCTGTGGTATGAGAGAGATCGGAGGGAAGGCATAAAGGAGACAATTGGGCCAGTTGTGGGCCAATGCGTCCCTGTCCTTCGAAAAGTAAATTGGGCAATGAGTATTGTCTTTCGAGGCAAAGAGGTCGACTTCCGCTTTGCCGAAGACTTCCCAGATTTCCTGAACCGACCTGGGGTGGAGCGTCCATTCCTCTGAAGGGACGTTGCTCCGAGATAGCATATCTGCTCCCTGGTTCAGTCTGCCCGGCACGTGAGATGCCCTGAGTGAGCGCAGATTGGATTGGGCCCATTCCAAGAGGCGAAGTACCAGGGAAAAAAGGAGTCTTGAGGAGAGGCCTTCCTGGTGATTTATGTAGGACACCACTGTCATGCTGTCCGATCGGACTAAGACATGGCGGTCCCGTAAGATGGGCAGAAAGTAGCGAAGGGCTAGCCATACTGCCTGCATTTCCAGGTAGTTGATGTGCAGTCCCTTCTCCTGAATCGACCAGTGGCCGAAGGCCGGTGTGCCATCGCACAGAGCCCCCCAACCCGTGTTGGAGGCGTCTGTCGTGATCACCTTTCTTCTGCATGTGGTGCCCAGGGGCACTCCCTGATCCAACCAAATGGGATCCTTCCATGGTGCTAGAGCGGATAAACAGACTTGATCCACCCAGATGCGTAGACGTCCGAGACGCCAAGCGTGTGGCAGAACTCTTGGTTTTAGCCAGTACTGCAGAGGACGCATCCGAAGAACGCCCAACTGCAATACTTGAGACGCAGAAGCCATGAGACCCAGCATCTTCTGAAACGCTTTGAGGGGGCATGTCGCACCCGGTGTAAAGGAGGCCGCGAGCTTCTGAATAGCCAGAGCACGGTCTGGCACGATTCTGGCCGTCATAAGGATCGAATCGAAAACCGCCCCCAGGAACGAAATTCGTTGGCTGGGGGACAGAGCGCTCTTGGCATGGTTGATCCTGAGTCCCAGGCATTCGAGATGGCTGAGGAGGATGGACCTGTGGGCCCGTAGTTCTTCCTCTGACTGTGCTAGAATCAGCCAGTCGTCGAGGTAGTTCAAAATGCGGATTCCCATCTGCCTGACAGGGGATAGAGCCGCGTCCATGCACTTCGTGAAGGTGCGAGGAGCTAGAGACAGCCCGAACGGAAGGACCATGTATTGATATGCAACCCCTCCGTAGGCGAATCTCAAGAATCGTCTGTGATGGGGGGCTATCTGGATGTGAAAGTATGCGTCTTTCAGATCCAGGGAGAAAAACCAGTCCCCTGGGCATATTTGCGAGAGGATCTGTTTCAGTGTAATCATTCTGAAGCGCCGTTTCATAAGAGTGAGGTTCAGATGTCTGAGATCGAGGATGGGGCGGGGACCGCCATCCTTTTTGGGTACGAGGAAGTAGCGGCTGTAGAAGCCTGACTCGGTTTGATCTGGAGGAACTGGTTCTATGGCTCCTTTGTCCAGTAAGTTCCGCAACTCCGTGCGCAGAACGTGTGCATTCGCGCTCTGAACATGGGTGGAGATGACCCCGCTGAACCGTGGGGCCCTGCGAGCGAACTGGAGAGAATATCCATGAGCATCCATATTATGCTCATAACCCAATCCGATACCCCGGGGATGGCCTGCCAGGCCTCGATCCGTAGGGCAAGGGGTTGAATGCATTGGGGAGGTATGCCGCCTATTGGGGGCTTGACTCCCGTGGAGAGTGGAAGATTGCTCTTTTTCTGACAATGTTTGTGTTTTATTAAAGTATCCGCTAGAACAGCGGTGGGTTGTGCGGGCATTAGAACAGACCCAGCATTTGCAACAACAAAGGTAAACACATTTTTGCCGGCACCCGGGACAGAACGGGGTGCTTGGGCACATACCAGAGCTTTCTTTAGAGGAGGTCCAGCAACAGCGAGACACGGTAACCTCCTCTTCCTCACATAGGTCTCAGGATGGTGCCTTAGGCGCAGGGTCCAGCGTGATCTTTGGCCGGGGTCCCTGGCGCTGAGTGTGAGGGAAGCGTCTCCCCGAGCGAGAGCGTTGACGAGTCTCGCTTCCGGTAGCCTTCTGAGCAGCGGGTGGCACAGCCTTGACAGGCTGCTGAGCCGGCTGGTTTGGGGCGAGCCAGAGCAGGTCTGGATCCAGGTCTCTTTGGCAGGAAATGTTTCATGCCCTGCGAAGACTTCTGCGCTGCCGTGAAACGATCCGCGAAACCCTCCACTGCTGGTCCGAAGAGGCCGATGGCGGAAATCGGAGCATCGAGGAAGGGGACCTTGTCAGCCTCCTTGATCTCCGTGAGTGTCAGCCATAGATGACGCTCGAGAACCACGAGGCTGGCCATGGATCTGCCTATCGCCTGGGCCGTGGCCTTGGTGGCACGTAGAGCAAGATCTGTTGTGCTCCGCAGCTCTTTGAAGGGCGTGATGTCAGTGCCAGACTCGTCCATTCCCTGGAGAAGTTTGGCCTGGTATACCTGGAGCACTGCCATGGAATGTCGTGCTGAAGCCGCTTGGCTGGCAGACGAAAAAGCGCGTCCAGCAAGGGCCGATGTGTTTCTGCACGGCTTGGAGGGATGAGCTGCTTTCGCCTTCCAACCGATGGCCGAAGGCGGACACAGATGTGCGGCCACCGACTCATCCAGGGGAGGCAGCTTCTCATAGCCTTTTTCCTCTGCGCCATCAACCGTGGTGAGACCCCACACGAGTGACAGGTACGGCGCGGCATTTACAACAACGCCGCAGGAAATTTGCTCGGAAAATTTGTCTTTTAGTGCTCTTTGCAGGATAGCGGCAGGGAAAAGGATACAGCGTTGCTGAAACTAGCGGAATCGCTGAGCAGAGAGGTCCAATCCGCTGCAAGGCTCTTTCGACGGCGAAGCTATCAGTCCGGGTAGTGAGGTAGAAGTCGTTGCTGAAGGAGAAGAGATCTGAAGACACTACGGCGATGTGTCTGCTTATATAGCCATAAGCCCCGCCCCTTCTGGCGGGCTTCATCGCCATAGGTCCGTGCAGCTTCGCTTCCAGTGGCGCAAAGTTTTACTTTGCACGCACAAATGGCCGTGCAGTATTCACTGCGTTATTGAAAAGCTTCAGTCATCGGAGAAAAAGGAGTTTTCCCCATATTGTCCTGCTACGCAGTACGAGTGAAGTATCGAAAGGGAACCTAAGACAACACATTACACATATAACGGCTACTCTAAACCACAAACATTTTTCAGTATGAAACAACAAGCTTACATCACTACACATACCCTGATTCGACTTGCAACATACTTTTCAGTGGCATTCTAACGGTTCAGTTTAAAGATGGCGAAAGCAGCTGATGTTGACAGTTATATTATCAAAGATCTCGTTTTCCAAACATTCTTCAGTAGCTGGAAGACAAAATAACACTAACAAACTGTCATGGCGGGGTGTTATACATGTCCTGTTATTTATTTTAAATTGGGGTGCCTCAATAAATTTAAATCATTTTGAAACCAATTGCTCGATTGAGCACCGCTCAAGTATAGATTTTCCCAAATATGAATTAAATCTGATGTAACCAATTCTCCACTCACTGCACTGCTGGATGCTTGTCTCAAAATGTTTCTAATTTCAGTTTCAAGTAAAGCACGGCAGATACTGAACAAGGATGATACTGTATAACTGTCAGCTTGTGCTCAGTGAGGTGTACCGGTGCAAAAAAACTTAATGAATTCATCTAAACACTTGATTTTTTACCATTCCAAATTTTTATTTAAAGGGGTCACATGGCGCGAATACGTGATTTTCTGTGTAATAAGTTGCCTATGCATGTATTAGACACGTAAAAGTGTTGGATCAAAAGATACCTTCTATCTAAAGCGAATACTTACCCAGACCAGCCTGAAATGCCTCGTTTAAACACCCCCCCACAAATCTACGTCAGCTTGTGGTATGAATTGACAATGACCGCCCAAATGTATACGCAAGTAAGGTGGGCGTACCTGTTAATACAATTGCTTTGGAACCTGATGTTCCAAATATGGCAAGAGGCATAACATTTTCATCACACGCTTGGGCTATTCAACCAATCACTATGCACTGCTGAATTAGTTCTACAAATGCCACTGTTGAATTGGTTAAAAGCGAATATGGACATGTTTTCTTTTCGATATTTGAAGTCTGAAAATTATTTTGACCTTTATTTTGTATCATTTTCTACAAATAAAAGCAAATAGAAACATAATTTTTATTTGAAATTTGGGGAATAAAGAAATATTGTTAGTGGTTCACAGAATGGAACAAAAATTGCAATTTTACCTAAACACATTTATAATACATACCAATAAAAAGTAAGTAAAGAGAAACTGAAAATAATTTTGTTAAAGTGCTCAATTCTGTTAGGGATTACTCCGGAGTCAGGTGCGGGATGCAAAAATCTTTTTAATGCAACAATACTTGGTAGAGCAATAACAATGTCAATGAACAAGAGTCAAGATTACACAGTCATTGATCAAAATGGGTACCCACAAGATTCGGAATAGGGCTCGAGCGTTTGGCCGTAAAACCAGGGGAGAATTAGTATCAGCAATGTTTGGTCTCACAGAGTGAGAAATGTTCCAAAGGAACTCAGTTCATATGACGTCAACCCCATGGAGAACGACTGTTCTGCTTCCCTTAAGTTTGTGCGGAGCAATGAAGGTGAGTAGTCCCCTAGAAAGGCGTTGTTGGAGAACAATCTCTAGTCCCTCAAAAAATCTGTGAACGAGAGATACGGGAAAAAATGGCTTTTCAGCCAGTGTCCGAATTTCCAAGGACAAAGGTAGTTACGCCTCTCTGATGTCCGTGTCGGCGAGATTCCGAAGGAGAAAGCGTGACTACTCTACACCCTCGAATAGCATCGACAGCAGGAGAGAGAGGAGCACTGGTCCGGAGGAATCGGGTTCAGCAAACCCCGGTGTACTGCTACGCCAAACCCGGAAGCAGAGATTCAGGGAGAGCCTCACAGGATACGAACCGAGGAGATGAGGTCGTCTGGGCAGCTGTGGAGATATGGGGAACACCATGCAGGACACAAACAGCACTGGCGCCTGGACAGGACAAAGGTGCACACTCAAAAGTTAGATAGCCCAAACAGATTGACTAGGCAAGAGTCTTCACAAGGTAAAGGAGAAAATCCTGAGCATAGAATCCAAAGCAAGAGTTGTGTTTCCAGGAAAAGGGTTAAATATTACAAGGCAAGAGTTGTATAGTCCAAGGCAAGAGTTTTAAATTCCAAGGCAAGAGTTCTATATTCCAAGGCAAGAGTTCTATATTCTAAGGCAAGAGATCATATCCTAAAGCAAGAGTTAAGTTCACGACCAGTGGTTACGAAACTAGACAAGCTAATGATCTGACAACGTGTGGTGGTTTCAGAGGGGTTTAAGGAGTGGGTGAATTAACCGTACAGTGAAATCAATTGAGTAGAATGAACGAAACGAGAATCAGGTGTGTTAGAGGAAAGTGGAAAACAAGGGGGCGAAGTAACCACAGACTCCGAGCGCAGAGTGAGTAATACTCTCCCATGCGTTAGACAAAAACACAACAGACAGGACAGAACAAAACAAGTGAGGTTCAGACCCGAACCCTGACAAATTCTGGCTCTTTCATTTATGTCATATACACAAACATCAAAGATTAACTTTACAAAATCCTTTTGGTATCAGGTTACATGGCTGCATCTGTATGGTTTTTGTTTCAGTTGAGGTATGATAAGAAATAAATATACAACAAATTTCCATAGGCTTTTTTTGATTTTGCATAAATATCCAAAAACATGTAATACAGTGTATTAAGAACTATTTAAAAAAGCTGATATAAATTTGGTCAACAAGTGTAAGCTCAAAATGACAAATTTTAAAGGCAAAAAAGTGCAGGATAAAAAAAATAAGATATCAGTAAGATGGAAAAAAAATGTATTCAGGAGATCCAAGGTCAATAAACTATGAAACATTTGTATCGAAACTAGTGCTTTTGCCCTACACTATGTAGTTGTCTTTAAAGCGTACTTAACATGACATCATGAAAATGACGTTTCATGCAGTCTGTTATATTGCCGTGTTTGAAAGTAAGCTGTCTGCCAAGTTGTAAGTCCGAAGGTGAATAAATAACGAAGTTATTTGCTTGTAAAAATGAGAGTCGACTCTGAATCACACAAACGAGCCGTGGATGCATATCTACGGCACTTTACGTAAACGTGTTGCTAAGACTTGCGGGAAAACTTATGTCTGTCGCACTTTCATGATGTGTGTGAATCATGTCTAGAGTCTGTGTTCTACGGTGTGAAACTAAGTCCGTCTTATTTCAGCTACCTAAGCAAGAACGTCTGAGGGAAAAATGGTTACAATTCATTTTTCAAAGAATACCGAAGGAGTATTACCCCAGGGTTGTACTGTGTGGGCGTCATTTCACCGATGATTGCTTTGATAATCTTGGCGTGATCAGTGCAGGATATGTGAAACGACTATCCTTGAGAGAGGGGCAATACCAACTCTATTTGGACCTTTTAGCTCCACCGAGTCCCAACCTGTAAGTGTGACTTTTGATATTTGTCTGAACTTCAAGAAATATTTTCGTACCTTATGTCTGTGTTTAGCTAATGCATATAACGCTAACATTAGCATGTACTGTTATTTCTGGTGTGTTACAGTTTGTTTATCTTGCTATTTACAGTGAACAGTGAAATTCCAAAGTTTGCACAAGGAGTTTTTTTTCAACTCAACAAACACTTTTATCACCTTCACTTACAGACACCACTGTCACTTTATTTCTGTTGCACGTCTACAAAAGTTCTAATTGAAAATAAACACAAGTTTACATGTCGATGGCTTTGTTGAGTCACCATTATGGTGATGAGTGTTTGCTTTAGTTGTGGTCTTGACCCTTTGCTTTCCATGTGAAGAAGTCTTTGCCCAGTTTTGATATCTGTGTGGGGAAACAGACACCGTAACAGTAGGGTAAAAAGTTCAGAAAAAGCTAACGCATCAACTTCTTTAGATTGGAGAGGAAGTACATGTTTGAGAGTTTGAGTAGTGCTTTAATGTTATTTGTTGTCCACATCTATGATATTTTATGAGATAAAATAATATACTGGATATCTTCAACGACAAATCTGATACATGATTAATGTTCTAGCAGACATCAAGAATATAACAGTTTGTCTCACTAATGGTGACAAAAAAAAAAAACTTAAGATAAACGCAGTGCATTCTGGGTATCATCAAAGCACAAAACTCATCAATGACTCCCAGCATGCATTGCGGCTGTAAGCTTTTCATTTGTTAGTCACCACTGTTGAGATTCATACTTTGATTCTTGATATACGAGTCAAAGACCAAATGCATGCTTTTTAACGGTTCCAATACTTTTTATATTGACAATTTCAGAAATGTGAATTTTAAATGTAAATCCATTGAGACATTTGTAACAAATAAACATTAAGTAATTAAACAACATCCCAGAAAAAGCTTTTGAAAATATCTAAACACATTTTCATTTCATGTGATTTGCTACAAAACTATGTTATATATAAAACAATGTCATATCAGCCCAAAGATAACTGGAAACTTATTTATGACGGCTGAAAGAGGCCAACTAAAGCAAACCCTGATCACAAAAATGGTGACTTTGAATACACCATTAAAGCATCAAGTCATGGCTGTTATGCTGCAGTCCCTGTGAAGCAGAAGTGATGATCGTCTTCAGTATTCTGACGTATTTACAAGATGAATAGTGGGTGTGGCTCATGTTTTCTACTGTGAATTGATTGGATGAATAAAAACAGGATGTTCCCGTAATTTTACGGTAGTTTGCTGGCAACCACAGCTGCCGGTATTTTTCCGTAAAAACTACAGAACTTGTATTTTCTCTTTTCTTTTCTGATATTAAATGTTTTGTGGGTCACCACTATGCTGAAGAGTGGAGTCTGTGTTTAACTCAAGGTCAGGCAATGAGATACTGATGTCATGCTGCATGTTGCTTTGTTTAGAAGTGACTTTGATGTTTTAATAAAGAATTACAAAGAAATAAATTAAGTAAATGTTATGTTTTCACTTTTATGCATTTGGACCAAGTTTTCATTGATTATAAAGAAATGCTGTTGATATAAAATACTAAAATGTATTAAGTTCATTCACAGCTTGAAGTTTGTGCCCTGAAGTTTTAAACTGCAAGACTGTTTACGTTCTTTTCCTGTATTTTTTACAGAATTTTACTGGCAACCACAGCTGCCGGTATTTTTCCATAAAAATTACGGAACATTTTTTACAGTGTATAATACTGTTACAAGAGAATTGTAAATGTTCTTTTTCTAACTGGGATCTGCAGAAGGATGAATTAATTCTCTAAATACTTTAAACGTTTATGAACTTAATAGAATGTTTAATGAAATAATTTTGTTGTGATGGAAACAAACGATAAAAAATATTTTTCATAACATAAATTGATTCATAATAATGTGTATTTTCATCCTCGCTTTGCAGTTTGACGCATTTGCCGCACGTGCACTTATAGATATATTTGGGTGAAACTACAATAATTTTTCATAACGTCGACTTTTTGAAATGCTCTATGTACCATGACAACACACAATTAGACGAAATAATAGTATTACTAACGTATTTTAAGAAAAATAATAATTTACTTCATTGATAAGCAAAACACAACATGCATGTTGTCACACTGAGAGTTTTTATGACAAGAGTTGTCACTTGACACTGACTATCATCCTGCTCCAGTCGTGGTGGAGTTTGTGGAGGATTAGCGTGTTCTTCTTCGTCAGACTCGGGCTCAAACTGGAACGGTAAAATCGCCGCCATCTCTATCTACACATATATATAAAGAGATCCAAACACATTTATACCGTAATTTTGTAATGATGGTAGGCGTTCACTTTGAGACAAATGATGAACGCGTTTGACTAATCACAACAGACTACACCATCTGACCAATCACATGACACGAGGTCACCGGGTAGGAGGGGCCTAGACGGGTGAATCGCGGAACGAATCATTTGAGAGTCAGTCAAGAAGTAGGGTACGAATAACTGCATATAATTACGAGATTAAAGTGTTTTTACACATTGTATGTAGATAAACTTGTTGTTGGACACTCCATTACCCAAAGTAGGGCCTAAAAAAACATATGTTACATACTCTTTAAGATATACAAAATGTTCCTTTTTTTTCTATTGGTTGTAAATAAAATCAACTTAACTAAACTGCGGTCATGATGTGTTAAATGGGCCAACTGGAATTGGTTACTTTGACAAATAGCCAGTAAGATTTATCCATCTCTAATCTTTTATGAACTTGGATACAATACAATACAATACCTAAATACAAATGCTGAAAATAAGAAACTTACTTATAAACAAACACCATTGTCGTTCAACATCAACGTCACTATCAAGCTGTCAACAACAACTTTATGAAAAACACATTCTCTCATAAAGACTTCTTTTTCTCCATCCACATTTTTTGGAAACTTTACCCATCCTAGCAACCTTTTTTTCAAGACAGGTAAAAGCTTTTAAACCACCATGTTCTTATGTCACAGAAAAACATGAATGGATCTTATGCTTTTGCTAACCTTCAAACCCTTAAAAAAACATTGACTTTGGGATAAGGGAACCAGAAGTGCTAAAAGGCTGACTCGTTTCCGGGATTGTCAACAAAATACATCATAACTAGCACTCTAAATTTGAGCAGGGATGTTCACCCTCCATCACGCTTGAGGTTATCATCACAAAGTATGACCATGTCTTACCAGTACTGTAGCTCATCACTAATTTGATTTATGTGCGGTAAAGAGCACATATTTATAATGCCATGATGTCTTGTTCCTTTCCAGGACACAATTTTCTTGACCAGTAGGTCCCATTAGGTTGGATTATGAGCGGTAGTTATTACTTAAAATTCAGATGTAATTTGTTTTGGTCTGTGGGCCACTTTGGAGCCCTGAAATCCAACGCTGGTAACTCAATTATGTGTCAGGGCAAATGCGGAGTGGAAAAGGCACAGATAGAGTAACCTTTATTTTGAACAGTAATGCAACCATAAAATGGAGCATTCTGGGGACTGTGCCAGCACATATGACCACTTAGCGGTCGCACTTTTGGTCCATCTCAGAACATCCATTTCAACTGGCTTGTATTATCTCACCACACTAGCCGAGGTCCATAAAACAAATTAGGGCAATGCTGTCTGATTATCCCTGCCAAGCAGCCGGCTAAATCCTGTTCCATATCACCTAGATCAATGCAATCTATCAAAAGCTTGGGTTTAAGTTAAGCAAATGTTCACACGTTGAGAAACATCACTCTTATTTCAGGTTTTATTTAAAAATGTCATACTATACATGCATAGGCATGACAATCTATGTATGATAACATAGTACAATCTATGTTATCTATCTATTTATCATATGACAATAAATTTGAGCTACAAGAAAAAGTAAAAATATGAATTTTTGTCCAATTTTAGATTTTCCTAAAAAATAAATACATTGCTCTCGTCTCGGGTTCCCAATGCTCCAAGTTGTAATTAAATTATTAAATTTGTCTACGTTTTCTGAGAGGTTTCCCTTAAGTCTTTCCTAATACAAACTGGATGCTTGTCTGTCAAAAACAAAGCTCTTACGTCAAAAAAGACATATTAATGCATTACTAAGAGTATTGATTGGTCTCTAAAATATTTATTAAATATCATCTGTAAACTACGGACTGAAACTACTGAAACTTTGGACGAATATCAATCATACCCAAGTACCTTATTCGCTGATCCGAAGTGGAAATTCGTTTCGATCACCACGACAAACTGAATAATAAATATCAACGGCATTTTCTCTATGACATACACTTTGCGTTCATCCCTTTCAGCAATGCTTTTCACAGGCATTTTGCGTCTTAAACCGCATGGAAAACTCGAGCCGCGCCTCTTTCTCACTTCAAATGACCTGCGCACTCAGAAAAGTATAACTATTTCCATCTCGATGCGATGCCGACGGGCCTAGAAAAATGTTCGCAGAGACGCAAAATGTGAATTCACATTAAAAACCTATTTTTGATTCAAAATGGCAAATTTTGGGCGAAAATCGACTAGTTTGCAGGTATGCTAATGAATGTTGTAAACTACACTTCCCTAAAGGAAATCTGCACGGGTCCTACAACATTTGTAGGGAAATAATGGGAGATGAATATTTGTGGCAAAGATAAAAAATTCAATTAAGAAATTAATAGATTATTCAGTGTTGCCTGTTAAGCATGCAATGCATGTCTGTGTGCTGACTGTGTGAATTCCAGCTTGGTTCTGATCGGATGAGGCCATCTGCATGCAGTGGGACCCTAAGAGAGTCGGTAGGCATGCTGGGCTGCTCCCAGTAGATAAGCTCTTTTAACACTTTAAGGAGAGCAAGAGACCTTTGTGGGCTGAGGGTTTGAGAGATTTGCTTTATGGAGAATGCTCAAGACAGCAGTTCATCCAATTGGAGGAAATGTACAGAGCTCAATAAAAAGTATAATTTGACGACCCTGGAACATTGCAACAGTTTTCATACAAGACTGTCAGATTAAAGGTACAAGAGTGGTCACTAGGGCCGTACACTTTCAAAATGTACTCATTTGCATATAAAGAGTGCACATTAGAACCTTAAAAAGGTACATATTGGTACCAAAAGCCCTTTTCGGACGGGATTATATTTCTAAACAACGTCTGGGTAACAGCTGTTCTCACATGACGTCTTTGAACATATGTACCAATTGGGACGGGACTAGGACCTGGTTTTATAGACAAGGCTTAGCTTATACATTAGATAATTGAGGATAATTAAATCGCTTTTATTAAAATGTCTTCTATAAAAACATTACTGGTGTACTCTTGAGACAAAACAAATGCAATTACATATTTAAAGATATTTTCAGTTAAGACAGCTGAGAACTTTCACTTTAGTCTGGGACTAGTGCTAAGCCTTGTCTGTGAAAACGGATATGTATCTCTTAGGTTATAACAGAGTTAGGAGTGTCTGTTTCATAGGCTTGGGCGCTGCATAAGATCATGTGCTCGGGATACGTCCATTACGTATGTCAGATGACCCAACAACTGCAGCCTGCTTAAAATAAAACCACAGAAATGAAGAAAACATGATTTTTTTTAAATAGGACATTTTTATTTTCATGAATTAACATTACCATTATGTAATTGAGTGGAAAAATAAAGCTGAGTTCCTTAATTGATACTGATATTACAGTTTTACGAGATTTGGTTCGTCTTGGTTTAATTTTTGTATTTCGCGGAATTGCAAAAGCATTCATGTCTGTTCAAATGGAATGATTGAAAGAATGACTGTAGGAAGTATACAGTATATACACGTGTGAGGAAAAGCTTATGGCAGTACACGTTGGCCAAAACACGTAAAGAAACACACTTTGAAAAGCAATAACAGACACTCGCATTCGGACCGGCTTAGATTTCTCAGAGTACGACTGAGTTCGGCGAAAAACAGTAGCTAAATTGTCATATTAAGCCTTTTAAGAATTTTGGACCCTCTACGTTCTACATTGATTATTATTTTATTTGGCTACGTTGTAGTCACAGCGTTTACACATGCACAGATTTATGTCCGCGATTCAGAATCACTCAAGTCATTCATCGCAACATGTGAGGAAATCTAAAGTAAATCTGCACACTTCTTGCCCGTCACAAGTTAATGTCAATCTGAATGACCCTCGACTCGTGAACTGACCTTCAAACCTATGGGATCTATGCAGAGATCAGTGCAACGGATTCAGAAACCTCAGAGGAATGACTGAAATCTTTGTATCGACAACCAACAAATTTCCATCTAATCAAGTTTTCTCAAGTGTACTTGTGCTTTCTCAAATTTATGAGAAAAATGTCTGTGATCAGTGAAGGGTGTGCTTGAGATGAAATAACACAAGTGATGTCTAAAGGGACTTAAGGGGAATCAAGTGATTTATGTTTATTCTCTGTCATTTCAAATGGAGATGTATTTTGTCAAATTATACAAAACGTGTAAAAATATTATTTAATGTTGTGCATTTGTGATACTGTATATGAAAGCTAGCTATTGATAGTTGACCATTACATTTATGTTGTCACTTTATATCTTTGTGTTCATCATAACAAAGACATTTATACAGATTTGGAACAACTCGAGGGTGAATAAATGATAAAGAATTTTTATTTTTATGTGAACTGTGAAGAGTGTGTATTCACAACCGTTAAGAGAACCAAACAGTGTTCAATTTTATTATTAGAGGCAGTGATGCCTGTAACTTGCTACTTAGTAACGCGTTACTTTAATCTGACCACATTTTTCAGTAACGAGTAATCTAACGCGTTACTTTTTCCAAACCATTAATCAGATTGAAGTCATTTATTAAGTCACTGTGCGTTACTATTTTTGTCATTTTCCTTGGTAAAAATATATATTTTTTGCTTTCTTCTTGCGTCTCAGGGAGTGAAGTCACGTAGCATTATGCGACAATTCCCATTTTCAGCATGAGGACAATTCACGTGTAATAGCCCCTACCACACAGCAAAACAAACGTAAACAACAATGGAGGGAGGAGAGAGATGCGCGTTTCTATCTGGAAATACAGTCACAAGTTTGTGTCCGCTAGATAACAATATTAAGGTTTGTTGTACTCTCTGTGCTGGCGGCAGAGTGCTATCTATCTACAAAAACACTACGTCAAATTTTGAAGAAACAACCAAGTGTTGCGAAGCAGAGAGCAGCAGGTCCCCCACGACCCAAACAACAAATGCTGGACTTTGGTGCAAAAGCAGTAAGTGGGGGAGAGTTGAAGAAGTTGGTCGGGCAGTAGTGACGCGGGGATGGCAGTCAAATTTGCGGGCGCTGCGGATCATCCGCGGGTCAGATGGGTCGGGTAATAAAAAAATACATTCAGATTAATTGCGGTTGGGTCGCAGGTGGATGATATCATATACAATATTAACAACATTTCTCTAAAAATACGAATATGTTTTAAATGCATTTTTCATCAGGCGCTAATTTGCAGTAATTTATAAGAAATCCGCGCGTGGCGGCGGTGGAGAACGGTCTATTTCTTAAAGCAAAAATGGAGGCAAAACAGATCCGAGAAAAATGTAAAAAGGGAGAATTAAAAAGAAAAAAAAGGTAGAAAAGAAAAGTATCGCGTGGGAGCGTTTTAACCGAAGTGGTTAACGAGGATGAATCAAGTACTGGGTATGTAATATCCGTGGATGGATAATTTATTTGAAACAGCGGATGCGGGTGACATTTTAGCTTATCCATGCATCTCTATCGGGCAGTATGTTGTAGAGAAAATGCTGCCCTTAAACACGCTTGACTCGCTCTCGTTTCGTGCGTTTTACACTTGTTTGGTAAAACCACTCCTTGCTGCTCTAATGCTGTGAACAACAGGTTCAACGTTCATAAAACATGTTAGAAAGAAATTAATAGTGACATTTATAAATAATGTGAATTATAAATAGTATGTTTTGCCATTATTAAAGTGTTAACAGTGAAATCAAGAAAATCAGTCTTAATATTATTTTTAATAAAATCATGTTTTTTTTTTAGGAAATACTGTTTAAGTTCAATTTAAAATGTCAGGAGATACATTGTTGACATTACTGTTAAAAATACACTTCCAATAAAGTGAGTGTTGGCAAAACCCATTGTCATTTTTATGTTGAGTCAGCAGGGGTATTGGCGGACAGCTGCTGAACGTAACTGATAAAGTAATGCCTTATCTAATTTAGTTACTTTTAAAATCCAGTAATCTGTACAGTAACTAAATTACTTTTTAGAGGTATAATCAGTATTCAGATTACTTTTTCAAAGTAACTGTGGCAACACTGATTAGAGGTCTTACCACCACTAGGGAAATACCCACTTTATTTCTTCCCTTAGCGGGTGGCATTTTTCCCTTTAAGACTACACAATTATCTCCAAATGTGATCTTATACTCTACCAAGCATCTCACACAGAGATGAAGTGACTGGCCATTAGGCGATAAATTGTTTTAGCCAATGGGATTTTAGGCTGAAGACATTAACAAAGCTGTGAGACCTGCTGGGAGACCTCTTCTCTTCTGCCACCACACACATATATGTGAACAGAAGAAGAGACAGAAGGAAAACGGATGATAGAGTTTCCATTGACTTTAATGAGATTTTTATGATGGCGTTAACAACATCCTGAGCCAACAATGGAAACCCCACCCTCCCCTGTTTATGGCCTAAAACAGTTATAAACTATACTGCATTTTGTTCCCGCATTGTAAATGAAATCTCTAGGACACCATGGGTCATCTGCTATAGGCTAAAATATCTACCTGCTTATGATCAAGGGCTCTAGTTTAGGATATAGCTTGTTTTTACACTGCTAAATAGGAGACATTCATAGATAATATGCTTGAGTCAAATTCATTCATCAAAAAATAAAACATTAGCAGCCATTGCAAAAACAGTAGATTACGTAAAAAAGTTGTACCAACCTCCATTTTTCATTGCATATTGATCCTTTAGCTAAAGTACATGGTTTTGAATTGTTTAGTATTACGGATGGCACTTTTTGTTTTACCATCAAATTTGGACATTTTGAAATGTATAGTGTTTACATCATCATAAGTTCAACAGCAAAAAACTAAATATACGCAAAAGGGCTGTCACAACATACAATAAAAGTGATATTAAATAAACACGATTATTGATATTGTGTTAAAAATGATTTTTTTTTACTTTTTAACATATACCATGATAATATTGCTTCTGTGAATTCTTTTGGACAAGATAACCGTACAGTGACAGTTTGATATCGACTATAGATGGATGCATACGCCTAGCCCGCAGTTAACATCTGGTCTGTGTTTGTTGATCTGGTGAATGCCCAGAAATTATTTATATTTTAACAACAAATATTATTATTATTAATTTTAACGTATAATACCTATATTAAATAAACAATTTGTTGATTTTTTTGTATAAGTAACGGTTCTTGACTAGATATACTTTTAACTAGCTAGCTAATGTTATTTACTTTTTATTTCTTATGCTTGTTATCAGAAATAATCTACAGGGACTCAATTCATTTGAGATGTTAAGTTAAGTTAGGCCACAAAAGTTTAGGCCTTTAACTTAGGTTTTGTTGTATTATATAATGCTTCTGTCCTTCTGAAACTTTGTATATCATAATTTGTCATAAATCATAATTATTAGTCACCCATTATGTTTGTAACTGGGGTTTGCAAATATCTAACCGATAAAAACATGTCAACTTTGACAGCAGTGTTGAATCATATAAAAGTCGATTTTTTTCCATTTCCTGAAAAACTGTGACCATCGAGAATTTGAAAGGACGGCAGCGATATGTCAGAATTTATTGTTCAATCTGAATCAAGGTTGCATACATTATAAGTGTTTTAGAACAGTAGGCAACAGACAAACTACAAAGAGTAAAACTCCCGTTATTTACTTACAGCTTTTACGGTGTACAATCTAACCAAATAATGAAGCAGATGTCAACCGCCATAAAGTCCCAAGAGACCTAGATATAGGAGCCTGTTTGGTGATGGAAAGCACACCAGCCCGGCTCACTCACACGTGACCAGTATCTTGACCTTTACGTAGAAGGTTTCCTAGCTACCACATTGATGCTGAGAAACAGCATAAAGTCTCCTCTCAGGATAAGGGAGTGTGAAAAACATCAAAATAAGCCAGTTATACATCTTCACACATATACATTATACACGTGACACTATTGTGTTCACTTGGAGGTTGCTCAATTCTTACCGTTCCCACCACCTTTCGCAGCAGCCATGTCTTTCTGTCTGTGCTTTTACTTCTCCGCATATAACAAAGTAAACATTGATTTTCTCATCCAGACTGCTGTCTCCAGAATCTCCTTAAGACTGGGACAGACTCTCAATAAGATCTGTCTGTAAACATGAGAAGCAGAGTACTCATATTAGCAGCCATAAAATAAATCTGATTTGGTTATTTATTTCTGATAAGGGCAGCTAATAAATCGCAAATAAATGAGTGAGTAGATGGAGAAATGGAGAATAAAAGCTCATCATTCAGAATAATACCCTGCTGTGTATCAGGACTTTTTCGCTTGGATCCTTTCTAATCGATGCTCAATAACCGCCTCAACATCAAACAATCGTGAAACAGATGATCAGAGACTAAGAACAAATGTTATGGCTAAATAGAAATGAAATTGAACGGATAAATGGATGTGGGGACATGTACAACTGGACAGAATATTCACACTACAGTCCTTTATTCATAATGCACACAATATACCATCTGAAAGAGAGAAGTTACACAGAGTCATCGGTTGAGAACATGAAGTATATGACAGATTCTCAGAATAATAAGTGTGGACTGTGGCGGAGTGTGATGAAGGAGAATAATCTGTTGCTGCTTTCTCTAGCCTGCAGCCAGCACGACTCTGCAGACGCAGGAGCCTCTCTGCATTTTAAGAAGCAGCTGAACTGTCCCGCACATCAGGGGTCTTTGTTAAATCCAGGACTGAGGCTGAACTCTTGGTGATTTCCACACAAATGATATGGAGTTAATTTATTAACTCATTCGCCACCAGCTTCTTTAAAAAAAAGTTGCCAGCCAACGCCAGCGTTTTTTAACATTTTCACCCAACTTTAATGGCTCACAGTAAATTTTCTATAAAGAATATATGGACAAACAATATGTCAAATGAAAAAACAGAGTCTCAGCTTTTAAACAAAAGAAACCGTATTCTTCTATCTTTATTTGTTCGTTTTTTATCCTTCCGTAGATGTGGGTAGGTTTCTTCAAAAAAGCATCATTTTGATTAACAGCTGAGATAATTAAAAAAAATTGTCACAGATTCCACTCAGAATAATCATTAAAAACCACTAAAACATATACGTTCTAGGTTCTGGGATTCTGTACTTTTTCCCAGTGGTGTGTACTAGCGCCAACTGCTGTACAACAGTAAAAACACTGATTGCCTGTAAAAATTGTCTTTCGTTTTTTTTAAATGACGAGATAACTTGTCAATGGCGCTGAAAGAGTTAAAGACCCCGTGAAATGTTTTAATGAGCACAGTTTTCTTAGCTGTGTGAGCATTTTCTATTGACACAATTGAAATGATTGTTATTCGATTTGAAAGCTTTTAAAGTTAAAACATTAGAGGACCAGTGTATCAAATTCAGCGGCATCTAGTGGTGAGGTTGCAAATTGCAACCAACGGCTCACTCTAACCCTCCCCTCTCTTTCGAAGCCATAGGGGGATGACACAGAACTAAGATGTCATCATGCTTTCGCTTCTACGAAAGCACTGTTGATCTACGAAAAATCTACGAAAATCTACGAAAGCTCTGTTGAGCAGTTTGTCCGTTTAGGGCTACTGTAGAAACAACATGACGAATTCCATGTTAGGGAACCCGCTGTGTATGTAGATAGAAATAGCTCCTTCTAAGGTAATAAAAACATAACGCTTCATTATGTAAGATCTTTATGTGATATTGCATTTCTGTCAATAGATCCTCCAAACACATATAACCTTTAATCCATGCTGAAACTGTATTGTTTATTGTTATTTTATGTTAGCTAATGCATGTACCATTGTTAACAAATACACGCTTACTGTAAAGTGTTACCACTATAATTTACCTGTTATTGTTGCAGGGTGTAACAATAACAGGGATGGATATCCTATAAACTTTTCAAATGCATAAACATCATTCGCAATTTCCACCTTTAACTTTAGCACCTGCACTTTCAAAGACATTTTTCCATATACTAACATATAAATATTTAATTTTTTGAAATGATACTTCTGTGTGTATATATATATATATATATATATATATATATATATACATATATGTATATATATATATATATATATATATATATATATATATATATGTGTGTGTGTATATATATATATATATATATATATATATATATATATATATATATATATGTATGTATGTATTTATGTATGTATATATATATATATGTATGTATATACAGTTTATTGGACAAATTGGACAATTGTTACAGAGTTGTACCCAAAAGGTTCAAAAGTATTGCAAGTACTATAGTATACAAACATATTTTTTCATGTCTGCAATTTATATTTCCCTATCCTATATAATATCCATCCATCCATCCATTTTCTACTGCTTATCCGAACTACCTCGGGTCACGGGGAGCCTGCGCCTATCTCAGGAGTCATCGGGCATCCTATATAATATAATTTAGTTAAATATTATTTTATTTATTGGAGGTCCTCTATTTTATCGATTTTATCTTATTTTATTTTCATATATTTTAGATTTAATCCAAGCAGGCTTTTATTTAAAAAAAAATCTTTAAAAAATAAAGAGCAATATGTTGATGTTCACAAACGTTAAGAAGAAAAGACAAGCAATTTTAAGATCTGCATTTCCCCCAACTTTGCTGAATTTGAACCAAATCGTGACTTAAAATCCGAGGTACATATTTTGTGCACCAAAATATTATTTGATATTATATTGTACAGTATCTGCCTGAGCCTTAAAATTAGCATATGAATGTGAATTTTAACTGCCCCTTTGGCTTGTTTGTAAAGACTTTGCTATTATATTACAAGCCTCTAAGCTAACAAACAAGAATTAACCCCAACATTACAATCCTACAATTTTGCTGAAGACATCAGGCAGGCGGTAATAGTTTGGAAATGTACGATTGAGAAGATTATTATAAAGATAACAAACCCAATCCAAAACACAATCAGACACCCCACCACAGCAAAACAATTCACGTGCCAAAGCATCTAAAACAGCATCCTCCCCATATAATCTTACAGGCAGATGACACCACATCTCAACCTCATTGGAACCATCCAACAACAACAGCCAACAACAGCCTGGATATTTTCATCAGTGGCCACGGAAAAGCATCCAGGCATCTTATTGAGCTTTGTAATCTAAGTGAAAGCAGTCTGGAATGCAACCTTTTAATCTTTATTGGATTTACTGTTTTTCATTCTTGCCTGCCTACAAAAGAGCCTAATGAATTACTTGCCTTTTGGCCTGTCTCAACTCATTTCTCTGCAAGGTGAAATGTGCTCTTTGACATTAACACCACGGTTACCAAACATTAGCTGCGAAGTCATTTTAATAGAGCCAGAGAGGAGCGTTTTAGTGCCACCTCTGACCTAGACCTGTCCACACGGTATCTGACCCAACCTGAAGCAAACCTTACAAAAAAGCAGCACTCGTCTCTATATGCTGCACTGAAAGATTCATGATTTCACTTGGCATTTCAGACGCAATTTCAGGTGCAATTACTAAAAATGTGTGGACCGCTGTGACCTGACACCTGGGACAAGCCATTATGCGCGAGGGAAGTAGTTTGGATTTGTGCTTTCCACTATCACTGAAGTGCATAAAGCATTCCGGCACCAGCTGGCAACAGAGGTTGGCTTCAGTGCCAAGAGATCCCGGAGAATTTGCACTCAGAGCTTGTTACGGGTCAATGTTGCGTTGCAGTGTGGTCCAGAGAGCAAAGGCTTTAATGGTGGAGGGGTTCAGAGGGCCACAGAGCAACTGCAGTACAATATGGCTGAGGAGAGGATCGGCTGCCGATAAAATCACCTTTGACGCCTGAGAAACCTCAAAACTATAGAAGCCTAAAACCACACTCCATGACTTTAAACCCTGGGTGCATTTGTTTCAAGAGCCATTCGAGTATCTAAATTCGAACAGAAAATATTACGAAAAACACACAAAAAAAATGAAATTCAATCTTAATAACATTTTTATGTCAACAGGTTCCATATAACTGGATTACGTTAAATTTAAGTAACATTATCTATTTCAGTTAACTTAAAATACTTACATAAAGTTAATGCAATGTTGTTTAGGTGAATCAGATTAAGAGGCTTTTTTCTATTATTAACTTGATGAAGTTCAATTTTGCTAAAATGTATATTTTACATTGAACAAATATGAAAAAACGAATTTTATCGATTAGGTTATTCGATGAAGTCATTTAAGATAATTTTTTCTTTTATAGGCTACATTTTCTACATTAATTACAATAAAGTAAAGAGAACTTAACAGAAATTCTAATTTAATAATGTAACCGCCGACTACCTAACGAAAGGCAAGGCTTTTCTGAACAATGGTAACCAAAAATGAATAAATAAAGTTATTTGCTTGTAAAAATGGGAGGGGAGTCGACTCTGAATCACACAAACGAGACGTGGAATAGTTCACCTGCATATCAACGTCACTACACATATTTCCTGCCTACGTTTTGCTGAGACTACCGCGAAAACGTATTTCTCCTCCTCCAAACACTGTCGCTCGTTCGTGATGCGTGTGTATCATGTCTAGAGCCTGTGTTCTACGCTGTGACACTAAGTCCGTCTTATTTCAACTACCAAAAGAAGAACGTCTGAGGGAAAAATGGTTACAATTCATTTATCAAACGGAGTATAACCCCAGGGTTGTATTGTGCACGCGTCATTTCACCGAAGATTGGTTTAATAATCTTGCCGCGTTCACTGCAGGGTATGTGAAACGACAATCCTTGAAAGAGGGAGAATACAAACTCTATTTGGACCCGTTAGCTCCACTGAATCACAACCTCTAAGTGTGACTTTAGATTTTTGTCTTAACTTCAAGAAATATTTTCGTACCTTATGTCTGTGTTTAGCTAATGCATATAACGCTAACATTAGCATGTACCGTTATTTCAAGGGTGTTCCAGTTTGTTTATCTTGTTATTAACTTTGTGCACCTATATAGATATATTTGGGTTTCATATATATCATTTCTCATGACGTCGACTTTCTGAAATGCTCTATGTACCATGACAACAGACAGTTAAGACGAAATAATATTATTACTAACGTATTAACAGTATTTTAAGAAAAAAAAATATTTTATTTCATTGATGAGTAAAAGCACAACATGCATGTTGTCACACTGGGAGTTTTTATGACAAGAGTTGTCACTTGCCACTGACAAACATCCTGCTCCAGTCGAGTCGAGTCCAGTTTGTTGTGGATTAGCGTCTTCTTCCTCGTCAGACTCGGGCTCAAAATATACGGTAAAATCGCCGCCATCTCTAGCTACACATATAATACACATGACATCCAACCACATGTAAACCGTAATCCTGTAATGATGGTAGTGGGGTTCCATTTGCGACAAATGATGAACGGGTTTGACCAATAACAACAGACTACACCATCTGACCAATCACATGACAAAAGGTTAGTGGGTAGGCGGGGCCTAGACGGATGAATCGCATAAAATAAAACATATTTAAGAAAACAACTCTTACGCAAAGCATGCTGGGAAATATAAGTCATCTTCCCAGTTGTAACTATTTTATGTTAACACAACTCCTTTATGTTGTCCCAACGTGAATGGATTCAGTTATATGATTTAACATAAATCATGGTGTGACCAAATTCCAAAACTTGTGCCGAATTAACTTAAAGAGTTAGTAACATTAGATCTTGAAAATGACATTTCATGCAGTGTGTTATGTTGCCGTGTTTGAATGTAAGTAGTCTGCCAAGTTGTTTTCCCTATTTGAATGAATAACAAAGTTATTGACTTGTAAAAAAGGGAGTCGACTCTGAATCAAGCAAACGAGATGTGAACTAGTCCGAGTCTCTAACCGCCGCGTATCTAAGTCACTAGAAATAGTCCACGCCTACGTTTTGCTGGGACTGCTGCGACACATTATGAACGCGTTTGACCAATCACAGCAGACTCCCATAATGATGATAGGTGTTACGTTTGCGGCACATGGTGAATGCGTTTGACCAATCAGATGACACTAGGCTAGCGGATAGGAGGGGATTAGATGGATGAATCGCGGAACAAATCATTTGAGAGTCAGTCAAGAAGTAAGGTAAGAATAACTGACTATTATTACGTCATAATAGTGTTTTTACACCTTCTATGTACATAAACGTGTTATTGGACACTCCATAAACCAAAGTAGGACCTCAAATCATATGCTACTTACTCTAAGTAAATTGGACAATGAGCAAAAATCTTTTTTTTCAGTGTAGGTTTTTCTATTCCAGTATAAAAATGCTCATTCATAATGCACACAAAGCACTATCCATGAAGAGATGGCTGGTACGGAAAAATCTGATGAATATAGTCCAGATCTGAACATCACGCAGCATAAGCATCTGACCTCCATGATGCTCTTGCATGTAAACAGAGGCAAATCCCTGCAGTCACATTACAAAATCACCAAAAATGTTCTCAGAAGAGAGGAAGCTGTTATAACAGCATAGGGACATTCTATTGTAATCTCTGTAATTGCCAATGGTTTTGAAATTAAAAGCTCAGCAAGCACATAAAGGTGTGGAGTTTGAATATTAAGGTCATACACAGAAGCTTACATTACCGCTCAATAGAAACAAATGTCAGTGTATTTTTACTGTAACTTACGTAATGCATATCAGTCATTGGGGTTTTAAAGCCGTGTTTCTGCCTTACTGATTAAAACATCAAATTTGCAAGGGCCATATAGGTTTACAGACACAGCTCTTAAATCACTTTAAACAATCCAAAACCTGAATCATCATCATGATGTTGACAGTAAAGCCGCAAATGTTATTTATTTAAAATGTATTCTACAGCAGTAACATTTTTGTTTTATGATATCTTGTGTAATATTTACTAGAAATCCACCGAATCAAAATTTCTCCACCAATACCGATAGTCGATTATTCAGAGTGATATCTACAGATTCCGATAGTATGGCGGTAATATTTACTCGCATTGACTAAATTCTGTAGAATAGTTAAATATTTCTTAAAAAAAATCGTTTGTCTTCTGCAAAACATAAAAGATGATATTTTAAAGAATATTGTAAGCTGGTGGCCAGTTAACAATATTCTTAAAAATTTCATCTTTTGTGCTTTGCTGAACTACTCCTTTATGAAATATTCACTTGCAGTGGTTTTGTGTACATACAATATAAGTGAATGGTGGGGGGGGGGGGGTTGTGCTGTTCTGTTACCAACATTATTCCAAATATCTTCTTTTGTGTTTAATGTTGGAGAGACAAGATTGTGAGTACGTGATGACAGAACTTTCTGAATCTTATTCATTCATTAAATGTCTATAATGAATGAACACCTATCCGGTGATGTTTCTAAATATAATCAACATCTCTTTTGATATATCGGCCATGATCATTTGCTGGTAACAGCAGATAGTGTGAAAAATTTCATCGACCTATACCAATTATTGGCTAATATATTGGTGCATCTTTTATTTTCAGGTAGCAGGCATATTGGTTAAAGCCTGAAAGGTTTATTTCTAACACTGGTTTGGCACTGTATTGAAATGAAAGGAAAAAAACATTAAATATTTAAAAAAACATTGTTAAGAAAAAGTGTCGTAACACTTTCGTCCTACTGTCCATCAAAATTCTTCAAAATTCATTGGTTAAAATAGTCACGCCATCTCAAAAAGGATGTGTTAATAATTAACAAGTTCTTTGTGTTATTCTATTTAGCACATTATGTGTGATTTTGTAAAAAATAAAAATAAAAGGGACAACACACATTGAGTTAAAAGTGCTGCAACCCAAAATGTGTTGTCCCAGAAATAACACAGATGGTCCAAAATAGCCCACTTAAAAAAATGCACAAAGTAAACTAATTAAAAAATGAATAAGCCTGATACAGCTTCCTGCATGAACACACCATGAGGCTATAAAAGCAAGTGACCGGGTTGGTACCGGTGACACGACAAAGCTTCCACAGAGGCCCCTTAATCTGGAGCCAAGCGGAGATATTGACTAACACAGGAAGTCATCCCTCCTTACACGTCTGACATTAGCCTTGTTTGTGTTTCACCATATGCCGCCTACTCCAGGGATACAATATGTCAGTGACAAACACGGGTCTTATTTTAACACATCGAGTCATTTGCTGCTACACTCTCCATTCACTGAATTTTTATTCCATTTTACTCGATGACCTTGCAACAGTTTTTTCTTTTGCTCCTTAAGGAGTAATTTTTTTTAACTAATAGGAAAGTGCATAATTGCTTGGCCATGCTGCTGATTACTATGTGAATTCCCAGGTCTGATCGCACATTTGCAACATTCTGATTAATGTTAAACCCAATAATCCTCGGTAGACTGGCTGGGTCAAACGTATGGTGACTCAGCTGCCATGGAAGTATCACACACAGCGTTTATACAATCATCATTAAAGAGCCCCAATCCCCAAAAATGCACTTTTAAATGTTTATCTACCAGAAATTGAGTCGCCATCGTCATTCAAACGGCTGCGAGCTGACCGCGAGTCGATGCGAGCCCTAGGTCGAAAGCTAGAGCTCCGAGTAACGGGAAAGGTTGAAAAATCGAAGCTCCTGGACCCGGTGGCCCAGCTGCTCGAGGTGCTTTGACCCCGGCTCGCTGGTCGGGAACGCCCGGAAGACCATGCTCCGGCCAGTCGCCTTCCGCTGAATGTATCTCTGGCTCCTGGGGTCACGGCGAGTCAACTCAGGTCAGTATAGCAGGGGTTTCGCCAAAACATTGTTTTTAAATTATTTGTTTATCATGTTAAGCGGCTTTGTGTTCAGTCATGGTAAAACGCATCGCGCCCATCGGTTAAGAAGACTTGTGATATAATTTCTGTAAAACGTATTCATTACAAGGAAAGCAAGTTATAGCAGTGTCTGTCTCAGTGAGTTCAGTGTTTTCTCCTATGTCCTACATGCGACAATACTTAGAGCAGATAGAAACCGAGTTCGCATTTGTAAGACAATGAGGTTACGCAGAAATTGCTCGACACATAATAACAACTGGTTACTGATCTTTACATACCTGTCTGTCATATACTATTACTCTGAATGCATGTTTATGCCTATATCCCTGTTTATGTCTGTTAGTAATGTGCATGCACATGATTAATTATCAATGGCCAACACTTCGTACAGCAAATGGTCAGCATATGTTTTCGTCTTTTCCATTTAATTCGTATTTATGAACAAGCCATTAAGGAGACTTATATTCCGTTTAGTGTGTGGCAGGGGTCTTCAACTACTTTTCTTTAAGGGCCAGATTCCAAAAGTCTAAATTGGATGTGGGCCAGTTTTTTACCATATCCTCATTTCTTCTATTATTTTGTATTTCTGTTATTTATTGCGTTTTGTTCCTTTTATACTGTTTTTGTTGCACATAAATATTGCATCCAGTATTTGTGTCTTTTCATGAGATTAAATAGGGACTTTGTCTTTTTCATTTTATTTTATATTCCTTCATGCGTTACCAAAATTGCTGCTAATTTACTCACCCACAATCCCCCAGTATCCAAAATGTGGGTGACAAGAATTATTTAGTATAGTATTAAGTAAATATAGCCATTTAAATCATACATAATGAATGCAGTAATAAAAATATAGGACACAACAGTTCAGGTGGTGTACCCTTCCTGCAGTTAGCCTACTTTCAAGGGTGCCTATCACGTGCGCAAACCGACTGCCTGTGGCTGTGGATTTACATTCATTCATTTGGCTGACGCTTTTATCCAAAGGGACCTAAAAGTATGAGAGCATATAAACATTTTATCAACACGCTAAACAGTACCGTTGGTTTTAAAAAATTGCTGATTTTAAACGTTGTAAATAACATTACGTTTCTTGGACAGACCGATTAAATCGCTTTATAAGACGTCAATTGTTGTGAGCTGAGGGAATTATTTTCATATGTAGTTTGGACTTTTAATGATGCGGTGTCTCAGTACAGGCATGCCTTAAAGCAGTGGTATTCAAACCCTGGGTCGCGACCCTCGGGTGGGTCGCGCAAATTAAAAAATGGGTCGCCAGGATGATTTAAGACAAATTTTACTAAAATAATAAATTAAATTTTATCATACAGTAATAAAGATAAAAACATATTTTTTTTATAGAAATACACCCAAATGTATTTAAATAGAGGCAAAATAAATCCATAAATCAAACACGGTGTCACCTGACCCACGTAAATTGTGCGCAGTGTCGTTGACGCAACCATTTTTCTAATCCTGTGAGATGATGCAAATAGTTCACTAGCATCAGCGTGACATTAGTAGCAAGTCTTTATGCTAAACATGAGCAAGTCAAGGCCAAAAAATACCATTTATGATTTTTTCAAAAGTAAAAGAGGGCCTGAGACCGAGACCTTTTCAAATGAAGGAGCTGAAAATGCCGTCAGCGGACCATCCTTGTATCCCGAAGCACAGCTCAGCACAAAAGACAGCGAGGGCGATGAAAAAGCAGAAATCTTCAGCAAGGCCATATAAAGATGACTTCTTGAAGTTTGGATTTGTCAACTGTTCTGACGCATACCATGCTGCAATACCAATCTCTGTAATTTGCTGGGAAAAGTTAGCAAATGAAAGTTTAAAGCCAGCGAAGATGGAAAGACATTTAAGTACGTGCCACGCGCCTGAATTTAACCTCTGAAGAAGAATCAGAAATGCTTCATCTTACTTGTGACAGCACGTTGAAGAGTCCTCACAAAACAGTAAAATTGTCTTCGTTCTGGATCGGCCTTTCCACGGAGTATCCAATGCTGAGCAAAGCAAGCATTATATTGCTACTACCCTTCACAACCACCTATAAGTGTGAAACTGGATTTTCAGTTTTGACCAAAATGAAGACGAGACAGCGAAACAAACTGGATGCTTCTCCCGACATGCGTGTTGCCCTTTCGTCTTGCGATCCAGCCTGGGAACAGATTGTGCAGGCCAACCCTTCTCATTAAGTACATTTATAAACACATAGACACGCGCAAATACGTTACCCCACATTATTTACCCCAATCTCGCTCCGTAGGCTAATATATATGTGTAGCTATTACGTGTGGGCGCGTTTCTGTATACGTATATACATATAAAGAAATGCGCGCAAAGGTAATTATATATTATATAATATTAATGGTGGGTCTCCAAATCATTTTTTTAGGGTCGCTCTTTAAAAAGTTTGAAAACCACTGCCTTAAAGCACAACGTTCTCAAAGTCTCCACTTATTCAAAATGTTAAGGCGGCCAGGTAAAGATGATTGGCCCGGTGGCCGCCAGTTGACTTGCCCTTGTGCATGGTTTTGGTTGGATAGGGCATTTCAGACATAATTGCACTTTCCGGCCATATTGCTTGACTTGATGTCACCCAAAGCACATGTGTAAGCTTTCTACCTCATTTATTGCATACAGGGAGGGAAGCAGAAGCTAATTTGCATGAATAAATGGCCATGTTCAACATATTGTAATGAAAGATATGTGGTATATTTTGAGCTGAAACTTTACAGAGACATTCTGGGGATACCACTGACTATTTTTACATTGCAGAGAACACCTGGATTTGCGGCCCTTTAAAGAGTAAGGAGACGGCTGGATGCTTTACATTTTACAATCAAATTTCTGAATTAATTTGTCAGTAAACTTTGTGTACAATTAATATTCCAACATTGAGCCTTGCATAAAAATTCTGCCATCATTTACTGTAAAAAAACTGTAGAAAAATTGTTCTGCTGAACACAAGAGATGATATTTTGAAGAATGTGAAGAAAACTAAACAGTTCTGGGACACCATTGACTACCATAGTAGTTTGTTTCCTCACTATGGAACTCAATAGTGCCCAAGAACTGTTTAGTTACAAACATTTAAAGAATGTTGTTAACTGGCCCCCAATCCCTTGCATTGGTGAATGACAGAAATTAAATGGGTCATATTGCTTGACCACGTGTTTTTTTGTGTTTTTTTATGTCTTTGCAATGAATGAGAATGTATGAGTACAGTGCATATTACTTTTATATTTTGTATTTAGGCAAATTACATACACATACACGTATACACATTAAATAAATATTTAGATGTATTTATTTATATTTACCAAAAATTGAAATTCTATATAAACATTTATTAATTTTGATTAATTATATATTTTATGAATGAATGTGTATGTGTTAATGATAAAAATGTAATGTGCAAATCTTAAAGCACAAGATTCAGCACCCCAAAATAACATTTAAAAAGTTTATTTTTTTTAAATGTTTTGAAAAAAACAGATCAATCCTAAATTCCTAAACTAAAAAAAATCATGTTTATGTATTTTGTATTCCAAGTAATATGAATCAAACAGGTGTAGTTGGGTTGTTTTGATTAAGTTAAAATAACCATAAAATCAATAACAAAAACAAGAAAAACAGAGTTTTTTTTTTTGTTTTATGAACTTGGTATGAATTTGGAGTCATTGCATTTCTCATTCTGTACAAGCAACTCTTGTGAGCTTCAGCTAGTCTGTAGCAGGCTAGTAACGGTGATAAATAGACATTTGACAGTGATGTAGATAAGAAAGTAGTTGGTTCTGGGTAAATTAAATCCACCATCAGTCTTAAACTTTGCCATTGCCATTACAATCAGCATGTTTCTTGTTTTCTGTGTGCAACAAAATCAACAATCAACTTAAGCACATAATAGATCACTGTCTGATTCCTGTGTAAATACACTAACACCACCCCTGGCCTCATTAAAAACTCGCAGCTCCACATACGATTTCTGTGCCACCTATGAAAAACGTGTCTACAAAAGCAAATCTAACCAGAATTTAATTAGCTCATCCGGGGCTGGGGGCGTCCCACATATCAATCCACCCTCTCCACTTGACCGAGAAGTGCGTATCTCACTCTCCCACCAGCTCTCATGAATACATCACGTGAGATATATCAGCTAAATTGCCCCTGAATTAAAACAACCTCAGGGGGTCGATAACGCACTCGTCTTACCTGATCCCAGGGACAGATGATGCCTCCGAAAAACATAAAGAGGTAACCCATGGTAACCAGACAGGCCCAGATCACCAGGGAGAAAACCCGGAGCAGCTTCTTGAAGATGGACTCGATGCAAACCAGGACGAAGATTGTGAGGAAAATAGCCAGCGCGGTGGGGACGGTGATTACGAAGGCGACGTGATCCTCGATATCCTGCGGAGAAATGGCAGCGTTACACAAAGACCTTTATATTCTCCCTCCGACACTCACTGGATAACAGTTCATCTGATAAACGACTGACTGGCTATCAAGCCAAAGCCCCACAGATCCAGCTGGCAAACCTGGGCCGCTTTGACTTGCTCTGAGATAAAACAAAAAGGAAAACGTATGTTGGGAGTTACAGTACACGTTGTCCATTGTCGTGCAACATGCAATACTATCATTAACTATGGTAGTAATATCAATAACTTTCATAATACAAAGTACATATTACTTTTGTGAATACACCATATTGTGAATACTGTAATGGCAAAGCGTGACCTATTTTCTTTCAATGTGCATGTCTGCTGAATTTTCTTTATTTTCCAGTGCCACTATTTCTGTGCCACTAAACAGAAATGATAAAGATTCCTGTCAGCCCCTGGTCAATAAAACACACAGTAACATCCCAAGATCACGTCATCAGTTAACCCAATGTTGCCGCTTCGGGATGTCTGGATGTTTAAACAACAAAGCAATGTTTTGATAGCAACGCAAAGTCATGGAGTTAAACTTTTAAGGGAAAATCACACAAAGACATCAACTCTAAAAAGAAACTTGAAAACTGCTGCACGTTGACTTTCATCAACTTTCTCTCATCGAGTTTCTTTCGCCTATGATTGCAAATATAGCTCCACTGCAGCTTTGCAATAACGTGTTTCAGCTCAATCTGTAAATATTCTGCTTTTAAACCAAAGATTATTACATAAGCAAAAGCAAACCTAGTTTAGTCAAGTATTCAATGTGCCGCGAGCATTTTTCATGTTCACAATATATTGATTCTACAGTGTTAGGTGCGTTTAGAAAGATTGTGATCAGAGTGAATTTTATTGGCTTCCCAGCACATGTTCAAAGTTTGTTTTTCATTGCTATCCATACAACACAGAAATTATTGACTACAGCATTACATCTGTTCTCCCATGTGTCTCACTCTTCTAATAACACTATAAACGGGCTTTTAGGTCTACAAATGTAAAGTAAAAGCATTTATGTGGGTCAGTAAGTTGCCAGCCCATGACCTCTATAATGACTGCCCCATCCTTCAGAGTAGCTATTAGATGGCTAGTGTTTTCCAAAGCTTTAAAGGTCCAGTGTGTAATTTTATGGAGGCTCTTTTGTCTGGTTATATGACGTATAACAGCCGCCTCGAACTTCCGCAGTAAACACAGTTCTTCAGTGAAAACTAAATCATCGAGCGAAATACCGGAGTGAAATGGCTGTGAATGACTTTTGCAAAATAAATCTACGCATACATGGTACAATTAGTTCATCCAAACTTATATTTGACAGTAGAGACAAACAAGAAAATATTTGCAGCGAACTGTCAAAGTTAGGATTATTTCTATTAAAAACTGAAACTTCGTTTCGAGTCTATCGGAAATGCTGCAACTTAATTGCAAGATTACAGCATGACATGGCAATATTAAAGGACTTGAAAAGGAAGGAGACACTGTGACCTGTCAAAAGGTTGCAGTTTGATCTTACGATTGCTAATGTCGTTAAACAATTGCTAATACATTAAACATTTCCTAAAACCTGTCGGGAGTAGTGCCACAACATTACCTCCATTCAAAATATCAAGCAAACACTCTTTTTGTTCGGGCTTCAGTTGGCAAATGCCGGGAATATTCTCCACAACAGAGCGAATAGCATCTTGTGTCTCCATGTCCGCTGTCGTTTTAGATTTCCCCAACTACAATCTTAAATTCTGCGCTTAGCGTCTATGTCACAGCTCTAAGATGCCCTCTGTTCGCTGGTTGGTTGGCTGGTCATGGAGTCAAACATAAACGGGAAGATGGTTTTCTTCGTACTTCCGCTCGATTTCATTTCGCTTCTGTACTCAGTCTGACGTTGTCAGGCTATGGAGCTGCGGGTAAACAGACCAATTGAGGTAAACTTTGAACTCATTAAAAGAGGCAAGTCATTTTATTAATAAAAAATGAAAGAAAAAAAAGCATTTCAAGAGAAAACTTAACTTCCTAGAACTACCTGAAGGCTCCCTGAAATTTTTTTCACTTCTGTTGTCGCGACTCTCTCTCTTAATGGCTCTGTGTAGCCCTAAACGGACACACTGCTCTAAACAGCGTGTCTCGTAAATACGTTATTGCCTTCGGAAAGAAGCATTTATTTTTACACTTTAAATGCGATCAGTTGATGGTCAGAAAGCATTTGCGCAGCTTCATCACCACAGCTTGTTTGGGACGCGGTTCAAGAAATAAATCATCTGCTCTTGTGAAGAAACAAACACCATATTAGTCTGCCATACTGGAACTTCAACCAGGACTGTCAATGGCCAAATTAAATGAAAAATAGATTTTTGTGCCAGCAAAAAAAAAAATAACAACCCATGTCCACAGTTAAATATGTTGCCAGATCTTTATTGTTGTGGACCTACTTTTATACCAGAGGTCCTGGACATCTTGTTCAGATACATGGCATCATGTTTTATATCCCCAAAAAATCTAAACCTGACTTGCACTCATAGAAATATCATAATGGGTCGTGGTAAGATCTTCCATCAGCACATTAGTTCAAAATAAACATCAGAATCAACAAAAACTGTGTAACTGAACGTAAAATCAAGATCCTGCAATAGCCATCCCAGTCCCCTGATCAGAACACTATAGAAAATGCGTGGGATGAACTGAAGATAAGAGAGCACCAACATTTGAAGGATCTTAAGAGATTTTGTATGAAGGAATGGAAACCTTGTGAGACATAAAAGAAAAGACTCAGTTTTTCACGCAAATGGAGGTTGCAGATAGTTTTGAATACATGGGTGCCGATAATTTTCACCAGGATGTATAAGAGGAAAATCATAATGTGATATTCCCCCACTTCAAATTGTTTTACTTGAATGAAATGTTGGAATATTGTCGATTTTTTAAGTAAAAGATCAAAAGGAGAAACAATGCAGATATATTATTACAGCCTTCTTTGCTCATATTTACTAAGGGTGCCAATAATAGTGGAGGGCATTGTAAATGTAGAGTATATTGCCACAGGTTATAATTTATCATATATGATTTTTTTTATAAATCACCAGAAAACATATTGGAATATGGCAATGTCTGACTCTTTTCATACATCACGTTTTTATTATATCACATAGACAAATCATACAGACCGGAGAAATCCCTCACAGTGACATTCATTTCTCTTCTAGCCACAATATACCACAACAGTGTCTCTGAATCATGTGAACATCTTTGTCTTTGCTTTACATTTAAAGGCCCAGTGAATGAAATTTAGTGGCAACTAGTGGTGAGGTTGCGAATTGCAACCAACGGCTCACTACACCTCTCCCTTTCAAAGCATTAAGATGTCGTCACGTTTCCACATCGTTGCTTCGGATTTACGAAACACGATCTGTAGAGAAGTTTGTCCATTTAGAGCTACTGTAGAAACAACATGGCGATTCAAGTTGACTATCAAGCGGGCTCTATGTAGACAGAAATAGCTCATTCTTAGGTTATAAAACATAAGGCTTCATCATGTAAGGTCTTTATACACCTTTGAAGACATAGTTATGTATATTATATTGCATTTCTGTCAATAGACCCTCAATTAAATTACACACAGCATCTTTAAAATCCTCTGTATGGAAAAAAATTGATGTGTAATGCACCAAAATGTCAAAACAATGTAAAAAAAGACAGTAATTCACACAAGATTCCAAGCAGGAGATCATAACTGATCTGATCTCTAATCAGCTGCATCTAATGTTGTACGTGTTTAAAGACCCAGATCATCTGTGAAAAGCCCCGTCACCTAAAGCATCATAATTAGACACAAAGTAGGACGGCGAGACATGTCCTCATTATCAACAACATCCACTGCAATCACAACAAAAACATAACTCAAACCTTACTGTCTGTCATTGCCAAATAAAAAGAGCATTTATACAGGTTATTTTCAGTATATCCACATTCAGTATTGTTTTTATTTGAGCCTTTTTTACTTTTTTTAGACAAATTTCTATCACTGTCTATCTATGTCAATCAAGTATTTGAATGAAATTTTATCGAAACCCTCTACATTTTCAACTTTAAATTCTCTCCCTGCACTCAGTTCTCCCCATTTCCACCCTTAACCCCACCCCAGTAAACACAGCTACAAAATACCGTGTGGAATTATATGAGCTGACATGGTGTGATTCTAACGACATGTCTCATTTGGCTGTTTCAAAAATGTAACCTTTCCCCGTTTTCTCTCTGCAAACGCCCCAGCTGAAGCAGAATCCAGCGCAGAACTCTCCATAAAAAACACACAAAACCACTAACAGCCCCGAAAAAAGTACAGAGGACTCATGCATTATAGACTGCGCCTGGCTTTCAGAGCACATCAGATATGAAAACCCCTGATAAAAATTGCAAAGAGATTCTTTCGAGGTGAATGAAGGTTATACCACAACATCCATGTAGATTCTGTTTTAGTAGCTCCGACACCTCTGATCTAGTGTGAAAGGATTGAGAGTTGCCATAACCCACAAGCACGACCCGCTACTGAATGCCAAGAATAAGGCGGGGTGGCACGTTTGCCCAGCGGCCGCTTTCCGGGGTGAGAGGTTGGGTGAAAACAGGTCTGGAGGAAAGAATCATCGGGGTTTCGAAATACAACACAAATAAAATAATTCCCTGGGTGTGTGAGAGTGCTCCGAGATCTTTTCGCAATCAATGCAAAATGTGCAACCAGGGGAATAACATAGATGGTTGGGCAAGTCTTAAGGCGGCCTCGACATCCAATGTGATGGAAGATTTAGTCAGACAGTCAAAAGACAAGAGAGAAAATAGCGCACGCGTCAACTGTGTGTATCAGCGCTGCGGTTGATGTCATACTGTGAAACGTCGTTAATGTTATTTATTCTCTCCCTGATCTCCCTAGCAAAGCACCGAGCTGATTTAATCAGATGAAATGCACACTACTCATATTTCCCTGCACATTTTAGTTTTTTGAAACTACTAGTCTTAAACTCGAGAGGAAAAGCAAACAGAAATCTCAAACAGGGTGGCAGCGGATCTGCTTCTGCGTCCTTATGAATTAATTCTGCCTTTTTCAGAGACGGCGATGGAAATATCTTGGAGCTTCTGGGAAATCCTGTGTAAACTGTCTCGGCATGTGAGCGAGCAACATCCACACAAAACTTTAATTCAGAAAAGCCAGCAACACTGCGGCTTCTGTTTCTCCAGTGCTCCCTGATCCCATTAAGCCTCTACATTTGTCTTACCTGCATACAGCAGATATTTTGCTTTCAATATTCGACCGTAAAATAATAGTTTTTTTTTGCAGTAAAATTACAGGATATAAGAATAAATATATCATGAATTGTTTTTACGGTTTTTCTTGTGAATTTAGTGTTTTTTCATAAATTTGTAAAAAATGTAATCTTGTTAAAAACTAAAAAATTTCTGGGGCGCCATAAATAAACGTAAAAAATAATAAACATGTTTTTTGCGGTTATCTTGTAAAATATTTTTACTGTGTTTTTTACATTTCACATGGAATATCTGTAAAAAATTAGATTAATTACGGGGTTCTTTGACAGTGTTGGTTCCACTATAAATATAGATTCTGACATAATTTACAGTGATTTCATTGGTGACAGTCAGGTTTTAACATTCTGTCCATCTTCTCTTTTTGTGGTCCACAAAAGTACGTAAACAAGGGTTTTGAAGCAGTGTGCCAATGAGAAAATTATAACAGATATTCGATGAAAATATTTGTTGATTTTATGAAGAATTATATTTCTAAACCCATTTTATTCCTGTACATTAACAAGAAGAGGTTTTGGGGTTCAATTCCCAAGGACATCTGCCAAATGTAAAAAATATAACACATTCGATATTAAAGTAAACCTAATTTGCATCTCAATATTAGCATCACAATATATTAAACATGAACTTGATTTATTAAATTGCTCAGACAACATTCTTTAGCTGGTTAACACATCATTACGTATGCATTATGAAAGAACTTCTTAAGCAAAAGGCTTCAATTCACATGGATTCGTGTTTTGCTCCAACTGGGCTAGACTGCAAACGATATGAAAATGCGAGCGGCTTTTTAATGTTGTCAGGTTAATAGTTTCAGCTTGATTCGCTCTGTTTAATTACCCATGACTAAGTCCCTTGATTTCCCCAATATACTTGTTCCCTTTTTCCTCCCAGACATTGATTATTCCCCGCTGCTTCTTTACGGCTTCACATGAATCACAGAAATGATGCTTTGAAGAGAGATTACATACTGCATAATGTAAACAGAAGCATATGCTTGCTGCCTTCAGAACAAACAGAGCTGATTGGCTGAAACTCCCTCTGTGATGTGTTTTGGACCAAAAAAAAAATCACAGATGCAGTAAACATCATCTAAAAAAGAAACAATTTCGACTTAAATTTGTAACACTTTTGAAGCACCCGTCTTAAAAGTTGAGCGGCACAGAATAAAAAGATCTCTCTCTCCCTGCATGTTGCTTCATTCCGTCCCCCGTCACCTTCCCCCCGGTGTCCAAACACTCACCAGTCCAGAGGCGAAGAAGACGGCCAGCAGAGCCAGGCAGGCGCCCATCACAATAAGAAGCAGAAACACTATAAGCGGATGCTGCTGGCTCATACAATAGTACGACTCGTAAAGCCAGTCCGGGGACCTCTGTCTCCCGCCACCAGCGCATTCTCCTGCCCGGGAGCTCCTCTCCAGCAGGTAGGTCCTCTTACGCATGGCCTCCCTCCACATGGAGCCGGAGCACTCCTCCTGTATGGTGGGCGTCAGCTGGGGTTTGTGAGGGTCCTCGTGCAGGTCCTTCAGATGGAGAACTGGTGCTCGGGCTGTGGCGCGCGGCCGGTACGCCGGCAGGAGGGCTTCCACTGTGGAGCGCAGCATCGCTCAGGCAACATGTTGAAGTGCAGACTGGCAAAATGAGAGTGAAAGGAACAGAGCATGTGTGTGCGAGTATGTATGTGTGAGAAGGAGCGAGAGAGAGAGAGAGAGAGAGAGAGAGATGGAGAGAGGGAGGGTCGGGCTTGAGGCAAGGAGGGATGGTGAGAGAGAGATTGGAAGAGACACAGAGAGTGCTGTCAAAGATGGTGATGTGCCAGGCTTTGTTGGTTTTCCGAACTTAAAAGATAAGACATTACACTAATAAAAGCTATTATAGATAACACTGAACACAGCCAAATTCGTTTCATCATGCAAAATGTTTTACACTGAGAAAAAAGTCAAGACTAAAATGGTTTTAATATGAATTTTATAACACGCTAAAACATAATCCAGTGGCTAAATTGATATCCCAAAAATTAAAAAGCTATAGGCTACTCAATAAAGTGATTTAAAATCATTTGACAGTTAATTTCTCTAAAATATACACATATTATTTAAGTTTTTAAGTATTTAGTGAAAATAAATAATGGTTACTTAAACTTATTTTTATTTTTATTTAAATTTACTCAATTTTTGATTGTAAATTGTTTCACTTTTTGAGTGTATTATATTATTATTCATGTATTATTTATATGATTTTAGTTTGTTTTTGATCATCTACTGATTATAATTACCATTACCATCATTTTAATAAACCAACTAATACCACAAAACATCAAATAATTCATGAAATGAATTGCTAGTGTTTGTCTTTCCCACAAAATATGACACTAGTTCATCGAGAATATTGTCAGTAAGGAAGTGGCTTTTGTTAGTTAAAGGGAGATTATATAATATCACAGGATGAAGTGTATGAATCCTGTATGACTTTTCTCTTTTGCAGAACACAAAAGAAGATATTTTAAAGTATATTGGTTACCAAACAACAGTAGAGCTCATTGATTTCCATGTTATGGACCTAAACCTCATGTGTTATACCCACGTGTTTCATATGGAAAAAGGACATGGCATGTTTTGGTTCTATAATGCCATGCTCTCTCTCCGTCGTCGCGTCTTTAAGCCAGCCCCCTTGTATCTCCGTCAGCTCCCATTAGTGTTCATCTCTTTCACCTGTCCCATCATCTTCCCGCCAGTTTCCCATTAGGATTGATTTTTGTCACCTGCCCGTCCACGTCGCTTGCAATCTCCCCTCGTTAATGTTGCTCCCTTGCTTGCCACGAAGGCTGGCTGGTGAGGGAGAGGAAGCAGGGGGTGAGACGGAAGGTGCTGAGGTACCCTGTGTGATCGTGCCCAGGACGCAGTGCTCCGGGACGGACATCAGACCGGAACGAGAGGAGACCGGATGGCAACTGGGAGAGGAGCCTTAACTAGCTCCTCTCAAAGCTGCAGCCGTTCCACCAACTGACAGAACGGCTGATAAACCATCTCCTCCCGCTTCGGAAAAGGTGGAGGGTTGTCCATCCAGGACAACAGGAAGGCCGGTCCATTACCCCTGGAACGGACGCCTTCCTGGCCTCGACATCCCGGGCGAAGTCCAGCAAGGGGCGCTGAGCAGGTAATGGGCCTCCTCCAGCGTGGGACTGGGAGGCGATCGCCTTCCACCACTCGGGGTTGGAGGTGCAAAGCCACCGGGAAGTGGTTGCATACTCCTTGGCTGGTGGTGGGAAGATTACAGGGGGTGAGACGGATGGTGTGGCGGTGCCCAAGACCCCGATCTGCATTGCGAGGCCCTCAGGGATCGCAGTCAATGGAGATGGGAGATTACGATGGACTGAGACCCTGAACTGCGGCGGTTCATGGCGAACATAATCACGCCATTGAAGTCCAGCAGTCTCAGCCTCCTCATCCCGCTGGCAAAAGAGGATCCCTGAGGTGCCGCCGCCTCCCCAAAGATCACCTTCTCAGCAGCCTCCAGGAACCGGTCCGCAAACTCCATGAGATCATAGTCCCCCTTTAAGGTAGTTTTATAAAATTAATTTCAATAATATTTATTTGATTTGTGTTCATGCTATTTAGTTAGAATTATTATTGTTTCCCCAACAATTTGTCGGGTAGTGGTGCCACCCATGGCACAGATACACAAATATGTGATATTTGTGTAACCCTAACCCTGATTCCAAAACAAAGAATGTTTGTTCTTATACCTAACTGTAAACAATTTTTTGTGCTGTTTTGCGTTTCAAAGTAAAATAAATCCAGGTTATTTATGTCCCACTAATTCCATATACAGTACATTAAAAATTACTGTTGTTCAATTCAATGAAAAAATGTTAGTATGCATGTGTGGGGGGGGCCTCAGTTCTTGACTTTGTTAAGGGCCTCAAAATGGTAACGACTCACTAATGTAATCATCATAAAAAATTATGTAAACATTTATAGGCCAGGTGTGCAAAGTTTTCAATCCAACAAGGGATGTTTAGTCCGAAAAGGCCAAGAATGAAAACATATGGTAGGATATAGAGGTTTATGACTCTGCGTACAGCATCATTGATTAAAATCTCTTGTCGTTTTCTTACCCCCTCCCTCCCTCTCCACCTCCATCCACCTCTCCCCAGACAGCTTCAAGATCCTGCTTTCTTCCGAATGTCAAGATTGCTTGCAGCCCGCCAGCTTTGTTTATCCATGAAGGTGACTGTCAGATGCTGGTGCTTTGCAACTACAGGAGGAACAAAAAAGCAGGAAGAAGTTGCAGTCGATATTGGTTTTCTTCAGCTGAAACTACCTGACATTTATACACAGTATCTCAAAAACAGGATCAACGCCAACTCAGCTGGATCCTCCAAATGGTTGGGCATGGACAAATCAGTGCTAATCATTTGCTTTCATGTCCCCTGTTAAAGCACTGAAGCCCATAACCAAGCTGACAAACATTCTGCCTGTACTATTCATGAGCTGAAAATATACGCCTTTGGTACCCGTTCGGAGAGGAATTACCACCCACACTTTGATACTTCCTAAATAATTCAAGCGTTTACAGGCTGTAACTGTAGACTTTTACCTTTTTCAGCTATTCTGAGTAAACAAAAACGTCTGGCATATTAAAGGCTATGAAAGCATGAGCCTGCATTTTAATTCCTGCTTTAAGACAGGGCACCTGGGATACCTTATTAACCCACTCCGAAAACACATCAACGCATTGTTTTCACATTACAAGGTTAAAGAGTTTAAAAGAAGAAACACCATGTGGTCTTCCAACAGGAGGGTGCATGTTAGATACGGGAAAACTTTAATGTTAACAAGCGACTAAATGTTAACTTGTCAGCTATTGGCTTGCATTTCTAAGCGTTGAGTAATGTTTGTAACCAAGGAGCAGTGTTACAGCAGTTTGTATTTCAGTCAAGGAATGTCAGGCTTTTCAAATCTGAGCCTCTGTTACGACAACCCTTTATGGGTTCATTTGTGTAACATTGGCTTGATGACCAATGGGTTTGCGCACTTCACACAGATATTACCAAACAGACAAGGGGCAAATAATTGAAAACACTGACCTCGATAGACAACATGGGGAGTCTGTAAACAAACACACAAATATCATAAATATCCAACACAACTATAGAACATGAGCCGTTCCAGGTTCCTGTTGTTCAGAACAAATCATTTTTGATTTATCATGCTTTTTGCTGAGTCACGAAAGTCCTATTTAAAATGTTGCTGGATTCTCATATAGGAAGCAGCCAATCTCTGCAAATAAGTGACTAACTGCTCTTCAGTCTGTGACCATGAATCTTCTCCTAAACTTTGCTAACACGTAGCTGTCTCTGTGAGGGAACCCTAGGCTTTGCCAAGTAAATACCACTGCCAAGACTCCAGATTAGAAAGGAGGATGCTTATACTCCCCTATCATGTCTAATCAGTTGAAGTTCATACCCTCGCAGGCTTACAGAGATAAATACACTCAACTGAACTCCGGCAGCTTTGTTGATTTAGAATTCAGACTTCTGTATCACTCGGCAGGTGTTATATAATCACAGTAGTTTCAAATGCGAATCAATAGCTGGAACACAAAATATTCTTATTAAAAACACATCATTTTGTCCTAATTGGCCACATTATGTTAATATAGTAGAATGTGCCATATGCTTGGTGCTGTCTTTTAAGATCACTTGGAATATGTTAATGAGACCATATGACTCATGCAAAAGTTCACATGGACTAATTATCCTTTGCCAAGTTTCCAAATTTAGCTTGCCAGTAATAACAGACTCAATATACAAAGTTAAAATAACATTTTGGTATAATCAAATATTTGTATGATTTTATGTCCTGACAAAAAACAACCAGACTGTAATGCTAAAGTCACGACAAACACGGCCATGAATTATTATAGGGTCATAGATCCTGTTCCGCTAGCAGAAATTTACACAAGAAGCCCAGACTTCCCCGGTCGACCTGTTGAAAACCAAATTTAGATACAAAGCAAAAATGGAGTCCAAACCAAAAAAGCTACATATAGTATTCTGGTATACAGTGGACATAAGAAAGGGTTCTGTATAGTGTAGAGCAGGGCTAGTCAACTGCCCGCCTTAACATTTCAAATAAGTGGAGAGACTTAAAGAATGGTGTGCTTAAAGAAATGCATGCCCTGAGACACCACATCTTTAAAAGTCCAAAAGCCTGCTACATTCAATTCAAACGTAATTCCTGCGGCTAATAACGATATATTGATGTCTTAGAAAGGATTTCGATCGGTCTGTCCAAGAAGCATAATGTTATTTACAACGTTAGAACCTGCAATCCACAGCCACAGGCAATCGGTCTTCGCACGCAATAGGTCATGTTCCAAAACGCGCCGCGTGCCCTTGAAAGTAACCAGATGAAGGGTACACCACGTGAACTGTTGTCTCAGAAATAAGGGACAAACTGTGTTGTTTTTATTACTACATTCATTATGCATGATTTAAACGGCTATATTGACAAAAGAACTGCTGTTCATTACCCTCCAGAACTTGCACGACAAAGGATCTGAGTGCCCTTTTAAGTTAGTGGGGTACATGTATGTGATTGCACCCTAAAATGCGATAATAGTGTTCAGTTTCTTGCACAGACCAATTGATTAGCTTTATTAGCCAGATTAACGTCACAAGGGGCAGGGATTACTTTTGTGCTGAATGTATTTGCTTTTTAACTGTGTAAATTAACAGCTATTGAATTTTTGGGTAAACTAACGCATTAAGGAATATGAACTACAATTAAAGAGACAATATCCCATTTAATTAAACATTATGAAAAGGCACAAATACAGAATACAATAGTTGTGTGCATGTTTGTATTTATGACCGAAGTAATAGCAATAAACAAAAACTGTATAAAAGGACCAGAATGCAACAAATAACACAACTACAAAATAACAGAAGAAATTATGATATGGTAAAAAAAGCGATTCTATTTATACTTTCGAATCTGTCCCCTTAATAAAAGTAGTTGACGACCTCTGGTGTAGTCTGTGACATAAAACAATCAACAAACGCTTGCTTTTAGTTTGAAATCTAATATTGATTGTCCTGTCTTCTGAAAAGGGGTAATATGGCATGAATAGATGTTTTTCTGTGTCTTTGGTGTGTTATAAGTTGCCCATGCATGTATTAGACACGTAAATTGCCTGAAATTTGGAACATGATGTTCCAAATATGGTAAGAGATGTCAGATTTCCGGCATACGCTTGCAGTATTCGACCAATCACTATGCACTGGTGAACTGGCCAATCATAGCAATGAGCTTTGTAAACAATCTGCACGTCTCAGAGAGGCGGAGCAAAGAGGAGATGCAAACATGAACGGTATGAGGAAAATACTGCATTTTTTAACCTTAAATCGTGTGTACACATTGCATTGCATCTAAAACAAACGATAATACTTGTTTTACCCATATCATTTGACCCCTTGAACAGATATGACAAATCAAAGTGCAATAATCTACACTCACCTAAAGGATTATTAGGAACACCTGTTCAATTTCTCATTAATGCAATTATGATGGTGGTGTAATGTTGCGGGGGATGTTTTCTTGGCATACTTTAGGCCCCTTAGTGCCAATTGGATATCGTTTAAATGCCACGGCCTACCTGAGCATTGTTTCTGACGATGTCCATCCCTTTATGACCACCATGTACCCATCCGCTGATGGCTACTTGAATCAAAGCTTGAATCACAAAGCTTGAATCATTTCAAATTGGTTTCTTGAACATGACAATGAGTTCACTGTACTAAATTGGCCCCCACAGTCAACAGATCTCAACCCAATAGAGCATCTTTGGGATGTGGTGGAACAGGAGCTTCGTGCATCCCACAAATCTCCATCAACTTTAAGATGCTATCCTATCAATATGGGCCAACATTTCTAAAGAATGCTTTCAGCACCTTGTTGAATCAATGCCACGTAGAATTAAGGCAGTTCTGAAGGCGAAAGGGGGTCAAACACAGTATTAGTATGGTGTTCCTAATAATCCTTTTGGTGAGTGTATATGTATCAATCAGACAAGACAACAGCAAGTTTGTACATATAGGGATAATCTGCTGTGGGTATTAAAGGGTCGGTCTGATTTTTTTTGTCCCAAACAGTATTGCAAATTTCTGATGGAAAAGTTTTTAATACTAAAATATATTTTCTTTTATATATGCATGCAGCATTTCCAAATCTCTCTTAACCCAGAGTCCAACTAGGTTGCTCCACAAGTGAGTTTAGACTAAAAATGGATTAGGGCCTGTACTCTATGGATTACAATCATTATAAAAAAATAGACAGCTCTTCAGACACAAAGAATGAACAAGATATGTTGATGTCATTTCTAAAAAATGAGTGTGTAGATTCACCCATTTAGCAGTTGCTTTTTCCAAAGTGACTTACAAACAAGAAAGCATTTACCATTTTACCAAATTAGAGTCAAATATTTACAATCTTAAAGGTACAGTTTGTAGAAATCGCCGCTAGATGGCGCATGATCAAAACAACAACAGTCGCCTAGCTTGATGACGCTGTGTAGAAGCGTGGAATGATGGGATATGTTGTCTTCAATTCCACCGTTGATGGTACCGCTGATACATCAATCAGAGGGGAACGAGAAATCATGTTAGCAGAAGAGGTAAAGTAATAAAGTTTTATAAATGTTGTGTTTGATGAAATCATTTTATTTCATTGTAATGAATTAGACCAGAGTAAGGTAAGGTTTAAAACTAAATTGTTAGTCACAGATGTAACATTAATTGTCCAATTCGATGGTGTGATAACACTCCGCAGTTTTAAGCAGATGGAAACATTTGAGATATTGTAAGTACTCTGCTGAAAAGAATTCTTACAAACTGTACCTTAAAGAATAAAATTCTGCTTGGTTCAGTTTTTTTTTTCTAAATACCTGCTTGATGTTCAGTCTTCATTGTCACAGTTCATCTGTGAGCAGTAGGTGGAGCTTCTTTGGAAATGCCATTAATCTTTCTTAGCTGTGGATCCTCACACTGCTGAAAGATGAATATTTCACGCAATTTAAAAGATAGAATATACAAAGAAAATAGTAAATACAATCCAAATGCATGGTTTTATAAATTTTTGGTCAATCATAGCTTTCCTCTGACCTTGATAGGTGAGACTGAAAATATGACCTAGATTCTGTGCCTTTTATTTAAAGCTAGAACATACTTCACAATGCCATGATTGTTGTGGTTTAAGGATATTGACCATGAGTTGGTCAAAGCTGCGTACAACCTCTAAATCTAATGCTCAAAAAAATATTTGATTAATTTAATGTTCTTGTGGAATGTACTAATCATGTTAGTATGCAATTCTCTCATTACATTTCTGAAATGACCAACCCTACACAGCTGATAGACTAATTATGAGAGATTAATGATGCATTCATTAATATTTTAATTTCTATTCTGAAAATCTCTGTCTTTATCAGAAAGAACAGAACAGAAATGATTAAAATATAAAAAGACGTGTTCATTAACATTTGTAACTTTTATTTAAAGCCACGTGACATTTTGATATTTCACGTTCGGCTGTTCAGGTCTCTAGACTGCGACAAAAATGCTCGCAAATAGGAAATCATGCGAGGTCAAGTCGCAGTGGTGCGAGAGCGTAAAACGATTTATTTGAACAATTAATGTAATTTATGTACTGAAAGTAGTGAATGACGCGATTGTTGTAAGTGCAGGAAAGAGCGGCGAGATAGCTCGTGCACTACCTCTGTCTCTACACTAAAGTATATGTTTGACTTCATTCGTTGTCGCGGGACAGACTGCTCCATATGGTTTTAAAATGCTCTCAGGGAATAGTCAGGTCGTTCTGTGCAGCTCTTAAAGAAGTCGAACACGTCGGTCAAAATCAAGGTCGGATGTTTCACGTGGCGCATTCAGAGAATATTCTTACCTGAATTGCATCTAGATGTGAATGTGCTCAAAAACTTGTTGCCTTTCTTCCCTGAAAAGTGTTCCGGACATGCAGCTGACATAAAGGAAAAATCATATCCAGTTGAGTGTTTTCCGTGTTAACTTCTATCGTGTGCTATTTAATAACAGCTGTAAAAAACCAACAACGCGTCAAAGTCAGATTCGCGACGTTATGACTCATTTGAACCGATTCATTGTTTAAACAACTCCTATGTCAAACAATGAAACTACGAGACTGTCACTGAACCGATTAAATCAGTCACTCAAAACACAAGAGTGGTTTGTATGATTAAGTATTAAAAGTTTATTTATGACAATGTGAAGTAAAGTACATACAGTATACAGTATAATAATTTAGTTCTGAGTTACTTTTGAGTTTTGAGCTAGCTAAACTTATACAATAGTAAGTTCCATTGCATTTTTAAGGTCCTACTTTGGTTTATGGAGTGTCCAACAACAAGTTTATGTACATAGAAAGAGTAAAAACACTTGTATGTCGTAATAATAGGCAGTTATTCTTTACCTTACTTCTTGACTGACTCTCAAATGATTCGTTCAGCAATTCATCCGTTTAATCCCCTCCTATCCGCTAGCCTAGTGTCATGTGATTGGTCAGATGGCGTAGTCTGCTGTGATTGGTCAAACGCGTTCATCATATGTCGCAAATGGAACGCCTTTCATCATTACTGGATTACGGTTTACAGGTAAACACAGGATATATTTGAATATATTTTTGAATATATTTTAAATATATTTGAAGCAATCTTCGGTGAAATGACACACGCACAGTATAACCCTGGGGTTATACTCCTTTGTTTGAAAAATGAATTGTAACAATCGTTTCCTCAGAAGTTGTTCCTTTGGTTGTTTAAATAAGTTAAATAAGGTATAGTTTTACAAGCCAATAACTTTGTCATTAATTCACCTTCGGACTTCCAATTTGGCAGACTACTTTCTTTCAAACACGGCAACATAACACACTGCAGGAAATGTAATTTCATGATCTAATGTTACTTACACTTTAATCTGATTTGGTAAAAATAAAGAAGTCCAGTGGCAAAATTACAGCTTTTTGCAAAGAAGTCAATAAAGTAGGATTGTAAGGAATGACATTTGTCTTATTTGTGTCAGATAATTTCATTGCCAACAAAGATTGCCATCAAAGATTCTTTGCATATTTTGGATTTATTGGGCTCGCAAGTGTTAAAGCTCAAATGTGAAGCGGTCTATAGCCGACTATTTTAAAGAACAGATTGACAAATTAACAGAACGATTCATCAAGGTCTATATGCAGGGTCTTCATAATTACTATTAAAATGGGTGCGACCAATGACTCTAGAGCCCTGCTGTGCAAAAATAGCGAGGCTCAGAGATGACGTATTTTTTATACAAAGCCCGCAAGTGAGTTAGCATTTTAGGACTTCCGGTTCCATCGCTCCAAAGTCTATAGGTTGTTTGTGTTCAAAAGTCTATAGGTTTTTTTCTGCTTCAAAAGTAACAAATGTGGTTTTCATTTGTAAAGGTTATCTTGATAGACAAAATGTGTGAACATCATAAACCTTTTGTTAATCACAGAGCCTATTTTTGGGGATCTTCCAAAAGTCTGTGGGAAAAAAGCTTTCTTCCGGGTTGGCCTACAAAAATACGTCATCTCTGAGGCACTGGATAGACTCGGACCCAGGGCAGAGTAGTCAGAGCAGGCAGTTTGGGCCTCAGACTTGGAGGTGGTGCCTCCATAACTGTAACGTGTCTCCAACTTCGACGCACATAACATCAAACTACTGCAACCAGCAGTGTTTCGAAGGCGTATAGACAATGTGAAGCTGTCGACACGCTATATGTCGCAATGGTGCCGCCATCTTGGGAGGATAATACTCCACTGCTGTTGTTGTTTTGATACTGTAACACATCTCAATAAAATGGAAGGAAGGAGTCGGGAACCGGAAAACATTAAACAACTTTTAATATAAATAATAACAGCCGGCGGCCCCTCACGGACGACCGCCGGCGAACAAAACATAAACATAAATACCAATATAAATACAAACGTAAAACAAGTTCGGGCCCGGTCCTCTCTCTTCGACGGTCCGGTCGCTCGTTCCTTTTATGCTCCCATCTCCTACGTGATTCGAGCCCGGTGTGCGCACAGCTGGCGCTAATTCACAATTACTCACCGGACTCGAACCACGGTCTCGCCCCGCCTACTCTACTACATACCCCCATCACCCCTCACAGGCCGGGGGGTACCCCCGCGACTGTGCAAGCTCCCCCCCCCTCCCTCGGGGGGGGGTGGGGTGGGGGGTATGCAGCGACGAGACGAGACAACGGAGACGGGAGCCCTCGGAGCGACCGGAAAGAGAGAGGGGAGAGAGGAAAAAAAAAATCCGGTTCCCCGACATGCTGCCGCTCGTTCCTCAACCAGCCGGAGTACTCTCCTTCGCGGTGCCTTGCGGTGGCCCTGGGGCTTTGGTAGACGGCTCGACCGTCCGCCCCCTGGCGGCCGGCGGTGGCTCCTCCTTTATCCGGGAGTCGGGGCGGGTTCCCCGTCCCCTGTTCCTCCCCCTTGGGCGGACGGACGCAGGCTCCGGCCTCTGGCAGGCGGTGGCTCACCCGGCACTTCCGCCCCCTGCTCCTCCCCCTCGGGGGACGGACACAGGCTCCGGCCTCTGGCGGACGGCGGCAACCCCCCCGCTCCCACTCGGACGAAAGCCACCCCACCTCGACCCAGGGGCGCGGCAGCAAAGGTCGCCGTTCCACCGAAGTTTTGACGGTGGCCGCACTGTGCACTTCCGTTTCCCCAGAGCCACCGCTTCGGGCAGCCACTGGCGGACGCCCTTCGTCCGCGCTGCCCGAACTCTCCGGCACCGCGAGGCCACTCGGCGGCGAGGACTCTCCGACAGCATGTCTCTCCTTCCTCCCGGGTTTCGGCACCACTGTAACACATCTCAATAAAATGGAAGGAAGGAGTCGGGAACCGGAAAACATTAAACAACTTTTAATATAAATAATAACAGCCGGCGGCCCCTCAAGGACGACCGCCGGCGAACAAAACATAAACATAAATACCAATATAAATACAAACGTAAAACAAGTTCGGGCCCGGTCCTCTCTCTTCGACGGTCCGGTCGCTCGTTCCTTTTATGCTCCCATCTCCTACGTGATTCGAGCCCGGTGTGCGCACAGCTGGCGCTAATTCACAATTACTCACCGGACTCGAACCACGGTCTCGCCCCGCCTACTCTACTACAGATACATACCGTTAAATTGTTTTGTTTGATATATGGAGAAATCGAAATTGAAAGAACTTTGGGCTTTTCCTGAACGATTCTGCGTAATGCTAGTGCAGTTTTTAACACATCAAGACCGACCTACCATAGTTATATTTCCTAATCAAACAAGAAAAACAAAACACTGCATTGAACTAGAACTAGCAGCCATCCTCCCAAGATGGCGCAACATTGAACGCTGCATGACGTCGATTATCAATCTCTATGCGCAACAGTCTACTTGAGTGTTGCCACCTGTCCCCACATGCAGCTCGAGTCGCGCTATGCATGTCCCCGTATATATCTTTTACAGTCTTTGGCGTTGTTTGTCTGCAGAAAAGATTTTTATTTTTACACATTTTTAAAACTATAAAAATACGTAATCCCAACTGGCCGAAAATTTTATTTAGAGCAATTTCAAATTGAAACAGACTCCTTAATAATATCAATAACTTATTAAATTTTCACAGTAATAAAGTAATAAATATATTATTTATTCCAAAAGTTGGAGGGGATGGGGGTGCTGTGAGGGCCCTCCAAAATAAAGTTTGCCTAGATACATGATCCATTTTCAAGCATCCGAAATCTGACATCTCAGCTTCTCTCCACTAATGTGTTTCTCTCCATTCTCTCCACTGAGAATCACTTGTCTGAGAGAGTCCTTGTGCAAAATAACCCGTCATGCAGAGAGAATAATGTGCGTCTAGCATTGAGAACAAACACAATAACATCTCTCAGCCAGATGGAGGTGATCAGTAGACTGTCTATTGAGATTCATTCAGGTTACCCTCTGCAGAACGAAGGTCGGACAGGAGATGGGAGCTTTTAAAGAAAAGAATTATTTATTTAATTATTTTTGTTTCCCACATCACAAAAGGGCACATCTAAAGCTATATTCACACAACCACTTGTAAGTTTTATTTTGAACTCTGAATAGCGTACTATTTGTGAGTGTACAGTTTGTGAGTGAAACAGCATGTAAAGTGCGACACAAGACAGTATTGAAAAGGTTTTCGAATCTGTTCTTTAAACTTAAAATTAAAATTAAACCGACATCTCACATACATATCATTATATGTCACAATGGTAGCAGTTTACTGATCTTAAAAAAAATATTCAATCCACTTCTGTTGGGGAGTTATATACCAGTGTTGTCAAACAACGTGATAGTTATATAATAGTGATTATGGCTCTATTTTTACCTGGTATTAAGATGCGTTTTGATCGGATCAGAAGTGGACAAATGAGACAAATGCCAGCTTACAACTTATCTCTTTTGTCCATTTGGGCGAATAAATTCTTCAGCCTTTTCAGATCTTTTGATTGAAATAAGCGTACGCAATTTAAACACGAACGCAGTCAGAGATGACAGAAGAAAATAACGAAGCAGCAGTTTTTATTTCTGCTCTAGGAGCCGCGAAACCGTACTGAATTTTTTGTGTTAAAACCAACCTTTTAGGTATTTAGCCGGTAAAGTTTAAATCCTGTCTGGCCAGCGCACTTCTCTTGTTTATGCATTATTTCAGTAGGCATAGGCAGGCTTATGTGCCTGCTCGTACGCATTCGATCGCATGAGCATCTACACTACAAACACAATCCGGTCATATGCGTTTTCAACTACTCTAGAAGTGGTTGAAAGAGGAAAAGCTCAAAACATTTCTCACCCTGTTTACACCTGTATTTACTTGTGATCCGATTGACCAAAACGCATCTCAATACCAAGTGTAAACAGGGCCTATGAAACACATATGACAATATCAAATAATTCAGCAACATTTGCCTAAAATTGCACAATGGTTACAAACCTTCCCTCCCGGCGGTTTTATTTTGAGTGTATTTCGTTGGCAAAATAAAAAAAAACACCAAATAAACTAAATTAGGCAGGCAAGGCAAGTTTATTTATATAGCACATTTCATACACAAGGGCAATTCAAAGTGCTTTACATAAAATGATTGACAGAAAGAAATAAACGTATCTTTAAAATGCCAATGATTCAAGATCACAAATACTTTAGATTTTAAGAAAAAACAAAACAGCAATAAAATTGATTAAAATAAAAAGAATAAGAGCAAAATAAAAATAAATTAGAAATAGAAGTGCAGTTGATGTGAACCAGCACAGTGCTCAGGTTGTTAATGCACAGCTAAACAAGTGTGTTTTTATTCTGGATTTAAAAGTAGCTACTGTTGGTGAATGTCTGATATCTTCTGGAAGCAGATTCCAGCTACGGGTGTCGTAATGGCTAAACGCTGACTCGCCCTGTTTTGAATGAACCCTTGTTATCTCTAACTGACTTGATCCTGATGATCTGAGTCTGCTTGGTTTATATTCAATGAGCATATCTGAGATGTATTTAGGTCCTAGACCATTAAGTGATTTATAGACAATTAATAATACTTTGAAGTTGATTCTAAAAGTAACTGGTGACCAGTGTAAGGACCTGAGGATTGGAGTGATATGCTCAGATTTTTTGGTTCTGGTCAGAATCCTGGCAGCAGCATTCTGTATGAGCTGCAGCTGTCTGATGGTCTTTTTGGGAAGACCTGTAAGGAGTCCAGTACAGAAATCCACCCTGCTGGTGAAAGCATGGACTAGTTTCTCTAAATCTTGGCTTGAGACAAAACATCTGATTCTGGCTATGTTTCTGAGATGGTAGTAGGCTGATTTGCTCATTGCTTTGACATGACTGCTGAAACTAAGGTCAGACTCCACAATGACCCCAAGATTTTTTTACCTTGCTTTGTGTCTTTAGACCTCTTAAGTCAACCAAAAACAATGACTTCAGTTTTGTTTTTATTTAATTGAAGGAAGTTTTGACACATCCAGCTGTTAATTTCATCAATGCATTGGCAAAGAGAGTCAAGAGGCCTGTAGTCATTGGGTGAGAGGGATAGGTAGATTTGAGTGTCATCTGCATAGCTGTGGTAGGCAATTTGGTACTTTTTCATTATTTGGCCAAGTGGGAGCATATACAAATTGAAGAGGAGCGGAGCAAGAATTGAGCCCTGTGGAACACAATTCATGGGTATCCAGTCAGATTTATGGTTGCCTATGTTCACATAGTAACCTCTCCCTTTAAGGTATGACCCAAACCATTTAAGTACCAACCCAGAAAACCCTATACCCAGTTTTCCAGCCTATGTAGGAGTATGGTGTGATCTACCGTGTCAAAAGCAGCACTGAGATCTAGTAAAACCAGAACTGATATTTTGCCTGAATCAGAATTCAATCGAATATCATTAGTTATCTTTATGAGCACTGTCTCTGTGCTATGACGCTGACGGAAACCAGACTGATTTTTGACTTTGAAATCGGGGCTATTAATCCCATATGGATTATCTGAGACATGCTTTGTTCCATGTGCTTCTAACACATAGGGAGAGCAAGGGTGAATGAGCAATGTTTTTTTTTAATAATCTACAGTAAATCTACAGTCAGATTTGGTGTTTATATAACAGACTAAAGGTGGAACAGAGCCTTTTTATGCCCAGAGACATTGGTTTCCTCTGGACCTGCAGCTTTGCTTAAGTGTTATGTAACTTTCAGATCTATGTTTAGTTTGGAGTCCGAGGAGTAGGAGGTCCAGAGAGAGGTTTTATATTGCGCTGAAGGTGCATAGATTGCGTTTTTATTAGTCATGATTAAACTGGCAAAGTCACAGACATATGGCCTATTACAGCAATGCTGTTTTGGGAGTTATCAGAAATAAGAAAGTAAAATACTCCCATTCCCTTAAGAATAGAGCATGAAGCTTATTGAAACAGGTGGGTGGAGAGGCTGACGGGCAGTAGCCATTGTCTTAAATTATAACAGCCTATTCTGTGTGCCTCAGATGGTTTTTGTATGGGAATACAGCAAATGAATGTAGCTTAAGATGGAAGATTATAAAGGAACCAACTCAGTATGTCATTTCTTTTAGATAAACTGCAGCAATGCTTTTAAAAACTCTGTGGGATATTGTTCCCTGAAGCAACATGTACAAGAGCCTTATCACAGAAGTGACAACCTTATTGTATGATACACCCATACTCAGAATATTATATTATTACATAAAAATTGTGAAAAGGGATAGTATAAATGTAACCTCACAGAGAGATTATGAGAGCGAGTTACAGAGAGTAACTAATATGTAAGTTTGTCCTGCTGAGTGACAGCAAAAAAATCTAACAATAAAGATAAACTTTGTTTTCTAAATTTAGCTAGGTCACACCATAGGACACATGTACTATTAATTTGTCAACTTCCATATAATAAAAGTATTGTTTAATTAATAGTTTGTTTGCTTACGAAGGAAATGTGATTTGTGATCATGTGTTTTAGACTGTAATACAAATTCAATTCAATTAAATTTATAAGGCTTTTTTTACAATGTGGATTGTTCCATAGCAGCTTTACAGGAGAAAAACGGACAAAAAACACAGACAATGTAAAACACAGCATAGTGCGTAGTGTTTATAGAACAAGCAAGATCATTCTAGTAAATAATATCTAATAAATGCAGTCTCCCGGTGAGCAAGCAAGCCAACAATGCCCTGTGGCGAGGAACCCAAACTCCAATGATAAATACATTTAAATACAGTCTGCCCATCCAATGTGCAATTTTTGGGAGGCTCTATTGATAGAAATTAAATAAAATGTACATAACTTTGTGTACAGAGATGTATAAAGACTACATAATGAAGCATTATGTCCACGGGTCCCCTTGCGTGTAATTCGTCATGTTGTTTCCACAGTAGCCCTAAATTGACAAACTGCTTTACGCTTTGTGTTTATTATCCATCCATCCATTTTCTACCGCTTATCCGAACTACCTCGGGTCACGGGGAGCCTGCGCCCATCTCAGGAGTCATCGGGCATCAAGGCAGGACACACCCTGGATGGAGTGCCAACCCATCGCAGGGCACACACACTCACTCATTCACTCACGCACTCACACCCTACGGACAATTTTTCCAGAGATGCCAATCAACCTACCATGCATGTCTTTGGACCAGGGGAGGAAACCGGAGTACCCGGAGGAAACCCCCGAGGCACGGGGAGAACATGCAAACTCCACACACACAAGTCGGAAGCGGGAATCGAACCCCCAACCTTGGAGGTGTGAGGCGAACGTGCTAACCACTAAGCCACCATGCCCCCCCCGTGTTTATTATTGTATAAGATTATGTTTAATGAATAATGGAGCATTTCTCATATTTGAGAAAACTAAAAAATTCTGCAATTCGTGAAAAATAAATAAAAAAAATGTTCTCAACTTGTCATGTCATTTGTTCATTTGTGGTGGTGCACTTTTGTCACCACGTCTCTAGACACAAAAATGAGGAGAGAAACTTTCATTTGATAGAGTGTTTTTCACCGTGCATGTGTTAACCGTTAGACAAATGGTGTAACCCAACTGTTCACACCTGTTCCAGCAGTTGGAGCTTTACAGTCTGATCTGGAGGATCCTGCTGCTAATCAGTATATTGCGAAAACATTAAAAACACTTAGCTTTGAAATCAATCTCTGCAATATTTACCATTTTATACTAATGCAAATGGCTCTGTGCACTCGGGTTCTTAATATCATAAAACCACCACAGACTGAGACTATATATGCACCTTTGCAAAAAATTCACACCTGCACGGGAAAAACAATCAATCAGTTTGAATGCTTAAAGCATTGAGCCAAAAGTAATCAATCTCTTCAAAAGCTTTCATTAAGCTAACTACAGCATATGTTTTGAAAAGAAGAGGAGATGCTACACAGTAAACAGGCCCCCGTCCCAACTATTTTCAGACCTGTTGCAGGCATCAAATTTGAAATGAGCTCATTTTGTGCATAAAATGTGTTATTGTTTCTATGTTCTATTGTGAATAAAATATTGGCTTATGTGATTTTTAAGTATTTTAGTTTTCATTTTATTCAAATAAAAAAAGAACTCCCAACATTACAGGAATTCGGGTTGCAATGCTTAAGAACAAGAATTGTGGCTTTTATACTGTAATGATTTTCCAGCAGAACACAATTTTTCATGAACACAATGTAGTGATGTCACCCTGACACAAAGGACTTCCCTACACACCCTCTTCACTTTAACATCTAAACAAACACATTTTTTTTTACGTTTGCCTTTGGTTTGCTCATTAATGCCCTCTGAGGATCATTTTTTAGGCATATTTTTTGTTTGTTTTGGGCCATTCTTACTTGTTAACATTGTCCTTTCCAGTGTATTAGAGGTCTCCCTGTAGATTATTTGTTGTTGCACAACACAGTAAGCACCGAAACAAGCTGAAGAAACACAGAATCTGAGGGAGGCAGAAAAGGATAAACACAATGCACAGTCTCATAATATTCCTGACAGAATGAAAACTTCAAAGTGTAAAACAGAGCACGTGTGCCGCCACATATATAGTTGGTTTAGGAAAGATTTGCAAATGAGCTACCTCAGGGGTTTATCTTACCAATGGTACAGCGGTGAAAGATAAGAAACAAGAATCCGACAAATCATTGAATTGCAGACTGGCCCAGAGACACTGTCGATAGCAGTGAGTGTATTAATGAGGGCGACTGAAGCTGCAGTCAGGAGTCTGTTAGCAGAACTGCAGCTGTTTCATTTTGACACATCATTGGAGCAATTTGACCGTGGAGCCACGTTGTTTCTTCCACTTCCCTGCAAGGCCAGGCTTTCACAACTACACACTAATCTTGAAAAATAATGTCATTTCAATCCAGAGATAAAAGATTCAAAACCTAGTATGATTATGTAGCTTTCAACACAATTATAAAGCGGAATGATGTAGGACCGCCACTAAAATCCACAAGGCCATGGACAACACTATGTGTAGCTCATCTCAAAAGGCATTGCATCGGCAGACCATGGGTTAAAACCCCATACTGTTATAAATAAATGTCACTTTGGATAAAAGCATGAATAAATGTAAATTATGAGGTAAAGCACTGGTCCCTATCCACAAAAAAAAACATAGTTCAACCAAAAATGAAAATTACGTCATCATTTACTCACCCTCTTGTCATTTCAAACCTGAATGACTCTTGAAGGTGGTATCCGAACAGCACTGGCACCTATTCACTTCTATTGTGTGAACACAAAACCACTACAAATGAATGGGTGCCAGTTAGGAACATTCTTCAAAATATCTTCTTTTGTGGTCTGCGGAAAATAACTCATACAGGTTTGAAATGTTAAGAGGGTAAGTAAATAAGGACAGAATTAACATTTTTGTGTGAACTATGCTTTTAAAGGGATTCTTCGCCCAAAAATTTAAATTCTGTCATCATTTACTCACCTTCAAGTTGTTCCAAATCTGTATAAATGTCTTTGTTCTGATTAACACAGAGAATGATATTTGGAAGAATGCTTGTAACCAGACAGATTTGTCCCCCATTGACTACCATAGAATGAAAAAATACAATGGTAGTAAAATGTGCCCCAGAACTGTTTGCTGTCCCACATTCTTCAAATTATCTTCTTTTGTGCATAACAGAAAACAATGGAATTCCTACTATGGGAGTCAATGGGGGGCAAGATCTGTTTGGTTATAAGCATTCTTCCAAATATCTTTTTATCTGTGTTCATCAGAACAAATACATTTATACAGATTTGGAATGACTTAAAGGTGAGTAAATGATGACATAAGTTTCATTTTTGGATGAACAGAGTAAAGCTGTTCCCAACAATTCTCACTGGACAACAGTGTAGAAAAGCAGAAAGTCACTCCATATTTCGAAACTCAGTATTTTACAAGTGATGGTAACATTTGAATCATCAACGGCCATTACTCTGTCCATTATAAAAGTAACTCTTATTCTTTTAAAGGCTGTGTGGAGATGAGCGGCAAGCAGTTTCTGTAATTCTGATTACTTCAAGATTGCTGCTATTGTTAGTTCACAATGTGAGACCTGTGTTATAGCTCTAGAGGTTTAGTGCTTTGGACAGAGTCATATCACATCAGGTTATTCATCGAACACCTGCTCCATTCACAGTATGCTTCAGCATAGTCTCAGCCTCAGACGTCACGGCCACGGACCGTTGGCAAAACGTCTGATGCATGCGGCACACTTTTTCTAGAAACACTTCAGCACGTTCGAAGTCGCCATCTGATTGGTTTAATTTCACAGGATTTCCGGTAGACGTGCGTATTTCCACGGCACTTACATAACGAGGCACCAAATGAAACGTGATTGGTTGCTTAACCTGTCAGTTTGGCCTCTTGGGCATCGTTATTTTCGAGACAACAGTTCACGTGGTGCTCCCTTCATGCAGTTACTTTCAAGGGTGCAAACCAGTTGCCTGTGGCTGTGGATTGCTGATAACAACGTTGTTAATAACATTAAGTTTCTTGGACAGACCGATCAAATGGCTTTATCGGACGTCAGTGTATCGTTATGAGCCACGGTAATTACTTTTGTATTGAATGTAGCAGCGTTTTTGACTTTCAAAGATGTGGCATCTCAGGACGTGGATTTCTTAAAGCAAACCGTTCTTAAAGGCTCTTCACTTATTTGAAATGTTAAGATGGGCCAGGTAAAGATGATTGGCTGGCCGCCAGTCGACTAGACCTGTTCCAGACCTTCAGTATGAAGGTCTGGCTAAGCAAGACTAGCTTCATCATGACTGTTACTTTTCATTAAAGCTGATTTTCACATTTTTAATGATTGTTTTGAATTTGAAATGAACGTTTTTATGTGCATTTATGTGCACAGAAGGAACTACATCTAAGCTGTTTGTAGGTTGACAGCGGTGCACTCTTTGGTGCTTTCCATATTGATTGTTTGGTTTAGTGGTTGGACAAGTCAATTTCTGTTTCGACCAATGGCTTGAGTTGGGATAGCAGCTCCTGTAAATCAGCCAAATCTTGACCCTTTAGGTCAAACAAAGACAGACAGTGCATGCGTGTATGTGTGAGAGAGAATTATCATCTTATGACCATGTCTATATGAAAATACATACATTCTAACAATATAAGGCAAACAACACCATTTCTGCCAGTGAGCGAAGCAGTGACCACGAATACTAATGTTTTCTATTTGATATTAGCTGTGTCGTGTTCTGCAGAGGTAAATTAAGCCATTTGAGAAAAATTCTCTAACAATAACAATTTGACACTCAGGAAGGAAAGAAATCTCATGGCGGAAAATTAATCATCCATGTTCCAATTACCTGTCATTCCTAGATCCCTACAGGTCCTCAGCAGATAAATAAAGACCCACATTACGTGTTTTGTCTCTGTCTGTCTCCTCTCTTTAATATTCATTTAAGCTATCAGATATCAAAGTGTAAATCACAATGTGTGCGAATCCATACATGATAAATAAACAGGCGTTCACACGCTGAGCTGTTTTTTTCAACATACTGTGGGAAATGCTCAATGACGGGAGAATCTGCGAATGCATATGCAAATGCATATGTTCTGTGCATCCATGTATGCAGCGGATGCTTAGGTTGACAGATTCTGACCTTCGCACAGCAGAGTGACCATATTCATTGTACTATATCTAAACCACAAACACACATACGCACGCACACACACACACACACACACAATGATCGCAAGTATTCAGAAAAGATAAGCATCTAGTGAGAAGATCCCCAGTTGGTCTACTTGCTGACAGCATGACAGAAAAATCGTTTCCCATGGATACTGTACCTGCCTGCTCCGTAACAAAGAGAACAAGAGAGTCTGCAATGTTTTTGTCTCTATACAAGAACCTGAGCTGTATTCATTCTCCACAACACAACTGTCTCTGCAGTGACTTAATGAAATAACAAACAGATCAATAAAGTAATATAAAATAAATGACTAGAAACAACAGAATGAAAACTATTAAAGAGCAGGAAAAGGAGTTAACTGGTAGACGGTAGTTGGTAGTGGAAAAGCATGGAAAAGATGTAATGGGGGTGATTCTTGTATAAGTTTACCATAGATGTTAAAAATGATAATGGCATAAAAAACCAATTGCAGTAATTAGAACGGGGTTTTTGTACAAAATTGAAATGTCTATGTGTCGTATTGGTTTTATCAACCCTACAGCACAAATGGGAAATTGGTGGGCTGTGAAAACATCACTCTTTGCTCTTAATATACATTTATATTAAAGGAGTTTGCTGTGTAAAATACAAAAGCAGTGAACGTGTAAACGTTTTTCGTCAGGCAAACTATGCTCCCTATGCAGCTGATCTGTGATTAAAGGGGTGCTGCAACTATGTGATATGCATTATGACTTCTTTACAATGTTAAACATGCTGTCTTCTCATGCTTAACATGGTCAACTTGTCAAAAACAAGTTGGGCGTATAGTATTTCTGGGCTCATACACTCCCTCAGTGATCAAGCAGGTTTCTGAAAGTTTTTTTCGAACACATAAAACTGTTTTGTAACAATTTTTCTTAATCCCTTATTGGACAATTCTCCCGGAAAAGTATGCGGTACGGCCACATGAGAGAAGGAGCATGTGCAGACGTCATTATCACTTGTGTGCAGGAGAGAGAGAGACAGAGAGAGACAGAGAGAGAGCATATGCTCAGTTCAGGTGTTTCTTTGTTCACTGGATTTAGGTAATGAATGTTATATAAATGGTAGATGAAACTGATATATGGAGCTATCCCAGCGCTAAAAGATGCCGGACATGAACCGCATGCGGTGAGTGAAACTTATGTCTGTGTTTTGTTGACAATGTGCTTTAGTTCAGCCTACCCCTCTCCCCTGCAGGCACCGTATGATTTCAGAAGTAATCGTAAAGCTGTATCTATCTTTATAAATGTGATCATACTAAATACTCTTTGAAGATACAACATATGCAATACTATTCTATAGGTACTCAAGATTAATATGATATTGGCAGAAACCCCATGTGTTAGGGCCGCTTTAATATTTTCTCTTGTTGACTCCAATTTCACCAAGTATCAATAGTCAGCGAAAGAAATGTGCAGGGCCACAGTCTACGGATGACAAACAAGAAGCCTAATAATCGAATGGAGAGCGTTTACATTCCCTCGCGTGTGGAGAGGAACGCAGCCATCCAGTCCATCACCATTTACATTCAACATCGCATGCCTCTGAGCTGCGCAAACGGCGTACGGCGATTCGGCGTATAACATCAAAGTACCGCGAGAGTGATCGGCATATGACATCATAGTACCACAAGAGCGATTTAACACTGATAGTTTTTCTATCAGTGTTCACTGCTTCATTTAACTATACAGTAAGGATTTAGAACTATTTGTGGTAGAATTGTACAAATGGAAATCAATTTGCCACAAAACATGTAAAACATTATAAGTAATATGTATATATTTAGGTAATTAAGGACGTACAGAAGTAACACAAGATAAACACTTTAAAGACCAAAAAGCATATGTATCATTTAAAGAAAAGACTATTTATAAATGCATTGCAATACAAATTCATTCACTGTAGATGGAAAATAGGGACATTGTGATATTCCTATTCTTGTCTGCTAACAACTTAAGAGAGCTGTTGAATTTTTTTCATAATGCATTTAACCAGTTTCATATAGTTATGTAATAGCTAATAATAACAGTGAAGTTATAAGTGAATAAGTGAAGTGAAGTGTAATAGTGAATTCAATTCAGTGACATCTAGTGGTACGGATGACAACATCAGCTCACTCCACCCCTCTCGTTTGAAGCATTACCGCTGCTGACACAGACGAAAATGTCGTCACGTTTTGGCTTCTTTGCCAAAGGAGGTAATGTATTTAAGTGTGTCCATTTAGGCTTACTGTAAACATCATGGCGAATTCCATGTAAGTGGACCTGCGGTGTATGTAGATAGAAATAGCTCATTCTAAGGTAATAAAAACATGTGTAAGGTCTTTATACACCTATGAAGACATAGCTGTGTCTATAAAATTGCATTTCAATTAGTGGATCCTCCAAAAAATGCCACCTTTAAATGGATATTTCCCCCAAAAACGAAACTTCTGTGATCATTAACTCACGTTCGAGTTGATCCAAATCTGTATAAATATATTTTTTCCAATGAACACTGAAAGATATTTGGAAGAATGCTTTTAAAAAAACAAGTCTTGTCCCCCCATTGACTCCCATAGTAGGAAAACAAGAGTGGAAGTCAAAAGTGCCCCAGAACTCACGATTCTACAAAAAATCTTCTTTTGTGTTCAACGGAACAAAAAATTTATAAAGTATTATTTTCTGATAGCAAGCAAAAGAAACCGTTACTTGGCTAATCTTATATCTCCAATATTTTACCATGCTCAACCAATAGATGTCAATGTACCATACGGTTGTTTAAATGCGATCAAATACAGGACCCATTCAACAAATTTTTTATTTAATAAAATGAACATACATCAAAATTCAACAAGTCTTTTATTTAATATAATTATTATACAGTAAAATAATAATACAAATTCATATTAACATAAAATAAACACAATATAAATATATATATATTATATATATATATATAATATTATTAGACACTAGCCAAACATAACCCGGAAGTTAAATTGTGGTCCAATGAAACGGTATACAACTAGTGAATAAAGAGATTTCTATGAAATATCTACGAAGGTATCTATGGAACATTTCTGCAACTATGAATGGTTTCTGCTGAAAACTGTTAAATGAGGCTTTTGTTGTTGTACTGACACGTTAATTCATTTTAATTACAGAACCTACAGCTCATTTCAGTGTAATTTTCATCAGCTGTTATGGTTACTCTTCTCTCAGAAAGGTGTTTTCTTTAAGGAGGGTTTAATGGCTTTCCATTCTTTTTATAAATATTGAATAATATTGTTAGCTAGATTTGTACATTTTCTGCCAATGCGAAGCAACCATGATACTATAGTTTTTATGGCAGATGCAGTGTTACTATACGGTTGCCAAGCTTCATTGATATGCGCTTGTTTGCTACTGGGTGCAAGCCTGGAGGGTTGTCTTCAAGCCCAAATCAAAAGTGAGCACGCAAAGTGTTTTTTTGTCTCTGAATGTGATTGTCTCAGTCACTCCTTTAGAATGATTTAAAATGTAATGATCTGCCCAGAGTAAATTGTAATTTTATGTATCATTTATACCATAGTGTGAGACGAGTTGCATGGTGATATTAAATGTTTATGATCAGTGTTGTTCAGACACATAACCCCAATAACAATATTAATGATTACCAAGGCAAACCCCACACACTCACATTTCAATTTATTTTTATAGCTTTCTTATCAAGTTTTAGCAGTAGAGACCTTCCATTCCTGCTGACATGGAAATTGGCCAAAATTTGAATTAGATAAAAAAATCAAGTCAAATGTCAGTTTGTGTTGTTCAAAACTTTTAAGTAAGATTGGGATCCAAAAAAAATGTAGGAAGGGTGGATTTCATGAACAAAAATGAAACAAACTTTACAACTGTCTAAAATACACAACTTCTAAAATGTAATATATACATGACAGTCCCTATAAAGTATTTGTTTGTTAGTCTTTTGGTCAGAAAAAACATATGACAATAAGGGGATGTTTGTAATGTTTTGTTGTGTCTTCAAGTAAAAACATCATGACCCCACATCACACACTACCTGTTTTTTAACTAGTAGCCCACATTGTGATATGTGATCCCATTTTATAGCACCATAATCTTGATTTGTCAGTCTGAAAAAGTGTGTATCTGGACCAGGTTGATCCAGTCATATTTTGCTCTGAAAGTAAGAATGGTTACCTGACCTAGGTTAGAAAAAGATGGGATTTCCAAATTGAGATCATTCTGATCCAGATTAAATTGGACCTATGGAATAAATAACAAGATTTTAAATGTATATGAAATTTAATATGCAGTCAGTGCAGCAATGCTACAATTGGGCTGATATTATCAGTTCTTTCATCTAGTAAGCAGCTGCTGTGTTTTGTCCAGCTGAAACTTATTCAGTAGCCCTGCAGGACACCCACCCAGCAACAAATTACAGTAATCTATTCAGGAGGTCGTACATGCATGAATTATTTTCACTGTATATGAAGCGGAAAGTATTTTAACACAATTTTGACACATTTTCTGCTGTATTACATACAATGGCGATATGATTATTAAAACTGCTATCTTACATTACAACTATCTGAGAAATGCCTGTAAGCCATTCAGTTCAATAGTCAACACTTCTGACTTGTCTGTTGAATTTAGCAGAATTAATATAAAAAATATCTAAATGCCTGTTGAGTTCTGTGCAAGACCCCACATACTGTTTGGAAAGTGGTATGCAGTCATGTTGAATTCAGCTCATGGTTTCTGTGAAAATCACACCATTCCATCTATGCCATCAGACATATTTTGAGAAATCAAGCACTTTTTTTCGGACAAGAAAACAAGAGGTCGGGCAAACCGGATCGGTATTTTACACCGTGCGATGTATGTAATCTAAGAGTTTGGAAATAGCATGGTGCGCATATGCGTATGTATGTGTGTGCGTGTGTCATTACTGGACCTGATGAGGCTGTGCACCCATCACGAGATGTGAAAAAATAAAGGTTGTCTAGCTTGCAGGCCACAGAGTGACTGTAAACCAAAGAAAAAGGTAAATATTCTCCCCGAAACTCCCCGAGATTTTAGGCTGTTTCTATGAAACTGAGAGATGAGAGGTCATTACTCACGGAAGGTAAGACATATTACTTTTGTTCCAGCTGGTGTGGCTCACTTCATTTTCATGCAGGTAACAAGTAACAGATTTTCATTGTAAAATATTAATAATACAACATTGTATAGGCTGTATTGACTCTCTTTGATCAATGTACCATGAAAAGAATGACATGTTTTATAAATGTATGTAATCTGATCAATTTAATGGATTGTACAGCACTATAAATGTGATGTTTTATAGTGTTTATGTTATTTTGCCAATCACGTAGCCTGCTTAATACATAAGGCACACTCCTTGTGGCAGGTTTACAGTTTAGGACCTTTATACTGACTCATAATAATCCCGCAAAATGAAGATGAACACACAACAATGAACGGATTTATCTTTAGCATGCTTGTCGAAAATGTACTGCTCTATTCAATGGAAAGTATAATTCAGGGACAGCTTTTACGTCAGTTGGCTAAAGAAGAGAAAAGCAGGAAAACATAATTTATGAGAACATCAGATATATCTATCAATAGGCATTTCAGCTCATTTATTGTTTGTTTTCTTAGAATTTTAGTAATGCTTCACATAAAATACATGTATAGATCTTTTGTTTTGCTTTAAATTAACAATTCATATTAATGATTTATTTTTGTCCTCCATCTTTTGAACAGGAACACATGGACATGCAACAGGTTTATTGCGTCTCCATGACTATTTTTAGTCTATTGTATTTATTTTATATTGTTGTCTAAGTATTTTTGACTAAGATACAAAGACTTGGAGTTACATGAAAAAGAATACAGTCTATAATCTAGGTCACGAATCAAATAAGCAAATTTGTGACAATGTGAGCATGTAAACTGTTTTGTGGAGAATGACAGATTTGCTTTTATTAAAGCACACAAAACACTTATAACATTATAAATTTACACCGGAATAACACAAATCATCAGGTTTCGCACAAACTGATCTCTGAATGCATTTGGATATTAACCAAACTGAAAACTGAATAAGCTGTAAACATGAATGTATGCATTCATAAATATCTGCAAAATTATATGTAAATAAAAAACAAGTAATGTAAAGTGGTTATTTCTTAAAATCTATATTTTTCTGTGACTGGAGAAGCAGCAGAACTGTTTTAGCCATAGAGGCCAATAATGTTCAATTGGATTTCATTGCGATGCATTTTTATTGTTTAAAATACAACATTTGGCAGGTTCTCAATTAAAAAGGCGTTTAATAGCATTACAGAATATAGGCCCTTTCAGAACAAGACTCAAATAGGTAGAGAGATGGAAACGAGGATGGACGTGTAATCCTTTTAAGCCCTTATTCATTTAATTTAAACATCACAGATGATTAGAAGTGATTTTAAGTCTACCCTGTTCACATAGCAGCTCAGATTAAAAAATTGACTCGTAAGCGCAATGATGACAGAACGCCTTTGAAGTGTTATACATTTTAAACAGTAGTGATAAACTCAGGTGTAATGAATGCGCATTAGTTTGCAAGAGCAGGAGTGCCTCCGTGTGGCTCCCAGACAACATATTGCACAGACAGCCGGGGAGATGGGATATGAGACACGAGACACTTTTTACTCTGGATGAGATCCAAACAAGGGAAAAGTGACATATTTTAAACCTTCACCTGTTAATCTAAATGATAATTTGTTTTTATAAGTACCAGGTAATACTTTTGATGTTCAGCCAATATACTTTAAGCATAGGGGCATTTATGACAAAGTTTGTTAGATAAAATCCTTTATTAGAGTAGAATCTTACATTAACTGATCACTAAGCTTTAAATTAATAAAATATTTAAAAATAAATAAAATATTTTGAGATAAAAACAAATGTAAATTTCTTGTGTATAATTAATGTGCAACATTTCAAAATAATGGCATCAAAACAATTCTTGGGAAAAACAACAACCACAAGACAGGCAAAAAAAGAACACCGAAGCAGTTTAAGATGTTTATTTTTAAAAATAATTTGTGTACAAAACATACATAAAAAATGTATATTGAAAAGAAAGTCTTAAATTTAAGACATCATACATTACATTCAAAGGACACCTGTATGCAGGTGAGAAGACTGTTTAGCCCATGAAGATCCTTTAGCATTTGACAGTTAAGGATAAAACTGCATTGGCACGTCACTCTTCTCTGAACACATGAAATGAATGTGCCGTCGTTGACCAGACCCCCAGCGTTACCCAAGCTACATTACACATAGGTCGGTTTTAGGCTCACAAAGGCCTCGGGAACACAATGATCTAAGTTTTTATGCAAGAATAGAAGTAGTGATCTTTAGTTAAAAGTGGAAATTTGTTCTTTGTGAAATGTTTTGTATAGGGTGATGAGCTTTAAAGGCATAGACCAATATCTCCATCTAGTGGTGCATTACAAAATCAAGAGTCCACGAAAATGGATTCATTAACAGTAGGAACACATATATAGATGGAACAGGTTAATGTGCACATTGCCGTAAATGCATGCCCTATAGCAAAAGATGTGTAAACGGATGCAAAGACTAGCAAACCGCAGATTTAAATAAATCTGCTTTAAAAAAAAAGCTTTAAATAAAATACACACAACACTTAAACAGTGGACATATGTCATCACACATATCTGAAGGAGGAAATTGGTACATAAATGATCAAGCACTAAACCCATCTCATGGCACGTAAACTGAAGCGCAGGTTTCCAAAGACCATCAGATGGGCAAGTGATACACAGGAGATCTTAGCATGCGCAAAACCACAATCCCACCAATAGAACTGGTTGCGACATGGAATTGAACATGATAAAAACTTTGCACACTGAAAGTGATCTATAGTGCAACATCAATTTACATTCAATTTTAAAAATAACTTAAAATTAAACTAAAATCAAACAATAAAAACTATATTGCACAAAAATATACAGTACAAACTGAGTACAGCCTATAGCTGTTACCGACCAGACTTAAAAAAAAAAAAATAAAATATGAAAAGCAACAGCAAACCAATAAGAGCAAAAAGGAAATAATCAAATAGAACTTTGAAGGCAAAACAACGGTGGACGTGTCAAACAAAAACGGGTACATTCACTGGACGAAACAATTTGCACTGAAGAGCAGAGGTTTTGTCTTCTGATGTGTTAAGCAGAAGCCACTGCGATATGAAGTGCTAACCTTTGACCCATGGAACCCAAAGAACGTGGGCCACTTGCTTTCTTTCAGAAGGGAAAAACCTTGCGGCACTGTCAGCTAAGGCTCATCGGAACAGTGTCCCTCCTCCTCCGACGCCAGCTGCTACGACTGTACTGCGGGTGATGTCCTCTGGTGCCGGGCCCAGTGTTCCGCTCGAAACCATTGACGTGGGGAGGCCCTTTTACGACAAACCTTTGTCCGTTCAGAAACTAAAGCAAAGAACCAGTATAATTCCATGCTGAATTATAGTTTCGTACAGTATATAGCAAGTAAAATCTTTAAAAATGTATTTAAGAAAAGTTTTACAAAAAGACATTGGCCTCTTACTTTAGTGTGGTGACTGGGGCTGGATATAGAGCTGGAATAGACAGGTGAAGACACGTGTACAACTCCATTCAAATGAGCTGACCCGTCCATATATTGTTTGCCTGGTAATGGGTGCAACTGAAACAGAACGATTCAAAACACAATGAGTTAACCAGAATTTTTTTTTACAGAAGTCCATAATAGTCTCCACTCAAAAAATAACGCTGTGCTACGCCATGATAGAGTTTATATTTGTTTGTTCTAAATGCAACCAGAGGAAACAAACCAAAACCAGTCAGCAGTGTGTAAAAAATGCAAAATCTTTGTGAAATAAGAACTCTAAAGGGCGGTTTCCCAGATTGGATTTAAACCTAATCTCAGCCTAATTTAAATGTTGGAGATGCCTTGATAAAAAAAAAAAAACTTGCACTAACATATCTTAAAATATATCGCTGTAATTATCCTAATCTAACCAAGGCCTAGTCCTAGTTTAAAATAATCCTTGTCTGGGAAACCGCCCCTTCGTTTACTGTCTGCTGCCAGTTCCATTTCTGAATGAAACCCCTACAGTTTAGAACCATCACACATATGATTGCTGCAATAAAACTTATAAAAAACTGCAACAACAGACTTACCTGACTTTTGCATGGCAAGAATGTTCCAGGAGAGTTTACTTTCCTGTAGGCTTTGTGGTTTGTGTCGATTACACAGGACACGGGGAAGATCTCATGAAGAACTGAAGCTCTGCTCGGTGTGTCAGAATCCTGATCAGAAACACACACAACTGAATAGCAGGAGATTTCACAATGCAAGCCTTCAGCTGAAGAAAGTGCTAAATGAATCTGATGGAAAAGAACTTTAAGAACGTTCCTTTAATGACTTCTCTAGTTGTAGCATCAAGAAAACTATACCAGGAACTTACAATGTCACTTCCAGACAGCGAGGAAACGGAGGAAGATGAAGAGGATGAGGAGTGCTGTTGAAGGCTGGTCAGAGACACAGGTGAGCCTGCACTGTGTGGTGATGAATCTCTTTGATGCTCCTCACTTGAGGTCTGCTCTTCTGAATCACCTCCAACATCCTTGGCTAGAACGAACAGAAAGTGCACATTAAACAGGCCCCCAAATTATATAATGTTCAAATTATTAGAAGTGAATCCAAAGTTAGAAGTTCTATTGTAACAAAACTCAATTTTTGTTAAAGGCACAAAATGCAATTTCATGCTAGATGTCTAAAAAAGGTGCAGATGGTGCGGTGTAAAGGTGTAGAAAGATGAGAGTAGACCTCTTTACCTCCACTTACAATTAGGGATGGGTATCGAGAAGCGCTTCCATTTTAGAACCGGTTCCAAATTTCTAAGAACCGAAGATTCGATAGGTTCGGTTTATTGATTCCTGACTTTTTCCATCACTCGCGAACGGCAGTGAACATTTTACAGTTGTATCTGTCTGCCAGGACATGCCAGAACAACCTTATCTCACTTCACACATTCTTAGTTCATTACCATCGACACTATGAATGCAGCAAAAGTTTAAAAGTTTGGTGAAACTTTGAAAAAAAGATGATAGCGTTGCCACATGCAATAGATGTGGAAAAATATTTTGTGAAAGGGAGGAAGTACCCCTTGTATGATGAAACGCGTCATTAATCTAAAGAACTACGTCGTGTTTAAGACTCTCAGCCTTGAGTCCTCCTGATACAATGCACCAGATAACTTCCAGCTATTAGCAGCATCTCCCACTCAAACAAAACTGATTGTCTTTTCATCTCTCTGTATTTTGTACGCAAGGTACTTTTTTTAAATAGTGATCACAATTAAACACATGGAAGCTACAGGACAACTTGTTCTTGATCATTAAAATTATTATAATTTAAAATAGACAAGTCAATCACTTTTTAAAAATGAATGGTATTTTATTCACAAACAACCGTTAAGATAATGGACGATCTAGCCACTGCATGTTATATATTTTATGACGTATTTATGTGTTATACTTAAATAGTTTGGGTTCGTAATTGCTTCTGATAATTCCTTAAATGGAAGTGTTGTTCATTTAATTACTTGACAAATTGTCACAGTAAACAGTTACAGCCTACTGGTTATAGCCTAAATGTGACAAGAATAAAAAGTATTTACTAGTTTTTTTCTGTCCCCAAATAAATGTTGGAATCAGAACAGAGAATAGATAAGAAACGGATTCGATAAACTGAATCAGAACTGCTAAAATTAAAACAATACCCAACCAAATCATGTTTATGGATGAAGTAATGATACTTCATCAAACAGAGTGGTTTTATTAAAACAAAGTTGTGCGCTAAACACTACACTGCTACTGTCATAAGCTTAGGTCGAACACTTATGTCAAAACAGTGAGTCTTAAAAACACACAAAGTATTTCAAGAAAACTAACAGCACTACTTTCAAATCGCTTTCATGACTCTTTGATGTCATACTCGTTCTGCACAATAGTGCACCAAGTTGAAATCACCCATGATTGCTACGGCAGTTGAAGTGGAAACAGAGGATAACACTGACTTGCAACGCAATGAGAAGGAACGTTACAGTGGTAAACATTGTAGATTTCTCAAGAAGTACACAAGTGAACTAAATATAAAGGACTATGGTTTATAGATTTTTATACAAAAATCTTACATATTGTACCATGAAATCTTGTAATATAAAGTTTTTTTTTTTTTTACTTAAATTCCAATTTTTATTCAAATATTATATTGATAGAAGTTGCTACTTGTATAGTAGTTAATCGTTTAAAAACTAATTTGACATTGTCAATAAGCCCTTTAATTAATTACTCTGACTCCGTTGCACAGGGTCCTACCTTTAAGGCCTCCCCGAATATTGTGCCTTTTCCCCCACTGTTGAATGATCCACTCCCTGAAGGTAATCACTTCTTGTGTCACTTTAATGATACGTCCTAATGTGCTAAAAAGAAAATATCAGGTATTTAAGAGACAGTCGGTCAGCTGTATTCAACCATAAGAACACAACTGATGACATGTTAAAAATCAAACATTAAACGAAATTAACAATTCAAAATCTAGACATTCACGCAACACGTATAGTATTGGCATGCATTTTGCTTCTATCCAGTAGTTCCGGCTGGGACTGACCTCTCCATGTTTCTGTTAGGGTAGGAGCGGGACAAAGGCAACACAGCATGACTTAAGATGAGGTATGCATAGTTAAAGACTTCCTTCACCTGCATGGCACCGTATGAGCTCCGTCCAACATCATTTCCTAAATAAAAAAAACATTTAAAAACAACACTGGCACATTTCCCTTTATTTAGCTTTTTTAAACTTATGTGGTTCACAACATTGTTGTGTGATGGTTCAAACCCCCCCCAAAATTTGGCCATCAATAATTAACACTTTTGTTAAAACCTGTATATGACTATCTGCGGAAAGAATGTTCTGCAGAAAGAATGTAACTTAGAAGAAATGTGTTTTGGATCGTACATTTTAATGTGAACCAACCCTTTAAAGCTGTCATATTTCAATTTAGCCTCCATGACATTTCTGTATGAAACCTAATTTCAAGGTTATATCTTTACATGGGTTGAAGTAAAAATAACAACATTTTCCATAAATCATTCTAACGGTTTGGTCTATGCCTGTTAACAGCAGTGCTGGAAACACTGATCTCCGTTACTGCGTTTCATACCAGGTAAGTTTGGGTCCTCAATGCACAGCATCGAGGGTCTGTGTCCGTTATTTAGAGCCTTCATGATCTCCTCTTTAGCCAAGACCGCCCCACCGTCCTTCACACGAATGCCCATTTTTAGATAATTAAAATGCCGCCCGTACAACTCGAAGAACTCGATGAGCAATATGCCTAAATTAATATTAGAAGCTCTGCAGTCTATTCTGGGATGGAGCTGTGGAGAACAGCAGAAAACATAAGGATGCTTTCTTAGTTAAATGACAAATCAATCTCTTATTAACATTTGATCAATCATGCAATTCCTCAGGGACGCCATATAAATAACATGATTTACTATTATCATTACTGTCAAATGGTTCGATACGTGATGACTAAGACGAATGGCATCATTAGTAACAGTGATAAAAATGCCTGCCGGAAAACACTGTGCATAACGCAGCATGAGAATGACGGGCGAATGGTGTCTCACCTGCAGGAAGCTGATGGCCATTAAAATGAGGCTGTAGGAGCTTATACCTCCTGTAAACACCTCATTCAGATCTCTCTGGAGCAAGAACTGCTTCAGGACGAAGATCAGGTAAGGCAGCACGGAATATTTCTGAACCAAACCCAAAAATGATAAAAAACAAATACATTATTCAAAGGACTTTATGCTTTCTCTGCTTGACTAGATACATGCTACATTGCAAAAAGAGGTGTAAAATGGCTCTAATCCAACACTGGTGTCCAAACAGCCAAATCATCGCTTTAACACCACGTGTACACCAGAGGTGGCGAGACAAGAGGACAAATTAGAAGCCATTATAATTTTTTAATTGCTCCACACCGGACGTGGGGCGATGCCACAACAGGTCCGGTGTAGACACAGTGCAAGAACTTATGACCAGACGCATTAGCTACAATTGTTCAATTCACCTATATACTGTAGAAATTAATACGAGTTTACCTTAAGATGATCCTTAATGAAGCGAGCTGCTTTGACTCCAGTTTCAACATTAAAACTGATGTCTACCTTCACATCAGTCACTCTGTCCGTCAGTTTAATAATTGGTACCTGCACAAAGAAAGATTCATTATGAGTATTAACAATGTCCCTTTTTTAAAATCACCTTTTAATGTAATATGCATCGTTGCTTTCAAGCAAACCTGCGCCTTTTACAATTAAAATATCTGTCAGTCAAAATGTAATTATGAGTTCTGTCGGCACAGACTCCAAGCCCATGGTTTCTTTCTCCTGATGAACACCAAGATATTCTGAAGATTGCTTGTAACCAAACAGTTCTTGGCAAACATTGACTACCATAGTAGGAAAAATGACAATGGTAGTCAAAAGTTCCCCAGAACTGTTTGCTTTTCTGCATTCTTATAAATTTCTTTCTATTGACCAAGAGATTTTTTAAAAGCATGATAGTCAATGGGGGCCATGAAATGTGTTCATTAGAACAAAAACAAATTCTACAGATTTGGAACAAGTCGATGGAGAGTAAACGAAGAACTGTTCCTTTAAGGATATCCATGTCCAAAACATTAATTTACATTTATTAGCATTCAGAACCTTAAAACCTCTTCCAAACCCCTCTTCTATCAAAACAGGTGAATGGTTTTTGATGGCATTCTGCACTTCAGCTGAATCAAATTAAAGGCAAACTTAATGCTTCAGTCTATTTAAAAGAGTGGAAGAGCATTCACTGTGTCCAACAAAGACGTCCTGTATAAGAAATAGCTGTGCAATTCAAGGAACTTCAGGGTGTCTTTAAGAAGATAAGTTACTATAACCAACCGTAGCTTTGTCAAGAAGTTTAATGGAGAAGGGCTCAGCCACATTCTTCTGTCTGAGGGCCTGTTCAAGCTGCTGTAGAGGTGGATGCTCCCATTTCCCAAACACCACCAAGTCAATATCGCTACATTCCAGTAACAAAATGTCCAACATTCAAGCATCAAGTTAACATCATTCAGAATTTCACACGATGTAAAACATATGTGGATGATCAAGTACGATACCTGGTAGGAAGATAAAGACCAGTACTGAAGCTGCCAAATATCTGAACCTGAAAAGAGAAATAGCACTTTTAAAAAAAAGCTTGGCAACAGGCTATTAAGTGCTCTTCACACTCCAATCAACATCTCTTTAGTATACCGGCCAACAGTGGTCAAACTCAGAAATTGATCTGTTTTGTAAAGCAAAGATTATACGTGACTTATCCTTCAAAATATGAACTAAGTTAATAGGGACACACACAGACTATATCTTTGTCAGAATGTTGCATGCCAAAACCTGTTTAGAAGCATTTGAAAACTAGCAAACATTGACAATAACACAAACACATTAAAGCGTTCTCAAAATCCTTGAAGAAATTTCTGGATGCTGTTCCCACCTTTGCCGCAGGCCACAGATCTTTGACAACAGCCTCAACACGATTGACAACATCTCTCCTCATCGCCTCCTCTTCAGGACGTGGAGACATAAAATGATAAAAATCCACAATCTCCTCATGGAGGCTACGGAGGACAAATACCACAAACTTTGTAAAACAACATTCATATCCTATGTGCGCACACAAATGCTAAACCTCACCTCTGCTTCTAGTGGTGTAAAATAAGAACCAACGACTATCGTCAGTGACGCCTGCTTACTACAGACATGTGTTTGAAGCAAATGACGAAAGCTTTTCGTATATAAACATTTCTTTAATTTTAATTCTCTAATATTCTTGAACAGATGGCATTATGCTTTTACATGCATTTAGTTGGGAATTGTAAAAATGCGGTTGCCTTTAAGCCTGCTTTTCTGTCAGATCCATCCGGACCTTTGGGCTCTTTCAACAATAAATTGGATTTATAATAGAAAGTTTATTGGGTAACACTTCATTATAGGGGGCAATTCTCTCTATTAACTAGTTGTTATTAGCATGCCTGTAATGGCACATTGGCTGTTTATTAGTACGTATAAATCACATATTCTGCATAACCATACTCTACATCCATAAACCTACCCAATACCTAAACCTAACAACTACCTTACTGACTATTAAAAAGCAACAAATTAAGAGTTTAATGGGGGAAAATTCGTAGTTAATTGTTTGTTAATAGCCAGAATTGCCCCCTATACTGAAGTCTTAACGTTAAGTGAATTATTTGGCATGTCAGACTAATTATGGAAGGCAATTGTCAAAGGTTATTGCAGGTGTATTAAAATGTCTGGTTTCAATCACAAGAGAGATAGTTTACAGTGAGCATGAAAAAGCAAGTATTCTACCCATTTCATTACACCTCAATCCCAACTTCACAATGATACGCAAATATCTATATTGAGTAACAAATTAATAATAAAAGCAAACGTTCATTTTGCTTTTCAAGGGGGTTTTAATCGTTAATGTGGCCTGGCATAGCCTGAAGTTTGTACAGACTTGCTAGACTCTGCATGCTAAAATGTTACCGAGAGACTGAAAAAGCAGATAAACTGGTGCTGCTTTCAAGACACGTCGGATTTGGGATATTTCCCCAACACAGAACCGGAAGTAACATCGGGATTGAGTAACATTTCAAGTGTCAAGTAACATCAATACGTTGATGATTTAGTAGCATTATAAAAGGAGTAGTTATTAACATAAAACACCGACGTTGAAGAAATTCTTTCCGGGTTAAGGTTGGGAATATCTTAAATCCGAGGTGATTTGAACGCAGCATTAATGACCCACAGACTGACGCTTTTACAGCACGTTGAAGGCCTACGTAGGTTTTCTGACGTTCGCTACTACATTGAAACATGCAAATGCGGATGTAACAGCCCTACGATGTCTTCCGAGTTGGATACATGTATGGACTGCATGTAATTCGCAGTTTAACGGCGTTGGTCTCTAAGGTACTTCGTCTGGAAATGTTGGCTGTCGCCAAGCCAATGTAATGAAGTCAAACTGTCACCCAGAGTAAAGGAGCTTCTCTTACCCATTAATGCCTGGGCTGTATCGTCTGCTTGCCCAGGGGGTCCCACATAAATAATTGCCACCAGCGTGGGACAGAAAATAGTTCGTTCCGTATGTGCTCGCTTTATTGTCATTTCTCTTTCGCCCTGGATGGTATTTAAGCTGGTTATCCGTTACTGTGTGCGTCTGTTGCCGCTGAAAACGCTGCTGTTGTAAAGAGTTATTGACATTGTGCATGTGTTCGGTGAAGTTAAAATGAGGTTTGGCTGGAGTGTTCATACTGTCACTGTTGCCAGATGAAGAGTCCGATTTCGGGCTGTCAGTTTCCGAATCCCCTGAAGATAAAGGCGATAGAGAGTCACAACCATCGAGTCCGGCGGGGGTAACAAACGGTGCTGGGGGATCCGAACACGGGTTTGGGAATCTCACGGGTTCAACGTCGTTAATACGCTTGTTCGTGTGATCGCTAACCGCTTTGCCAGGCGTGCTGGTGGGAATCAGCGTTAGCCGTTTCATGAATCCGACCGGCAAAGCAGGTGTGTTCACCCGCAGCTGATGACAGTGATTTATCCGTTGCGAGGTTTCCCACACGCGCATCCATAAAGCGTTGGCAGGTCCTTTTAGTTCGGGTTGACTCCAAGTGACCCGTGGATCCATCCAACTTTACCTTCACAAATCTCTCTCACACACGCACGCCTGAGGGCGGACAGGCGCCCCGAGGGTTAAACGACTTACGCGAGTGTGCGAGATGCCAAGTAGAAGTAAAAAAATGTCAGGAAGGACTCAATAAATCGAAATGACGCCTCTAAACAAGCCGATGTGCGAACTGTTGTTTCCAGAGCATTCCAATATGGCGCACACAGGGAATGTCGAACCGAGTGCGCATGTCTGTGGAAATTTAAACCCTTGCTGAAAGTGTAACACACCCCCTTTCTAGAACCCCACCCATTTATTTATCCAGTTGAAAATCTGCGGGGCAACTGATCGGTGAAATGCACTGAAGCTGGTATATACAGTAAATTAAAATGATCTTTGGCAAATTTCTTGTTTGGTTGCATCTGTTGGCATAACATTACTTTATGTTGAGTAATGTCAGGTTCATTGTTATGCATGTTCATAACTGATGCAAAAACGACTACATACAGATATGAAATCATATGCAATAAGAATAATACTAATGTAATTTTACATACTATCATTGGGTGGCAGTGGTTTTTAGGGTGAAGTAGTAGCCAAAATAGACCTGGTTACTACAAAAAATGCACAAAAAAACATACAGTTCAACAAACAAGATGAATTAAGATACAGTAATATATGACGTTAGGTCAATATGTTAACAGACCAATTGAAGAAAGGATCTCCACCTTATTACATAATCATTCCCTCAACAAGCTGTTTTCTCACCAAATTACTAGTTATTCCTTTACTATCAAAAAGCATTTAGAGGAGGAACCTTACCTATAGTATAAAAAGCCATTCAATTAATCAGAGAAAAGACCATATTAAATGCCCATAACAAACTTTGTGTTTTAGGATAATGTTCTAAATATCATAACAGATAAGCTTTAGTTCTAAACAAATAAGACGTTAGAATATTGTTACATGACAAAGTCAAAAACACAGAAAATTATACAAAGATCTTTATGATATAAAGTTAATTGTCTTTAATCTACATACACGATATACACAAATGTACAAGAATTTTCAGTTTTACTGTAATAAATGAATACAGATTTTCTATAGCATGTAATGCCTTGATTCTGGTTCAGTCACATTTTCAGGATATCGTCTTTCATAAAAGAAATGCAAGTGCACGGTTAAAAATACAGTTTCAGGACTTCATTTGTCGGCAGAGAGATGCGATCTGGGTTATGCAGCTGGTCACAGCAGAGGGAACTGGTTGCGAGGTCTCACTCCTCCATGATGCCAGAGCCTCCAGGGCATCTTTAGGGTTACAGGGTGCCAGGTCATAAATTGCATAGACAGCAGATAACTGCACATGATTTGGAACACCTACGATCAAATAACAATTGGTTAGTGGTTGTGTTGTGGTTACGGCTTTGAGCCACTAACCAAAAAGGTTGTAGAGTCAATCCATGGCAAGGGCAAGTAAAAGAAAGATATCAAGGTTTTATTTTTACAGAATTTTCTTTACAATATTTTGTAGAAGACAATAAATCACAAAAAATGCCTTAAGCCGAGTTTCCACAGCCATGTTACGTACCTTCTAAAATACCGTGTTTGCCAAAGAGGTTTATGGCTCTTGCAACATTTTGCACTGATTTGAATAGATTCTCCTTTATCCCTAACTGACCGAGTCGTCCTGGGAAAAAGAAAAAATCCAAACATTGAAGAAAGAACTAACTGACATCTCTCAGAAAGATCTTTGTATTGCGTGTGTCCTTTTAAAATTACAGTCACGAATGACAACAGGAGAAGACCATAAAGCCTATTATGTGACTGCAACACAACTGAAGCTTTTACAAGGAATTTTGTTTGGGAAAATGGTAAACCAGAAAAAAATTCACTTTTCAATTTTTAAATCTTTAACTTTATTTTTAGTGACACTGTATGCAAATAATTCAACAATTTACCAATTAATCTGAGAACAGCTGCTACAGAAACATCCCGGATTGGGGTTTGTAGGGGCCTCGGCTGTGTTATCCATGTGTTCATGATGGGCCAGAGCTCTTTGCTATTTCAGTCACAAACAAAAAAATCCGGATTAAAATGTGAATTATACTTCATTTTACTCTTCTGTGTGTATTAAATAAACCGTACCCAATTACAACGTCATGTGTCCATTTCCACTTCAAATGTGTACACAGGAGATCCAATGTGAATATGCATTCCCATGTGGCAGGACAAAGGTCATGACCGTGTCGATGATGCATCTGAAATGTCAAATCTTTATCCTCTCGAAGTGTTTTCAGTGTACTGCTGATCATGTCATAAATATCACATGGGGGGCTCTAAAAGTAATAAGAAAACTGTTATAGTAAGAACCTTTAATCATCCTTCTCCTTCCAAGTCCTCTGATGTTCAAATTCACCCTTTTTAGTAAATAGAAAATTGTAATGATTAAATACTTTGTTCTCAAAGCTGACAAGCACTTTTTAATACTTTTTATTAGTTCGATATTTCCGAAACAAAGTGCAAAATTGAATGGGTGACTAATAATGATTTAAGACAAGAAAATCTCAAAATATGGAGATTTCAGAAAGACAGCAGCGATATGTTACTTTTATATGTGACCCTGGACGACAAAACCAGTCTTATGGGTCAATTTTTTGAAATTGAGATTTTACATCATCTGACAGTTGAATAAATAAGCTTTCTTTTGAGGTATGAGTTGTTAGAATAGGACAGTATCTGGCTGAAATACAACCGTTTTAATCTCAGGAATCTGAGGGTGCCAAAAAATCTAAATATTGAGAAAATGGCCTTTGAAGTTGTTAATCACAGGCACTGTGGCAGGACATCCACTCAGAAAAATAAAGTTTTGATGTATTTAAGGCAGGACATTTACAAAATATCTTCATGGAATATGATCTTTACTTAATATCCTAATGATTTTTGGCATAAAAGAAAAATCAATCATTTTGACCCATACAACCTATTTTTGGCTTTTACTAAAAATGTTCCCGTGCTACTTAAGACTGGTTTTGTGATCCAGGGTCACATATATTGATTTAAATCCCGTGCTTACAACAAAATACCACTTTTTGTATAGATAATGCCTAGATCAGGGTCATCCAAAAAAACAGCCTAGCACTGCTTTAAAGCGATAGTCTACCCCAGAATTCACAATTGTTGTTTATTTACTCACCCTCAGGCCATACGTAGGTGATATTATTTCTGGAGTACAACAATAAAGATTTTTACAGCTTCCTGATCTCAATTCTTTGGTCACATAAATGACGTATGCACAATCTCAAAGGTGAACGGACACTGGTTTGTTTACAACGTAGAGGGAGGACGTGTGTGCACTTCTTATGATACATCATTTATGCAACAGGATGTGCGACAGGGTTGTTTGATGGAAGCTTTATTATATATATTTTTTATTTTACGAATGACGTTCAGTTTATTGCAGATAACGATCGTTTTGCTTCACAAAGCGTAAATGTCACCAGGAGCTCAGGGGATCATGCTTGTGTTGCTTCGTGCTTTTAGAACTTTTGACCCCATGAACATCATTTACATCCATTATATGAAGCACAGAGGGCTACGGATTTACCTAAAAATCTTCTTTATTGTTCTACACAAGAAAAAATATCACATCCATCTTGGATGGCCTGAGGGTGAGTAAACAAACAACAAATTTGAATTCTATGGTAAAAGATCGCTTTGATTTTTGGTAACGGACTGCTTTTGAACAATATGGTAGTCTCTGGTCATCAATTACATACGGTCTCTAAACAGAGTAAGCTATCAGGATCACAAACCTTATCCCAGTGCAGATATTTTGTGAGGTACTCCAAAATGTCTCCTTCTGCTTTTAACTTGGTCACAATGTGGATGGCTCTGCACAAGGTAGTCTCATGGAACAGCACACTTGGCCATGTTGTAACCATAAATAAAATAAGTTTACAGGCGTCAGGAAAATCTGCTAACAAAGAAGGACTTGATTAACAACAACTTTATTTTCTGTGCTTGTATTCATGTTCTTATATATATATACGTAATGGAAAAGTGTCTCACCCTCTCTGAGGATGCTGTAGGCAAAGGAATGGGCTTTTTGATAATCTCCAATCTGGCGACACAAACCTGCGTAGACTCTACAGAGAGCTTGCAGATTTGATAATCTCAGACTGCTCCGCTCCGTTTTTAGTTTTGTCAGTATGGCAGACATGAGGTCTTCCATTGAGGACTGAAGTAAAAGAAAGAAAATGTTAAAGATGTGTAAATGTAAATGTGTATAAATGGTTAACTATAAAATGTCCAAAGCAGTGGTGCCTACCTGATCCTTACAAAAATCAGCGATCACAGCCTTTTCTTCATCAATCAATATCGGTTCCTGAGATATTCTCCCAAGAAACACATGGCTCTTCACAACAGGCAACACTTCAAAACACGAGATCCCTATTTTGGCCAGGGCTTGGGAGATCTGGAGCTGTTTGCCATTTTTCTTGGCATCTGGTTTTTCATTTATTTTCAGATTGTTTTGTATTTCTTGGGGAGGTTCAGCGGAGTAAAGGGCTGGTTGATGAACCGTCACTTGTTCTGCGGGAGAAACAACACCTGGTGCAGGCGAACAGTTGTCAAGTCGGAGTCTTTTAGCACTCTTTGGTAAAAGCATGTTCACCCCTGTCCTTTTTGGTTTTTGCTCTGTTTTGGTAAAAGCTGTGGATGAGGAACTAATCGTTTTGTTTCCTGATATCTGGTTGACAGATGTAGGGGATGCACCATTTTCGTTTCCACTTCTATTCAGGTTTACATTTCCACGGAGTATGTTTAAAGTGCGGGCTCGTGCCGACAGCTCGGGATACATGGTATCCAGCATCTGCATGGAATTTTCCTGAGAAGCAGCGGGAGGCGAGGACGATAAGGCAGATGTCGGCAGTCTTCCTGGGACCGGAACAGCATGTTTTGGAGTAGCTGATCCAAACTGCAGTGGCGAGGATGGAACGCCACAGGACGGTGATGGAGTGGTCAAACACGGAGACATTTTCGATGCATCTGAAAGTGCTGAATCGATAGCAGGCACTGAAGTTGGCTTCTCAGGAGACTTTGGTGCATCAGATGCTAATCTTGTAGGCTTTGATGGGGTGTGATGTCTTGCAATTCTTGGAGGAGTAGCAGTCAGCGGCATAACAACTGGAGGTAGTGGTGGACCCATCTCTGTCCGAACCCTTCCAAGAGAAAAATATAGGGGCGGTGTTAAAGAAGTTTTTGTGTCGAGATCTGGAACAAGTGAAATAGTTCCATCTTTTTCAGAAGAGTTAGACGTTTCTGGATCAGGAGTAATGTGGCACATTGTGCTGATGTCCTCTGGACAATCCTCTGCGGAGTCTCTTGATGTTACCTTGTGGTTGTAAACATTACTTTCCAAACTTTCAATGCCAGAGCTCAGGTCATCAACTGACATCTCCACGTTTTGATGGGATTTGTCATTTGTCTGCAATGATGTGTTTTGGAGATTCTCGGAATCATCTGCTCCATGAATATCTTCACTGCTACTTGACTGACTTTTGCTAATAGTTGTTTTATTATCTGGTGGTTTAGCCTCTTGTTCATCATCATGGCTTATGGTTTCTGTGGAAAGTCCAGATTGACAGGTCTCTGTGCTCTCAGAATGCAACCCTTGATGCTCATCTTCAAACAGTTGCTTTGCAGAGGAGCGCTGCACACTCTCAGAAACATCATCCTGCTCTTCTGAGGAGATCTTTGCCTCGGACCTTGACCGAACCCCCCTTACCTTCCTCTTCAAACCAAAGAACCCCTCATCCTCTGATGAAGATTCTTCATCCTTTGAAATCTTGAAAGGGGAAATACCTTCATTTTTCCTCTCATCTGAACCTTTCCCAGATTCTATAAGCATTGAACTTGTGTCCTCATTTGTTAACTTGTTGGTTTGTCTATTCTGATTATTTTGAATGTCATGTGATATATGTGCAACTGTCCTAATTTCCAGAGGAGCATGAGATTTTAATTCCTCGTTCTCTTCTAATTTACTACAGTTTACATCATTTGTTTTAACACGGTTTAGATTAGACATCAATGATACATTAGATTGTCTCTGAAAATGTTTGCATTCTGCAGTTTCAACCAAAGCGATGGACGTTGGGTCAGGTTCCACATGCTGTTGAGAAATTAAAGTTTCCTCGAGCTGTGTTGTGTCACCATTTTCATTCAACAGGAAACTCTCTTCCACAGTTTGTTTTGCATCATCTTCTAAGGAACTCTCCAGTGTGTGCAAATTTTCTACACCGAGCTGTGCAGTCGGATTTAGAGTTTTGTTTATTTCCGATACATCCTCCACCTCCATGTGTTGGCTCTCGGATGATGTGTTTACAACATCCAGATCAGCAACCGGTTTTGGGTTCAGATGAGTAAACGGAGAGAAGTGATCATAAGACTTTTCTACTTCTCTATCCAGCAATGACTTCTGGCTCTTGACATCTGAATGTAATGATGTTGTGTTTTTAATCATTTGGATGTCTGATTGTGCTTCCAGGTGATTTTCTAGCACATTTTCTAACTCTGGCATATCATCATTTGAGCCATCCTATGAGAAAAAAAGTTACAAATAAAACTGTGATCCTAACCTATTGTTCTTAGCATACTTGTTCTACAGTAAGATCCAAATATCATCACAATTTCTTGATTCTTGGATATACACGGACTCCTTGTAAATCAAGAATCATAATCCACTTCAAAATAGTGTGAACAAATAAATTAATCTTGACTTACCATCATTAAAGGACTATGCAAAGGTGATAAAACGGAAGGCAAAGGTGTAAACAACTCTTTAATGTCTTCCAAATCTGTGTAAAGATCTCCACGTAGCAAGTCTTCATTGTTTATTTCCTTCTGTGAGGATTCATAAATTTCATTAGTCCAAGAGTTCACCTGTTCCAGCTCATCAGAGTTTATTTTTCTCTTTCTGCTTGGCATACTGCATTGCTGTTCCTTATTGTGCTTTATGATGTTCTGAGGTGAATTTAGTTCTGATGATTTAGTTCTGCTGATCTTAGGGGACTCCTTCAGTGTGGGGGTTGAACGTTTTGAATACAGCAGGTGAGTTTTTGGACTGAAAAGCTTCTCTGGAGATTGACAAGAAACCTGTTTTCTTAAAGGACTGGCAAACACTGGTTGAGGTTGAGGTGGAAATTGTTTTTTCAAAGGTGTAGGGTCTCCTGATGAAGAAAAACAAGTTTGCAACTAAAGAATAATTAGGATGAGGAATTTATGCTGTGTTCACACCAAACACAAACAATCACATTCTACGCATTTTATTACTCGCAGAAAAATTTGCACCTCAGTGACGCGAAAAACATCACGCGACGGAGTGTTTTCACGCGTCCAGACCCATCAAACAGTAGGTGTCAATGAGCAATTCACACAAATTTCATGTTGAAAAATGTCAAATTTAAGTTTGTGTCTTGTAATTTACTTGCACAAATCGCTTAATTTGCATTTGGTATGAACACAGCATTAATACTAGACAAACTCTAAGTTAAATTTAGATCAATTAATTCACAAATGATTACCAGTGCGAAGCAATTGTTCATGGGTTTGTGATGAAGGCTCCACACAATGCCAGAGCTCCTCCAGAAGCATTCTGACTTTGTCTGAAAAGATGGAAACATCAACAATGGTCATGGTTGTTGCATAGCACAAAGGATGTTGAACGTTTTACTTTATTTCAATAAAAAATTGTCTACCTTTGTCAATGTGTAGTTCAGTCTCCGTCTGAGAAGACGTAGTCCTTTTCTCTACAATAAAAAGTATCTTTAAGTTCAATGACTGAATATAATGAAACAATGGATCTGAGCAGGCAAAAGTTATACCTTTGTTGAACTCTTGTTCAAGTGTGTTCAGCCGTTGCTAAAGACAAGAATACAAATAATCACCAATAATAATCTCAAAGTTGCTTTATTTCTTTAGTAAAGAGATATTCTCACCTGTGTTTTGTCAAGAATATCTTCAAGCCTTCTTTTCTCATTCTTTATGTCTGTGATTTCACTGTTCTGTTGAAATGTTGTCTCTATGCAAATGGACCAAATTAAGTAGATCGACGGTTATATTTAAACTCTACAGTGCCTTAAAAGTGACAAGTGAAGCACAAGCATGGAAATGTCTCTGGGTTCTTACACCTTTTAAATAGTCCAATTCAAGGTCTTTTCAAGTACTTTCAATTCATGTTTTCATGCTTTTCCAGTATACATACTTAATCACAAAAAGTGATTATATTGTGCTACAAAAGATCCCAAAACGACATTCCCAATTTAAATTGTTGACTGTCTGCCAAATTTAATAGGGCTACATTTTGCATGCTTCCCAAAAATTGACTACCATTTGCGAGAGCTTGCATGGCTTGATTTTTTTACAACTGTTTTTTGCTAGTTTCAGTCAAACGCAGTTATCATATTCACGTCATGTTTAAATAGCCAATGCATTTCGGGTCTGAAAACGAGGGTCTCTATTTCAACAATCTATGAGCATGGTATAAGGTGCAGGGTGCAAGTAGGAGTGTCCGAATCCACTTTTGCTAGTTTAAGGAGGGAAAACCGCCAGTGTGCCAGGTAATTGGTCTAAAAGGGTTGTCCCTACTCTCTTATTGAGTCATGGGTGTGTTTTGGGCAAAACATGCAGTAAACCAATCAATCAGAGTCTCATCTTAAGAAACAGTTGCGTTCGCAGAATGGCGGATTCGCTAGTGACATGGCAGAACTTGCAAAAGCAAAGACGGGAGCAGACCATCTACATGTACTTTATAATTATAATCTTTTGTAATATTTTCCATGTTTGTGTGCTGTCTCTTTGTGTAATAAGCAGACTGTACGCACGCTGTGCACCCGCCTACAGTCGTATTTTACCAATGCGCTCTTTAAATAACCAAAAACATACTGCGCCAATGCGCCTGAACTAGAGGTCGAACGATCTGGGGGGGGTTTTCTGGCTGATGGCGATTTTTGAATGCAGGTCAGCCAATGGCCGAAATATGAGGTGGATTTCTTTTTTCCACCTTCATATCTCATAAAATGAAAGGTCTTAAAACATGTTAAACGTCACGTGGGTGACAAAAAATAACAATTTAGATTTTAAGCTGAACTTTCCCTTCAAATAATAAATGAACATACCTTTTAGCACCAAAAGTTCATTCTCGAGGTTTCCCTTCCTGAAAGGGATAAAAGCAAAAGTGATATTAAAGTTCAGCAATATTTTAAAGGGGTGATTTTTTTCTAGCTTTACACAAATGTAATATAAATCATAGGGGTCCACATAATGTGTCTGTGATGTTTCAGCTCAAAAACACCACAGATCTTTTAATATCCCATGCGCTACATGCCCACTTTTGCATGCGAGGAGAAACGCACTGTTTTGGTGTGTGTGTCTCTTTAAGTGCAAGTGAGCTGCTAGTCTCCGTCCCCTTTCAGCAGAAAACGCAGCCAGGGCTCTGAGCTTGTGCTTCCAGCGACAAAACAATAAAGTAGGGTCACATATGGCGAACGAGAAACAAGGTCTCGTCTTTGAACACCAAACACATTGTTTTCGATATTCACTCCTGTTTCCCCGGGGGCCACTTGTGAAGCTCCTCCAGTCCCTGTTGCTCCAGTCACGACCGCTTTCGGGAGAGAGAACCGCGTCGCGCATTTACAAATCATATACACAGTTTAACTCATTCCTCGCCAGCCTTTTTAAAAAAAAAAGTTGCCAGCCTACGCCAGCGTTTTTAACATTTTCACCCAACTTTAATGGCTCACAGTAAATTTTCTATAAAGAATATATGAACAAACAATATGACAAATGAAAGAACAGAGTCTTAGCTTTTAAACAAAAGAAACCGTATTCTTCTATCTTCATTTGTTTGTTGTTTATCACTCCGTAGATGTGGGTAGGTTTCTTCAAAAATGCATCATTTTGATTAAACAGCTGAGATAATTAACGTTTTTTGTCAAAGATTCCGCCTAGATTACACTCGGAACAATCATTAAAAACCGCTTAAACATATATGTTCTAGGTTCTGGGATTCTGTACTTGTTCCCAAATGTGTGTAATAGCACCACCTGCTGTAAAACAGTACTAACACTGATTGCTGTAAAAACTTGTCTTTGGCGGGGAACCATTTTTTAAAATGGCGGTGAAAGTGTTAATGATTTGTCTTTTTTCACGTTTTCTGAGTTGGCTAATGCACCCGATTTCAGCATTTAAAGATGGAAAAAGACAGTTTTTCATGAAATCACCCCTCAAATGTTTTTTATGACAATAACTGATTTGGTTGTGCTTACAAAATCAGTGTCTTGGCATTGTCCAGCTTCAGATTCTCAAGATCTTCAGTCGCCTGCTGATATTTCTGCAGGGAGTCCTGTGTGCAAAAAATAAATCCAAAAAAGTCATATTTTTGGACCTACATTACCAAGCTAATGCAACTAGCCAAAACTTCACAGATGCGTGCATCTAACCTGAGTTTTCTGCAGATTCTCTTCTAAAGTTTTCTGTTGAACCTTGAGTTTCTCATTCTCCAGGATCTGCCTCTGCACCATGTCTAGGTAAAGAATGGATACAAAGACGCATTGAGGATAAATGCCCTAGAAAACCTGTGTATGACCCAAAACAATTGACATACATACCTTCAGCATTTCTTAGGGATTCTTCAACTTTTCCTTTCCTGAAAATACATAAACATAAAGCTGTGAGCAGAGAAACACAATACAAGGGCAGCATGATGTGATAACATCAGAGGGGTCTTACAGAATGAGTGTCTCGTCATTGTCAGCTCGAAGTTTCTCCACCTCTTCGCACTTCTGCTGATAACATCTCAAATCACCCTGTTTTACAAATAAGGGACAATAACATGCACATATAACCTATAGGCACTATCCAAAAAACTCCACAGAATGTTTGAACACAGACCTTTGTCTTCTCCAGCTCAGTCTTTATGTGTTCATATTCCGCTGTCTGTTTCTCTAATGGCTCCAGCTTCAGCAGCACCTCATCCAGCTGTCTGTGCAGTTTGCTGCTCTCTCTGATCCAAACACAACACCATTAACAACTATTACCCTGGACCCATATGACAAAATTCACATACTTTAAGACAGTAATAAGAGACCTCTTTACGCAGTTCAAAACTAAACTGTCTGGTGTCCCTACTGGAGACTAGGTTGTGTACTTAAGCAGGGGTGTAGGCCAATGAAGGGATTTTGGTATTACTTCAGAACTGACATGAGAACTTGAATGTATCAGCACAGTATGTTTCCTTTTATTTACAAAAGTTTCCTTTCGTCACAGGAGGCCTAGTTTAGAAACCCTTAAAATACATTTAAAAGCACCAGCCATAAACATACACTTCAAGTTATGCACTTTAAAGATTTATCTTACCTCTGTGATTTTTGAAGCTGTAATTTTTTGTCAAGGCAAACAGAAATGGATCCATAAAATATAATTAAATTCTACAACAAGTGTACAAATAGGTTACACATATTTCATTCCTGCACTTAACATAAAAACAGCACCATTCTACACAGTTTATGAAAGGATATCATCACACTTCTCTTTGAATTCACTCAAAAGAAGGCTGAAATAACAAAGTTAGAAGGTTAACAGATAATAAATTATTCCTGCATTGCAAACTTTTTTTAAACTTCTAAAGTATTGGCATTGTTTAAATTTTGAAACACAGAGCAAGATAACAGTGACTACGAGTGGGGAATCCTCAAACCCGAAGTACTTATATATAAAAAAATATTCCTTTGACTGAAAGAACGGTTATTTTTACATATTGGTCTTCTTTCATTGACCCTTTAATATACAACTTTATTTTTTGCACTACGGTCTGTCGTGTTGTGTGACACAGCACAAGACAGCACTGACAGCCATGACAAGGGGCTAAGGGATCATTTACAAAAAGCCAAAGTAGTGTTGTCAAACGATTAATCGAGATTAATCGCATCCAGAATAAATGGTTTTGTTTAAACAATATATTAGGGTCGCCCCCAAGTAGTCGATTAAACGTTAGTTGATGTGAAGGAGGCTTGGTCAAATAAGTTTTCATTGGTCGGTCAGTTGCGAAAATAAAATAAGAAAAATTCACGTGACGTCACGCAGTCAGTATGCGCGTTTAAACTCCACGGCGCTGCGCAGCTTGGTCAGTGTATGATATCAAAAGAAACAACGCGAGATCAACGCATACAGTGCCCATGTTATTAAATATGAAGAATCGCCATTTGGTGGTGCACGATGATGACAGCCTGACCACAAAAGTACTGACGATACGACTCGCTGAAGAAATTGACAAGAGATGGAAATTGATAGGAAATATCGCGACCAGCATTTATACAAAGGCTGCAGTCTTAGACACACGTTTTAAGAGCTTGTCATTCCTTGACACTGACAAACAAGAATATGCATATACTCCACAGTGTCGGATCTGGCAGAAAGTTTATCCACACAAGCTGCCCAATATAGGGAGGAGGGTGAGGGTCTACAGAGGAGGGTGAGGGTCTACAGAGGAGGGTGAGCCCACACCATAAAAGAAAAATTAAGCTGAGATATCCATGCTGATGACCATTTATGAGGAGGAGCATGCATAAGAGAAGAATGAAATAAAGATGTACTTGAAGGACAAAACAAAGGTTGAATCAAGACCGTTGAAATGGTGGCAAAAAAATGATGAACGATAGCCAAAGCTCGCTAATGCAGTTTAGCGACTGCACTGTATCCCTTCCACAACCACACCATCAGAGCACAACTTTTGGAAGGCTGGCTCCATTGTGAATAAGTGAT